>NC_139028.1:12466048-13130644 GCF_964662115.1 Mustela nivalis
AAAGGGCTAGTATCCAAAATCTGTAACAAACTTATCAAACTCAACACCCAAAGAACAAATAATCCAATCAAGAAATGGGCAGAGGACAGGAACAGACATTTCTGCAAAGAAGACATCCAGATGGGCAACAGACAAATGTAAAAGGGCTCCACATCACCCGGCATCAGGGAATTCAGGGAAATGGCCAAAAGACACATGAAAAAGTGCCTCACGTCACTGGGCATCAGGGAAATAGAAATCAAAACCACAATGAGATACCACCTCACGCCAGTCAGAATGGCTAAAATTAACAAGTCAGGAAAAGACAGATTTTGGCAAGGATGCAGAGAAAGGGGACTCCTCCCACACTGTTGGTGGAAATGCAACCTGGTGCAGCTGCTCTGGAAAACAACATGGAGGTTCCTCAAAAAGTTGAAAATAGAGCTACCTATGACCCAGCAATCACACGACTGGGTATTTACCCTAAAGATGCAAATGTAGTAATTGGAAAGGAAGCATGCACCCGAATGTTGATAGCAGCAATGTCCACAATCGCCAAACTATGGAAAGAACCTAGATGTCCATCAACAGATGAATGGGTAAAGAAGATGTGGTGTATATATATATAGAGAGAGAGAGATAGATAGATGGGGGGGGGGGTGGAATACTATGCAGCCATCAAAAGAAATGAAATCTTGCCATTTGCAACAACATGGATGGAACTAGAGGGTATTATGCTGAGCAAAATAAGTCAATCAGAGAAAGACAATTATCATATGATCTCTCTGATATGAAGAAATTGAGAGGCAGGGCAGGGGATTGTGGGGGTTAGGGAAGTAAAAAGTGAAACAAGATGGGATCGGGAGGGAGACAAACCACAAGAGACTCAATCTCAAAAAACAAACTGAGGGTTAGGGTTGCTGGGGGGTGGGTGGCAGGGATAGAGTAGTTGGGTTATGGGCATTGGGGAGGGTGTGTGCCATGGTGAATGCTGTGAAATATGTAAGCCTGATGATTCACAGACCCGTACCCCTGGGGCAAATAATACATTATATGTTAATAAAAATTTTTTTTAATTTTAAAAACTTAAAAAAAAGAAAGAATGTCTAGGGATTGTGCATAGTAAAGCAACCAAATCCTTTCAAGGAATCACAGAATTAAAAGCTTCATCACTGAGCCATGGAAGCCAACTCAAGCTCCTCCTCCCTTCTACCTTCATTCACTCCTTTGGTTCATGACTTCTTGTCATGCCAGACTAAAAAGAACACCAATATTATGGGAATGATATGTTGAGAAACACTGACCTAAGTTGTTAGAAATTTCTGTAATTTTCTCCTGTCACTCACAATCTACAGCCACACCTTCCTCCTCTTTAACACTTCCACCCCAGGCTGATCCTTCTGTTTGTAGGAGGACACTGGATCCTACATTCATCCACTGTAACCTTGGGATCTTGCTCATCTCTCTTCTAACATGAATACTCTTTTCCATGAACATATAAATATATTCAAGTGTCTGTACCTTAAAAGAAAAAAAGAAGAGAGAAAGGAGGTCCTTCACTTAAAACGTCTCTCTCATACTTTCCATCTCTACCATCATATGACCCATAATCATAACTTAGTCTATGAAATCTGGCTAATAAATCCTCTTTTTCAATGATAATATTCTTAATTAAATTGCCAAGACCTCTACTATTTCTATCCAAAGGCACAACTTTGTCATTTTACCTGACTCTTCCCTTTTTTTGAGAACTTTACTCTTCCCATCACTCTCAGTATGCAAGCTTCAAGATTCAATCAAGAGGATAATGACATATGCCAAACTCCAACCAAAGCTCACAAGTTTTAAGAAGATAACTGGAATCCCAGGGCACCTAGCTGGCTCAGTCGGTTAAGCCACTGCCTTCGGCTCAGGTCATGATCCCAGATCCTGGGATCGAGTTCCGCATCAGGCTCCTTGTCCAGCAGGGAGCCTGCTTCTCTCTCTGCCTCTGCCTGTGACTCTGCCTGCTTGTGATCTCTCTCTGACAATAAATAAATAAATCTTTAAAAAAAAAATCTTTGAAAAAAAGAAGATAACTGGAATCCCAAGAGACCTCTAAAAGCAGCAACTTTCACCATCATGAAATTTGTACTCCTACATCTTTTGGGGGGGGGGGTGCATTTTCTAACAGGAATTAAATTGTTTATTAGTAGATAAGGATGAATTAGATGATATACAAGAATTCCAAACATCTCTGACACTAATATCTCCAACACACTTCACAGAACAGTAATAGGTATCAAATAAAGACATTCATATGAGTCATGGGGCACACAAAGAACTAAGTGAACACAAAGAATGTATTATTTCATCTTGTTAATACCACAGCAGAGACACTAACTAGCAGCAAACAGCCTGTAATAGACTCCTTCTTACTTTCTCTAAGCATTTACAACGATGTACAAATACTCTGAAAGAAACATTGCCATGACATCTGCAATTATCCTATAAAAAGAAAAAAGTACAAGTATTTCTCATTTTCCAGGATTACTGGTAAATTTCAGAAGTCCTCTTCATAATTAATTTCTAAAAAGCAAACCCATTTTCCCATTATAATATCTTCTCTTTACAGCACACACCCAACTCCAGCTGAAAACTGTTGAGGAAGAGGTAATTAAAAAAGCCTCACCCCAATAACATTTCAGAAACCTGAGGATATTGCAATTTTTCTTTGCCTGCTGGCAGTGTTCACAGATTTCCTCCTTTTAGTTATTCATTTCTTACCACTTGTTCTCAAATTTTCTCCCCGTCCAAGGATCCCATGCCTTATATTCAAAACCTTCAGAACCTGCCATCCTTCTCCTGTCCTTCTGGGCTACCACAGCAAACTCTGCCAAGAATAATATCCAAAGGCTAAAATAGTATATAAGACAGGTTAATTCCTGTTATCAACTTTTTAAAATCTAAATTAAGAACATCACACTATTTTTTGTTCATATTGCAAACTGGAATAGTTTGCAATCTTGAAAATAGTTTCAAAATCTTGAAAATACATAGCTGATATATTTTCCAACAAACAAAATTATACACAAAGACATTTTATTTCTAAGAATAAAAACGTTTAAAGATCTTGAGCACAAGGACCATTTCTAGAGGATGTTTTCTGCCTGCATAAGATAACTGCAGGGCATAAACAGGACAAAGGAAAAGAATGAGGTATCTAATGACAGTAAGAATGAATGAAAGAAGGATGAAAAAGTGAAACACGAAGAAAATGCAACTTTAACAGTGATGAAAGCACTGTACTTCATGAAAACTATAAAGAGCTCTCGTAGAGAACTGCAAAAGTAACCACAAGAAATGACTAGTTAGAAAAAATAAAATAAAAATAAGGTTACAGAAATATGCCAAACTTCACCCACATTTAAGAAATGGAAATCAGGAACAACTCTGTTTCTGAAGTATGTACCCAACAAAGATTAAAAAGTTCAATAATGGGGGCGCCTGGGTGGCTCAGTGGGTTAAAGCCGCTGCCTTCGGCTCAGATCGTGATCCCAGGGTCCTGGGATCGAGCCCCACATCAGGCTCTCTGCTCAGCAGGGAGCCTGCTTCTTCCTCTCTCTCTGCCTGCCTCTCTGCCTACTTGTGATCTCTGCCTGTCAAATAAATAAATAAAATCTTAAAAAAAAAAAAAAGTTCAATAATGCTGTTGGCAAGGAAAAGAAAAGTCATTCTTATATTTGACTGATAAGAGAGTAAACTGATTAAAATAACAAAATATATAAATAAAAATTCTACTGCTTGGAAATTATTTTGCAGCTAGATTTAATTAGTGTGCACAGACACACATTATACGACTATTCACTGCAGCATTACTGTAAGCAGGACAGATTAGAAACAACCTAAGTCCATCAACAGGAGACCAAGGAGAAACACTAACTTCGATCTACATTTTTAACAGAATATAAAAGAGCCTTTAAAAAGTACATACACCGGGGGCGCCTGGGTGGTTCAGTGGGTTAAAGCCTCTGCTTTCAGCTCAGGTCATGATCCCAGGATCCTGGGATTGAGCCCCGCATTGGGCTCTCTGCTCACCAGGGAGCCTGTTTCACCCTCTCTCTCTCTCTCTGCCTGACTCTCTGCCTACTTGTGATCTCTATCAAATAAATAAATAAATAATCTTTAAAAAAAAAAAAAAAAAAGTACATACATGGGCACCTGGGTGGCTCAGTGGGTTAAACCTGCCTTCAGCTCAGGTCATGATCCCAAGGTCCTGGGATCGAGCCCCACATCAGGCTCTCTGCTCAGCGGGGAGCCTGTTTCCCTTCCTCTCTCTCTGCCTGCCTCTCTGCCTTCTTGTGATCTCTGTCTGCCAAATAAATAAGTAAAAATCTTTTTAAAAAAATAAATAAAAATAAAAATAAAAAGTACATACATAAAAGCCGAAGTAAAAAGATCTTTAAGATATACTGATGGAGGAGGGAGAAGAAGACTCAGAGTAATATATACATTGTGAAGCTCCATAACTTAAATATCTAATTACATTTTTATATGTAATTATATGCATTATCTCTCGTAAAACGTCCCAATCCCAGAAAATGGCTAAGTGTTACATACAATTGCCAGACTTAAAACATGGCACTCAGTCAAATTTGAATTTCAGGTAAACAAAAAAAAATTTTTAGTGTAATTCTGTGCAAATACTGCAAGGGACATGCTTCCCTTTATTTGCTAAATCTGATAAATAAGTACGGTAACACTCCACAAGGTACAATCTCAAGTGCTTCAGTTTCCTCATCTGGAAAATGGAGGATTTACACTACTTTCTTCTAGTTCTAAAAGCAGTTTTATGATTTTTCCCCCTACTTCTAAAATTCACTAGTTCAAAGCTCCCTAGAATTCTAGCATTTTATAAAGAATTCAGCATATACCTACAATAATGTTCCCACAAACTAACAGCATCTCACAATCCTTCACTGACTCTTTCTAGTCCCTGAAAATAGGCGTTCTTACATCCTTCCTTGGTCTCTTACTTCACAACACTCACAGAGGCTGAGGAATTTTTCTGTCTTTCACATATATGTAGACAATTTCTAGACTGTTCTTTCCTTTTCCAGGGAATTATGGAATTCATGGAAAGCTTCACACCATGCGAAACATCAAAATAACAAACCTAACAAAAACACTGCCTTCCGGGATGTCTGGGTGTCTCAGACACTTAAGCATTCAACTCTAGATTTCAGCTCAGGTCAAGCATTCAACTCTAGATTTCAGCTCAGGTCATGATCTCAGGGTCATAAGATGGAGCCCTACATCAGGCTCTGCACTCAATGGGGAGTTTGTTTGGGATTGTCTCTCTCCCACTGTCCCTCTCCCTGCTTGCGTTCTATCTCTAAAAATAAATAAGTCTTTAAAAAAAAAAAAAATATATATATATATATATAGTAATGGATCCCACTCAACCTCCTGCTCTACTGACCCAGCCTGTAGGTAAAATGAACAGGTTCAAGATAACACCAATCAATATCACCTATTTTCCTAATTACCTAATTACATATATATATGTAAATATATATGTATATCTATATATATCTCTTCTAGTGCGTGCCTATATTATAGTAGCTCTACAAGAAACTTACAACTTAAATACAACCTACAAATATGGAACTAGATGAAATACTGACTGTAAGACTATTTCTCATACAGCTGCAGTCACAGAAGTCAAGATGTGCAGAGTGCCCAAATGTTGGGACAACCCTGACGATAAAAGAAATTAAGAGCCTCATCCTACCAACAGGTGGCAACAAGAAATAGTCTACCTTTCAGAATACCTGGAGTAAAGCCTGGGCAATTACATATGTAAACAGTCTTAGATATTCTCTAATCCCTGTCGTGTTTATCCAGTCATACAACTAGATCTCTCCTTTGGTTTGTTCCTGGGAACAAAGCCCTGACTTGAACCAGAGCCCATGTGAGTGGAGCTCCCATCACTCAGTGCAGGTTTTGCCAACTTCCTGCCACTGAAAGCTATACCCGATGCTTTATAATCCACGGCATCAGACGGAATTGTTAACAGAAACAATTTACCAGACTCATGACCCCAAACTACAATGCTGATACCTATTACTGCCACTACTGAATTCTATTATTTCCTAAAACCTCTTCCTTTAGCGTCCCATTCATTTGGTGTTATTTTTAAACATATTTTGATGATCATTCTAGTATAAGTTGATCATTATTCTTTGAACTCTTATTTTCCATTTATGGCTATCTCCAATAAGACCGGCTCCATAGCTAAATCAATTTTTCCTACGTTTGATCCCACTCAACCTCCTGCTCTACTGACCCAGCCTGTAGGTAAAATGACAGGTTCAAGATAACACCAATCAATATCACCTATTTTTCTAATTACCACAGATACAACCACTACCCTATCCATATCTTCCTTTTAAAATGCTAACATCTTCAAAACCTGTCAACTGTTAAAAGGGGATTATTTCTTTCTCTGAAAAAGAGTCACCATAATTCATGCTTCCCCGCCACCGGCAGGATCCTTCATATAGCCTATTCACTTTATACGTGCGCTATGGCAGCATATTTTCCTTCAACCTCCCACACCTCCACTCGGCATGCAATATTTACAATTAAGATTACACCGAACAATGGAGCGATTTCCTCTGAAAGCAATATGGTAGCAGTAAGACAGTCTACCAAAATACTTCCTGTAGCATATCCATTTAAAGGGATTATGAACTCCATTTTTTAGATTGCAAAAAGGCAACAAATTTTGAGCTAACACAGCTACCAAACACTTCTTCCATTTGTTAAATAAAACTGTGAAATGCAATGCAACCCATAAAACAAAGCTACTGATTTGTTAAATGTGCATATTTTATCTATCACAAAACTTAAGAAACAGAACATAACTCATATCAACTTAATAGATGATACTCTGCAATACAGCTCATTTCTTCGAATCCTTTGCAATTTACTATTCATTCATCAGTTTAAAAAACAAATGACAAAATACCTGGCAAATGGTGACTTCGTGTCCCGCAGATGCTCTTTCTTCACAGAGTCATCTCTCAGGCTTTCATCTGGTGATTTTTCTTTCATGTCTTCTGAAATGTGCCCACAGTCCACATTGCCCCTAGTTTCTAATGGTCTTGCATATGAACATTTCCTGTCTCCTGCTCTTCCGTCCGACCGGCTCCATGATAAAGAACTTTCTTCACTGTTGTCCGTGGGTTTTTGAAAACCACGACGCACAGAATCCTGAGCAACCAGTGCTGAAGAGGAACTAGAAGGTTCAAAATTTCTGTTCTTGCTATGAAATGAGAGTTCTTCATCATCAGAGGGTCTTAAAAATTTAGGTTTCAAATTTTGCAGAGAAGAAAACTCTTGATTTTGCCTTGGTTTGGATTGTCTTCTACAGGTTTCAAACCTATTATCTTTTTCACCACCACTAGACTTACCTTTATTGGTGTCGTTTGCAGTATCTGTTGAACTATATCTATCCCTTAAATTTTTATTATATTTTACCAAGTCTGATTTTCTAGTTTCTTGACTACTTTGTGCTTTATCTGAGTATGTTGGTTTCCTCCACCATTCTCGTTTACAATCTTCTTTTGTGCATGCAGTTTTTTCAGCTTCTTCTAATTTCGACTGAAATATTTCCATTGACTACAAAGGAGAGAAATTAAACAAGATATATAAAATTTAAAAAGGCTCAATGACTTGTACCCCCATATGCCAATGTACCATGATATACTGTCATGTGGCACAATAAAGAAAAACCCAACAAAGGAGAGAAGAAAAGACCCATACAATCCTCGTAACTGATAAGATCAGGCTTAACTGTGCCTACTCCCGATTCGTATGTTGAAGTCTTAACCCCTAGTACTCAGAACATGACTGAGTACTAACCCCTCGTACTCAGAGCATTTAGAAGTCAGGCACTTGAAAGACGTGATTAAGTTAAAAGTTCAGCTGGGCCCTAATTCAGCCTGATGGATATCCTTAAAAGAAGAAGAAATTTGGAAATACAAAGACAGAATGGAGGGGCGCCTGGGTGGCTCAGTGGGTTAAGCTGCTGCCTTTGGCTCAGGTCATGATCTCAGGGTCCTGGGATCGAGTCCCACATCGGGCTCTCTGCTAAGCGGGGAGCCTGCTTCCCTCTCTCTCTCTCTGCCTTCCTCTCCGACTACTTGTGATTTCTCTCTGTCAAATAAATAAATAAAATCTTTAAAAAAAAAATAATAATAATAATAATAAAAGACAGAATGGATAAGCACACAAGGAGAAAATCCACATGAGAGACACATCTAGAAGGCAGCCATTTACAGGCCATAAAGAGAGGCCCCAGAAGAAACCAAACATTGTAATGTTCTGATCTTGGACTTCAACTCTCCTGGACTGTGAGAAAATAGATTTCCGTGGTTTAAGCCACCTAGCCTATGGAACTTTGTTATGGCAGTCCTAGCAAACTAAATATACTAACCTAAAACAAATGCTTTAAAAAATGTGATTAATCAACAAAAAATTGCCAAATAATGAAAAATATCTGGTAAGTCAAAAGAAAATCCACTATCCCAAAGGCCCAGCACTAAAACAGAATATAATACAGAAAACAGTGAAGACATCATTTCTAAAAAATTAATTCCTACTGTCATTCAAAAGGCTGCTACAATTTACACTAAAACATAACAGACTCTCATGAAAAACAAGAGTTCAAGAACAAGAAAAACCTATAAATGAAAACTGTGTGTCTAAACCATGCAGATATATTGAATCCAATACTAGCTGATTCAACACTAGCCTGGGAATTCACTCTACTTAGGAAAAGATGGTAAGTAGATGTAATAAGAAAAAAAAGACACAAGGACAATTAATTCTATACATTCTAATATGCACATGTGAATATTACCACAAAGAAAGAGCAAAGAAAGAAGCAAGCATTAATAAAATAATGATAGTAATAACAATAATATAAGAAAATTTGTCTAGCTAATTTTCCAGGTATCATCTGGTAGCCTTAGGAGAGGGGAGAAAATGAAGCATATTAAGACTCATACATAAAAAATCCTAATTCCTAGGGTGCCCAGGTGGCTCATAAGCTCTTGGTTTCAGCTCAGGTCACAATCTCATGGGTTGTGACATCAAGCCCCAAGCAAGTCTCTGTGCTCATGGTAGAGTCTGCTTGAAAACTTTCTCCTTCAGCCCGCACCACCCCCCCCCATTCATGTGCATGCACTCTCTCACTCTCTCTCTAAAATAAATAAATCTTTACAAAAAAAAAAAAACCTAATTCTTGAGTCTCAAAATCCATACATGCACACAAAAAAATTCTTCACAAATATTAAATCAGAGAAGGCAGTAGTAAGCATGAGATGTAAACAGATGGAAGTAGGCAAATACCACATTACCTACGAAGTAAAGGTAAAACTGTTGGGGCACCTAGGTGGCTCAGTCACTTGAGCATCTGACTTTTGATTTCAGCTCAGGGCATGATGTGAGAATCAGATCATAAGATAGAGCTCCATGTCAGAGTCCACATTCAGTACCTACACTTCTCTCTCCCTCTGCCCCTCCCCTCCACTTTTGCCCTCTCCCCCCCCCCAAAAAAGTAAAACTGTTATCAATTCTTTATCTCTATTACTAAACACTATAAGCTATAAGATAATGGAGTAAAGATTAAATTATGAAAGAAAAAGACAAGGCAATAATTCTATACAGAATTCAATTCACAGTCAAACTATCCTTATCTGGCAAGGACAAAAGAAAGTCATGTTCAAAAATACAAGGAATCAGAAAGCAAACCATTTACTAAGTAGGTGCAGAGGAAATCACTCAAGATCATTAAGCCAAACCATAAGGGAAGTAGGGCACAGATGGTTGAAAAAAGGAAGGAACACTAAAAACCAAATGGTAAATGTAATAGTTAAGTCTAAATAATTGTTTTTGTAGCTGAGAATTGTCAAGAGTAAGATGCATTTCTTTAAAATGTACTATAAACTGGAATTAAAATTTCAAATTATTTAATTCAAGGAAGCAAGTAAAAATGTAAACACAGTGGTCCAAAACCTTCGGGATACAGCAAAAGCAGTCTTAAGAAGGAAGTATAGAATAGCAATACAGGCCTACCTGAAAATGCAAGAAAAATCTCAAGTAAACAGCCTAAAGGAGCTAGAAAAAATACAACAACAACAACAAAAAAAAAACAGCAAAAGGAAGAAAATAATAAAGATTAGAGTATAAATAAATGATGTAGAAACAAACAAAACAAAAAACCCAGAACAGATCAATGAAACCAGGGGCTGGTTCTTTGAAAAAATTAATAAAATTGATAAATCTCTAGCCAAACTTATCAAAAAGAAAAGAGAAAGGATCCAAGTAAATAAAATCACAAATAAGATAGGAGAAATAACAACTAACATCACAGAAATACAAACAATCACAGAAATATATCACAGAAATACAAACAATACAAAATACAAACAATTATGAAAAGCTATATGCCAAAAAACTGGACAACCTGGTAGAAATGGATAAATTCCTAGAAACATAAACTACTAAAACTGAAACAGGAAGAGATAGAAACCTTGAACAGATGGGATAACCAGCAAAGAAACTGAATCAGTAATCAAAAAGATGGCTTCATGAACAATTCTACCAAACATTTAAGGAAAACTTAATACCTATTTTTAAACTATTCCAAAAAAATAGAAATAGAAGAAGAAAAAAAAACTTCCAAATTCATTCTATTAGGCCACATTCCAAATACCCAAACCAGATAAAGACATAGCTAAAAAAGAGAATATACAGGCCAATATCCCTGATGAACAGATGCAAAATTCTCAAAAACAAACAAAACAAAACAAAAAACCAACAAACTGAATCCAACCATACATTTAAAAAAATCATTTCATCAATCAAGTAGAATTTATTCCTGGGTTGCAAGGGTGGTTCAATATTCACAAATCAATCAACAGGATACATCATATTAATAAAAGAAAGGGTAAGAGCCATATGATCATTCCATTAAAGGCAGAAAACGCATAACCAAGTACAACATCCATTCATAAGAAAAACCCTCAACAAAGCAGGATTGGAAGGGACAAACCTCAACATAATAAAGGCCATACATGTAAAACCCACAACTAATATCATCTTACATAGGGAAAACCTTTTCCCTGGCTTTTCCTCTATAGCCAGCAGCAAGAAAAAGATGTTCACTCTCACCACTTTTATTCAACATAATACTGGAACTCTTAGCCACAGCAGTCAGACATGAAAAAGAAATAAAAAGTATCCAAAAATCAGCAAGGAAGAAATAAAAATTTCCCTATTTGCAGAGGACATGATACCATTATCTAGAAAACCAGAAAGACCAAAAGAACAACAAAACTGCTAAAACTGATAAACGAGTTCAGTAAAGTTGCAGGATACAAAATCATTGCGCAGAAATCTGCTGCATTTCTATACACCATTAATGAAGCAGCTGAAAGAGAAATTAAGGAATCAATCCCTTTCACAATAGCACAAAAAGCAATAAGATACCTATGAATAAACCTAACCAAAGAGATGAAAAGACCTGTACTCTATAAACTATAAAACACTAATGAAAGAAATTGAAGACAACACAAAGGAATGGAAAGACATTCCATGTTTATGGATTGGAAGAACACGTACTATTAAAATGTCTATAGTACCCAACACAATTTACACATTAAATGCAATACCTATCAAAACACCAACAGCATTTTTCACAGAGCTAGAACAAACAATCCTAAAATTTGTATGGAACCACAAAAGATCCCAAACAGCCAAAGAAAACTGGAGGCATCATAATTCTGGACTTCAAATTATATTACAAAGCCGCAGTCATCAAGACAGTATGGTGCTGACACAGAAAGGCATAATAGATCAATGAAACAGAACAGAAAACCCAGAAACGAACCCACAATTATATGGTCAATTAATTTTCAACAAAATGGGAATGAATATCCAATGGGAAAAGAATTCTTTTCAATAAACAGTGTTGAGAAAATTGGAGAGCCACATGCAGAAGAATGAAACTTCTTACACCATACACAAAAATAAATTCAAAATGGATTAAAGACCTAACACCATAAAAATCCTAGAAGAGACCATAGGCAGTAACTTTTTTGACACTGGCTGTAGTAACTTCTTTCTAGATATCTCTTCTGAGGCAAGGGAAACAAGAGCAAAAACAAACTATTGGGACTACAATCAAAATAAAAAGCTTTTGCACAACGAAGGAAACATTCAACAAAACTAAAAGGCAACCTACGGAATGGAAGAAGTTATTTGCAAATGACATATGTGATAAAGAGTTAGTATCTAAAATATATAAAGAACTTATTAAACTCAACACCCAAAAAATGGATAGTCCAATAGGACTATAGGCAGAAGACATGAATAGACATTTTTCCAAAAAAGATATATAGATGGCCAACAGACACATGAAAGATGCTCAATACCACTCACCACCAGGGAAATAAATATGTGTGTGTGTATCTATATACATATACACACATACATGTGTTCTGTGTATATAGATACACACACATATACACGTGTGTGTGTGTGTGTGTGTGTGTGTGTGTGTGTGTGTGGTGGAATATTACTCGGCCATCAAAAAGAGTGAAATCCTGCCATTTACAATGACATGAATGGAGCTAGAGAGTATTATGAAGTGAAACAGATCAGTCAAAGAAAGACAAATACCATATGATTTCACTCATATGTGGAATTTAAGAAACAAAACAAATGAGCAAAGGAAGGAAAACAGAGATAGAGAGAGGCAAAACAACAAACAGACTCTTAACTACAGAGAATACATCCATGGTGACCAGAGAGGATGTGTGTAGGGCGAATGGGGGACACGGGTAATGGGGATGAAGGAGCACACTTCCTGCGATGAGCACCAAGTGATGTATGCAAGTGCTGAATCACTCTATTGTAACTTGAAACTAGTATTACGCTGTATGTTAACTAACTGGAAATTAAAGAAAAAAATTTAAAAATATATATATTTTTAAAATTTTTCAAATTATTTCAACACAATGGAAGTTATTATCTTAGCCTAGGCAGAGATAATCCCCACATCGGGCTCTCTGCTCAGCAGGGAGCCTGCTTCCCCCCTCTCTCTGCCTGCCTCTCTGCCTACTTGTGATCTCTGTCTGTCAAATAAATAAATAAAATCTTAAAAAAAAAAAGTAAAAGAAAAAAATCAAATCAACCTCAAAGGATCAAAAAAGTTATTACATTTCTAATGTAAAAATAAAAGCAAAAAACAAGAGAGAACCCCTGACTAAATTCTGAATGGAAGAATACTTGCTAAAGATGATAATCTTCATCTGAAATGCACTGACAGCATTTTAAGTGGAAAAACAAGAAAACTAGCTTCCAGTGCTTTTATCAAGGTTCTGAGATTCTATTTCAAGAGGACAAATAAGATCTAATATTATAATACCAAGGGCAAAAAAGCAAAAGTAATCATCATTTGTATATAACTATCTTCCCAGGATTACCCAATGAAAAAATTAAATTTAATGACATGAGTTTAGAAAATTGGCATGTTAGCACCAACAGAAAGCCCAAGAACATAAAGGAAAAAAGATTCAATACACAAATGGAAGAAAATTTTTTTAAACCTTAAGGACCCACGCATAACAACTACACAGAGAAATTTACTGAAAAGCATAAATTAAACTTGAATAGAGAAATATCCAGTATTTTAGGATGAGATGACTCAACATTATAAAGATATTAATCATACCTGATTTACCAATACATTTAGTTAAATTTAAATCAAAATTCCAAAAAAGATCTGTAACTTATGATGAATTCTGGGAAAATGTTTGTTTCTGCTGAGCCTGAACTAAACAAAATGATTCTAGATTTAACAACAAAGAAATATAAGAATGAAAAGCTAATTTTTTAGTGACTAAAAAAAAGACTTACCCTGCCACATAGTAAGTGTTCACTACTTACCTACTATCTGCAAGAGTTACTGAAAACTACAATAATTGTAAGAGTACTACACTAATTCCACAAACAACAGAGAAATCAATGGAACAGATTTGAGAGTAGAAGAACAGACTTATTTTATAACAATAATAAATTTATAATAAATGTGTCATTTCAAATCAGTGGGAAAAGATTAATTTAGTCAATATACTATAACAGTCTTTAGGAAAGTTAGAAGCCTATTCACAACATACACAAATATAAGTTCCAGGAAGATTAAAGATATGCATAAAAATAAACTGAGCTAGTACTCAAAGTAAATACAGACATACATTATTATGATTTTGGGGTGAAGGAGGTTTTACAATGAACTACAGGAAGAATAATTAGTTATGAAAGGAAAACCTGATGGACTTTGTTAGGTAACAATATTCAAAACTTACCCATAGCAAATACACAAAGGAAAAATGAAAAATGTGGAAGGAAAAACAAAGGAAAAATGAAAAAAAGGAAAAACCATGAAACTAAGAGAAAAATGTGAAGACTAATTAAAAGATCTTAAAGAAACCAATGTCCCAAAAGAAAAATGGGAAATACTGCCAACAATCAGTTCACTTAAAAATATAAATGGCCATGGGGCGCTTGGGCGGCTCAGTGGGTTAAAGCCGCTGCCTTCGGCTCAGGTCATGATCCCAGGGTCTTGGGATCGAGCCCCGCATCAGACTCTCTGCTCAACAG
The DNA here is from genome assembly GCF_964662115.1 of Mustela nivalis. Classification (NCBI taxonomy): domain Eukaryota; kingdom Metazoa; phylum Chordata; class Mammalia; order Carnivora; family Mustelidae; genus Mustela; species Mustela nivalis. The sequence goes on from NC_139028.1 coordinate 12,480,743, forward strand.
GGAGCCTGCTTCCCCCCCTCTCTCTCTGCCTGCCTCTCTGCCTACTTGTGATCTCTGTCAAATAAATAAATAAAATCTTAAAATAAATAAATATATATATATATATATATATATATATATATATATAAATGGCCAAAAGTATATGAAAAAATACCAATTCACTGGAAAACAAATGTATAAAAAGCAATGAAAAAAATCTGTTTATCAAACACGGTAGCAGACTGTAAGGAAAGATAATCCTACTGTTGAAAACCATGTGATAGAAAAGTCATTGTAATGAAAATATAACTTGTTAATCTTTCTGTGGAGAAATTCAGCAATATATATTTCACTTCAAGTGTCTATATCCTTTAACAATTTTGTTTTTAGTAATTCATCTTAAGAAAAACACCTGGGCGTCTCTGGGGGAGCTGGTTCTAAGGTGTCATGTAAAATATCATGGTTCCATTGTTTTAAAAGTGTGTGCATGTATGTGTGGGTGTGTGTATATATATTTAAATATATGTTGTAAAACATATATTTTTATATATTAAATATATATGTTACAAAATATATATTTAAAAATATATATATATTTTTTTTTTTTTTTTAAGATTTTATTTATTTATTTACTTGACAGAGAGAGATCACAAGGAGGCAGAGAGGCAGGCAGAGAGAGAGGAGGAAGCAGGCTCCCTGCTGAGCAGAGAGCCCGATGCGGGACTCGATCCCAGGACCCTGAGATCATGACCTGAGCCGAAGGCAGTGGCTCAACCCACTGAGCCACCCAGGCGCCCCTTAAAAATATATTTTTAATAAACCTGTTATATTGGAAAACTCTGGAATATAACATCTCTGGAATAAACCAAAACTCTAAAATATATCAAAATTCCAACACTGGTTATCTCAAGAGGTATGCCACGGAGGATTTCCTGCATTATTTAAATTTTCTCACAATGAGAAAATGTTATTTTTACATTAAACACACACTTAAATTGTACATACTTAAGTTTTGTATTTATCATGTCAATAAAAATATGCTATAAAAGTTTATATGATTAAAAAAAGGTAGAAGATGGCTTCAGCAGATGAAAGAAATTTAACATCCATTTAATTCAAAAGCGCACAAATCACTGACAGAGTTAAAGACACTTACGTCTCATTGAAGTGTAAATATAATACCTATCTCATTGATACCAGTACTCACCCCGTATCTTTCAGCCACAACATCTTCAAAATTTCTATTCTGCTTCTCAGCTTGTTCCTTCATTCTTTGGTAAGACTTCCTGAGCCAGCTTAGTCCACCATCTTCTACTACTGAAACTAAATCCCAATATTAAATGTCAGTCATACTTTTCATGTGGTTATAACAGAATCAATATTTATTGCTTCTATAATAATTTCTAAAATATAAATTAGATATTTTTCCCAGAACATATAAGAATCATAAGGGCATTTAAAATTCAACATATTAAAAAAGTAAAATAAAATAAAATTCAACATATTATTTATTGTTTTTGTTTTTTTAAAAAGATTTATTTGAGAGAGAGAGAGAGAGGACAAACAGGAGGGACAGAGAAAGAGGGAGGAGAGAATCTCAAGCAGCCTCCATGCTAAGCGCAGAGCCCAATGCAGGGTTCCATCTCACGATCCTGAGATCACAACCTGAGCCAAAACCAAGAATTGGATGCTTAATTGACTGCACTGCCCAGGTGCAGTGCCCTCAACTTATTATGTATAAACCTATTATGCAAGGTACAGATTTTAAGGACTGAGGAAGGCAAAACTGAAGCTATCCTCAAAAAAACTGCAATCTAGGAGTTGGAGTGTAAGAATATGTAAGCAGTAACAATAAGGATAATATGTAACAAACAAAATTTTTTTAAGTGTAAGTAATGATAGAAAAAATGAGAGCAATGAATTATTTCTAAATGGGAGGTCAGGGAACAATTTACAGATCAGGCTTAAAACAATGACTGGGACTTCTATAAACAAAGATAAGAATAGCCAGGGCATTCCCAGAAATAAAGAATAAAAGTACACACATAGCAGGGAAAAAGCTACCTCAGATACAGCACGAAGAACAAATAAGGAAGTTACAGATGGTAATACTGAAATGTGTATCAAAACAATCTGAGGGTTTTGAAGGGGCGGGGGGGGGGTGGCAGTGAGAGGTCGGGGGAACCAGGTGGTGGGTACTAGAGAGGGCGGATTGCATGGAGCACTGGGTGTGGTGCAAAACCAATGAATACTGTTACGCTGAAAAGAAATTTAAAAAAAAAAAAACAAATTATTCTATGCAGTCATGATCCCCAACTATGAAAATCTGAATGCCTTCAACAAACTTTATTAAGCGCTTGTATTTCCATCTACACACATCACGTTTTCGATATGCATAAAGAAATCTAATCAGTTACTTAAGTCAAAACTTTGTTCCTGATTTTCCCTGTACATAAATAGGATTGCTTTTTGGGTGCCTGGGTGGCTCAGTGGTTAAAGCCTCTGCCTTAGGCTCAGGTCATGATCTCAGAGTCCAGGGATCGAGTACCGCATCGGGCTCTCTGCTCAGCAGGGAGCCTGCCTCCTCCTCCTGTCTCTCTCTGCCTGCCTCTCTGCCTACTTGTGATCTCTATCAAATAAATAAAAAAAAAAAAATCTTTAAAAAAAATATAGGATTGCTTTGGATCACTCCAGTTCTAAAATCAACAAAAACACACACAGACCACAAAAGACATGTGTAAGAATCTTCATAGTGGAAAAGTCTGCAGTAACACCAGCTTAGAAAAGCTTAGGTGTTCACCATCAGTAAAACGGATATACAGGATGAATTATGATATATTCCTAAAACAGGCTATTATACAGCAATGAAAATCAATGACTGCACCTATACATAACAACGTGGATGCATCTGAAAATGTGACCAGAAGCAGCAGAACCAAAAAGGGAGCAGAGAGTACTTACTATCTGATTCCAGGAAAAACTGACTCTGGTGCTAGAAACCAGAATAGTGGTCAGCCTTCTGACAAGAGCACAGTTGACTAGAAGGGTCACAGGGAGCTTTTTGAGACGCTAATAACACTGTGTTTCTTAAAAAGTATGCTGATGATACAGATATTCACTTTAGGAAAATGATCAGTCTGTACAGTGAATGATTTCTACACTTTTTTGCATGTGTTACATTTTAATAAAAAGTTTAAAGAAAAAAAGATTTTCATTCCTCTAATTCCAGTCTCACTCAAATCTCAAAAATTTGTCTATGCTAAGCATTCAGAATCTTCTAAGATAATGGGTCTTTCTTTAGGTCTAAAATACTTTGTACTTCAAAACCTAGATCTCTAGGGGCGCCTGGGTGGCTCAGTAAAGCCTCTGCCTTCAGCTCAGGTCATGGTCTCAGGGTCCTGGGATCTAGCTCCGCATCGGGCTCTCTGCTCAGCAGGGAGCCCTGCTTCCTCCTCTCTCTCTGCCCACTTGTGATCTCTGTCTGTCAAATAAATAAGTGAAATCTTTAAAAAAAAAAAAACCTAGATCTCTAGTTAACTCAATGATTCACTTTTCTTTCAAGTTTATTTTGCTCTTGCTATCTTTTTATTTTATCTAGTCTTTGAGTTCAAATTTAACAAGGCAATTAGTGAAGGAAGCTAGTCTAAATCCTCAATTTATACAAAGAGAAGCCCACTGTCACTAATACCTATGTTAATGTCCCAGCTACATAAGTTCGGAGTTATCTAGAAACTGTTAAGATACTGATGGGCAGAGTGAAGATTTCCTGCACAATCACCAAAATATTAACACAGTTCAGAGAAAAATCACCAATATATTAACATAGTTCAGAGAAAAAAAAATCTCAGAGAAATAGGAAGACTTTTACTCTTATGTTAACATTTATCAAGGAAATCAAACAATAAAAATATTCAGTGAATTCAATTATGAGTAAAATTCACAGTCTTTGGAACATATTTTTAGTTGATTATATGTTCTATTTCAATAGTCTTATTAATCTTATCATTAGAGATACAATAATAAAATATTTTTAACAGGAAAATCATCAGCTATTTTAAAAGCTAATAAAATACAATTTACAGCACCATTCACCATGAAATTCACTCTAACAAATATTTAGCAAATATTTACTATGAATATGAAAACGTGCTGAATATAAAAGGAAGTAAAAACATGAATAAAACATAGTCCAGTGCACATGGTGCCGCCATGCCAGGCTCCGGGACCAGCTACATTCGCGGTTTGGGAAGCTCCCTTTCTAGCACTTACAAACACCTTTGATTCTGTACATCCCGTGGGATTCCCACTGGTCTCCACTGGTATTCTACCCGGGCTGCCCTGACTGCCTCCAGAGGTCACTTCTGCCTTTCCGTGGCAAAATGGTGTGCTAACTCTTAAAAACCAAAGCCACAGTAAACACATGTGGGATGGATAGTCATCGTCTCTCAGGAAAGGTTGCAGAGCCAAAGAAAAAGATCAGGTTGATGCTTACTTGCTGAAATTCACAAAGGAAGATTCTGAAGGGTAGAAAACAGATCGAGAAGCAAAGCTTCTATAGCAGGGTCCAGCCCTACTGCCAGCTGCAACAGCAGTGGCCATGTCCTCGGTCCTCAAGTGAGATCACCTTCAGGAATGGATGGGAGATGGCATTTACTCATTTACTCTACCTCTGGGCTGATTTTCTAAACGACCTGGGAAGCTATTTCCAGACAACGTGAAACTAAGGAGCCTTCTGTCCAGGTTTTAGAGCTATTTGCCTCAAAACCCTGTTGTAGTTTGTCAATTTCATAAGCACTTATTTCTGAAAACATCTTTTACTGTAAATTTAGGTTAAGAGGCAATATCCCGTGAATGCTCTGATATTAAGACGCACGGCTGTTATGAAAATACAAGAGCATTTAATGTTGCCTACTATTATTGCCACATGGAGCAAGTGTTAGGCGAAGACTGAGAAACAATCCTTTTCTTACATAAAATACAGGTGCATACATATTCTGTAGACAATATTCAGAAACTGAATGGGATCGCCTACAATTTTTCTTTTTTCATTTCTAAATTGGGCTTAACCAGGTAATAATGAAAGGATGATAAAACATCAAACATTCATCAAAATGCTGGTTTTTCATATTTTGCTTTACCCCATACTTTCGTTCAGTAGCTTATCATATTATTTACTTAATAAAGGTATTGTACTAGCTGCTGGGGATAAAAGGTAAGCAGCAACAGCCACTCTCTACCTGCCCAGAGCATATCATCTCATTAGAGATGGGCGTTTCAATAACCATGGAAATAAATGTGCAATCACTACTGGAAGCCAAGGGACAGAGCTACCAGCACATGCAGCAGCTCACAACCCTGGTCTGGGGGTCAGAAAAGGCCCCTCCGAGGAAGCTCATTCTGAAAGACAAGTAGGAGTTAGCTAGGTAATGGAGGGGAACCTGTGCAAAGGCCCTGTGAGCCCTGTAAACAAAGGCCTGCAAGAAGAGCACCAGCAGCCAGAAATCAGAGCGGCCAGGGCTGCCTGGCCTCCTGAAGGCTATTTGTTTTTATCCCAAGAACCATGGGATGCCGTTGAAGAATTTTAGAGGAGGAGGCCTCTGACAGCACTGGTCTTACTTTCTGAGAACCTCATTATGGTTGTCTTGTGGAGGATGGGTTAGAGGGGCAGGATGGGTTAGAGGGGCAGCAAGCAGACTGCAGAGGGGCTGGAAAGGGCAGAATCAAGAGATGACATGGCCCAGGGTGGTATGCAGAAAAGGGGACTTGGTTCTGATGCGGCTACAGACGTTTTCTGTTCTTTTCATTCTTTCCATTTAATGCTGCATAAAGGACATTTCCCATTAAAACTATTTTAAGCAAGAAAATTCTGATTTGCTTTACGCTTTTGAGTTTCAAAATCTGCTTCCATAAGCAAGGGTGAGACCTCTGGCAGCAAAGAGTAACAGAAAAACTCTTATTCTCTATCTCTAAAGAATGAGGCTTAATAAGCTAATACTATATAGAACCATCCTGGGGTTTTTAGTCGGGATATGTCCTTATGCAGCTATTTTCCTTAACCTCTGGATGTGCCAATTTGGCAGAAAATTAAATGCTTGAACTTGACATCAAATTAAGCTGGCTGGCTTTAAATAGATTTTTTCAAATACAAATTACATGCTCACTCTGGAAAAAAATCTGACATAGATGTATGACAAAATAAAGGGTGAAAGTACACTTTGCTTTGCATCTTTGAGAGGCACAGAAGAGTATGCTGGGAAGGAAGCAGGCTCTGGGGCCAAACTCTTTGGATTCAAATGCTGGTTTGGATACTTGCTAACCATGAACTTGAAGAATTTACTTCAACTCTTCTTGTAAAATAGAAAAAAAAAAAATAGAGCTAGAACTCTTAACTCCAGAGAACACACCAATGAAGGCCAGAAGGAGGGTGCGGGGGGGGGGGGGGGGGGGGGGATGGAGGAGGGACCTGCCGCGGCGAGCACCCGGCGCTGTGTGGAAGTGTTGAATCACTAACTTGTACACCTTTAACTGAGACTACACTATGTTAACTAACTGGAATGTAAATAAAAATGTTTAAAAAATCAAGTAAACAACTCAGAGAGGTCAAGCAACTTTCCCAAAATCACAAAGCTACTAAGTGGAAATGCCAAAAATACTAAGCCCAAGTAGCCTAAATCCAAATTCTGAGTCCTTAACACTACCACTATGTCACCTCTCCAGAGCTCCTTCATACTCAAGTGGTACCACTGTCAGGGGCCTAACCAGCTCAGCCCTACCACAGGTCCACACAGAATGACTACACTATCCACATATGCAGTCCAGCCTGCAGATCATTTAAAACTTAATGTCAACTCTGGGATCTAAACCTCTGACAGACGGGCTCTGTCATTCTTCCTCCTTCTAAATAAGAGTAATAATGGGAAAGGGAAGTGGTGAAGGGGAAAAGAAAAAAGGCTCTCTAAAAGCTTTTTATTAGATCATTTTTCTTGTCAGATCTGAGATGATGCTGTTTCACCCAGTTGAAAGATACTACCTATAGTACAACACTGAGTCTTCCACATTTAAGAAGCCAAGAATCTACTGGCTGCAAACACCCAAAGGTTCAGTTGGTCAATTCTAAGTGTTCCCCACAGATTAATTTACTAACTGTCCTCCAACAACAATGGTAGCAAAACCCTGGATCAAAAAATCAGGTCAACATAGTAATGGTTCAGTGAGCTACCCTACTGCCCTAAACTTATGCTTTCAAATTACCAAAAAAAAGTATCTCAAAGAGATTCTTGTGTGACTACAGTTACTATGTTACAACCCAACAGAGACATTTCTATCTATGCTGAAAGGCAATAAAGAAAATGCTGCAATTACTAAGAGCACCCAAAACTGCTAAAGAAAAATTATAAACAAACTTATAGGGTGGCTTTAGAAACATCTCCACATCTTTTTGTGTAAGACACAAAAAGAATATCTATGAATGGCCAAAATAAAAATAAAGAATACAACAAAAAGCATGAGAATCTTCTGATAAACCACTGAAAGGAAAAGACAGCCCCATACTGGACACCGCTACTATCTCTGCACCACGTTAGCTATAGTTAAATAAACTCTTCACGGACTCGTCATTGAGACATGTAACTGGCATATAAATATTTTTTAAATTATGGTATCAAGTGTGATTATGTGACACTTAAGTATTTTATCTCCATGTGCTGGAATAACACCATCCTAAAGTAAATAACAAATTCTATGAATGCTGGCAAAGTAGGAGTTTCTGAAGATATGAAATCACATGTTAAATATTTATGCATTATTTTCATTAAATCTCAGACTTATGATTTTTCACATTTTGTTACAGAATTTGTAACAAACCAAAGCATTATTATATTCTCACAGAATCATACTTTGTATTAATCCATCCAAAACAGAAACTCAAATATGGAAGCATTATCAAGCACAAAATATATACAGTTAATCAATTTGTTCCCAAACATATATAGTTAAAATAATCCACCCAGGTACTAAATTTAAATAAGGCCTCAAAAGACTGCACATATTTTATCTGCGTCGTCATTATGTTATCTGAACCTTTAGTAATAATCCATAGACACTCATAACATGAAACCGTATAGATTCCACATCAGATAATCAATAGACTTACAGTTGTTTGGCAAATACAGAAACAAACACAGAGAATTCTGGACATAATCAAAACTACAGCACCAAGCAGAAATCATTAATATTTGAATAACCAAATCTTGCCAGTCTACTAACTTTGGTCATTTCCTGAGGAATACCAAGTTATAAGACATGCTTATGTGGCTGCAACCAAAATCCGGAGATACCTTTGGTAATTGATGACATCTTACAGTCTTCTGGGGGAAGACCTGTCCCGCCATCTTTCCAGTATGGATTCAATTCTCTCTCCAGCAGTTTGGACTAGAACAAAACATTTTCAGAGATCACAATTTAAAAGTAAGCTCACCATAAAATCTGTTAATAAATAATACATTTGAGACTCAGTTAACAATTGTAACCTTGGACAAATATTTTAAACACTCCTAAGAGAGGCTCTTCTGCAACTTGAAAAAAATAATATCTAAATTAACATTGATGCCTACTATGAGCCAGAAATGCTCTCGATGCAGAAGATCTAATGAAGAGTCAATATGCCTAACTCAGCTCTTGCTAGTTTATGAAATAGTGAGGAACAGGGACAACAAACAAGTAACTGACAAGGGCTCAGAGGAGGAAGTGTGGAGTGCTAAAGCCACACACAATTTAACCCCCTCTCACACTGACAGATCAGGGACCTCCTAGAGGAAGTAACACATGCAGCCTTGGACCTAAAGAGGAGCAGGAGTCAGCCAAATTCTCTTTTGTGAGGGAAGAAGGCACAGAAATGCTCCAGAGAGAATGAATAACAGCATGTTTGGAAAAACCCAGGAGGAAACAGAAAGCTTTCAAGGAATTTAAGATTATCCAGACTGTCTTAAAACCTAGATGTATGAGTGAGTAGTCATAAGAGATGAGGTTGTAGAATCATCAGGGATGAGGGCCAAGTGCTGCTGGGGTTTCATGCTGGGGCAATGGTAAATCATGAAAGTGACTGGCTCTGAACTACACGAAGAATAAGTGGACTCAGAGTGGAGGAAAGAAATAAGACAAGCAAGATCAGAGGCAGAAATCTGCTCAGACTGAAAGAGCTGATGGCAGCCTTGTCACGAGTCGAGTGCCTCCTGTGTCCCAGGCACTGGGCCAAGCACTGCAGCTCGAAGGTGTAAGCCAGGCGGTCTTCCCATCAGAGGAAAGGCGGTCTGCAGCCAGGAGAAAGACAATGGAGCAAGTCCAAAACAGCTGAGTGCTATGGCAAAGCACACTAGAGAGCCACAGACTGGGGCACCTGCCTTGACCTTAGAAGTCAGAAAATGCTTTTTAAAACTAATACAGCAAATAGATGGAGAAGACTGAAGAGAGTTAAACATTATTTTCTCGTACTATGTATCAACCCTACCACTGGAAAGAAAAATGGTGGGTAGAAATTTTTTTAAAAAGCTTTTAAAAAATATTCGTGAGCTGACAAAAGAGTACAGAATCTTCAAGGTACAAAATTTAAGTTCAAGGTTAATGTAGAAGATAAGCAAAACCATAAGGATTTGATTTTTAGTTTATACCAAAAACGATTCCATTACCTCCCTTGTTAGACTACCACAAAACCTCCAAGGGTCTATAATCAAGGAATTTCTTCCAGTGGTCTTGTGCAGATACTCAAAGAGATATACTTGACAAGAGTCTAGACAAACTGTGAGATACTATGTGAAAATATACAAAAGTAAAAGAACTGGATGTATAAACAACTACACCAATCAGTAAGAAAAAGACAACCCTAAAAACAAATCAATAAAGCACATAAGCAATTCATACTTTAAGAAATATGGACCAAAAAAAAAAAGAGAAAAGATCTCTCACAGTAATCAGGCAAATGCATATAAAAACAATGAAATGCCATTTCTCACTCATTAATTAGCACGACAAAAATTTAAAAGTTTGGTCATACAGATACTAAGTATGGTAAAGAAAAATACACTGTTGGTTGGGGCACCCGGGTAGCTCAGTAGGTTAAGCATCTGCCTTTGGCTCAGATCATGATCTCAGAGTCCTGGGATGGGGCCCCACGTCAGGCTCCACACTCAGCAGGGAGCCTGCTCTCTTTCCTTCTCCTTCTGCCCTTCCTCACCACCTCCCAATAAATAAATAAATAAATCTTAAATAAATAAATAAATCCTAAAAAGAAAGAAAGAAACATACACTGTTGAGGCAGTATAAGCTGTTAAAATCTCTTTGCAAGTATTTCTAAAAGAAGATAGGTGCATATCTTACAACTTAGCAATTCCACTTCTAGATGTGCACTTGGGAGAAGTCCAAACACACGTGAATGAGGAAATGCACACAAGGACCTTCACTTAGCACTGTTTATAAATAGTGAAAAACAGGAAACAATGCCAATGTCCACAGACTGGCACAAGAAATGGACATGGCATAGTTAGGTGATGAAAGACTACACAGTGATTAAAAGGAATGAACCAGAAATAAACTATATCAATATAAATCAATCTCTAAAACACACTCAGGCCTTCTAGTCAAAATGGTTTATGAAGGTTCTATTCATCACAATCTCCTTGCTCAGGACAAACAGAAAAGATACACAAAATATAAAACATACTAGGGCGCCCGGGTGGCTCAGTGGGTTAAAGCCTCTGCCTTTGGCTCAGGTCGTGATCCCAGGGTTCTGAGATCGAGCCTGCAATGGGCTCTCTGCTCAGCAGGGAGCCTGCTTCCCTTCCTTTCTCTCTACCTGCCTCTCTGCCTACTTGTGATCTCTCTGCCAAATAAAAAAAAAAAAAAAAAAAAATTTTAAATATATATATAAAACATACTTCAGTTCAGAACAAGATAAACATCTTTGTGGACAGAACAGAACAGAAATGCAAAATGGTAAAGTGACCTGAAATCACAGGCCTTACTGGGCTCTATATGCGAGCAGAAAGTAACAGCCCTTAGTTCAACTGCTGTAAGATGATCAATACTACCAGCGCCCCAGTGAAACAGGAATGGGGCCAGATCACCACATGAACCCAAAGACTGTAGTAGGGACACGTCCTGAGTGCAAAAGAAGGTTGAGAGACCAATATGCATCTCTATAAACGGTCTACAGACTAAGTCTACAGATACGTGCTATCACCCATAGATTACAGAACAGTGCGGGCAGAAGAGGCCCAGACAACAAAAACACAGCCTTGAGCATGTGTTTGCAAACCTTTCTGTGACCTTCAACTAAAGAGAAATTGAATGTGTGTGCTTGCATGTGTGTGTGTGTGTGTGCGTGCATGCATGTATGTTTGTGTGTGTGTGTCCAAAGCAAAGGTTTTAGGAAACAAAATGTGGGGTGCCTGGGTGGCTCAGTCAGTTAAGCGGTAGCCTTCAGCTCAGGTCATGATCCCAGGATCCTGGAATCCAGTAATGCATCGGGCTCCTTCCTCAGCAGGCAGCCTGCTTCTCCCTCTCCCTCTGTCTGATGCTACCCCTGCTTGTCTGTCTCTCTCTCTCTCTCTACCCCCACATCTGTCAAATAAATAAATAAAATCTTTTTAAAAATGTACAAAGAAACAAAATGTATCTTTGTTACATGTAATATATGCTGATAACTTATTTATTTTTTTAAAGATTTTATTTACTTATTTGAGAGAGAAAGAGACAACAAGAGAAGGAATACAAGCAGGGGGAGTGGGAGAGGGAGGAACAGGCTTCCTGCTGAGCAGGGAGCCCAACACGGAACTCGATCCCACGATCCTGGGATCATGGCCTGAGCCAAAAGCAGACACTTCACGACTAAGCCACCCAGGTGCCCCTGATTTTATATTTTTAAGTGTTAACTGCAATAAATCAATTACATGACCTACATTTTGAAACACACCAGCCTAGAGCACAAAAGAAATGATATCCTGAAAAACCAGAAGAGACATAAAATCAGCACACTTCACACTGAAGCTTCAGTTAAAAACCATCATCAGGGATGCCTGGCTCAGTTGGTTAAGCAGCTGCCTTCGGCTCAGGTCATGATCCCAGTGTCCTGGGATCGAGTCCCACATCGGGCTCCTTGCTCGGCAGGGAGCCTGCTTGTCCCTCTGCCTCTGCCTACCACTTTGTCTGCCTGTGCTCGTGCGCTCTCTCTAACAAATAAATAAATAAAATCTTTAAAAATTAATTAATTAATTAATTAAGAATTAAAAAAATAAAAACCATCATCAGACTTTTTCCCATTATCTTCATTTTATCCCCACCTCCATAACAAGAATCAACATATGATTCTAAGGCAAGGGCCATTATTTCAGTTAAAGAGGAAAAATTTCATAGTGCATATCAAGTTAGGCCTTGAAGGATAAATAAGATGCAGACTTACAAAGAGAAAGGGAATTCCCTTAGAAAGCACCCGATGAACAAAGATGCAGAGACAGGAATTTGCAAAGACATGAGGGAATGTAATTACACTAGTTTGTTTGGAGTATGAATTACCCAAGAAAAAGAATCCAAACCAATGTGTTTGGACTCTATTCATGGCAGCATTGGGGTGGGGGGGATGGGGGGGATTAAAGGAGAAGAGTAAATATGGCATCTTTCTTTTCCATGCAAGCTCTGAACAAGTTAAGAAATACAACTAAACCTTAAGGAAATACAAGACAAAAACTAGCTCTGTTGCTAATGAAGACTAATTTGGAAGAGACTTTTTCTTTCAGTAAAAACCAAATGGGCCTATTAACTGAACAGCACAACAAGGCAGACTTCCCCAAGTACAGTCAGCGCCGTGCCAACCCCTCCTCCCCTCACTCCCCACATGGGCTCTGGAGGGAGCCTGGTCCATAAGCAGGGAGCGCAGGTAAGCCCAGTGCATTCCTTCCAATTTTTCCAAAAGAAAGTTCACTCCATGTCCTCAAGGACAGAATGAGAAAAGAGTGTGACCCAAAATACCCTAGTGGGGCTTCTTCTACCAGAAAGGAAACATCAGAAATGGTTAAGGCAATCCCCTTCCCTTGAATCACAAGGACTTCTAAAGAGAGTAACACCATGATCAGAGCTGTACTTTGAAAAGATTAATCTGCCATTTGTCATAGGATGCTAGGTGAGAAATGAAGAGCTTCCTGAAATTGCCTGCACAAGAGTAAATCAGGGCCTGAACCTTACTAATATCTTACACGATTCTTCATTCCACGGGCCGTCCTCAGCTCCTCACACAGAGGAACTCCACTCCAGTACAGATGAGACGACTGAGGCCCCCAGAGAAGACACACCACTAACAAGGGCACTCCAGCAGGAATGAAGAGGATGATACAAAGGCAAAAGACAAAAACTCCATAGGCAAGTAGATCAATGGATGCCGGTTCCAATGAATCACAGAAGTTCATATAAGAGTTTGTAAGAAAAGATTATGTTAATTAGAAAACCTGGAATTCAAAGCTGGAAAGGTGGTGAGATAAGAACAAATAATTACAGTTTCTTAGGAAAATGAAGATGGTTTTTATGTAATCGTTTTTCTAAGAATAACTGGTCACTACTTCAATCTATTGAAGGTACTCAAGGTTTTACTCTGTTCTGTGGTTTGACATGGAGAACAGGCCTGACCAGGATACAAACAAAGCATAAAACCAAAACTCAGGGTTACCCTAACACGCCAAAATATCAATGCCTACCAATGGCAGGGCAGGATTTCAGAAGCAAACTTGTCCCAGCCTGGGAATCCCAACTTCCAGACCTCACACAGCTCCCCCGCACACTGGTCATCCCCACTAGTGCTCCGTTTACTCTCCCTCTCTTCTCTGAAGATAAGACTCCAACTGTGTCAGGTCTCAGAGACAAAGATATGTTCCAGAACTTAGTCAAGAATTTAGTCATAATCCCTGCCCTCCAATGCTCCATGTGAACAGCTGCTTAATTAATAAGTCAATCCCATGTACCAAATCTCCATTTTCAGAATTAATATTAAATGGGGGGTGGCAGACAGAAAACAACCCTGCTCACAAGACGCTTACTATGATTACTCTTAACCTTTTTCATTTATTGGTCCCTCTATGGTGTGTTCAAGGTAAACTCTTAAAGATGATCTTCTTGTTCACTAATTTTCTCTTTAGCTGTATTCAATCTGTTGTTTGCTCATTTACTGAGTTTCTCATTCTAATTCCAATTGTGAATTTTTATTTCTATAAGTTCTTGTTGGCTCTTACCCAGATCTGCCTTCATAATAATCTTTTATTGCTTACTCGTATTTCCATACCTCCAGTTACTGTATAAAGCTATTAAATACCCCAACGGATAAAGGCTCTTTGGGTCTGATTCTACTGTTCATTATTTCAGATGACTGCCACGCATGGACGGACTATCCTTATATTTTCATGTATTTTGTGATTCTAGATCATAAGAGTTCTTCTGGGAAACCCGTGATGCCGAAATTGACAATGGGACCTTCCAGACAGCATTGGCGTTCACTCCCACCAAGCACTTCAAAGTACTTGAAAAATTAAGTACTTCAACACAAGAATATTTCAAATGAAGTCTCACCTTGAAGAGTTTCAGACCACACAGGCAGCACAGTTCAAGCCAAAACCCTTGTGAATCCAAGCTGTGAACCAAACTCAATATTCATCCAATTATATGTGCCCTGGATCTGTCAATCTAGTTCAGCATTAAAATGGCTTCCTACAGGAGATGCATCTTTAAGAATTTCTGCCCCATTTCATAGTTGTCCCCACTAATGCTATTAAGTACCGCAAAAGATAATATAATATTTCACAAGTAAAACCGCATTTATATAAATATCTCATTGCTGATTAAAGGCAAATTAGAAGTTAAAGCATTCTCAATACCTTACCTGTTCCAGGGCTTGGGTTTTCTCTCTCTCTATTTTCCTCATAGCCTCCTTGTCAGCTCTGAGTGACGATGAGCACACAGTTTTAACAGACATAAAATCAACCGTCATCCACTCATCTCTCTTAAAAAAAAAAAAAAAAAAAAGTTACTTCAATCTACATTGATTAGAAGTGAAAAATAAACACTTGGCAACAAGAGCAGGCACACTGGAGGCACGTGCACCTGGCTCAAATCCTACATCTGCCTATCCTGATGCAAGTTTTCTAGTCCCTCTGCGCCTTAGTCTCTCTCCTGTAAAACAGAATAAATTCCTCCCTTTTAGGACTGTTTTAAGGAGTAAAGCAGAGAAAAGATTTAAGGCACACAGTCTGCTGCCTGACACAGAACAGGCACTCGAACACCAGCTCCTTCCACCTTTTTGCGCTGCGGCCAACAGCGTATAAGCTGCATTCTCACAGCGGCAAATGAAAGACAGCCTCACATCTGTGAACTCTTCAACTCTAAATACTGCTAACAGGAATTATGACATGATCTGGTGAAGAGAAATAAAAACTGAGTGAACTCTACGCACTCAGATACACATAACGGTACAGAGCTTCAGGACACGAGAGGATCATGATGCTTTTCTAGCAACAACCAGAGGGAAGAAACCCTTTGTGGGACCAGAACAGGGGTCAGTACTCCCTTTCTCACAAATAAGTACGGAAGTCTGAAGACTAAGCAAACAGCGTCACTGCCAGAATTATTCATCAAAGTATATACTGTTTTCAAAGTCTAATTTTTCTCTTGAAGCATCTGTCATTTTAACATTCATCTATTCCTAGCTGTTCACACTTCTTTCTTTAAAACCAGGGGACCTACCTGGATAGATGGGTTGTCTTCTCTTTCTGAATTCTCCCCTTTCACTTTCCAGGCCTTTTCTCTGCCAGAAGTCTGGGATGGGACAGCCTCAACCCACTCATCTTCAGAGCTCTAAGAATATTTAGCATACAAGTGAAATTCTCAAACTTGCAGACTTGCATATAAAAATTCTATGTTGTTAAATGGTGAACTCAGATTTCTAGAAAAAAAATTTAGAGTCAACTTCCCCTTTAAAAAGCCACATTGAAAATATGAACAAAGAACATATAAACCCACTCTTTTGGGATAAGCCCATGAAACACCACGACTGTTGTCATGCTGAGGGAAAGGGAAAACAAAAGATTAGAACTGACAACAGAGAACCCACTTTAACACGGAGCTTCGGTTCCTACCAACGTTAAGCAATACTGACATCTTTTTTAACTAGAACAAGGGAAACAACACTCAAGTAAATGACTTTGTCTTCTAAGTTTCAAATTTTTAAATTTCCCTGGGTCTAAAAATGCAGAGATCTCAGTTAAAAGCCAGGCTGGTAAAGCACTTTGTTACTGTGTTTAAATACCAGATTATTAAATCAGCTACAAAGTATTTAGCCAACATCCCCTATGTGCTCAGCATTATGCCAAGTTCTGGGTTCTGTTTTCCACAAATACATCAATCAACTCCTTCTATGTTAAGTACTGTAATAAGTACTTTCGCATATGTTCTCAAGATGACTCCTTAAAACTACCCTACATAAAATACTATTTGGTTTTAGAGATAAGAAAAGCTTCCCCAAATTAGGTAACTTGCCCAAGTTACATGGTATCCAAGTAGGAGAACCAGAATAGAAATCTAGATCTGTCTGGCTCTATCATCTACTCTTTGGAGCTGTACAGGAAGTGTAGGAAAGATCCTAGAAATCACCCAGTACACAACACTTGCTAATGCAAAGCAGAGAAACTTGGAGGCCACGGGAAGAAAAAGGATTTCCTGAATGAGAACAATATTCCTTCATGTCACAAAGTTCTCGATAATTACCTAACTGGAGAACAACAATATGTCTGGTGAAAGGTATAATCCACGTGGAGTAAACACATTTGTGCTCTGGCGTCTCAAGTGACAACTGTTTTCCAATGCAGAGCAGACTTCATTCATTCATTCATTCAGGCCCTGATTTGGATTCGTAGAAACATTAGAACTAGCTATTTACATATACAGTTACAATTTTTAAGATAATCACTATAAATATGTTTCTGGCCTACTCATATTTACATTGTCGAATCAATTTAGAAAGGGCTGCGTGTGTTGTGATGAGCACAGGGTGACCTATGGAAGTTTTGAGTCACTGAACTGCGCCCCTCAAACTAACAATAAGTGCTAACTAACTGGACTTGAAGTAAAAACTGTTTTTTTAAAAAAAGCAATTGAGAGAACTGGTTCCTACCACTTGGTATTATCCACTATAAAGGGAGTCTATAATCTGAAAGATTTAGCACATTCCTTGGGGGAGAGCCAATCTGCTAAGATCATGCTGAAAACAAAAAATGTTTACATTAGTGTTCCACAGGATTCTGTTGAAGGTTTTCTTTTCTTTTTTTAAGATTTTATTTTTAAGTAATCTCTACATCCAACATGGGGCTTGAACTTCAAACCACGAGATCAAGAGTTTTACACTCTCCTGAGTGTCCAGGCGCCCCCCGAAGGCCTTCTTTTGAAACTACAAGTTTTCTCTACCCTCTGAAATGCTAACCCATCCCTTCAAAGTCACTGAGCAGGGCCATAAGCTGCTTCCCCACCACAGCTGCAAACCATCTCCACCCTGCATAAACCCAATCACCATGCCCTTTACAACTTCAGTTGAGCTAGACTCTTAATCACAACTAGTATTCCTCTTCCTGGTCCCTGGTCAACCCTCTCTTCCACTCCCTTAGCTTCCTCCCCCCATTTGAAGCATTTATCAGTTTTACATTTACTTGCGTGACTGATTAATCTCACAGCAAGTTCTACGAGGAAAGCAACCACATCTGCTCTCGCCTAGAGACCTTGCTTAATACCCTGGCAGAGAGGTGATGCTCCTCATCTTCTTAAAGATCTCTCTCACGTTTTCTACCAAATTCCATTCCACATACGTCAGCAAATGGCTCTCTCCTTCTTGATCAATAAAAATGAAGTCATTTTAGCTTCCTACCCAACTTCCAACAGAACTATTTATGCCTGTGCCTATCCTTACCTCCTGTTAACTCTTCCTCTTTAAAGCTGTTCCTCCTCCACAGATCTTGGCCCCAATGACTCCTGGTCCTCTAGGATGGTTGCACTATCAATCATCTCTTTGTCTCATAGCTTCAACCAAAGCTCTCTATTGCCCTAGAAATATGTTCAAGTATTCCCCATCCTGTGTGTGTGTGTGTGTGTGTGTAAATGAGGGAAGAAGGGGAACACTGATTGCCCTTATGTCTCCCTCTAGCAGCCATTTATCTTCCAACTTCTACTCTAAGCCAAATTCTTAAAACAGCAGTCTACACTCTGTCTGTACATCCTCACCCAATTCTCAAACTCTACCATGTGGCTTATGTCCCCATTAACCTACTAAAACATCATTAAAGCTTACCACTGGTTTCCACTTTGCCCAGTGCAGCAGAATGTTTCCACCTCTAGCTCCCTAGACCTCTGCTGAATACAACTCTGGGAAACTCACCTTCTCAACCTCCACGGCCTTTCCCAGTTCTCCTCCCATTCTTGGTTTCTTCTTCACGTCCCTCATGCACTTTTCCTCATTTGCTCAGCCCTTAAATACCAATGTTATTTGGGGTTCCATTCTTTGCCCACTACATTTTCTAATCTCTAAACATTCCCCTTTGGCCCTTAAATCCACTCTCATGATTCAAACTACTACCAACTGTACTGATATCTTTCACTTTTGTCTACCCAAAGTCAGTGATTTAACCAACTACCTACTACATTTGGAGGCCATGCCAAACTCAGTAAGAACAAAAAGTTAATCCATCATCTCTTCCATGAAACCTGTTCCTCCTCCTCTACTACGGAATTCAATTACATGGTACCACCAACCATCTACTTACCCAAGTCAACAATCTCAGGATCAACTTAGCCCTCCCATCTAAACCTACTATTTCCATTTCCAAAGTATTTCTCAAATATACCATACAGCGAACACCATGGGAGGCCCACCATGCCTACCATGGGAATCCCACTTCCATCTCTGGCCAAGGCTGATTTGTTCAAAGGTAGGTATCTGACCCCAATTCGTATCAATCGGAGTTACTGTCCAGGAACTTGAAGTCAAGACTCAATGAGGCTGCTAAAACTAAAGAGAACTGAAAATGCACTGGTAGAAGCTATTTTTGTTATGAGGAATAGAATTCAGCAAAAAACTGATCTGTTACCAAGAAAAAAACTGAACTCAGAGAAAAACAAACATGGAAGATGGCAAGATGATTGATAAAAGCATTTGAAACTCTAATTCCAGCCATTCCTAAAACCCAGCGACATTCCCATACCTACATGTCCTAGGAGACTTTTGTACTCTAATAATGAATTGCCCCTTTTTCTGAATAAGCCAATTTAAGTTTGATATCTGTTCCCTGCAACCCAGGGCCCCAACTAATACATGCCCCTTCCTTTAAAGTATTCGAGATCACATCTTATCTCTCACCCAGACAACTGGGATAACCAAATTAGTTTCCTGGACTCCAGTCTTTCCTGCTCCCCTTCCTTTTTCCAACCCCCACCCTAAATATACCTAGGAGTCATGTAAAGAGAACACATCTAACCTCTTCTATAGCTCCCTGTCACAAAGCCCCTCTTCTTACTTGTCAACAGAACACTATTTTATTTGTTCTGTTTATTATTATTATTATTCTGTTTATTATTATTACTATTATTATTATTATTATGTTTATTTAACATAATAAATGCCTCCCTTGCTGGTAAGTGAAGACTTATGATCCACTGTCCAATGACATGAAAATAAAGGTATTCTGTGGGACTTCCTGGAAGTCAAATCATGAAAGAGAGAGCATCCTCCTCTTGTTATCTAGACTAAGAGGTAAGGCTGTAATGATGATGGAGTAGCAAAACAGTAGAACTAGCCTTAGTCCCAGAAGACTACACTAGTCCCAGACTGCCTACCTGGTTTCTTTCATAGGAGAGAAAAGTTAACTATCTTGTTTAACCAATGACTATATTGTTTGGCCTCAGCATCATAAGATTACATACTGAAATTATGTATCTATTGGGGCGCCTGGGTGGCTCAGTGGGTTAAGCCGCTGCCTTCGGCTCAGGTCATGATCTCGGGGTCCTGGGATCGAGTCCCGCGTCGGGCTCTCTGCTCAGCGGGGAGCCTGCTTCCCTTCCTCTCTCTCTGCCTGCCTCTCTGCCTACTTGTGATCTCTCTCTCTCTGTCAAATAAATAAATAAATAAATCTTAAAAAAAAAAAAAATACAGATGAAATTATGTATCTATTTATCTAACTAGAAAATGAGTTCCCCAAAGGCTTGAAAACAAAAACCTCTTTTTTTATATTCCCTATATCTATACCAGTGTCTGATAAAGAGTTCGATTCAGTAAAGGTGCACTAAAATTAATTAAATCCTCTTTTTCTACTCTTCCAATAGCCCTAGTCAGAAACTTTAATTAGCAGCCAGAATCCAAGCATTAAATACCAGGCACTGAATGAAAGAAGCATCGTGATACACTTAGTACTCTTACTGTTCAGTCACAGAACAGTGAAACCCGAACAGTTCTATAGAACTTGCCTGCCTTCATTCTCTTCCTACTAATTTTGTTTTTCATTTTTACCAGTATACAATTTCCTCACAATTTCACACAATTGCTGTTCCCCCTCCCAAATATGCTATGACCTCATTTCTTTTGCTGATTTTAGTTTCAATCCTCCACCTCATCTTAAAGGACTCATACGCCATCAAGCTTAATGTGCCTCCTGACCTAACACAGCTTCCAGAACTCTTCCTCTCTTGTGTGGTCCTCATAATAACCATACCCCTAATCATATAAGAAAAAAATCTGGAAGACAGAACCAAGACAGCAAAGTGTTAGCAGTAAATATCAAAGAAACTTGAGGACTTCTACTTCTGGCCAAGACAAAATAAATGGCATCAGACTAAAAATACATAGAAATAGAATAATAGAAAATATTCGGAACTGTTCTCAGAACATTGACTCTCAGTAATACAGGGCTGTGATCCCTGAAAAGGAAAACAAATGGGGTGAACGCTACAGCATTTTGCCTTGAAACACCTCCCAGACCAAGGCACAAGGAAGGGAAACAGGTATAAGTTGGTGTGTTCCAAGGAGGTAAGTT
The DNA here is from genome assembly GCF_964662115.1 of Mustela nivalis. Lineage (NCBI taxonomy): Eukaryota > Metazoa > Chordata > Mammalia > Carnivora > Mustelidae > Mustela > Mustela nivalis. Next base: position 12,501,817 of record NC_139028.1, read on the forward strand.
CAGAGTTTGCCTATATTGCCCTCTTGAACTGAAAATCTCGGTGATTTTATTTATTTATTTGTCAAGAAGAAACAGAGAAAAAGCACAAACAGTTGGAACAGGAGGCAGAGAGGTAAGCAGGCTCCCTGCTGAGCAGGAAGCCCAAGGCAGATCTCAATCCGAGGACTCCAGGATTATGATCTGAGCCAAAGGCAAACACTTAACTGACTGAGTGACCCAGGCACCCCTACATCTTTTTTTTTCCCACCTTGATTTTCAACCATTCTATGTCCTTATTTTAAAGATAATTTTTTTAAGCCAAAATTACATAAAGTAAGTTTTATGATAGTAATAGGATTAAATTCACACCCAAAAACAGATTAAGAAAAACAAATTAAGAAAAATGTCTTCCTGGGGTGCCTGGGTGCCTCAGTCATTAAGATTCTGCCTTGAGGGCGCCTGGGTGGCTCAGTGGGTTAAGCCGCTGCCTTCGGCTCAGGTCATGATCTCAGGGTCCTGGGATCGAGTCCCGCATCGGGCTCTCTGCTCAGCAGGGAGCCTGCTTCCTTCTCTCTCTCTCTCTGCCTGCCTCTCAGTGTACTTGTGATTTCTCTCTGTCAAATAAACAAATAAAATCTTAAAAAAAAATTAATTAATTAAAAAAAAAAAAAAAAAGATTCTGCCTTGAGCTCAAGTCATGGTCCCACAGTCCTGGGACTGGGCCCCATATAGGGCTCCCTGCTCAGCGGGAGGCCTGCTTCCCCCTCTCCCACTCCCCCTGCTTATGTTTTCTCTCTCACTGTGTTTCTGTCAAATAAATAAAATCTTAATTTAAAAAAAAAATAAAGTTTTCCTGCATTGCCTTCTTGAACTGAAACTCTTGGCAATTTTTTTTAAGATTTTTTATTTATTTGACAGACAGAGATCACAAGTAGGCAGAGAGGCAGGCAGGAGCTGGGGGAGGGGGGAAGCAGGCTCCCCACTGAACAGAAGGCCCGATGCGGGGCTTGATCCCAGGACCCTGGGATCACGACCTGAGCCCAAAGGCAGAGGCTTAACCCACTGAGCCATCCAGGCACCCCTTGGTAATTTTTTTTTAAACCAAAATTTAAATAGAGTATGTTATATGACAATAACAGAATTAAATCCATACCCAAAAATGAATTAAGAAAAACTAGTAAAATCCAAAAATATCTAGAAATTTTAAAATATATATAACGTACAGGTTAAAAAATTTAAAAAATCAATTAAAAAATATTTGAAAAACATGACAATGAAAACCTAACACATCAAAATTAGAGATACAACAGTGCCAAAAGAAACATTAATAGATTAAATATTCGCTAGAAAAATTGAAGATTTAGAATCAATATCTACCTTAGGATGTTAGAAAGAAAAGAGCAAATTAAACACAAAGTAAGTGTTAGGAAAGGAATAATAAAAAGGCAGTGGAAATCAATGAAAGAGAAAGTATACAAACAGAAAATCAATAAATCCAAAAGGCACTTCATTGAAAAAATTAATAAAAATTGATAAACCTCAAACTATACTGACCTAGAAAACAAAGAGAAAACAGGAATTGCAAAATCAGGAATAAAAGAGGGGACACAACCAGATTCTACAGACATTAAAAGGACAATAAGGAAATATCATAAACAACTTTACGACAAAAAATTCACCAATTTAGATGAAATAAGAAAATCCCTTGCAAACTTAACTTGCCAACACTAATTCAAGAATAAACAGAAAATACTTAATATAGATACTAAATAAATTAAATTTGGGATTTAAAAACCACCCCATAAGGGCACCTGGGTGGCTCAGTCATTAAGCATCTGCCTTCGGCTCAGGTCATGATCCCAGGGTCCTGCAATGGAGCCCTGCAGTGGGCTCCCTGCTCTGCGAGAATCCTGCTTCTCCCTCTCCCACTCCCCCTGCTTGTGTTCTCTCTCTGGCTGTTTCTCTCTGTCAAATAAATAAAATATTTTAAAAAAATTTTAGAAATAAATAAATTTTTAAAAGCACCCCATAAAGAAAACTCCATGCACAAAGAGGTTCATTGGTATATTTTAGCAAAGATTTAAGGAAAAAAAATCTTCACCAATTTTGCATAAACCCTTCTAGAAAACAGAAGAGGAATTAATTTTAACTCATATACAAGGCCAACAGTATCCTTATACCAAAACCCAATAGTTCTCAACAAATTGTTGGCAAATATAACAGGGGGGGGATATATAGATATAGATATAGAAATATAGATATACAGATAACATGATATATATGATACCACACACAGCATATTCACCACATACCATAAATAAACAACAATGTCCAAACGAAGTTTACCCAGGACAGCAAGGTGGTATACCACTCAAAAACCAAAATGTAAAAAATTATTAAATAAGTTAGGGGCACCTGGGTGGCTCAGTGGGTTAAAGCCTCTGTCTTCGGCCTGGGTCATGATCTCAGGGTCCTGGGATCGAGCCCCACATCAGGCTCTCTGCTCAGCAGGGAGCCTGCTTCCCCCACTTTTCTCTGCCTGCCTCTCTGCCCACTTGTGATCTCTGTCAAATACATAAATAAAAATAGATCTTTTAAAAAATTATTAAATAAGTTAAATTTTTTAAAAACCCAACCCATGTAATTCTCTGTGTTAACTGAGTAAAGGAGAACAATCAATGCTCCTATTAATAAACACAGAAAAAGCACTTAACACAATTCAGTGTTCATTCAAGACACCAACTCTCAGAAAAACAAAAACTGAAGATAATTTCCTCACTCTGAAAAGGGCATACAAGAAAAACCCACAGGGAACATGAAGCTTAAAAGTGACAGATAAATGCTTTCCACCTAAGATAAGAAATGGAGCAAGGGTAACCACTCTTACCACTTGATTCAATATAATACTGAAATCCTAACTAGTGAAATAAAACAATAATAACAAATGAAATAAAAGGAACAGAGATTGGGGGGAAAGTATCATTTATACATGCCATAAAAAAGTACTAAGAAATCAACAAAAAGGGGGCGCCTGGATGGCTCAGTCAGTTAAGCATCTGACTCTTGATTTTGGCTCAGATCATGATAATCTCAGGGTTGTGGGATCAAGCCCAATGTGGAGCCTGCTTAAGAGTCTCTCTTCCTCCCCCATCTCATCCCCCTCCCTCAAGAAATCAACAACAACAACAAAAAGCTACTAACACTAGTACTTAAATTTAGCAAGGTGAAAGATACAAAGAAAACAGAGGTTTCTCCACTATCCAAAAGCAGAGTATTCCTATGAAACCTTGTGTAAACCAAAATGGCATAAAATAAAGAAGCCATTACTGTTTCATAAAACTGAAATCATGTTCAGATTTCTTTTGGTTATCAAAAACAGGTAACAACTTGAACTTTCATAAGCAAAGTGGCATAAAACAAGCTTGCGGAGAGGAAAAACCTATACACAAAAACCAACCGTAAATGTATACACTCATCGCAGATACACGGAAACTGCCATTTATTTTTCAAAGATTTCACTTACAGTAGCAACTCAAGAAAATAAAATAGAAAAAAATGTAACAGGGGCGCCTGGGTGGCTCAGTGGGTTAAAGCCTCTGCCTTCGCTCAGGTCATGATCGCAGGGTCCTAGGATCGAACCCCGCATCGGGCTCTCTGCTCAGGAGCCTGCTTCCCCCTCTCTCTGTCTCTGCCTGCCTCTCTGCCCACTTGTGATCTGTCTGTCAAACATAAATTAAAAAATATATTTATATATAACAAAAGATATGGACAACATCTCCACTGAAAACTCCAAAACAATATGGGAGAAGCTGAAGAAGACTTCAATAGATGGAGAAGTATACGACATGCATGATGGGTGCGAAGCCTGGCTATTTTAAGGTATTATATTAATTCTCCCAAAATTGATCTGTTGATGCAGAACAATTCCAGGAGACATTTTTACTTAAAGTAATGGGCTAATTCTAAAATTTATTTTTAAAATACAAAGAACTTAAGAGTAACCAAAATAATTTTCAAAAAACAAATTTACACTACCTATTCCAAGACTTAACCTTAAACTAAGTAATTAAGAAAGTGTGTTTACTGGCCAAGGAGAGATGTGTAGCTCAACGGGATAGAATACAGAGTCTAGATATTAACTCAAAAATAACTGCTCAAGGGCACCTGGGTGGCTCAGTGGGTTAAAGCCTCTGCCTTCGGCTCAGGTCATGATCTCGGGCTCCTGGGATTGAACCCCACATCCGGCTCTCTATTCAGCAGGGAGCCTGCTTCCTCCCTTCTCTCTCTCTGTCTGCCTCTCTGCCTATTTGTGATCTCTGTCTGTCAAATAAATAAATAAAATCTTTTTTAAAAAATAAATAAATAACTGCTCAAGGGCACCTGGGTGGCTCAGTAGGTTAGGCTTCTGCCTTCAGCTCAGGTCATAATCCCAGGGTCGTGGGATCGAGCCCCGCGTCTGCTCTCTGCTCGGCAGGGAGCCTGCTTCCCTTCCTCTCTCTGCCTGCCTCTCTGCCTACTTGTGATCTCTGTCTGTCAAATAAATAAATAAAATCTAAAAAAAACCAAATAAACAAAAAATAAATAATAACTGCTCAGTTAATTCTCAACAAAGGAGCCCAAGTAATTCAACAGATAAAGGTCTATCATTTCACCAAACAATACTGGAACAACTAGAAATCCATATAGAAATAAATTAACTTAGACAATTAATACACATACCATAAACAAAAATTAAGTCAAAATGGCTCACTGATAAGCAAAAAATCTAAACATCACATGAGATTACTATACACGGAGTAGGATGGCTGAAAAGCACACAGACTGACAAGATCAAGGAGCAGCAAGGACAGGGAATAACTAGAACTCTCACACACAGCTGGCAGGATTATAAAACAGTCCAACTGCTTCAGAAAATAATGGCATTTTCCCAACAGAAATAAAAACGTGTCCACAAAAAAACTTGTACACATTCATAGTACTGTTATTCGTAACAGCCCCAAACTAAAACAACCCAAACGACTTTCTCTTTTTTTTAAGATTTTTTAAATTTATTTATTTGAGAGAGAGACAGTGAGAGAGAGCATGAGTAAGGAGAAGGACAGAGAGAGAAGCAGACTCCCCGTGGAGCTGGGAGCCTGATGCGGGACTCGATCCCGGGACTCCAGGATCATGACCTGAGCCGAAGGCAGTCGTCCAACCAACTGAGCCACCCAGGTGTCCCCCCAAATGACTTCAAAATGTAAACAGGTAAGTGGGGCATCTGGGTGGCTCAGTGGGTTAAGTGTCTGCTTTTGGCTCAGGTCATGATCCCAGGGTCCTAGGTTCAAGCCCCGCATCAGGCTCTCTGCTCAGCGGGAGCCTGCTTCTCCCTCCCGTCTGCCTGCTTGTTCTCTCTCTCTCTCTGTATGTGTGTCAAATAAATAAATGAAATCTTTAAAAAGAAAAAAAAGACATACATACAGATAACCCTTGAACAACAAGGTGGTTAAGGGTGCTGACTGCCCATACAGTCAAAAATCCACATATAACTTTGGATGTCCCAAAAAACTTTACTCGTAGCCTACAAGTTGACCAGACAACTCACTAATAACATTAACAAGATAAACATGTATTTTGTATGTTGTATGTATTATACACTGTATTCTTACAATAAAGTAAGCTAGAGAAAAGAAAATGTTAAGAAAATCATTAGGAAGAGAAAATACATTTACAGTACTATACTGTATTTATCTAAAATCCATCTGATTGGGGGGCCTGGGTGGCTCAATGGGTTAAGCCTCTGCCTTCGGCTCAGGTCATGATCTCAGGGTCCTGGGATCGAGCTCCACATCGGGCTCTCTGCTTAGCAGGGAACCTGCTTCCCCTTCTCTCTCCGCCTGCTTCTCTGCCTACCTGTGATCTCTCTCTCTCTATCAAATAAATAAATAGTAAAATAAAATCCATGTGCTTATAAGCGGATCCATTAAGTTCAAACCCATGCCATTCCAAGGTCAACTGTATTTCCAGGAAAGAACAAAAAAACGTAACAGGTCACTGTCTCTAAGAAGGGAAAGCAAGGACCCTTAATCAAATTACATAATTTACTCAGCCTAGCATATCTGTCCCCACGGGACCGAGATTCTTAACCCGTGATCTCTGCCTAAACTCTAGGGAGTTTTCTAAATTCCACTGAAATGAACAACTTTGAATATAAATTTCTTTTTGGAAAAAGGGTAGTTTTTTCAGGATCTCAATGGGATCAGGAACTCAATATACAATTGTGGAAACAGTGCCTCCGCCTCTTTTATATTTTAAGATTTTCTAAGTGACTTTCTCCTGAATTACACTTAATTTTTTTTCTATATAACTTAAATATTCCTACCATTACAAAAATATGCTGGCTACTTGACAAAACTATCCAGCTGTATTCTTGCTATGAATTCATAAACTGCATTCTCATATAAGAGAGGCTTTATTGAGCCATTTATCATCTTGGTGTACTGCCAAAAACTCAGTTCCTAGAAGTACAAGAGGACCAGACTTCGGAATCTGGTGATTCAACGACACATATAACCTTCTGAAGAACATACCTAGGAGACCAACTATCCCTCAACATCTCTAGCTCACCACTCTCTAACCACAGTGTACCTCTTTTTTTTTTTTTTCCAAGATTTATATAAGAGAAAGGGAGAGCACGCAAGCAAGAAGAGGGGAAGAGGGATAGAATCTTGAGCAAACTCTATGCCCAGCATGGAGCCTGTGGGCTCTATCTCATGATCCTGATATCATGATCTGAGCCGAAATCAAGAGTCAGAGGCTTAACCAACTGATCCACCCAGGCGCCCAAACCATGTACGTCTTTCTTCCGGAAAATCAGTGTGAAAGGTTTACCCTTCCTCCATGAGTCCTTTTATCCCTGAACTGGCTAGAGACACAGCCGAGACACATGCTCTTCCTGTTGACCCCAGAGATAAATATATAAACATGTTCTATTTTAAAGACTAAATGTTAATTTCTATTAAAAAATAAGAGTAATAAACTCTCAAATGCCCTTTTTTTTTTTTGAAGATTTTATATATTTACTTGTCAGAGAGAGAGAGAGAAAGAGCACAAGCAGGCAGAGCAGACAGAGGGAGAAGTAGGTTCCCTGCTGAGCAAGGAGCCTGATGTGGGACTCGATCCCAGGACCCTGGGATCATGACCTGAGCCGAAGGCAGATGCCCAACCGACAGAGCCAGCCAGGCATCCTTGACTCATAAATATCTTAAAACCCTCTTATTTTTACAGTACTATTTTTCCTTGCATTCTTCCAATTTTCCAACTACTTCTACTTGATGGCCTTTACTTTCATCTGGTTCCTCAGTATTGGGTGTTCCTCTTTCTTTGTAACTTCCCTGGACAATCCACTGGCACAGAGCTTCACCAAGCAATGACTGCTACATCATTATTCCCATCCTCCTATTTTTCTCTGTAACCAATAATCCATATTTCCAGTATTTCCTGGACACCTCCCAGAAGCTGTTTCCCAGGCATTTTCATAACCTAACTAGTAATACTTTTTTAAATTCTCATATATTTTTACATTTCCATACATTATTCCTTTAAATATAATTTTCCCAAGTAGCTGCTGTGGTTTAACACATACTTACTGATGAACTATCTGTTGACTCATTGCTTTTTTCATACTTCTGTTTCTTACTCTTTTTTTTCTTCTCTTTCTTTACTTTTTTTGAGTGTTTGTCTTTTTTCTTCTTTTTCTTAACAGAGTGTTCCTATAAATAATCATTTTAAAGAAGTAAGAAAGGAATTGGTTTTATCTTACATTAAAACAAATATTTTGAGGAAAATAAATCTGCATTCCAAAAACTACATTTTCATGAAATGAGACAATACACATGACAAAATAAAATCTTCTAAGAAACTTTAACACAGGGGCGCCTGGGTGGCTCAGTGGGTTGAGCCTCTGCCTTCGGCTCAGGTCATGATCTCAGGGTCCTGGGATCGAGCCCCGCATCGGGCTCTCTTCTCGGCGGAGAGCCTGCTTCCTCCTCTCTCTCTGCTTGCCTCTCTGCCTACTTGTGATCTCTCTCTCTCTGTCAATAAATAAAATATTAAAAAAAAAAAAAAGAAACTTTAACACAATTCTGTAATATATGCACTGCTAATAAATCGTATAGCTGAGGTATCTTTTCAGAAAAACATGAGGGAAGTTTTAGTCTTTATTTGCAGATTCATCTGACAGACAGATATAATCAAACAAATACATTTCTACCTAAACGTATGCACACACACACATACATAAACATATATCCTCTGTGGCCACAACAGAATTTATAAAAGATTATTAGGCCATATAAAATATAACAAGACAACATAAATTAAAATTATGGAAATGGAAAATAAGAATTCAAACAGAAAACCATGACATTAAACTTTAAAATGCATAGTTTTTTAGAACCATAAGCTTGATACAAGTGGGCCAGAAATTTGCTAATCTACCAGTCAACTCATGTAACAAAATCTGTCCAATGTTATAATGTCCAAAATATTAAAAATATATTATTTCTGAAAAAATATATATATATATTATTTCTGTCAGAGACATAAAATCAGTCAGTAATGCCACTATGTGATAGTCATTCTGTAACTTTTGAAAATACTAATAAAGTTGCTATTCCAATATTAACTTGAATAAATACAAAAAAAGACAGATCTGTTACATCAAGTAAACCTGTTAGTATTCACCTGGGAGAACTGTTCAATTCGCTCATTCACATCAGGTAGCATCCATGTATCCTCACCCCGAAGTCGTTTAAGTTCTTTACGCCTTTCTTCCTTTTCAAAATTGGCTTTAGCCTGAAACAATGAAAAATAAAAAATTAACAACTTACCAATTGCTTTTCATGAGAAATAAAAAAAAATAAAACAAAACCATTTTCCACTTTCATATAAGGTCTCATCAGTCACTGTCTGTCCCTTGCCAGGAATTTTCTTCCATAAACAAAATAAAACTCTCCTTCCATATTACCAATCACATCACCAATCTCTAGTGAATCAAGGATAGAATTCTGGGACCTATAGCAGATCCCCCTCCCCCGCAAGCTCCCTACCTTAAATAGGACATGAATCTCCTTCCTTCACCATCGGACTGCTACTGCCTGAGACTTCTGGAACTGTCAAGAGATTGACCATGCCTTCAATCTGCAATGCCCATATCCTTCTATCCAGCCCCAAAATGCTTCAGGAAGAATTATCTTTCTAAAGCCAAATGATCATATTGCTAATTTATATTCACCTTTCAACAAAAGTAAAATAAAAAGAGTTTTTCCCAGGAGGTTGCTTCTGCCTTTTCATTCCCTCTCCAAATTCCAAAGCTGGTTTTGGTCCTTACCAAACTCTATGCATATCTCCACTATAAAATTTACTTTCACTTACAAATCTGACTCACTCCAAAAACTACCTAAAATAACAAAAAGGCAAGAATGAAGAATATTTATTATGAGTATAGGTTAAATTTGCTGAAATCACAGGACAATACCAATCTTTCATCTGTCCAATACGAACTGCCCTCTCTTCACCTTAAAATCTGGGTATAGTCATTATACACACACACCCCCACCAGCTCCTTTTCTTCTGCATTTATTTAACTCTTCCGTCTTAAAACCAATAAAAACAAAAACCTTCACGTGTACCCTATGTTTATCTCAAGCTACAAATTTTCCCCTTGATTGCCACACTTGCTACATCTTGTCAGATAATACAGTTCACTTCCGCCATTCTTTATAAGTTGCCTCTATACATCTCAATCTTGGTGAGAAATACCACGTTTCTTAACCTTTTTCGAGGGGCTACATTTTCTGAGTCTCTTCCGTCAACCCTTGTACGGATCAATAACCCTGGATTCGATATCAATAAAGACAAGAGACGGAAACGGTCGAACAATCTATTCCAATGTGCCTCACGTGTGTTTCTGAAAACGGAAACGTTTATTTCAGATGCAGAAGGGAGGACTGAGGCTGTCAAATGCGCTGGCAGAGTCGCGTTAGTGGCGGAGGCTCTCAGAAGTGCGCAGCCCAGATGATCAAATAATGGAAATACCAAAAAGGGGAAACTTAAAAAGTTAGGAAACTCGATAAAGAAACAGGACATCCTAAAAAGAGAATGTGCAGCTGGAGACTGCCAACGCATCTGGGGAGACAGGAAATAACCACGAGTTTTCGGGCATTCCAAAGGGAGCCCCTGCCCTCACTCAGATAAGGTGAGACACTGAGGTGGCGAGAAGAGAGGGGGTGAAGGAGAGCCAGAGGCCTGGCCCCAGGAACCGTCCACTCCCACGATTCTAAATGACTCCAAAGCCCCAGAACGGAGATACCTGGCGCAACACTTCGGCCCTAGCAATCCTGGTCTGTTCTTTACGTTCTTCGATACTCCTTGCACTTTCAAATCTACCACTAGCAGCCGCCATCCTTGTTGTCGTAAAACTAGGACGCCGGCACAAAAGTCTCAGTTTACGACTGTCGTAATTTAATAAACAAAACAGGACTTCCGCCTGGAGGGGGTAGGAGGGGCGCTGCTCCACCTACGGAGCATGCGCGAGTGTGAGAGCCACTTAAAGTTGGCGGCGATGACGCAAACTTCAGGGTTCTGATGAGACCTTGCAGACTAAGTTGAGGTGCTGTGCTCCTTTCGTAAACCGGACTGTCCCGCCGCAGGAGTAGCGTCACTGTGCATTTATGCGCGCTTTGCACGATACCAACGGCATTCTCTTCTGTTTCCCTTCAAAATCTACAACTTCGGCGAAGTTAGGTCCCTACGTCTCGAAATTTTCCACCAAACTGCCCTTCTGAGCCAAGAAATTCCTGTGCCGGAGGGATCTCCTGAAGGTGGGAGGGAGAGACCAATTGCTCTGAAGTTCCGGTGCTTTGCTACAATTCGGGAAAACTTTCTCAAAAGACAAAGCAGCCTAAACCTATAGTAAAAGTACGCACCGTGAACTTGGGAAAATCAACCCAGGACAGCCAACATGGAGACCTATTCTAGTAAAACTACCGGATTTTAAAGGGAGAAAAGTACCTGGAGCATACAGGCAAAAAGATCGATTCAGTTGTTGCTGTTGTTCTTGTTTAATTTTTGTTGTTTAAATTTGCTTTTTAGTAAATTTAATAAATGTGGCATCAGTAATCCTACATGGAGATTCATCTCCAAAAGATCAGTTACTGAAGACAAAAATAAGTTTTATCCAGTATGGCTTAAAATATGCAGTGGGTTTTTTTTTGTTTTGTTTCTTAAAGGTTTTATTTATTTATTTGATAGATCACAAGTAGACAGGGAGGCAGGCAGACAGAGATGGGGGAAGCAGGGTCCCTGCTGAGCAGAGAGCCCGATGCGATGTGGAGCTGGATCCCAGGACCCTGAGATCATCACCTGAGCCGAAGGCAGAGGCTTTAACCCACTGAGCCACCCAGGTTCCCCAATATGCAGTGTTTTTTTTTTTTGTTTTTTTTTTTTTTTTTTTTAAGATTTTATTTATTTATTTGACAGAGAGAAATCACAAGTAGATGGAGAGGCAGGCAGAGAGAGAGAGAGAGAGGGAAGCAGGCTCCCTGCTGAGCAGAGAGCCCGATGCGGGACTCGATCCCAGGACCCTGAGATCATGACCTGAGCCGAAGGCAGCGGCTTAACCCACTGAGCCACCCAGGCGCCCGCAGTGTTTTTAAGTCGTTTTCACCTATTAATTGTTCATATATTCCATTAAATAAAAGTTTCATTTATAAACTAAATGAGTTTATGTTGTATGTGTGTGTTATGTAAAAATTGAATGAATGAAGATGGATTCAGTTGTAAGAGAAAGGACATCAAATTGGCATTGGACTTAGGTCATCTTTGTCTTCCAATTCCTCTGCTTTTCATTCCCTTCCTGTACAATTTAGCCCGAAGTCATCTGTTGGGTGCAAGCAAGCTGTGCATGTGTGCAGGGGCAGTGGGGACAAGTGCTCTGAGCACAAAGGGTTGAGAAGGGGGCTCCCGCAGCAGAGGAGCAGCTGGAACCGTAGCATCAGGGCCCAAGAACAGCGGACTGTGCATCCGTGGGGGAGGGAGCCTGAGTGGGAGAACCTAGCACAGGGTGAGGAGAACATCCATGCCAGGAGGGAGCTGTGAGGGCAGCAGATGCTGGTTACATCCTGGATGATTGCACAGAGAAGTTAATATACTAGGCTGATAAACTTTTTGAAGAATGGAGTTTCAAACATGGAAATGAAGCAAACTCGAATGAACCCGGTGGTGTTGAATGGGAATTGGAGGTAAGAACTCATGTCTTCAATATACACAAGTAGATACGGAAATACAGATATTTCTGTTTATCTGTATCTGCATCTTTGTATCTATATAATCCATCTCCCTAGCTCTGTCCATTAAGAGGACCTGGGAATAGCAACGCTCTGGTGTTAATGACTGTATCTAGTGCCCAGATGCTGGCTTTGACAATTTTGAGCTTTACCTGAGCCCTGTGCTCCTGAAAACAGTTGTTTTAGGGGCAGGGATAGGAATACACCCAACCTTTTGTGTTCCAGGAAATGGCTTACTGTAAAGAACCACCCTTCCCAAGTGATTCAGATAAGACTTGTTCCTCCTTATTTACTCTAACAAGGCCTTCTAAATACGCATCTCCAACCCCTCAAAGGCCAATAAAATGTTCCCTTACTTTATTCTGCATATATTTCACATGTTCAGTTGGGTGCCTCAACATAAGAAGACATAAGCTAGGGAAGAGCAATGACTCGTGGGTCCCACCTGAATTCCCGCTAAAATACACAGCCACACAGGGACAAAGTACATAGATACACACATTGATAGAGACAACAGAGGACTGAGATCTTCGTTTTACCCTCATCTAGGAAATAAATGAGTTTATGTATTTAAATTGATTATGGTTCTTAATTATTTGCTTAAAGTATTGATTTATTATGTATCTATCATTCTAATTTTACTTATTTTAAAAGTTTAGTTTACTTTTATCTTATTTAGAAGGTAAGTATTTATGTTTTGTCTTCTATTACATTGTTGCCTTTCAACAGTTGCAATAACAAAACAGGGGCATGTCTAATTGGAAAGAAACATGGGGGCCCCTGGGTGGCTCAGTAGTTAACCATTTGTCTTCAGCTCAGGTCACGATCAAAGGGTTCTGGGATCAAGCCCGCATTTGGCTCCCTGCTTGGGGGGAAACCTGCTTCTCCCTCTCTCACACTCCCTGCTTGTTTTCCCTTTCTTGCTTGGTCTCTCTGCCAAATAAGCAAATAAAATCTTTAAAAAAGGAAGGGAGGGAGGGAGGGAGGGAGGGAGGGAGGACAGGCTGTAAAGTGTTACACTTGGAGGAGTGGTGTGGTTTGTGGGTTTCCATGGACACGGAAGATCTCTAATCGCCTGCCAATATTTGATGTTTTTATTTTGCCTCAGTTATCCTGTTTTAACTTCCTAACCGTCCTCTGATTCATCAGAGAAGACTGATGAAAATTACAGATTTGTGACTTTACAGCAACAAGATCCCAAGAGTACTGCACTGATGCTCATTTATTCATCAAACATGCATCAAACATAGACTGTATGACAGGAACTGTAAACAGCTGAACTTAAAAAGATGAAAGCTGCTAGTCCTTTCTTCAAAAGCTTATAGTCCAGCAGGGAAGGCAAACAAGTAAACCAGAGTAAACAAGTAAGCCACAAGTAAATAAGGTCAGTGAGTAAATGACCTTGACCTCTCTTGAATAAACCAGGCACATGCCTGTCTCGGGTCATTTGCAAACACTTGTCCCTCAGCCTAGATTACGGTTTCTAAATTATGTAAATATTCATATAGCTTCAACAAGACACACTCAGAGAGGTCTTACTTAAATCACTGCTCCCTTACTCCTCTATTAGTAATCATTTTTATGAGGCTTTGGCTAACCTTTAGTTTCGTTTTAAAACTATAGGCACAAATGAAGCATACCAGATATTACGTGCCTTGTGATGTGATATAATAGGAAATACACTGCTGACAAGGCATTTTTGCCCCCCCAAAAAAGCCCATGAATTCAATCCAACCTCTAGATATAACTAGTTTATTGAAAACACAGGAGCTAGAGAAACAAATGAAGTGACATTCTACGGAAGTGATCCAACAAATCCAATATTTTACTACATCCTTGAGATCTCTTCCTGATTCCTTTGTACAGCTGTGCAGCGTCCTATCACAGGAATTTATTCATTTATCTATGGCCTGTTTTCCCCCACCCAAAATAAGTGCTCTTAGAGCAGGGATTTTACTAAGACGATGCCAGCCATCAATACACGTTTGTGGAGCTGTCTGATTTGACTGGCTGGATCCAGGAGGCTGTGCCCCTCGCAGCTGGTACATCTCAGGTCAGGGTAGCCAGCCAAGGCAGAGCCAATGCAAGGGCTCTCTGCACCTCGTCACCCTGTCCCATCGGTATCCAAGGAGTCTGCCACCAAACATCCTCTTGTGGTCCCGGGGTGGTTTACTCAGTGACCTCGAAACTGGCAGTCAGAAGGGCTTTGAAAGGTCATTTTATAGTGGAGAAAAAAAACAGGGCCAGGGCCCACCACTCTGGAAGGTTATGCAGCCCCATGAGGCCTGGCCGGGCCAGATCCTCCCATTCCTCGCTGAACACAGCCAATGCTCAATGGAAGATGGCATGTTGAAATCTGGTGTCTGCATTTGTGACAGACATGTGCAGGGCTCGAGACCTGCATGGCTCCCACCCTTCTCTCCCTCCACACCTCCCAGCCCCCCTGCCATAGTCACTGGAGCCTCATTTCTGGGCCCCTTCCCGCAGATAGCCTTTGCACTTGCTTGTCGTCAATGTCTCAGATCAAATGTCCCTTCCTTGAGGACGCCTTCCCTGACCACACAATCTCCTTTCCCATCCGGACACTACTCCCCAATTACTCTGCCACACCCCCCTCTATTGTACATTCCTGCACTCACTTCCTCCTCGCACAACTGTCCTGACTGGTTTGGTTTGGGGGTTATTTTGTCTTTGTTTTTGCCAACCTGTTTGTCTCCTACTGTATCCCCAGCATCTAGCAAAGAGTCTGTCACACGGCAGCTCAACGGATTCAGTGAATAGAGGAATTTATCTAAAGAAATGTATTAATCCACTTGTGGTGTTAAAACACTCTTCGCAAACTTCATCCGTTTGGAATTCATACTAATGCTTGAAGGACATCAAAAGTTATCAGTTCATACAGACTCTCTCAAAAACATTTTTCTACAAACTGGCTGACCTGCTCCATAAAGAGAACTTGTTGGAAAATGCTTAACCTGTCTCTATGGGGGTGGTTTCTGTATAGAGGTTACATTCTATCACCCATGGGTAAGGCAGGCACAGTCAAAACTATCCTCGGAAAATCCTTCAAATCGCCCATCAAACACAGACAGCTCGTCTAAAGACAGCAGTAATATACATGCGTTCGTGCGTAACGGGTACAGCGACCTATGATTTCACCAGAGCCCTGTAGGTCTTGAAGACTGAAACTTACCCTGTAAGAAGGATGACCATATGTCCCAGTTTTCATGGTGAAGCTACGAATAGCTTTTTCCTTTTGGAAGTGTCCCAGTTTGGATGATATATGATACGGCCTCTCGTCTGTGAAGATCTTAATTCTTTTTCAACACAAGCCTGCCTATCTTCAGATGAAGGTAGGTTCGAAGAGTCTTTTCGAACAATGTGTCGAAGTCTTAAATCTCCCTGTCTTCCAGCCACAACTGTAATAATTTAGTGGCGTTAGCTGCCTGTTGCATGCTCAGGTTCTAATGCGAGTCTCCTGGGTTAAACATGAACCCTGGCCCTTAACTAGCTGTGTCAGGGGACGTTGTCTGCGTTGTGCCTTGGTTCTTCACCTGATGGGAATGATGTCGATACATACGTCAGAGAAGTTTGGTGAGAATTAAACGAGTTAAAACATTAAGACATAGAATACGTTCAGCCTGAGAAGAGTGCTCAGTGCATGTCAGCAATAATTGTTTAGACTTCATCATATCTTTGTCAGGTGCCACGCTAAACCATTCTTTTCCTCTCATCTTCATGGCACGGATGCTGGCTAGACGTACCACGCTCGTATTTACAAGTCCTACAGGAAACTAGGAAAACTGCTTCCCAGTGAGTCCACCATGCCAGGATTTCTCCAGAACTGGCAGATCACTCTTCCTCTTGCTGAGCCCTGGACAGATCAGCCAGCTTCTACCAGACCATGTGGACCCCAGTCAGCTTCACCTCACCTGGCCCACATTGAACAATTCTTCATTAAGAATTGATTTTGAAGGTAAGAGATGTCACCATGATGAATTCTTTCACTAGTGTCTGATGTTTTAGTAGAACTGCTGTGAAAATATTCACTCTCCCCCCGTTTGAGTGTCCTGACTGCCGTGAACATTTGCAGTCTCCCTCCTGAAAGTTTGGTTCCACCCAGTATTTCTGTTTCTGGTTTTCCTCTCTTGAGGTAAAACTGGGGCTGGATTCTAGGATGGGAACCTAGTTCTACACCTCAGCTCGGCTGAAGGGGGTTCCCTCTCCCACCAGCCTCTTTCCTGGGGCTGGACCCTCCTCTTGTTACCTCATACTATTTTGAAAGGATCTCCCAACCTGAAAGATTCCAATCCCTACCAGATGACTAAGATACGCCACCGGCTCCCCCTTGGCCCAAACCTCTTAGATATTGACCTTTGCCTACTCAGAGCAGAACTGGTTAATTCCCCTGATCTTGGTGATTTAAGACTGCTCTTTCTCCAAGGAAGTGACTCTATCTTCTGTCCCTGTTATACTTTCTCCCAGCACCTGCTACTGTTCCCATGTACTCTGCCCTCAACAGCATGGCGTGACTAGGGGTCAAGATACTGATCCCACCCATCCCAGTGGGCTCCAGACTTCCACTGTTTTGCCACATGAGGCTTTCATGAGTTCAAGACCTGGGTTGGCTGAACCTACAGTCAGCAGATTTTTAATCCTGCAAGCAACAAGGCATGGAATAACAAAATATTAATTTCTATTTCCCATGCATCAAGTTCATTGTGTTTTAAGTACCAATCAACTTTTAATTATCCATAGTAATGGGAGGGAGTAATGACATACTCCCACAGCACTGCTCTAAATAACATATGCTTTGGAAGAAAATTAGTCGCCCCAGCAGCAGATGCACTTTGCTGGTTATCCTGTGTTTGTCACTTAATGGAAATGAGTCTACTTTCCCTGAGCACGGAGCCTTATAATCATAGGAGAAGACATCACAAAAGCCTTTTCAGTGTCAGAGGCCAGTCAGTCTTGGCTTAGATATTTAGATTAGATGTTTACTGTAGGAAAATCCCATCCATCTGTGAAGAGCCAGTCATGACCTCTTTAGAGGTCACGTAACAAGAGCACATGGTGGAATTAGGGGTGGAAGGAGGGTGTAACTTGGAGTGAGGCATTGACTATGTGGACAGTTATGCTAATGAAATATGGAAGAATGACACAGGCAGAAAAGAAAGGAGAGAACACACTCAGTGACATTCTGTTGCAAGGTTGACATGTTTAGGCACTGCAGCTATTTACCTCATACTGAAAATAATTTTATTATAAAAGAGTTAATGAAGACTTTGGGAGAGGGCAAAGATCACATTTGCTGAGTGTGTGGTCCACGCCAAGAACTGGGCTAAGCAACTTATGAGCGTTAGCTCCGTGTCCTTGCAACGACCCCAGGAGGAAGGCATTTCCCAGGTGAGCCATTCAGAGAGGGGATGTTCCTCAAGAAGCCAGGATAATCTGATTTCAACATCAACACGACTCCCTGCTATTTATCTTGTACGGCCTTCCACAGTAGAAAAGGCAGCCGTGTTAAATGTAACGTTAACAGAACATCAAAGAAGAAAAAACATTTCTCGCAGTAACTGAGCCCTTTTCATCTGAGATAAAAGATGATTTGAGTGTTAAATGGCAACTAGGGGTAGAGAGTGGAGAACACATCTCTACTTCCACCTCCATTTTAGCCCAGTCTTGACTGCGGACCACAGCAGGTCACAGGTCATGGTTTATATAAGCGCCCCGCTTTGGTGGGAGTGAACTACAGCTGAGGAAAAAACCACGTGATAGAAAGGGAACAGTCTTTGGGAGCCTAGAAAAGGAAAACACTGAGAAAAGGCATCAGCCACTGTACAAGAGGAAAAAGCAGAGAAGACTCTGATGTTTCAATCATCACAGCAATGTGATCTGCCGATGTCTTGTCAATTCTTACCACGGCTGTGATATTATCCAGGCTATGGGTCCCAGGCTGTCACGTGGCACACATCCGGGGCACAACACTTCCAGGGCATTCTATAGATTCCCCACGCATCTTTCGAGGACTATCTCTGCCACCTAAGAACCTGAATTTTGACAAGGGAGTGTCTGGAAATTCAAGTGAGAACATACAACCAACTCAAGTAAGAACATATAGCGTGTTGAAGTCTAGTTTCCAGAAAGAAAAGTCTTTCATGAGACAGGAAGTAGAGGAGACTTGGTCAGTCTCTTAGAACCTCGGGTATGGAGACTCCGTCACCTGCTCCCGACCAACTCTGGCCTCCCAGGCAAAATTCAGTGTCCCGACCTGCAAGCCTGAGTCCAAAACCTAGATGGTGAGGATCACCAGCGCACCCTCCACCTCAAGTAGCAGGCCCTGTCTGGGGAGCAGCAAGTCGCCTCATTGCTCAGCATTGCAACCACTTTTGTAACTCCCCACTTGCACTAGTTTATATTAACTGAGTGCCCTGAATGAACACACGCTAGATATCTCACTACATAAACATGGCCATTCCCCAGTAGGTCTGTTATCTGAAGAGACAACTCTCCAAGGGACAGGAACCCTGCAGCCCGACACAGTCCTAGGCGGGCTAGGAGCCTCAGGTACTGTCACTTCTCCACAGCTTCTGCCTCTCTCCTCAAGCTCTAGCTTACTTCCCATCACAACTGATCTTCTTGAAGGAAATTCAAAAGGTCTGCATTGCTTTCCTTTTGCCTAATTTCTTACGGAACTATTTCCCACAGTTCCCCAAACCTGCACAATCCATTGTGTCAATGTATATCCAGAAAATACTTGGGGTGAATTTAGTAAGAATAACCATACCCATTATGAGGGATTCTGCGATTCTGCTCTGAAAACCCCATCCGACTTGTTAGGATTTAGTACCTTGAAGGGAACTTCAAGGTGCCTCTGCCCACCTGAGGTAGTTAGAGCACAGACCAAGAGCTCGTGTCAAGGCTGACAGCCAAGCGCTTTCGTACACAAGTGTCACTGCAGAAGGCAGTGTTCACCAATGTGGCGGGGAGGCAAGGCGGGGCAGAGGTGTTAAGAGGTACAAAATAGCACAGTATAGGGTAATGATGCCTTTTCATCTGGAGCACGTGGGTGACTCAATCGTTGCGCGTCTGTCTCCAGCTCAGGGATCCTGGGATCGAGCCCTGCATCGGGATCCCTCTCTACGGGGAACCTGCTTCTCCCTCTCCCTCTGCCTGCTTCTCCCTCTGCCTGTGCTCTCTCTCACGGTCAAATAAATGAATAAGATTTTTTTTAAATAAAAATAAAATAAAATACTTCCATCTGTGGATGGAACTAGAGTATTATGCCGAGTGAAGTCAGTCAGTCAGAGCAAGACAAATACCATATGATTTCACTCACATGTGAGATCTAAGAAACAAAACAGATGAACACAAGGGGGGAAAAAAGATAGAGGCAAACCAAGAACCAGACTCTGAACTCCAGAGCACACACTGACAGTGACCAGAGGGGAAGTGGGGGATGGGGGAACAGGTGATGGGGATGAAGGCGGCCACCTGTCGTGATGAGCACTGGGTGACATATGCAAGTCCTGAATCACCACATTGTAGACCTGAAACCAACATTACACTGTATGTTAACTAACTAGAACTTAAATAAAACCTTTAAAAAAATTTATTGCCCTACAGGAAACTAACCAATTTTTTTACTTGACTTAGCAAGGCTATTTCAGCTTTTCTTCTATAACGGACTATGTATTTTGGTTGTTCACACACTCCTGAAGCCAGTGATCTTGTCTTGCTGCTGGTTTTTTCATGACTGGGTTGAGCAAAACTTTGATCTGTGCTAAAAGTCATCTAGTTTGAGTATTTTGTACTGTGCTGTGTATTATACCATCTTCTCTCTAATTGCTGGTAACCCCAATCTGTAAATATAATCACCTTTAGAAGACCTGTGTTACATGAGCCAAACTGTTGCTTAAGAAGCAACATTCATGGGGCACCTGGGTGGCTCAGTGGGTTAAGCATCTGCCTTTGGCTCAGGTCGTGATCTCGGGGTCCTGGGATCGAGCCCCACATCAGGCTCTGATGTGGAGCTGGGGAGCCTGCTTTCCTCTCTCTCTCTGCCTGCCTCTCTGCCTACCTGTGATCTCTGTCTGTCAAATAAATAAATAAAATCTTTAAAAAAAAAAAAAAGAAGCAACATTCATGGGTCATAAACACACTTAGGCCTTTGACAAGGCCTGTTGGTCTCCTGAAGTTTACTGAATGGCAGAAAAAAATTACGATTAGTTACCCCCTGGTTCCTATCACCATGAGTGACATTGTCATTATTCTCCAATGCTGAGTCCAGTGGAAGCAGCCAGAGGACTTTTCAATAATTCACTGGCACAATGTCTTAACCATTTCTTTATTCTAGAACTGCAGTGTCCAACATGGTAGTCACTCACTCCACGTAGTTTTTTTTCTTTTTTAAGACTTTATTTATTTATTTGACAGACAGAAATCACAAGTAGGCAGAGAGGCAGGCAGAGAACGAGGAGGAAGCAGGATCCCTGCTGAGCAGAGAGCTGGATGCGGGACTCGATCCCAGGATCCTGGGATCATAACCTGAGCTGAAGGCAGAGGCTTTAACCCACTGAGCCACCTAGTCACCCAATCTCCACATAGTTCTTAAAATGAACTGAAATGAAATAAAACTTAAACATTCAGTTTCTCAGTTGGGCCAGTCACATTTCAAGTACTCAGTAGCCACATGTGGCTAGTGGTGGCTATTCTATTCGATGGTATAGATACAGAACATTTATATCATCACAAAAAGCTCTGTTGGACCATGCTGGGAAAGGCAATTTCAAGCTTAGGTGAAAATGTACAATAGCGCAGGACACCATAATCCCAGGACCACTTCTTTGGAGATCTGGCTTGAGGGATGAAAATATTTTATGTTTTTAACTTTGTATTTAAATTCAATAACATATAGTGTTATATTAGTTTCAGGGTTAAAATCTGGTGATTCACCAGTTGCATATGACACCCAGTGCTCATTCCATCGGGTGCCCTCCGTAACGCCCGTCACCCAGTTAGTTACCCCAACCCCACACCCTTCCCCCAAGAAACCCTCAGTTTGTTTCCTAGAGTTAAGAGTCTCTTGTGGTTTGCCTCTCTCTCTGTTTTTGTCTTATTTTTCCTTCCCTTCCCCTATGTTCACCTGTTTTCCCAACAAAAGGAGGGCAATGAAATTGTAATCCTTAGGGCTTTGTCTCTTCTACCCGCCCGAAGAAGGCAGAAGAGGGAGCAGTGGAAAGAAGGAACACAGGGTGGCACCTCACACAAGTGACACTGGATCTACCTTTCCCAAGTGCCAGGGTCTCCTTCGATCTCCGGACTTCCCTCAGGGACACCACCAAGAGCAGTTCTCTTTTGTCCTTGCTCTCCCGCATCAAAGTAGCGACTACATTTTCTTTTATAGGATTTTCACAACCTTTCCTTCCTGTTCCTGCTCCCCAAACACTGCGTTGTCTCATCATCTCATTGCCAAAGTCAATTAGGCAAAATAAAAATTTTCCATACTGTTTTAAGATTCAGGAAAACTTTTCAAATCAGTGTTTCCCTCCACTGTGATAAGTTGTTCAGTGAATACCACAAGGACACATGAAACTCTTATAAGCTCTGACTGCTCTGCTTCTTATTAAAGAAAAACTTAGTAAGTTTTTACAATTTATTAAGATTTATTTATTGGGGGAGAAGGGAGAGAGCATGCACAAGTGAGGGGAGGGGCAGAGGGAGAGAATCTCAAGCAGACAGACTCCCTGTTCACCCAGGAGCCTGATGCGGGGCTCAATCTCACACCCTGACATCATGACCTGAACCAAAACCAAGAGTCAGAGGATTAACCAGCTGAGCCATCAGACACCCGTTTTTACACTTTTTAATAAATACACTTTAAAATCATCTTTAATTTTCACATTTACAACTGTTTTCTGAAGTATAAGTATCTGAACAATGTATAAGAAACATGTGAAACAGGGGCGCCTGGGTGGCTCAGTGGTTAAGCCGCTGCCTTTGGCTCAGGTCATGATCTCAGGGTCTTGGGATTGAGTCCCGCATCGGGCTCTCTGCTCAGTGGGGAGCCTGCTTCCCTCTCTCTCTCTCTCTCTCTGCCTTGCCTCTCGGTCTGCTTGTGATCTCTCTCTGTCAAATAAATAAATAAAATCTTTAAAAAAAAAAAAAGAAGAAGAAACGTGAAACATTTAAAAGGCACAAGAGATAAAAGGTCTTTGATCTGTTGGAGGGAAGGAGGAAAAACAAAACTAGCAAACCGTCAGGTGTCTGAATGCTAGAAGAATTTTCCTTTCTTCCTGAGGGAGGAGGTTACAGATCAATTATTATAGCGAAAAGGTACCAAAGCTACCTCGACATTGGTGTCCACACGTTTCCTCTGACCTTCAATCTGGCTGTCAGGCACTACTGTGCTGTGAAGCTGCACATCTTCCTTAAAGAAAAAACTCGTTTTTCTGATCTTGCCTTTCGTTTTTTTATTTTGCCTTTCCCTCCCATCCTTCATGGATGCCTCCACTGGCCACCTCCCTAGTCTCCATGCACCCCGTTCTGCCTTCCCTCCTGCCAGCCTGGCCCAATCTCGACACATCCACCAGAATAAGCTTCCTGAACTGTTGCCTTAACTTCCTCACTTGCAGCTCAGAAAACTACTAGGACCCTTAACCAGCGAGTGAAGCCCTTTGTATTTCATATCCCAGCGTCTCTCCAGCCTCGATGCCCACTCCCCTCGCCCCCATGCAGACAACGTGGTCTAGATAACACTTCTCAATACGGACTCCCGTTAGAACCCTGAGGTGCCTGGGCCCTAGTTCCTAGAGGTCCTTCTTTAACTGGCCTGGGCGGGGGTGGCTCAGAACTCTGTGCTTCTAAAAGGCTGCCCAAGGGCTCTTGATGTGCAGAGAAGCCAAATGTGGAGTGCACATGTCTGCTTTCACCTCTCTGTAATTAGCCCATTTACACCCATGGAAATCCTTCCCCGTTCTTCGAAGTGCAGCTAAACCACCACCCCTCCCGTGAATGTCCTGCCCAGTTCCACTAGCTCAGACTTCCTCTGCATTCTTGCACCAGTCCTTCCACTCGCACAATCTCCTATGTGATAACTAATCAATTATAACTGATTTCAGGTTTGGCAGTTCACAAAGTTCTCCCACAAATCTCTCCTCTAACCTTTTTTATTTACTGTATAATGGAAGCTCTATCTTCCCCAAGGTGTGGAGGAAGAAACTCTGGCTCAGAGAGTGTGAGTTTTTCCCCCAAGCTCACAGAGTAGGTAAATGACAAAGCCACATCCTGAGACTAATGATTGGGCTGGGAATATCTGGTGGATGTGTCAGACCCCCATTACCATCACAATACACAAATGTTACTCTAGAAGACCATCAAAGCACACACACCTGAGTTCCTCGGCGACCTGGGCTCATCCACCAGCACAGGACCGGGAAACTGTACTTGCAACGGGCACCACCAGATCGTTCTCATACAGGTGTTCAGGGGTCACATTCAGAGAAAAATTGCTCTAGGTGAACACACACCATATGGAGATTGTAGAGAAAACCTCCAAAGGGCCGTATTACCCATGTAAAATGATAATTCAACAGTAATTAAGAATTAATTGAGAGAAAAGCAGTTTTTGGCCAGTAGAGATCACAGCCTTTTTGCCCAAGAGCATTTTCTCTGTAATTGTGAAAGTTTTTTCTTAAAACCACATCTGTTAGTAGACAGAAGATGGCAGAGGAGTAGCAGACTGAAATGACATCAGATCCCAGGAGTTCGGCTAGATAGGTATCACCCCATTCCGAACACCTACAAACTCACAAGGAGAGCGAAGAGGAGAGCAGCAATTCTAGGAACAGAAAATCGACCACTTTTTGGAAGGTGGGACGTGCGGAGACGTGAACCCGAAGCGACGGGAAGATAGACCGTGAGGGGAGGCGCCGGCTCCCAGCAAGCAGCGGAGCACAAAATCAGAACTTTAAGAGTCTGCTCCACAGAGGGACGGCGCTGCAGAGGCTAAGCAGGGGCTGGAGCCCTGGAGGGGACAGTGTGGTCTCAGGACCCGCGGGGCCACAGAAAGACCAGGGTGTCTTGAGTGTGGTAGAGCTGCCGGGGATCAGAGTGGGGAAGCTGGTGGCAGAGACAAAGCCGAGCTCTCAGCTCGGGCTTACCTTAAACCACAATCCGAGGCACATTCAGGCCACTGCTCTCCAAGCAGGGACCCCACAAGTGGCAGATCTGGGGTGACTCACCTTAAGGAGCACATGGCAGGAATCTGCTGGGTTTGGAGACTCCAAACGGGCTGTGCGCCAGAGATAGAAATGCTCGGTCACAGGCCGGGTGAGCTCAGAGCGCGGTGGGAGACCAGGGAGATGGGAGGAACCCACTGCTTTTCTCTGAGGAGCGGGGCAGATCTCTCGGCTCCTCCTGCCAGAGACTGGGCAGCCACCATCTTCATTCCCGTCCTCCAGAGCGGTACGGAAAGCGATCAGGGAACAAAAGCTCCCGAGCGAAAGGACTAGATTACTTAGCGCGGCCCCTGGTGAGGGCGGTGCAATTCTGCCTGCAGCGAAGACATTTAGGAATCACGTCAATAGGCCGCTCCCCCAGATCAGCAAGAACATCCAGCCAAGACCAAGCTCACCGAAGGAGAACAGCAGAATTCTAGAGCTAGGGCAAAGCAACACAGAATTCGTGGCTTTTCCCCCATGATCCTTTAGTCTTGCAAAGTTAAATTTTTTTTAATTTTATTTGTTTCTTATTCTATTTTTTTAACTTTTCCTCTTTCCTCTTTTAGCGTTTTTTAACTAGTTTATCTTAACAATACCTTTCTTTAAAAATACCTTTTTAAACCATTATTATGTCATATTTTATCCCTTCATTGTATTTAACCTTATTTTTTTTATATACATATAGATTTTTTTTTTTTCTAAAAATTGTTGGGATACAATTACTTCTAATAGATCAAAATATACCCCAATCTAGCACATGGGTTTCTTCTAGTCTCCAGCCTGAGCACATTCCCTCCTCTTTTTTTTTTTCCAACCAACTTATCAATTCCTTTCTTAGAATTTTTTAAAATTTTCATCTTTACAGTAATATTCCATCCCTTCATCATGTTTACCCTTATTTTGTGTATATATAAGTTCTTCTTTCTTTAAAATGTTGGGAGGTAATTTCTTCTAAGAGACTAAAATACATCCAAATATCATATATATATATATATGATATATAAATATATATATATATATATATATATATATATATATATTGGTTAGTGTACATTTTTCTGGGATCTTTGCCACCCTTTTAGTATTTTATTCTCTTATTCAATAATAAAATAAGCATTTTATTCTTATCTGAATAAAATGACAAGGCAGGAAAACTCACCACAAAAAAAAGAAGAGGCATTACCGATGGCTAGGGACCTAATCAATACAAACATTGGTAATATGTCAGAACTAGAGCTCAGAATGACAATTCTCAAGGTGCTAGCTCAAAAAAGGCATGGAAGATATTAGAGAAACCCTTTCTGGAGCAATCCCACTAGTGGGTATTTACCCTAAAGATACAAATGTAGTGATCCAAAGGGGCATGTGCTCCTGAATGTTCACAGCAGCAATGACCACAATAGTCAAACTATGGAAAGAGCCCAGATGTTCATCAACAGATGAATGGATAAAGATGTGCAGCCATCAAAAGAAATGAAATCTTGCCATTGGCAATGACATGGATGGAACTAGAGGGTATTATGCTGAGCAAAATAAGTCAATCAGAGAAAGACAATTATCATATGATCTCCCTGATGTGAGGAATTTGGGGTATTTGGGGGGTATGGAGGGAAAAAATGAAACAAGATGGGATTGGGAGGGAGACAAACCATAAGAGACTCTTAATCTCACAAAACAAACTGAGGGTTGCTGGGGGGAAAGAGGGGTGTGGAGAGGGTGGTTGGGTTATGGACATTGGGGAGGGTATGTGCTATGGTGAGTGCTGTGAAATGTGTAAGCTTGACGGTTCACAGACCTGTCCCCCTGGGGCAAATAATACATTATATGTTAATAAAAATAATTAATAAAAAAACACATCTGCCAATCCTCCAGACCAGCAGAGAGTGGGTAAACCAGATGTCTGCCTGGTGATCGGTGCAAACCTCCTCCCTCTGAATTATGACAGGTGTGCTGGCTTTACAGTTCCCCTCTGGGAAGCACAGAGGTCACTTGTAATCTCTCTCATTCCAGAAGGGCTTTGCAGAAACTCATTTGGCTCAGAGCTTTCAAACCGAGTTTCCCTCATGAGAGACTCTTCACTGACATTCTGTTCAGCTGACTTGGGTAATGTTCTATGGCTTCCTGGAAACAAAAATAAAAACAAAAACAACACTCTGCCTAGATTAGAAACAGAACCACCTGCTTCTGTGGGGAAAGTTTTCAGTATTTTAAATGATACCATTTCACAAAAATCTTAACATGCTGAAGAAAACGTCTTTTAATGGTTAGGCAAGAATAAAGACTGACATTTGGTCAGTCTTATGGAGGTCAAATATGTCAACAATACCCTGGCTTCCGTGTGAGAACTCTGTGGAGTCCAAGATTACTTGGGTCTATTCACTTCTCAAGCAGGACTTGTATAAAGGTTATTCTCTAACTGGAGGCAAGAAATTCTCCATTCCTTGAGGGGATCTTCCCTCACCTGTGTAGAATTGTGTAGAGAAAGGACACGGCACTGTATCCGGTGAGTCCTTGTTTTTCTAGTTTAAACTGAATTTTAAAATAAAGCTCTCTATTCTCTTGAGCACCCCTTAGCTTTAGAGCTCAAAACAATTCTGTCTCTTGCCCTTCCCAACCCTCCGGTTTCTTAGGAAGCTCAGGAGGGTCCGGCCAGTTATAACAATAATACCAAGGACAAACTTAGAGTTCTGGCAAATTACCCAGTGCTGTGCCTTTCTCTCTGAAAAGAATTTCCCCCACTCTCAAAACAATATCAAGGCCTTTTAGTGCCTTCAAAAAAGAAGTAAAAAACCAGTTAATTGCGGGGGGGGGGGGGGGGGTTCAAGCCAAAGGGGAGGCAGTGGTTAGTCGGGTGTGGGGAAAAGCACTCCACAGCTTTTTCACCGCTACTTTGTGCCCCAGGAAGCTGACTTTCCTGGACTGCATCCCTGGGCTCCTTTGCTTTCTGTCTTCCTCTTGGGTTCAGCCAGTGAGAGACACAGGCGGAAGACTGGAGAGAGACAAGGAAGAAGTAGAGGTATTGATTCCCCGATTCCCTAGCTGTTTGGCTGTGGATGCACTAGTCTGTGTTCCTCTATCATAGGCCACTGCTGCTGTCGGGCAGCCGCCTCCCACAGCCACCCTCTCCCAGCTCCAAAAACTATCCCTAACCCTGGTCTTGTGACTTCAGGCCTAGGAAGACTTATGGCTCCCAGATGTTGGCAGCCCCAGGTGCTTCTTCTCTGATGGTTTACCCTAATCTGCCCCACACTTTTGTCACCCAACCCTTCAGTAAACTTTCCCCTAGTACTTAGATGGTGTCACTGTGCTGTCTGCTGGGGCCTGACCCAACACAGACAGCTGCCCTTACACAGGCCACGTTAACAATACCGAACTTCCTAGTCATCTTGGTGCAAAGAAACCAGGGCTGCCTTTCATCAAATTTGTAAAGTAAAGAAAAAGAGTTCTTAAATAAGATGACAAATAAGGCAGATATGACTGATAAAGATCTAACTTTATAACCCTAAAATAAACACCTTCTTTTCAGATGCTCAGACATTGACAAAAACTAACTATACATTAGGAGGCAAACCAAGCTTCCATAAATTAGTGAGACATAGAAACAGCCTAGATGTCATTCTCCAATCATAAATGCAGTAAGGAGAGAATAATAAGGGAACTTTAAAAAATTTGTTACAAAATCCAAAAAAGAAAAGTTTCCACTGTGCCAGGAAAACTTAAAGGTCTTTGATGTAATTAACTCTTTGACAAATGGAAGTTGTCAGATTTCTTAAAATTAACCATGATGGAAACATGACATTATCAGAACCTAATGAAGAGTTTAAAGGACAATGGAAGACTTCCATCAATACACAAGGAAAATGGAAATAAATGAATAAGCATGTGTCTCCCTAAGAAAAGCAGAAGGAAGGATATCAGCGAATCAGAAAATAGAAAATCAGTATTAAGGAATAAATCCAATAGGTCATTCTTTAAAGAGAAAGTTGGACACACTACTCAAGTGCTAACTGGGCAAAGCACAGAAACACAAAGTAAGAAATGATAAGAAAAGTAGCCCTAGGGACGCCTGGATGGCTCAGTCAGTTAAGACTGAGCAGAGAATTTAAGAGCTATCTCTACCCAACAAAACAAATAAAACAAAACAGAAAGTCCCAGAGTGTTTCATAAATAGTTGGACCAGCTCCTGAAGGAGATCACTCCAAGCTATGCCGCCATGTCAAAGCTTGAGGAGGGAGGTGGAGGGAAGCGGGTGGGTGGAGAAGAAAACTCCTGTATTAGTTCAATGAAAAGAGCGTAACATTGACTGTAAAGAAAACTACCAACAATTCTCATTCATGAATAACAATGCCAAAATCCTGATTAAAATATTAGGCCGTTAAAAGTAAACATACATGAGCAAGTGAGGTTCACCTGAAAAATTTTCAATGATTCAACATCAAAACATCCACAAATATTATTTATCACATTATAGATTTAAGGAAAAATAATTATATTTGTGTCCTTGGGGGTTATTAAAATAGTATTTTAAAAAGTTAATGACACCCTTTTTTAAACAAAAGTCAATAAAATAGGGCTAGACTTGATACCTCAATAAAATTTCAGCCATTTCAGCCTCAAAACAAGTAGCATGCTTAAAGGAAATCACAAGAATCATTTCCACTCAGGTTAAGAACAAGACAAAGATAATCACTATGTTATTATTTAACATTGTACTCGAGATACTAACACAAATAGATAAGAAAAAGAAATTAGAGTCATGAAAAATTATAAATGAAGGGTTAAAACTAACATATTTGTGTATGATGTGCTGGGTATGTGGGAATAACAAAAGAACTCATTGGACATTAATACCCAAAAATGTGTTCAATCTCACTCATGAGAGAAATGCAAACGAAATGCCAAGAGCTATGACGTCCCTCTATCAGGGGACAAAAATCCAACATTTTCATAACCAATTCAGATGGGGAGTTCTTCTCATATATTGCTGGTGGAATGATAAATCAGTATGAATGTGATGGGTCATTGAAAATAGCAAACAGATTTACAAATGCACCTTCTCTTTGAGCCTAAAATCCCACACTTTGGAGTTGTTCCTACAGATATGTTATGGAAGAATATGTGAATGTATACGGATACATGCACACTTTTATAATAGCTAAGAATAGACATATTAGTTACCTCTGGCTATCCCCAAACGTAGAGGCTTTAAATAATACACATTTCCGATCTCAGTTTCAGGGTGTCAGGAATCTGGGCTCAGCTTCGCTGGGTCCTCTGCCTCACTGTCTCCCACAAAGATGCCGTCAAGATGCCAACCCAGGATCGGCAGGCTCGTCTGAACCTACACATAGGGAAGAATCTGCTTCCAAGCTTGTTTCGTGGCTGTTAGCAGCACTGGTTCCTCAAAGGTGCTGGGTTAAGTTCCTCATGCCCGATGGCCAACATTTGCCTTGAGTTCCTTGCCAAGGCCTCTCCTGTATGGCGCTCCATCATCAAAGCCTGCCAGCCCTGAAGGAAACAGAGTCTAGCAGGACAGAAGTGCAAGTCACTTCCTCTGGCCTAATCGTGGAAGCGACATCCCATCACACTTACCGTCCTGTTTGTCAGAAGCAAGTCACAAGGTCTAACTCACATGCAAAAGTTAGGTGTCAGAGAAGGGCATGAGTACCATAAGGAAGCATCGTCGACGCTGTTCGCCACCTCCAGAAACGGGAAGACATTGGAGCATAGAGAGGACAGGGTGTTGGGAAGGGTTTGGAAATTTTTAAATAAAAAAAAGTTATCAGTGAAAAGGTACTCAGTGGTGAAGCAACGACACCTTCTAGTATTTAAAATCTTCTGAACCATGTGAATATATTACTTAAGATATTAAATTAAACATGCATTTACTTTCTTGGCAGTCTCATCATTCTGCAGGAGCCCTCCTGCTTTTATTCATTAGCAGCAAATCCAAGCTATGCCTTTAGAGCACTTACAGAATTTGTAACTTACATGACTTGCATATTAACTTGTTTATTGCTTGTCCTTCTCACGAAACTTTAAGCCTTGGGAAGGCCAGCGCAGGTCTGCTTCATTGACCCATGTGTGGCCCAGGACCAGCCACGGTGCCTGGCACACAGTCAGTGCTCAATCATTACTCCCCGCAAAACAAACCCACAAACGCATCATGCACTAAGAGTGACAATGCACATAAGACAAGAATAGAATAGATTTGGTTGCTAGCAAGGAAATGGAATAAAGTTAAGAAAGAAGTTAAAAAAAAGTAACAATGTATCCTCTTTTAAAACGCAATGGCATGGCATATAGTTCGTATCCTACTACTATATCTCTATCACACTGGATGTTTTTTCCACACCTGTGAGCTTCTTGAGGAATTAAACTGGATACAAGTATAACAGATATCAAATTTACCAATAGTTCCTTCTCAAAATTTAGCTCAAATATCTTTACTTCTTTCAACAAAGTACCAGTTCCCGGCTACATTCTTATCCTTAGTGAGCTTACACTCATGTTTGCAAATGACTAGGATGAGGTACAAAGGAATAAACAAGAGCATCCCAGATAAAAGGCTCTGGAAATCAGAAGAGAAAAGATATTATTGGGGCACCTGGGTGGCTCAGTGAGTTAAGCCTCTGCCTTCGGCTCAGGTCATGATCTCAGGGTCCTGGGATCGAGCCCTGCATCGGGCTCTCTGCTCAGCGGCGAGTCTGCTTCCCTCTCTCTCTCTCTCTCTCTGCCTGCCTCTCTGCCTACTTGTAATCTCTATCTGTCAAATAAATAAATAAAATTTTAAAAAAAAAGATATTTTGAGCGGGGAGTGGCTACATCTGGGGGCAGGGGTTGGAAAAAGTTTTATGGAGGAGAGAGCGTTCAAAGTAGGCCTTAAGGACACCTGGGTGGCTCAGCTGGTCGAGCGACTGCCTTTGGCTCAGGTCATGATCCTGGAGTCCTGGGATCGAGTCCTACATAGGGCTCCCTGCTCAGACGGGCGTCTGCTTCTCCCTCTCCCACTGACCCTCCTTCCTCTCGTCCTCCCTCTCTCTCTCTCTCAAATAAATGATCTTTAAAAAAAAAAAAAAAAAAAGTAGGCCTTAAATAATAGGTAAGATGTGAGCATACAGAAATAGCAGAAAAGAACATCTTGGGAGCGGAAAGAGAAAGAACCGATAAACGACACAGGGAGAGCGTGAGGCGGGCATGGGAAGGAGCATGATATTCGGTATGAAGGGGCCTCCGGCATGAGTGAGTGGGGGGCGGAGAGAATTGACAGGGCAGACCAGCAGAGGGCCTTTATAGAGTTACATCTGATATCTGCCAGAGTCTGGGTTTCATTCCTGGGAATTAAAAGTCACTGATGGTTTGGTTAAGGAGAAACATCTTCAGATTTTATAAAACTCGTTTTGGCAGCAGTATAGAAAACCAAAGACAGGTGAGACGTAGGGCAGGGGAGAAATCAGTGCGTGAAATACGCAGGAGCAGGCATGGATAGGACTTGGTGACCTAAAATGCAAGAAGTGACTGAGCAGCAGGACCCAATCTCAAGCCATGAGCAGATGTGGTATGGAGCTCAGGGCAGGGAGTGGTGGCGCCAGACCGATGTCCAAATGCCGAGTTACGAGGCTGAGCCTTCTGTAAGTCCTTGAGGAGCTGCTGCTTGCTGCTGAGTCCATCGCAAGCTCAGCGTTAATGAACCAAGCTTGGCATTCAAGGGCAGCCTGGGAATCCAAAACACAGCTTGCGCCTTGTTATTAAAAGGACTAAAGTCACTGCATATGTTTGGCTACTCAAGCAATCCAGGATTCGGCTAGAGTGACCAGAGAAAAAGTGAAGGGAGTTGGAAATGTATTTCGGGAGAGCTCCTACCCCCTGAGGCTGCGAGGAAGGTTCAGGGTATGAACTTTCAGCAGTGGACCAGCGTCCTTCCCCAAGGGGTGCCGGCCTCCTCTTATACTTCAAGGGGTTCTGGGTCTGCAAACTGGCTCATGTCTGGGAATGCAGTGAGGGGCTGAGACTCTTTCTGTTGGTGATTCAAGTTAGGCTAACTGCTTACAATATTCTAGTAAGAATTTAGTGGATTCTCATCTGTCTTCCAGGGACACCACACTCACCCAGCCAGAGCCATAGGCCAGGTGGTAGCCACGCCCACCTGGCCAGGGTGGTTAGATGCAGCCACTGAGCCCCTGTCCCCCAGGGGTCCAATTATTCCCCACTGCTTTGGGGATCCTGGTTTGTGGGCAACTCTCGCTATAATTTCAGAGAAGAGTGAGCACAGAGCTGTTTAAGGGTCCTAGAGTCTCCTCACAAATCTGAGATCTCCTTGGAGATCCCTTGTTGCCTCCACTTCTCCTGAAGACGTCACTGCTCCCCATGGCACTGAAGTCTCTCCGGCTGCTACTTGGAGCAAGACAGTCCCGATTGCTCTGCCTGTCACCATAGACATCGCTTTAATCCCACGGCTGTAATGGTCCTGGTCAGAAGATGCCACCACCTCGTTTCTGCCTCACGGTGCCAATGCTGTGAACCTGTATGATGTGGCTTCATTTGGACCCTCTTGTGGAGAGGACCTAGAGCAACTGTAAAACCCTTGTTGTTTGTAGCACAGCCTCTAGGGCCATTCTGGTGAGGGCGGGCCAGATCCCCTGTGGCTGGTGCAGTACGAGTGCTACCCAGAGATACACAAGACGGCTCCGGTGGCTTAAGCCACTCAAGGAATCCCATTCCTCCCGCTGCGGCGTTAGGTGTAGAGAATTGCACCAAACCCAGGCCCCAGCTGGTCAGCCCTTCATTCTCCTGGTCATGGGGATGGTATAGCAGATCAGAGAGAATCACCAGGCTCGTGACTATACGGTCCGGTAACCGGTGACTATCTGTAGGGCAATAGTTTTGTTTTTCCCTTGAACTGACTCATGTTTCCACTAGTCTCTGCCTGAAAGTGTGGGGCCTCCACTACTATGCGTTCAACAGCTCTGTTTAACAAGCAGATGGGCTAGTCAGGCTTGTTTTGTGTAGTGACCAAGAGACAAGGGAGTTTTCTATAGGAAAAAAACCCTCTGTCCTGGTTACTACCTATCATGCCTTTCCTACTCCTGCCCCCAGCATAATCATAAATTAAGGAATATACCATGAGTGCACTTCATTTTCACTGATAGTCTTTTCCCCACATAGGACCCAAATGGGTATTCCAAAGGCTGGACCAAGGGCCCATTCAAGGAAGAATCAAAGAAACATAAAATCCCCAACGCACATGCGTGCGCACACACACACACACACACACACACACAACCTGGGAGTACTTTTACATCCCAGTTGACCAGGATTTCTAGTGCTTAGACTCTGGGCTGTCTTTAAATCTCATGAGCACAAGCAAGGGAAGACCACTGCCTAGAGTCTAAAGCTTGTATATTTTAACTTTGGGGTGGGGGCGGGGGAATATGGGCCCTTCTCTGAGAAAGCTGTCCACAGGCACTGCCCACAGTTCTGGATACCAGGTGGGTCACTCACGAACACTCTGAAGCTTATTCACTGGCCACAGGTGAAGGATTCCTTCCCTAACTCTACAACCACTCTAGCTTTTTATGCTGGACCTTTAAAACAGCTTCTAAAGGCTTTCATTTCCTCAACGGCCCTATTTTCCTTGCTGGCAACTACAAAGGCCAGGACGGACATTCTTTAACATTGCATTAGAGGCTTAATCGCCATTTCTCATTAATCAATAACAAACTCCAAATGCTTTTGCAAGGGGGAAGGCAATGAGACTGCGCTCAGATGAGTATCTCCTGCTGCTTTTTCTTTCACACTTGCTTGCCAGGGCTTTTTTCGGGACCTGTAAATAGGGGTCCAACCGAAGGCAAGGCGAGAATAAAGCCCTTCGCTCCCTCTTTTCATCACTATTTATTCCCCCCTTGCTTCTGCAAAGGGCATTTGGAGGTTATGCTCAGACACGCCTGGCTCTTCTTGAGGAAGCATTTTCTCTCGAGTGATTTGCTAAAAATAAAGGGCCATCAATCACCCGCCTTTCTACGGCTTACACTAATTTGGAGTCCCTGGATGTGTGTGTTTATCTCAGGCGAATGGCCCCTAAAGGAATTTGTGATCACAGTCTTGCGCTGCTTTCTATTTCTGTCTCATGACTGAACTCTAGCTGCTCGGAGCGTGCATGGTCTGAGCCGAAAGCACCTGCTGGTTTATTTGCAGATGGATTACCAGGAAGATGTGCCCAGGGCGGCACCACAATGGACCGCTGCCTGCGAGCGAGGAGGGGAAGAGAAGGACATAGCAAAATCGCATCTGGAGGACAGATGCAGAGAACTGTGAGAACTCTCCTGAGTGTGGGGGCATCGCCAGCGTCTCCTGCTCCCCCGCCCCCCACCGCAAACCTGTCCCTAGTGCTGAGGGTTCTACCTTTGGATTGCACATCGCAGAGCCCATTATGCTGGCGGCCACCACCTGCGCTGCTACACACTGTGACAAACCAGTCGTCATCTCCCATCCGCATTCTGGCCACCGCCCTCTGCGGGGCTCCCTGCTCCCACCGTCCTCATCCTGTCTCATCTCCACGAGGCAGCCAGACGAGCTGACATGGAACTGAGATCACATCGCCTGTCCGCTCAAAACCAACAAGAGGAAACACCGAAGTCTTTCTGGCACGTCATGCGTGGCCTTCCTCGCTGCCCGGATGACCCTCTGACCTCACCTCCAGCAGCTCTCCCACATCCACTCCAGCCACACGGAGCCCCCGGCCGCTCCTGCGTCTTAGGCCTTTGCACAGGTCTCTTCCTCTGTCTGGAATGTTCTTCCCCAGATCAGTACATGGTTAGCTCCTCTCCCTTCTCACAGACAACCACCCTAGCCACCCTTTAAGGAAAAAAAAAACTGGAACCCGGGGCACCACCCTGGCTCAGTCCATGGAACATGCAGTTCTTGATCTTGGGGTCGTGAGTTCGAGCCCTACACTGGGTGTACAGATTACTTAAAAATAACTAAAATCTTAAAAACGAAACAAAACAAAACCCAGAATCCATGTGGCCCTCCCTGCTTAACCTCTTTTTCTGCTCTACTCCCTCTTTTCTCTATGGAGGGAAAAAAGCATCCCTTTAGAACACGATCTACGGTTTCCTCACTTAGGTTTACTGCTCATTGTCTTACCCCCACCTCCCGTGCAGGACGTCTCCCTCCAGCTGCACCTCAGGTTTCGCAGGCTCAGGACCTCCTACAGTTCACGGATGCATCCACTACTTAACAAGCGCCCAGCACGGAGTAAGCGATCAATAAATCTGCACTGGATTAATTAGTTAATTAACGCCTAAGTCAGACTGACCCCCCCCCCGACACACACAAAGATTAGAAAAGGTAAAGCCCAGTTCCTTTTTTTTTTTTTTTAAGATTTTATTTATTTATTTGACGGAGAGAGATCACAAGTAGGCAGAGAGGCAGGCAGAGAGAGAGAGAGGGAAGCAGGCTCCCCACCACGCAGAGAGCCCAATGCAGGACTCAATCCCAGGACCCTGAGATCATGACCTGAGCTGAAGGCAGCGGCTTAACCACTGAGCCACCCAGGTGCCCCGGTAAAGCCCAGTTCTGCTCTCAGGGATGCAGTCTGGCAGAAGACGGGGAAGGAACAAGCTGGCACTGACGGAACGTCTATGATGTAGTATCGTACACGTGATCTCACACCAGCCAGCCGACCACCCTGCAAGGACGGTGTTATCATCCTCTCTCTACAGATCCATACTTTCCCTGAGACCTACAGCTGTAAGCAGTAGCATTCAGTTTCAAATCCATGTCTGCCTTAAAAACACTATTCTTTCCAGAACCACTAACCCAATCTGCCTCGGGTCAGAAGGGTACCAGAGAAAAGAGTTCAGCAAGGCAGACCCTAAAAAGGAAAGCAGGCACAGAGTTGCCACCATACTCTGCTCTTCACACTATATTCAAAGATCTGGCTATAATTCTCAGAGCTTAGAAAACAGGATTTGGCTCAGAGCAGAGATCCGGTATGATCTCTTACACGTTTGTCCTATGTTATCCGGTGCTGATTTGAACAGAGTATCTTGCCTACTACAAGTAAGGTTTTGAAGCCACATGTGGGGAGTTAATATTTCTAACCAAATAATCCCTACCCTCAGCCCCCACATAGTTTCATTCAAAACGGAACAAACGAACAGCAGAAGGAAGAATTATGAGTCACACTATATCTTAGTCCCCCCCACGACCCTCTGATAAAACGTTAGATTCTTTCTCTCATTATCTAAAGAATGATTCTTCAAAATGATGGGGTCCTAACTGGAAATGTTAACTGTAAGTCATGTTGTACACTCTCTCTTTCTATATGGGAATCTTTTATGGGAAGATCAAGACTTCTACTAAAGAAGGTTCTTTTAGGAGAAGGCCACCAAGACTATACCTCCAATACTCCTCTTCGTCTTCAGAGGAAGACAAAATACACAGCTGAAACTACGAATCAAGAAGAAGCAAACATTGGAAGTGTAGAGAGAAGTCATACATTCTCAGCCCACTGTGCATGGAAAACATTCAGGGGGCTGACTTAAAGAACAGTAGACTCACTTAGTAAATCCCTGACGGACAGCCACGGTTGCTAATCCAAAGCAGGAAAGCAATGAAGGGAATTATGCAAAGAAAAAATCTCTCTTACTTTTTTTTTTTTTTTAAATTTCAAGGAATAAAGAAACAAAGTAGCAAAAAGATATAAATAATACAGTTTAAGAATTTTCATCCCTATGGTCAGTGAACATGGCTTACTTGCTTTACCTGGAATCTCAAATGCAATCTTCAAACATATTTAGGAAGTGGCTAAGATCGTATTTCTTTCATATATATACAGTGTCTTGTTTTCTTCAATGGATTATGGAAAAATTACATCATGAAATTGGGTTGTCATTTGAAGTAATCCTACTGCAAATAGTTTTGGGTGGGGAATTCCTTATTAATGGAATAATTTTTCCACTATTAGTCTTAAAAAGTGGGCTCATGAGAATCTTAGTTATGTTTAATTGAATTTTCCAATTATCAGATTCGTGGAATTCTCTCCCTGGTCAACTTGGTCTGGCTAGAAGTTTATCAGTTTTATGGGCAACAAGAACATGCTTTGGTTTCATTCATTTTCTTTATTGTTTTTGTTTTCTGTGTCATGGATTCCTGGGCGTCTTTATTGCCTCCTTTCATCTGTATGTCTTCTTTTTCTAGTCTCATAAGAAGAAAGTTGAGGTTCTTCTTTTGAGACCTTTCTTCTTTTCTAACATAGGCATTTAGTGCTATACATTTCCCCCTAAAGCCTACTTCAGCAATAAGTTGGGAGTCCCCAGGTCAATACAGGTCGATCCTTCTCAAGGAGGACTCACAGGACTGAGTCTATCATTGCACTCAGGGCTAAGATTTATTGTAGCAAAATATATCACAGTTAGCAGTGAGAAAGGCACATGGGGTGAAGTCCAGAGCACAGGCTTCCAAGAATCTTCTCCCAGTAAAGTCACACAGGACATGCCTGATTCCCCCAGCAAGAAATGCTGCCATCCACAGAAGCTTGAGACTCGGTGCCCACATTTTTTACTGAGAGCTTGTCACGTAGGCACTCTCTCTCTGGGCTGTACCCAAATTCTAGACTTCCAGAAGGAAAGCAGGTGCTCAGCACAAACCATTATATTTGTATAAACACTTTAGTCATAGGGAGCTGATCTTATCAGTTAAGGCAGTGGGGAACTCCCCCCCACCAAATCCAAATTCAGAGATACCAGCAGCCAACTGCTAACTTTCTAAGTAGGTCCTTCTAAGGATAGCAATGTCAGGTCTGCTGTGTTGTTTGTTTCTCTGCCCAAATTTTGATATATCATGCTTGTATTTTCTTTCAGCTCAAAATACTTTCTATTTCCCCTTTTAAATTGTTGCTATGGCTTATTTCCACTGTGGCCAGAGAGCATATTTTATATGACTTTAATCCTTTTAAATTATCAAGTCTTGTTTTATGACCTAGAAGATGGTCTTTCTCAGTAAATACTCTGGTATATTCTGCTGTTGTTGGCTGGACTGTTCTATAAATGTCAGTAAGGGTAAGCCGGTTGCATTGTTCATGTCTGCTCTTCCCTTACTAATTTTCTAAGTTCCTGTTCTGTGGATCACTGAAACTTCCACCTAAAATTATAGATTTGTCTATGTTTCCTGTACTTACTTAACAGCAGTCTCTGCTTTGTGTATTCTGAAGCTGTGATTAAGTGCATAAAAGAACAAGGTTGGAAACGTGATTTCTCACGAAGCTATCGTAGCCAAAACAGTGAGGTTCTGGCATAAAAACAGAGACAAAGATAGAACAAAACAAAACAAAAAAAACAAACAACTAACCAGAAATATGTCCACTTCTATAGGGCCAACTGGTTTTTCCACAATGGTGTCAAGCAATGCATTTGGGAAAAAAAAATAATCTTTTCAAAATGATGTTGGAACAACTGGATAGCAACATGCAAAAATGTCAGTCAACCCTCATGACATGTATACAAAAATTAATTTGAAATAGATCATAGGCCTAAATGTAAGGGCTAAGGCTGTGAAACTTCTAAATGACAACATAAGAGAAAATCTTAGTGAT
Source organism: Mustela nivalis (assembly GCF_964662115.1). NCBI lineage: Eukaryota > Metazoa > Chordata > Mammalia > Carnivora > Mustelidae > Mustela > Mustela nivalis. The sequence continues at coordinate 12,540,939 of NC_139028.1, forward strand.
CTGAATTGGGCAAAAATTTCTTAAATAGAACACAAAAAGCACAATCTATAAAATTAATAAATTATGGATAAACTGGGTTTCATCAAAATATGCTGGCTCTTCAAAAGACAACCCTAAGAAAATAAAAAGTAAGCCACAGACTGGGAGAAAATACTTGCAAAGTATATGTATGATAAAGCACTTTTATCTAGAATATATGTAACTTACATAACTCATTAAAGAGAAGACAAGTCAGTTTTTAAAAAGGGACAGAAGATTTGAACCAACACTTCACATATGAATATATTCAAATAGCAAATAATATAAAAATGCTCCATATCACTTGTGTTTAGGGAAATGCAAATTTAAAATACAGAAAATACTATTATAAATACAGAGTAGAATGGCTAACACTAAAACGACTGATAATACAAGTGTTGGCAAGGATGTGGAGTAACTGAACCCTCTAACACGGCTCATGGGATTTCAAACTGGAACAGCCACTCTGGAGAACAGTTTGCTGGTGTCAAGTTAAACATACACTTACTATATGACCCAGGATTCGTTCGTCTCTGAGGTATTTACCCAAGAGAAATGAAAACATACAGACATTGGGGCGCCTGGGTGGCTCAGTGGGTTAAGCCGCTGCCTTCGGCTCAGGTCATGATCTCAGGGTCCTGGGATCGAGACCCGCATCGGGCTCTCTGCTCAGCAGGGAGCCTGCTTCCTCCTCTCTCTCTGCCTGCTTGTGATCTCTCTCTGTCAAATAAATAAATAAAATCTTTAAAAAAAAAAAAAAAAAGAAAGAAAACATACAGACACAAAAATGCACTCCTAAGTGTTCAGAGCAGGCTTAAAACCAAACAAAACAAACACAAGTTCTGAACTGGAAATAGCCCAAATGCCTATCATCTGATGAATGGACAACCGGACTATGATAAATCTTTACAGCAGACTATTACTCAGCAATGAAAGGAACACACTACTGATATACTCAAGAACAAAGATGAATCTCAAAAGTACTGTCTTGAGTGGGAAAAAAAAGAAACACACATAAAAGTCTACAAGTGTATGATTACAGAAATTCTAGAAAAGGCAAAAGTAGAGCAATAGAAAGCACATCAGTCTTGACCATAAGAGGAAGGAACTGAATGCAAAGGGGCAAGAAGGAACTTTACAGGGTGATGGAAATGTTCTCTATCTTGATTGTGGGAATGATAACATGAGTATCTGCTGCAAGGAGTCAAAACTCATCAAAGTATACACTAAAAATGGGTGAATATTATATGTAACTTATACCTCATAGAAGCTGACATAAAAATCTATTTAAAACATTTAACTCAGGGGCGCCTGGGTGGCTCAGTGGGTTAAGCCTCTGCCTTCAGCCCAGGTCATGATCCCAGGGTCCTGGGATCGAGTCCTGCATCAGGCTCTCTGCTCAGCAGGGAGCCTGCTTCTCCCTCTCTCTCTCTGCCTGCCTCTCTGCCTACTTGTGATCTCTGTATGTCAAATAAATAAATAAAATCTTAAAAAAAAATTAACTCATATAAATAAATAAATAATAAATAAACCTGAGAAAGGAGAGCATGAACGGGGGGAGGAGCAGTGGGAGAGGAACCAGCAGACTCTGCAGTGAGCACAGAGCCCAACTCGCGGCTCGATGCCATGACCTAACCCAAAATCAAGAGCCTGACACTCAACCGACTGAGCCACCCAGGCACCCCCCCAAACTGTTTTGAAGTTTGAAGTCTGTATTACACATAAAGGAATACAGATCGTTAAGGGTCTTGTCACACACTCAGTACGTGAGTGAGTCAACACCAAGCAAGTGCCATGTCAATGCCCTCCCCCGAGAAAGAACACCGTGAACACCCCAGAAGTCCCATTCACTCCTCTTTTCAAAAATTCACTGTTCTCTAAGCCTTTTAAAAGTAGAATATTGCTGTTTTTTTTAAACTTTCACCTGAAGAGAAGTGTGCAGTAGAGTTAACCTTATTCAAAAAGAGGTCTGGCCTTTGCCTTGGGCTCCTGGGAGCAGATCTCTAAGCCCTCACAATGTCCTGCCTGATCAGTATCTGTTTCCCTGGGGGCCCTGGGCCAAGCACTTATCAGCCTGACCTCCAGAGAAGCTCACGATTAAAGGTCAGCAGCAGGAGTGGTCAACCATGTCCGTGTAGTTGGGCCCTCAATCAAACATCTGAACACCCAGCCTCCAGAGCTCCTCCCTGCTTGGCACCCCCTCCCACCCCCCCCCCCCCGGTGTGCTGTCAGTTATCACCACCGGGGAAGTCACTCTGTTGAAATCTCACTGGGAGAGGGCAGCTGGAAATTCCACATGCACAACCTTCCTGTATTTGGCACCAAGCACCCCTTCCCTGGGCTGATTTTAATCCGTATCCTTTTGCTATAACAAATATGATCATGAGTGTAACAGTCTCTGTGAGTTCTGTGAGCCCTTCTAGCAAATTCTCAAACCCGAGGGGGCTCAATACATATGTTTTACCTGTTAAGAACAAAGCAGATAAAAAAAAAATCAGTAAAAACATAGGTTTTGATTATATCTTTAATAAATTAGATTTGATATCACTCAATACCTAAAACTCTTGTGGGCTTTCTCTGGGAGTAACGGTAATAAACATTCTTCCCAAATGCTTACTATGTTCTTATACCACTGTAAGAGCTCTATAAGTATTATTTCAGCTAATTTCATAATAAATCTTCCAACTTTACAGCTGAGACACTGAAGCATGGAGAAGTTAGAGAATTTGTCCAGAGTCTCACAGCTTTAAAAAAAAAAAAAAAAAAAAAGGCAGATTGAGAGTTCAACTTCAGATCTGATTCAAAAGCCAAGTTCTGAATTCCTTTTCTATTTTCTACCTCTTCTTGAGGTAATGTTGATATTTGCGTCTTCCCTGGAAATCAATGCCATCCAGAGTTTAAAAGTTATTAGCATGATCTGAACCTCAAATTGTGATATTAAGTCCTAGAATATCTATCAGATTAAAACTGCTTTTTAGCCCTCTGTTTTTTTTCTTTCCATATCATGAGCCTTATAAATTCATCTGGAGAGAACAATTATAATCTTGCAGAGAAATTCCATGACAAAAATAATCATGGCCTCACCTAAGACCTATTGGTGACCAATAGGTCTTTACCCCCGGTTTCTGGAAGCCTGATGTTTGAAAACAAATCTCACTAACACTAACAAGAGATACAATCATCTAGGCATCATCATTCATGGAAAGCAATTTTTCTTGAAGTTGTCTTTTAAGCATTACTACTACAAAGCAATGCACGCTGGCAGTAAAATGGTTAAAGAAAAAAAAAAAACTTTCCTTTCTGTGTGATCGTTTGACCTATGGTCAACTTCCTACCTTTACTCCTTCTGGAAACTCAACAGAAATAGTAAGTTAACTCAGTAATTACGACATAGTTGTAGGTGAAAACTGCTGATTGCACCCAGATGAGAACCAACTATGAATGAACTAGAAATACCCAATGGTGACACCGCAGCTTCAGCATTACGGGCATAATTAGGTCTGACTGACAATTCTAACTTCTGCTACTTTGACAAAGGAATTACAAGAGTGTACAAGGGTTGCCTTTAGCATCTAACTCAATGCATTAGGGGGACCAGTTAATTCTTGGTAATAAGCTACCGTCAGGATTAGTGGTTATCTCAGCCATTTAAAAATAAATCTTTTGTTCTCATACATCCTCCCACTATCTTACTTTCCCCCATGGCATTCGGCACCGTCTAGCATACAGTGTCTATTTATTTGCTTATTGTCTGTCCTTCTACAACGAAGTACCAGGAGGGCAAGAGCTTTTGTTCTTGTTCGCTGCCCTACACCCAGTTCCTAGCACAGTAACGGAGACATAGTGGGGGTTCGGTGAGGATTTGTTGGATGACGTTCCTACTGAGGTGTGGCATCTTACCGAGCACCTACTATGTGCCAAGGCCTGTGACAGTAGGGCGAGGGGACAGAGTGTTATCAGCTGTGATTTCACAGAGTTAATCATCAAAGATAAAACTTCAGACAGTTCTCTACTGACCAAGAATATTTTCTTTATTAAAATGTTGTACAATGACATCACTAAGATTCTACGTGATTTAGGTCAATCAGTAACATGTACAGCATAAGTTTATCTTCAATGTGCTGTTTTCTCGCCCCAAACACTTCACAGACGACCTCAGTCACTTGTACAAACACCCTGTTCCTCCCCATGTAGGGGGATAAAATGAGGTCAGCCACAGTAGGGGACAGGATGGGTCCTGAGTAACCTCTGCTCCCAAATTTCTCTCAGGCGTGCTCCTCTGGGACTTTTCCACTCGTTTTCTCTTGAATGAAAAAGACAGTAAGTTTAGCCTCCTTTAAGAAACCAAGTGAGCCTCTCTTGCCTGTCTCTGTCTTCAAGGAGACAATCAGACTTTCTGAAGAATCACACACCAGTTGCCCTGGTCATAGTAGCTCTGCAGCAGGTGGACACCACTCAGGGTCTGGCAGGCCGCCTCCAGCTCGCCCTCACGGAACACGTGGTAGTAACGATGGAACACGGCGCCCGGGGCCGATCCTGCCGCACCAACGGGCTTGTCCTTCCTGGGGCTGCCCTTATGGTGCCAGGGAACCAGTAAGTCTTGAGCATGAAAAGAAGTCCTGTTAGTGTGAACAGGTAGCCTGGCATCCGTGACATCGCTGGTGTTACCCCCTTCCCCCGGGCAGTCGGGAACGGCTGGGACACAACACGGGGCGTCCTGGTCACCCACGTCAGGCACCTGCCCTCCCAGTGACAGGGGCACCGCTGCTGCATCACTGTCCGTCTCCTGTTCCTTTCCTTGGCTAACTCTGTTTTCTCTAAGATACTTGGATTTCTTCTTATTATATTCCTGTTCCATCGCCCAGACATAAATCAGTGCCGTCCCGCCAGGCCTCAGGAGTCGAACAAGTTCTCGGAGAGCTGCCACTCTGCGCTCCTAGTGAAAAAAAACCACGTTGCCCTTTATCGACCGGGAGGAAAGGCAGAGAGCAAACAGGAAAGTGTAAGTGAAGACAGGGCTGTTTTCATTATGATGAACAGCCCAGAAAATCTTGCAAAATACAAAGCAAAAAAAGAAGAAAAATGGAAATTTTGTTCTGTGACTGAGGGAGTGAAAAGTGTCAAAGAAACAGGGAAAAGGGCATTTTTAATTGTGTTAATAAAGCAGAAGCATAGGTGGTTATCCATTTGATTTCGTTTTGAACTCAGGTAAGCTGGTCAGGTATACAGAAATGCCTGGTAATGCCGGCTCGGGGGAGTCTGTAAAATCATTGCTTAGGTTAGGGGAGAAACCCCGGACACAACGGAAAAACAAGCTGTTTTTTCTTATAAGAAAAATATAAAACATTAAATTCACTTGTTTCAAAACCAGGAACGTCTGTGACGAATTAAAAGCATGAGTTAAGCTCCTCAACACCTGAGTTTTGAAAAAAGAAGACAAGCAGGCGGGAAGGAGACGAGTCAGGGAGAGGAGCGCGGGCCCTGGGCCAGGGAGCTCCCGGCCGTCTGACGGCGGAGCTGCGGAGCCCCTGGACCTCGGAACACTCGGGCCGGCCGCAGGCAGAACCAGGCGGCGCTGAAAGCGCGTCCCCCCGCCCACCCCGGCCTCGCAGGAGCTCGGGCGCCGCGCACCTCCTCTGCGAAGGGGGCGAAGGGCCGGGCCACCAGGGAGAGGACGGGGCGACCGGAGAAGCTGCGACTGGGTCCACCGCAGCCACCCGGGAGCACGTCCTGCCCCGAGCTGCAGTTCTGGGGAGACTGAGGCAACACTCACGGCGGTGGCGAGGTGGTGAATCACGGCGATGGAGAGGCAGGCGTCGCACGAGCCGCTGCGCAAGGGCACGGCCAGCGCGTCCCCGACCAGGGCCTGGAAGCGCCGCTCGCCGCAGATGTCCGCGAGGCTCCGGCTGCGATCACAGCCAATCTGCGGCAGGGAGAGAGAGAGAATTCCGGAACGGGTTGGTCGGACGTCCCGAGAGCCCCCGAGCCACGGCGTACCCGCTACCACACGCTCGGCGGCGGGAAAAGCTGGGAGGCGGGGAGAGTCTCAGTCCCTCCAGCCGGCGCGAAGGCCCGCCGGGTACCGCAGGGCAGCCTTTCCCTCGGCACCAGAGTCGAACCGAACTCGGAGCCGCGCGTGGAAATACAAGGAGCAGAGTAAAGACGACAGAGGTGGACACGGGAAGTCCCCACTGGCATCCAGTGCATCACCCACCAGAATCCAGAGCTTTGGGTAACGGGAACCGTCCCCAAAACACAGACTTCTGGTCCTTTGTGGGGGCCTACAGGTGTCTCTCAATACAAACTCTACTGTGCTGGCCCCCACAGCAGGAGGACGGCTGCGGTCTTTGCCCGCTTCTTTTTACCTTTCAATACATATGACTGTACAATCAGAAAATAAAATCCCCAAACAATAAAAAAGTAAAATAATTAATTTCATTTTTTTTTAAAAGCTTTGAGTCTTGTTCTGTTTCAGCACTTAACCCATATACATCAAGAATAAAGTGCTGAATTCAAACTTTGTAAAATGCTATTTAATGAACCCTTTTCGTCTAAGCCAACCATTGTAGGGGAACAGCAGTGTCCCGTCATGTCCCCAGGGAGGGAGGCCTCTTGCGCCATCGCCATCCACAGGGGCCTGGCTCTGCTTGACATGTTTGAGAGCAGGACTGTCCCTCTCCTCTCCAGCTCTGCTGTTATTTTTGTACCCAGTTTTGCTGTTTAGTCCCGAGAGTATCCTGTGTGCACGTGTGCGTGTGTGTGTGTGGAGGACCAGAGCAATGAACAGTGTACACAGGTAAACTGAGAGACGATGTGGGGAGCGGCATGAGAAATATTAAATCACTAATTAATAATTATCCCCAGGTATTTCTTCTTAACTCATTCTCTACAAGAGAGAAGAAGCAACGTGAAAGAATTCAGCAGACAGAAGCGGCCTCCTCAAGCTTGGATTTGCTCATTTGAATTTAAGATGCAGTGACCACTGATTATTAGGGTTCCCTCAGTCTATCCCAGAAAAAGAATAGAGTCCTCATGTCAAAACAAGTCTTAAATCACGCTGCCATGCTAGTTAGACTTAATGATGAATCTGCTCAATTTCTAAGTGGTATTAAACAGCTTCTATATTCCATCCCAGAGCTGCATTAATCTTTGAAGCATAATGAAAGGCACCAAGCTAGAGGTAAAGCACAGCAATGTCCCCTTGATATATCCTAAGATGAGAAAGTACGAAGGCTCACTCCTAACAACAGCGGCGCAATTCCCAATTGACTCCTGTCTCTACCTCCGTGGGATACATAACTGACTTACTACTTTTATGTCTTTTCTTCCATATTCTATGCTGCTGAGCCAGCAACCACAGTACCAAGCTGACAATACTACTCACATAATTCGTGTATTACAGTCCAGGGCTTGTCACCTTATTTCACAATAAAATTCAGTTAACGGAGTCAGAAGTCTCAAGTCGGTCCAATTCTGACAGATTGCTATAGATCTTGCTAAAAGTCAACAGGAAAAAACCCAACTTTACTACAAAACAAAAACTAGGAGAGAGAGCTCAACGAAGAAGGAAAGTTATTGCCCGAAAACCACAAGAAGGCAGAACAAGGAGAAGAGCAACCAAACCAAACCAGAGGAAATGTCCTTCGTCCCACTGCCAGGCCGCTGCACATCTGTATGGGGGGCCCCCCCGTGCCAACAAGAGACGGGGATGGTTTGACTCACAAACCAGCAGGTCGAGGGGAGACAGGACTCGTGCCTGGTGCACGACCTCCATCCTGTGCTGATTCTGCCCGAGTCTTACACACAATCTTCGTCAAATCATCATTAATTTGCTCTCTTCCCTTTCTATTTTTAAATTTCCGTAAGTCTTTGGAACCAAGGAAAGCACCTAGAATGTGAAGGGCTCCCTAATCACGTTGCATAATGTCAAGTGTGACAGAATATGGCTTATTTATAAATGCAATTTATAAATACATTTATTAAAGGACTCATGTAAGGCTACGTAATTCTGTGTGCTGGACAGTCAGTGACATGAAAACACACAATGGCTGGGCTTGAAATGCGTACTTATTAATTTTTAAAATCTTCAACAAAACATTAAACATGCAATTCCTGAAAGCCTGGTAAAAAATGAAAAAACATTCAACCTAGTGGTCAAAGGTGCAAACTACAAAACAAGGTTTCATTTTTCTTCCAGTGAAGTATTGAAAATATTTTAAAACCAAAACACACCACAGTGAGGGCAGTAAGAAAAACTGCCCTCTGAAGCGCTAGGACAGTACAAATGGACGCCACTGATTTCCAAGAGCCATCTGATGCACCACATTTTAAGGAGGATAAAATGTTCACAACTTTTTTTTTTTAAGTAGGCTCCATGCCCAGCACAGTCTCAAGCGGGGCTTGAACTCACGACCGTGAGATCAAGACCTGAGCTGAGATCAAGGGTTGGCTGCTCAACCAATGAACGACCAGGCACCCCAAAAACATGTATAACTTTTGACCCAATAATTATTCTTCTAAAAATTCATCCAAAAAAAAAATTATCCAAAAGACAAAAAAAGCTAAGCAAGCTAAAGAAACAAAACAGAATTGCCTTTTAACTGGAACAGCCACCAGATAGGCCAGCAGACTCTGTATTAACGACCTCAACCCTGAACACACACCCTGAAGTTAGCTGCTGCTATTACACGGCTAATGAGGAAGACTGGTAAGTCATCCGCCCCAAGTTAAAGTAGTTCAGTGGCAGTGCAGATTCAGACCTGGGCTTTTCTCACTCCAAACCCCATGTTCTTCCTTCCGTCAGACTTTCTCAGGGCAGATGCTTGTCCCTGCGTCACTTATAAAAACCCCACACTGAACATGAGGAAGCATCCAGTAGCCTCTCCCTCACCGAGTGTTATCAAGTGCAGGAACTGAGGAAGGCTACCCACTCACATGGAAGTATGAAGAGATACGAATGAGTCATCAAGGTATACGCACACTCGGGACGATACAGGTTACAGGAAAAACACGGGAAGGACATCTCTCACAACAAAGTACTCTTTTAGGGGGTTAGGATTACAGGCAAACACCTTTCCTTTTTGTCCATTTTCTGAATTGTAGCTGTATTAGTTTTATTACTTAAAAAAATACCACACTTTTAAGCTACTAAGGAAACCAGCAAGATGGGGAGAGGAGACTGGCAGTAAGGGGCTAACAGCACGCAGAATGGGCAAAGCCCGTCAACTACCGTGAAAACAGCAACCAGAAGTCTCAAGCTAAACTAGCTGAGTGATCTAGGAAAGCCACTAAACGTCTGTTTAGTCATAAAAATGCCAACTTCTTAGGGTTGAGATGAGAACCAAATGAAATGATGTGTATTAAATGCTTCACTCCGCAAATGTTGTAATGACTACACAGAACAAAGCGGGGACACGACTTCTCATCCTAGGTTCTAGATACACAGAGAAATCCAGGCGTCCTCAGTGTCTGTCACTCTGAGTGAAGGCCCAGCCGTTTGTTCTGAGTCTGTCCCGTCTCCTTCAGGGTTACAGGACACAGCACCGTATATTCTGCTTTGCATGTGAGAAACTGAAGGCGAACTCACAGGTTTGCTCCTCGCCGCTTAGCAAACCATCGACAAGCTTCCATGATGTGCCAAGTAGCTGATTTCTGCCACATCTGAGATGACAGCCAGCTGTTCTGTCAGCAGAGTCGGCCTTTAAGATCTCTGTTAGCAGAACGCCACAGAGTAAAGACCCTGCCGCCGGAACAAGATTCTAACACTTCTCCTGATACCATGGAACCTTGGGACTGTTTTCCTGTTGGTAAAATGGGAGTGGTAGTAATGATCTCCTACACCCTGTGAGAAAACACAGCTCAGCACTTCGCACACACTGTTAGTGGCCATTCTGTCCTTTCCATTACTGGGGTAGTCAATGGTTCACACACAAAGCAAAACAAAAACAGAAATGTTCAGAGGGTCTTAAACAAACACATCTCCAATTCTTATCAACAGATAATTGGCATCATTATTATTAGTAGCTTTGCAATCCCAACTTTTTACAGCAACCCAAGAAAGTCTCTACAATGTATTAAGTAGTTATTTATCTGAGAAATTTGGGCTGAAAGTGGTCTGAGACCAACGCAGAGAATCATCACTTAGTGAGTGAGTCGGGCTGAGCTCTGGGTACGTACTATCTCATCTACTGCTAGGAAAGGCGGCAAGTTTCCTAAAGGTATAAAGTCTTTGCTTACAAAATTTACCTCTGAACATAAAGGCAGCAGCCAGTGCTAATGACAGAAATGAAGAGTAACTAAAGATATCTAAAAAATGAAAAGCAGGGGTGCTTGGGTGGTTCAGTTGGTTAATCACCTGCCTTTGGCTCAGGTGATGATCCTGAGTCCCAGGATCAAGACCCGCATCAGGCTCCCGGCTCAGCACGGAGTCTGCTTCCCCCCTCACCCACCTCCCTCTCACACACACTCTCTCTCTCCAATAAATACATTCTATCTCTCCAATAAATACATAAATCTTAAAAAAAAAAAAAAAAAAAGATACCCCTGGAACAAATAATACATTCGATGCTAATTTTAAAAAAAGAAATAAGAAAAAAAGAAAAATACCCCTGAAACAAATAATACATTTTATGTTAATAAAAAAAGAAAAAGAAATTAAAAGATGAAAGGCAGCTTATAAAACAATTTCCATGAGGGCTTAAGCTAGTATTTAAAAAATACATTTTGTTAAGGAATCATGTAATAATATTATAAATGTTTTTTTTTTTTTTTAATTCTGAGGCAATCCTATGTGTGCAGACTCAGAATGCATGCCCCAGGTGATACCCCCTCATAAATATCAAAAAAATGCACATATTTTCAGGGTCAAAGACGGCTGCTCAAAATACATTCAAATACACAGGCGGGAGCTTCAGCAGCTTCCCTCTGCCATCCGTGACTCCATTTCTGGTATAACAAACACCGGACACAAGGCATCTTCATTCTCGCACCGACACCGAACCAACACCTATGGAGCCTTCCCAAGAGGTCAGGCCCGCAGCAAGCTCTGCAAATTGCACGTGCCAACCACAAAATGAATATAAATAATGGGAAGTGACTAGACTTGTGATTTTCTAATTCTTCAACGTGAATTCCTTCTTGAACAGATTCAGATTTTGGCAAATCATGTTTCTCAACTCTAACAGGATAAGGCAGTCGGGAGGACTCCGTTCCACCCAGCTTCCCGCCCATGGGTGCCGTCGGGCTCGATAAAGCTGTGGGTTAGACCACGAAGGTGCAAGAGCAGAGCTCTGTGAGGGACGTTCTGGACAACACCTGAAGATGACAGTGTCAGAAGACATCACTCTGATTTTAAGTGGCACACAGAGAATTCTTCCACATGAACAAATCTAACTCATTAGACCTTATTCTTCTTAGACTAAAATTAAATTATAAACATGATGACAATACATGGATACTAATGTCTTATCTCGATGAAATAAAATCTGTCTTCTAATGCACGAACTCTGCCTTTCCTCAAGCGCAGCATAACTCACTTTGCTCATGGAAGAAGTAAAAATACAGACGGTGCGCAAGTGATGTCGTCCGGGGACCTGTGGGTGCGCACTGCTCTTGCTGTCCCTATCCACCCTCCTGAATTTAGTCCTCCTGCCCCTAATCTTGAGAAAGGGAGGCTTTGGTCCTCTCAGAGCAGCGATGACATGGGGATTTACAATAATGCACCAGTGTAGGGAGAACCATCTCCTTCCTAGCACGGCAGAAAAAAAAGTGGACCGCAGGAAAGAAATCACAGCAACTGGAAACAGAAATGTGGCAACAGAAAGAAGTGGATTCAGATCCTACCCCTTGCGCTGTAACCTCGATCACATGGTTTAAGCTACTTAAGCCCTGGTTTCCTCAAGAGTAAGACACCAACAAATAGTAACCTTTATTTTTTCCTACTGTGAGTAAAAGAACACTATATTTGGCATCAGAGGCATGGGTTCAAGTTTCAGCTCTGTCCCCTAATTACAGGACATCAGGGAAGTAATATAGTCTGTGAGTCTCAGTTGCTTCATTTATAACAGACAGATGAAAATATTAGCTTTAACTTCCTCACATTTAGAAGGATCAAAGCAAAGAAAGTGGCTTCTCTAAATATCCTTTCTGACCTGTGAAAAGTTTAATAAATTTAAGATAGTTTTACTGATAAAATAATCAAAATCTAAAGGGAAGGGAAAAACACAAACATACTCTACAAATAATGGCATTCATGCCCACAAATTCTCAGGGGAATAAAAAAAAAAGGAGTACTCATAAATTTTCCATCTGTTGGTTACAAATTTTCATCAGTGACCTAAAAAACAGCATTCTAGCAGAAGGAAGAAGGTGATAATAACAGACAAAGCCAAAAAGGAGCCAGAAGCAAAGTGACTTACCATGTATAGGTCCTGATTGATGCCAAGATACTTTCCATTTCCACAGCCAACATCGGCCACTAACGAACCACTTGGCAAAGCTTTCAAGAAGTCCACGACGCGCGGCCATGGGGTGTGCCTCGTGCTGCTGAAGTGCCCGGCAATCTCCTCGTAGACCCGATGGACGTGCTCCCGCTCCAGCTGCGAGGCTTCTCGAGCGCTCCCAGGAAGCGATGGGGAGGTCTGCTCCGTCTGGCTGTCACAGACCAGAGGGTAACCTAATGGAAAAGGAAGGCAATACAAACCTCTTCTTTCTATCCAGTGGTTCATACGGTATCATGTTTTCTTAAATGATCTAGCAATTCAAGGCAAATTCAATGGTAAGAGATAAGCAGGCTCTGATTTAACAGTTTAAAAACAGCTCTTACCCAACAAGTCCAATTTCGTGAGTGAGGGGCCAAATAAAGAGAAGGGGAAAATCCATCTGCAACAGGACATGAACTGCAGTTCTATAACAGCCTAACAATGCAGGTGCCTAGTTCATCCGGGGATGAAGGGTCCTTTAATTTAGGAAAGCATCTTGATGGGCCTGGCCTAACCAGAAGAAATTTAGCGAATTCACAGGAGTTAAGGTTTTTCTCTTGGTGAGCAAAGGAAACAGGAGCTCTGGGGCAATACACTAGCACTCTGGGAAAAACAACAAGACCTAGGAGAAAGTGTCATTTGGTTATGACCACAGCATTTAATGAACACCATTTGAAGCAGTTTGTACAGATGGCCTCAATTCTTACTGTAACACCATGAGCTGGAACTACTGCGTCCATTTCACAGTTGAGGACACTGAGGCACAGAATGCTAAGTAACAATCCTTAAGTGACAAAGATGGTAAGTCACAGAGCCAGGATTTGCACACAGGCAGTGGGGACTCAAGAGCCCACAATCTCAGTGACAACAGAATCAACATACCCTAAGGAGAACACCATTAACTCAAGGAGATGACAAAAGGAAGTTGAGGATACACTGTTATCCTAATTAACATCCTAATTAAATGGATTCTGAAGTTGTTCCCTCTTCCCTGCAACCCATCTAACACTCATTTTAAATCCTTGCCTGTTCTCTGTTAATTTCCCTTTATCTTTGGCAGAAGTCTATGAGCCACATCTTTTTACTGCAGCAAAGACAGGAGGAAAGAGCGGTGCTCCCAGAAAAGCCACAGTCAGGACAGAGGCAATAAAGAGAAATCACGTGGCAGCTCAGAAGTGGGCCGCAGTGTACACGGCTTCGGGAATTCTCCCTAACTCTAATCAGAGGGGGCCCAACCTCAAGAAAGAGATGGGAGAGAGCTTGTGTCTGCTACCGTGTGAAGGGCAACTCTAAACATTTCATGCAGAATTTAAGAAAACCCGACGGCTCTAACAAATGTAGGTGACAACAGACGGGTTACCTTGTATCTTGGGCACATCAGGATTACACTACTGCATACACGACAGTGACCCTAAGCCGGTCCTGGCAACATTATACTGTTTTAGAAATTATAAACAGCTAAGTAATCTAAAGAAAGGGGCATTCCATGGGGCGCCTGGGTGGCTCAGTGGGTTAAAGCCTCAAAGCCTCTGCCTTCAGCTCAGGTCATGATCCCAGAGTCCTGGGATAGAGACCCTGCATCAGGCTCTTTGCTTGGCAGGAAGCCTGCTTCCTCCTCTCTCTATGCCTGCCTCTCTACCTACTTGGGATCTCTCTCAAATAAATAAAATCTTTAAAAAAGGGGGGGGGGCAACACTTATCCTTAAAAATTCACAAATTTTGACCAAAAGGATGCAAAAAGATGGCCTTGAACATGAAAAACCTGTGTAAACTGAATATACAGTCAGACCTTCTATACTGTGCCTTGCGTTCAACTAATTTCCACAACAAAGAAACCTCTGCAGAAAAAAACCAGCTTGTCTCTCCAACTGTACCTCAGGTTCCTCGAGAACAGGAACCTTGAGAAAGGTCGTGCTTTAATTTTCAGTATCTTGTAAAACTAGGGACAACGTCAGACATTCAACAAATATGAAATGCACTTTTTTAATTGATACAAAAATTTGCTGTTTCAAGGTCTCAATGACACTTTTAGCAAAAGAAACAAAAATTTGTTTTAAACTTCACTAACATCAAGATAACAAATATAGCAAAAAAAAACCCCAAAAGATATAAAATATACCAATTTTAAGTTTTCTACCACATACTATTTACAAAATGAAAGAGATTTTTACTCAATGAGTCCAAGACAATTCAGAATAACATCTTGACAAGTTTTTGAGCATTTCTTTTATTCCCTCTTAGATTTCCAAATTGGCCCAAACACAAACTACTGTTTATGCCCTTAGAGTATCTAGTTACTTGGAACAACTGGTCATCTCTAACTCCTCGCTAGGTTAATTAGAAATAATTTAGAAACTTGACAAGCTGTTTCCAATAAAACCTACTTTTGTACAACTGATATTTTAATGGCCTAAATTTTATTTAGCACTCTCAACTGTGCCTTCAATTTAAAAAAAAAAATGTTTAGGGGCACCTGGGTGACTCAGTGGGTTAAAGCCTCTGCCTTCGGCTCAGGTCATGATCCCAGGGCCCTGGGATCGAGCCCCGCATTTGGCTCTCTGCTCCACAGGGAGCCTGCTTCCTCCTCTCTATCTCTGCCCACCTGCGATCTCTCTCTGTCAAATAAATAAATAAATAAAAATCTTAAAATAAAAAAAATGTTTATTTGGCATCCAACTATGCTTAAGTACTATATGTAGGGAAAAATGGAGATGAATAAAATGCATTCCCTGCCTTTAAGGAATATAAACTCAATGGGGGTGGTTAAGAAAAATCTACATTACACAGAATATGAGAAATGCCATTAGAGAAGTTAAAACAAAGCTCTCCATGGTTCTGATGGGACTTTAAAAGATTTTTACACTAGATTTACTCCATTTTACAGTAGAACCAAAACTATATACTTACTGCAATTACACGGTGTTTGCCTCACTTTCCTAAAGGTAAACGATGTCCTTATTCCCCTCTTGCTTAAAGTTAAGTCGCCAACATCACTGGTGATAATTCCACCTTTATGACCCTTGGATGCTTGAACAGTATCAAATTTCCTGGGTGTGATTCTAAAAACAACAGTCAAAATAATTTATTTAACATTGTATTTAAAAAAATATTTCATGTCTTTTTAAAAATATTAAGGGAACAGACCAAATTAAGAATTTACGGCAAAAATCTATTGGATTCCCCAAATTGTTAAGCACTACATAATAAAAACAAAGAAATAGAAGTCTCTATTTTTTAAAAAGTTATCTTCAGGGTAATAGTAAAAGAATGTACACTAACAAATTATTCAAGAAATACAAATAGAATAGTAACAAATATTTAAATTTTTTTTTTTTTTAAGATTTTAAGTAATCTCTACACCCAATGCGGGGCTTGAACCCACAACCTCAAGATCAAGAGTCCCATGCTCCTCTGACTGAGACAGCCAGGCACCCACAAATATTTAATTAATACTAATTCTGAGGAAAGAGAAAACAAGGAACAAATAGAGCAAAAAGGAAACACATAAACAGTAAACCTAAATCCAATCAATAATTATGTCAAATGTAAAAGGACTGTAATATGCAATTAAATAAAGAACAAGGAATGTCAGAATGGGTTAAAAAAAAAAGTCCAATTATATGCTGATTACAAAAGTCAACCCCCTTAAAATAAGGACATAGAATGGTTGAAAATCAAGATAGGAGGAAAAAATAAAAAGATACAGGGGCACCTTGGTGGCGCAGTAAGTTGAGCATCGGCCTTCAGCTCACGTCATGATCCTAGGGTCCTGGGATCAAGTGGCCCATCGGGCTCCTTGCTCAGTGAGGAACCTGCTTCTCCCTCTCCTCCCCATTGTGTTCTCTCTCAAATAAATAAAATCGTTTAAAAAGGGGGAGGCACCTGGGTGGCTCAGTGGATTAAGCTTCTGCTTTTGGCTTGGGTCCTTGGACCTCAGGGTCCTGGGATCGAGCCCTGCATCGGGCTCTCTGCTCAGCGGGGAGCCTGCTTCTCCCTCTCTCTCTGCCTACTTGTGATCTCTTTCTCTGTGTGTCAAATACATAAATAAAATCCTAAAAAAAAAAAAAAAAAAAAGATAACATACAGAAGGCAAGTATTTTGCATGTTCCAAGCAAAACCAAAAGGAAAGTGGTATAGCTATCCTAAACAAAGCAGGATTCAAAAGCATAAATACTGCTAGAGATGAAAAGGGACAGTGAGCTTGAACTCATGACCCTGAGTAATCCAGAGTCTGATACCTAACCAACTGAGCCAGTCAGGAGCCCCAAAAAGGGACATTTCATAATAACAACAGTGTCAATACGACAGGAATATATAAACACCACGTATATTTATTTATATGCCTCTAACAACACAGCCTCAAAATATATAAAGCAAAAAGCAAACAAAAAAATAACAGGAGAAACAGAGAAACACCTAATAATCATTGTAGCTTTGAACACTTCTTTCTTAGTAAGGGAGATCTAGTTGAGCGTCAAGATCATCAACATCAGAAAACCACAGATAACAGAACAGTTCCAGGCCGCCTGACATTCTCACCAGTACTTGGTATTATCTGAGTTTTTAATCTTCATCATTTTAGTAGGTGGCAAGTGGTATGAAATTGTGGTGGGTTTTTTTCTTTCTTTTTTTTTTTTTAAGACTTTTTTATTTGAGAGAGAGTGAGTGTGCATGCACGAGTGGAAGGAGGGGCAGGGGAGAGCATCTTCAAGCCGACTTCCCCCTGAGCCTGCAGCCTATCTCAGGACCCATGAGATCAAGACCTGAGCCAAAACCACGAGTGGGATGCTTTACCAGCTGAGCCACCCAGGCACTCCTGAAACTGTGATTTTAGTCTGCATTTCTCCGATGACTGAGGATACTGTATCTCCCCCCATGTACTCATTAGCCATTCACTGATAATTTCTTTGGTGAAGAACCTGTTCAAACCTTAAGCCCAAACCTTTGTCAGATACATGTATTCGGGATATTTTCTCCCCATGTGTGGCATGACTTTTCATTTTTTTAATGATATTTTTTTGACAAGTAAGTTTTTAATTTTGATGCAGTTCTTTTTTTCCTTTTATAGTGTTTTCTAAAATCTTTCTTTAAAAACCTCTGCCTACCCCAAGGTTGCAAAAATATTCTCTTGTATTTTCTTCTAGATGTTTTATAAGTTTTACTTTTACATTTAAATCTATGCTCTACCTTGGGGCACCTGGGTGGCTCAGTCCGTTAAGCGCTAAACTCTTGATTTCAGCTCAGGTCATGATCTCTGGGCCATGAGATCAATGAGATCAAGCCCCAAGTCAGGCTCCATGCTCAGTGGAGAGTCTGCTTGGGATTTTTGTTCTGCTTCTCCCTTACCTTTGCCCCTCCCCCAGCTTGATCATGCTCATGCTCCCTCTCAAAATGAATAAATAAATCTTTGGGGAAAAAAATCTATGATCTACCTCATATTACTCTTTTTGTTAATGGCTATGAGGCAGATCATGGTTCATTTTATTTCCACAAGGACATAGTTCCAGCACCACCTGTTTATAAAGTTTCCTTCTACATTCAATTGCATTGGTGTCTTTGTCAAAAAATAACTGGCTGTGGGGCTCCTGGGTGGTTCAGTTGGTTAAGCATCTGCCTTCAGATCGGGTCAGGATCCCAAGGTCCTGGGATCGAGCCCTTCCCTGCTCAGCGGGAAGTCTTCCTTCTCCCTCTCCCTCTGCCTGCTGTTCCTCCTAGTTACACTGTCTCTCACTCTGTCAAAAAATTAAAAAAAAAAAAATTAACTGACCTGATATCTGAAAACATATTCTGCCCCACTGGTCTGTCTATCTATACACCAACACTACATTCTTTTTTCTCTCTCTCTTTTTCCAGACAGGCTCGACATCCAGCCTAGAGCCCATCATGGGGCCCGAGCTCACAACCCTGAGATCGAGACCTGAGCTAAGATCAAGAGTTGGACATTTAACAACTGAACCACCTGGGCATCCTATACACTTTTTAGATTACATAGCTTTAGTAGATTTTAAAAACTAGGTAGAATAAATCCTCCAACACTATTCTACTTTAAGACTGTTTTGATTATACTACATCTTTCACGTTTCCTTATAAATTTTAGAATCTGCTCATCAATTTCTATAAAAAAGTCTTCAGATTTCTAATTGGAACTACACTGAAACATTAGATAAACTTGGGACAAATGATAACAATATTAAGCTTCCTATCCCTGATAATGGCATCTCTACCTCTTCATTCATTTTGGTGTTCCTTAATTTCTCTCAGTAGTGTTTCATGATTTTCAGTGTATATGTGTTGCATAACGTTATTTTTGTTAAATTTATTCCCAAGATTTCAATCTTCTGAGTCCAAGTTTTCTGCTGGATATACCCTACCTAATCTGTCTCCTTTAGAGGTGGGTTTTACATTCAGAGAGAACATGCTAAGCCTGAAAGATCTCAGCAAGTTATTAAAAAGCATAATTTCATACTTAAGTGGTTGATGCCTCTTTATAAGGAGCTAGGTAAGTTTTTTCTACACATCTAAAAAAGAGAAAGTTCAACCATATAATTAAAATGGATTTGATCCTAAAATGAAAAAATATAATGTATTTCAGTTCTCAATTTTCATTTTGTCATTGTTATACTATTACTTCAATCTGTTGTTAGAAGTCCCAAAAGGCAACAAAAGCAAAAACGAACAAGTGGGAATACATCAAACTGAAAACCTTGTGCACAGTGAAGGAAACCACGAACAAAATGGAATGGCCACCTCCAGAATTAGAAAAAATATTTTATATTATATAACTGGTAAAAGGTTAATATCTAAAACGTGTAAAGAATTCCTCAATAGCAAAAAACCTTCTAAAAAACAGGCAGAGGATCTTAATAGACATTTTTCCAAAGAAGAAATTGAAATTCAATGTCACTAATTATTGGGCGAATACAAATCAAAACCACAGTGAGGTATCACCTCATACCAGTAACAACAGCTATGATCAAAAAGAAAAGAAATGACAAGTGTTGGTGAGGGTGTACAGAAAAGGGAGCCCCTGGGCACTACTGGTGGAAATGTCGTTTGTGCAGCCGCTGCGGAAAACAGTGCAGAGATGCCTCAAAAATTAAAAATAAAACTACCCTGTGATCTAGCAATTCTACTACAGGATCTTTATCCAAAGGAAATAATACCAACTTGAAAAGATACCTGCATTCCATGGTCACTGTAGCATCATTTACAACAGCCAAGACATGGAAACAACCTAGCGTCCATCAATGGATGAATGAAGTTAGATAATGTGGTGTGCCTATTTTTAAAAGCATTTTATTTTCATAGGCTACAACCTTGCTATATTCATTTTTTAGTTCTAGCACTTTTTTTGTAGAATGGCTAGGATTTTCTACATCCACAATCATAAAGAGTTTTACTTCCTCCTTTCAAATCCCTATGATTTTTATTTCTTTTTCTTGACTTATTATACTATGTAAAACACCCACTGTAATATTAAAGAGAGGTGATGAGGGCAGACATCCCTGCCCTGTTGAGTATCCTAGGAAAAGGCATTCACTATTTCAATATTTCACCATTAAATACGATATGAGCCGTGTATTTCTCAGAGATGCCCTTTATTGGCTTGAAGAAGTTTCCTTCTTGTCCTAGTTTGCCAAGTTTTTATCACGAACAGATGCTGAATTCTGTCAAATACATTTTCTGCATCAATCAAGATGATTAAATAATTTTATCACCTTTGTTCTTTTTATGTCATGAATTATATGGCTTGGTTTGAAAATGTTAAGCCAATTTTGCCATCCTGGAATAAACTCTACTTGGTCATGATGTACTTTCTTTTTTATATATCGTACAACTGGATTTTCTCCTATTCTGTTCAGGATTTTTTTTTTACCAGTTACGAGAGACATTGGTCTGTAACCTTCTGTTATTGTATGTCCTTTGTTTTGGTGTCAGGGTATGCTGGTCTTATAAAACACATACGGAGAGTGGCTCTTTTAAAAGAGCTTGCACCAAAAGCAATTTTTTTTAGAAGTAAAAGCAGGCAAACATTGCCTGAATTTATATGACTGTTACCCTGATAGAGGAAAGTAAGTACAACTATGGTATTAAACAAAGTCAAGATAGCTCAGAACAACGTGTATCCTGAAACTCTTATTAGCAAGTAAATTTCCCTCTTGAGGGCCAAGTAGTTCTCTATCACAGCTTTTTAAGTCAATTACTTTACTTGCCTAGAATTACATCTTAGACAAAGACCAAGCAGTACTTAACTGCTTTTGGAACCAATCTCAGATTTTTAGGAGTAGGTAATCCATGTTAAGATTAATCCTTAACATGAATTCTTTTAAACATTGTTGAACATTTTTTTTCCTCCCTACTCAAATTTATAATCCAGTTGAAAAAAATATTAAATAAAAAGAGAAAAACCTTTTTTAGACTTAAATAAGAGTTCATTAGAAGAGACATCTCAAAGTAGCAGAAGCAATACAATCTTTAGGAGTTTAAGGGAGAAATTATTTCAGGTTAATGTCCCCAGAAAAAGTTTTACATATCAAAAGAAAGAGCTGAGCTCTATATTAAAAACAAGGAAAAGGAAATTTATTGCACTGAGTGCTGGCACAGGAGTAAAGGCCCGAGGGCATAGCAAACATCTGGAGAAGAAGAAGCGATCAAGTCCAGCCAGATTGACAAGGTTAAGGACAGAATCTGAGGCCAGACTGCCTGTCTTCTCATCTTGGCTCTGCCACTTAATGATTTTGTGACTTTGTGCAAGTTACATAACCTCTTTATGCTCCAATTTCCTTTAAAAATGGGGACAAAGCCACAGAACCAACTATCCACTGTGACTTGTATGAGTTAAGCGAGCTAACTGCGTGAAACTTTGAGAACAAGGCCCAGCAGAAAGAAAATGCTCCAAAAGTAATTTAAAAGGAGAGTCAAATAAACTTATAGATAAATGCCTGCCAAGCCAGTCAAATAACCTCAAGGAGGGAAGTGCGTGGGTTTGCCTAGAAACACAGTTTGCTGTTAAACACATACGAATGGGTTTCATTTTAAAACAACAAAATGTTTTCTTCCACTTTTCTTAACACACTTTCTCACTCACTCTAGCTTCCCGTTCCCTACTTCTTTTTTTTTTTTTTTTAAGATTTTTTTTATTTATTTGACAGAGAGAGATCACAAGTAGGCAGAGAGGCAGGCAGAGAGAGAAGGGGAAGCAGGCTCCTTGCTGAGCAGAGAGCCCAACGCGGGGCTCGATCCCAGAACCCGGGATCATGACCTGAGCCGAAGGCAGAGGCTTAACCCACTGAGCCACCCAGGCCCCCCCCCCCCGTTCCCTACTTCTAATACAGACAAAAATTTACTTCATTTTCAAGCAGCTCTGTCCCAACACAAACACAACAGCGGGGGAACAGTGACACAGGCCAGCTGATGCTCAGGCTTAGCGAGTGGCAGCACAGAGCACGGTGGGGGGAGCCCAAGAACGCAGTCCTCGTCTACAGAAGGCCACAGACGGTCCCCGGTGGCAGGGCCAAGGCATCCAAGGGCCCACGTAGTCAGATTGCCCAATTTCCAAAAGTAGCTGAAGACTCACAGTTTCAGGTGAAAGCTGCTGATCTGCACATGCAGACAATTCATAAAAATGTTATCCCGGGGACCACCACTGGCCCAGCCAAAGAGAACATGGCCGCCCGCTGCATTTGCCTCAGGGCCTCCCAGGCTGCCCATTCTGATTTAAGGCATGGCAGCTGGAAGAGTAAATCCGAACTGCAGCGAAGTAAGAGTCTGGAATGAACCTTTCAGGGCAGAGTTTATCAACCTTTTTTTTTTTTTTCTTAAAGTAAACCTTACCCTTGATACGGTGCTCGAACTCACAACCCCAAGATCGAGAGTCACATGTTCCACTGACTGAGCCAGCAGGAGCCCCAAATCAACCTTCTTCAATTCCTGTCCCTCAGTAGTGCTTTCTAGTACTTGCTTCCAGCACACAGATCAAAGTAGTTTGTTTTTTTAATCAAGGTGTATGTCCTATGGTTTATGCATATTTTTAAGTGTATTAAATGTGCTTTTTCAACTTATTCTCCTGTCTACCCAGAGATTCTGATGAATAACTCCACGGTTGGTGTATTATTTGGTCAGCCTCTATTTCTATCTCTAACTGTAGCCCCTCCCTCCCTACCCTACCCCTACCCCTTCTCCTCTTCACTACACACACACACAAACTCGTAATACAGGCAATGGGTTTCAATGGGAGCCTTTAAAAAATAATACTGAGGGGTTTTGTTCCCTGAAATTATTGTAAAGAATTTTGATTCTAGAGAAAGGTTTAAAAATAAATGTTGCCTACAATTCAATCTTACAGAGATAAATACTCTTAACATTTAACCACACAATATTCTTTCTTTTTTTTTTTTTTTAAGATTTTATTTATTTGAGAGAGACCGAGAGGGAGCATGCCCACGCACACATGCAACGAGGGGATAGGGGCAGGCAGAGGGAGAAGCACACTCCCTGGTGAGGCAGGAGCCGACGTGGGGCTCAATCCTGGGCCCCCAAGAAGATGACCTGAAGGCAGACACTTAACCAAATGAGTCACCCAGGCGTCCCCACACAATATTCTCTCAACAAGAAAATAATGTGATTGGGGGATTTAACCATCTGCCTTCCTTCAGCTCAGGTCATGAACCCGGGGTTCTGGGATCGAGCCTCACACTGGGCTCCCTGCTCAGAGGGGAGACTGCTTCTACCTCTCCCTCTGTAGCTACCCCCTACCCCCTCAATGCTCACTTGTTCTCTCTCTCAAATAAATAAAAATAAAGACTTTTAGGAAAGAGAGAGAGAAGAATGCAATTGAAATGATGTTTAGGAGAATTCATCTGTACCATTATCCAGAATTTAAAATATGTTTATAAAAAGATCTATGAAAAGTAATTTTTCATTTTGTACTTGCTGAAATACCATTACTCTTAAGTTTAAATGCACCGATAGTAAAAATGTTTAAACTTAAAAAAAGAAAACGTGAATATTCTCAATTCTAGAAATACTTGAAACCACTGGATCACCTCACCATTTTCATTTACTGAAAGTGAAAATATTTTAGGTGGCCATGAAAAAATACATCAGGTAAATTTAAGCCTCATTGCACAAAATCAGGCTATCTGTTTTTATGGCTCACCTTCAAGACATGTTACAGAATCATTTACATGTTCATTTCCTTGATTTCTTAAATGCATCAGTTAAAATCTCCAAGCAGGACTTTATTAATAAGCACAGAACTCAGCAGTATTTTAAGCAGAATACACGTAAATTTCAGTAGTGCGATGCTTCTCCTCCAAAGGCTAAAGCTATATTCTTGCCGAATGTGCAAAACCCATTTCTTTGAGATTAGAGTCAATCAAACAAACTCAAATTGAGGGCCATTCTATAAAACAACTGGCTCCCTTAAAAATGCCAATGACCAGAAAGATGAAGAGAAGTTGCGGAATTGTTTCCAAGTAAAGACGACTGAAGAAAACGGACAGCCAATCACACGGCAGAGTCCGGGAGCAGAGGGCAAGCAATGCCACAAACCACTGACCAAGATTCTCTGCTTGACCACACTGCGGTCGGACTCCCCTGAGCTCAGCTCGGCCCCACCCTTGGGCATGTCCGCCAAAAGCCCCACTTCAGCAAGAATCCTGCTGAGTCAGTTTAACCAGAATCCCCCCGGTACCCAGCAAATGCCTCACTGCCCTGCGATCCCCCAGCTGACACGTGATGAGCAAGAATCCTTTGGTCCTTGGCCAGAACCTACCCCTCCCAACCCCACCCCTGCTGATGCTTCCACTGGGATTTTTCCATGCACTGCCCTGCCCCACGCCCACTCCCAGCTCCTCAGCTGTCTATCCCGACCTTGCCTGTTGTAGCTGGGATCCAGCCCAGTTCTCCACTGCCATTCCTTTTCTCCCACCGCGATAGCCCCTGAGTAAATCGGGTCTGGCTCCTGTAACTGCCAGCAGTCTTCCACAGTACTGTACTATGAAGTACAACTAGCAGAAGTTAATGACAGGTTGTATAAGAATATTTTATCAGTGCTGGTGTTTCTGAATTCGAGTTGCACAGCAGTTTTGTATCAGGGGTCGGCAAACTTTTTCTGTAACAGGGCCAAACAGTAAATATCTAAGGCAAAAAGGGCCACATTCAGTTCCTGTCGAATATTCTTCGCTGTTTGTTTTTTACAACTCTTTAAAAATGTAAAACCCAAAATAACAATCATAATTAATAATCACAAAAAATTTTTAAAATACAAATAAAAATGTAAAAACCATTCTTGACTCGTGAGCTGCACAAAGCAGACTAGGGCTGAATATGGCCAATGAGCCATGGTTTGCCAGCCCGATACAACGAATATCCTTGCTCTCAGGAAATAAGCAGTGAAGGACGTAAGAGGAAAGGAGCAGGATGTCTGCCGTTTACCCTCAAATGATTCATCACTGATAATAACGGTAATGTACGAGAGCAATAAAACACACGGTCAAATGTTCACAAATGGCAACAACTGGTAAATCTAGATGAAAGGTGAAGGGAGTTCATTATCTATGCTTGCAACTTTCCATTAAACCTAAATTTCATCAAAATAAAAGGTTATTATTTAAAATAAAACGGGCACAGAGGTCCATGAGGGTTGAAACCTGGACACCTCGATGTGCAGACACGGGGCACGATTCTGGTAGCTCAAGCAGGAAAGAATGAGAATGCTCACCAAGCAAGAGGCATTCTGTCCCCAAGGTCATTTCAATACGTACCCATGTGTCCAGAGGTATCTAGATTCCCCGGTCATCACCAGCAAACTGCGACGAGGCAACATGACTGGCACTGTGACACCATCTGGGTGCTTAAAATCCATGACAATCTTGAAGAAAAGACAAAAGCATAAAGATGAATCCAAAACATCACTATTCCAAGGACAAGAATAATTGATTGATTCTGGCTCTCTTTCTCAGTTCATAGAGATTAAAACATGATAATGTTTATAGAAGAGCATAGCAAAGCGGTCCTCAAACTTCAGAGCACATAAAAATCAACTGAATGGGGCACCTGAGTGGCTCAGTTGGTTAAGCATCCGACTCTTGATTTTGGTTTAGGTCATAATCTCAGGGTCCTGGGATCGAGCCCTGCAATGGGCTCTGTGCTCAGCACAGAGTCTGTTTGAGATTTCCTCTCTCTCTGCCCCTCATCCTGTATGCTCTCTCTCTAAAATAATAAGTAAAATAAATCCCTAAAAAAAAACAAGCCAACTGGATGGCTAGAAAACCTACTTCTTCCATAGGTTCAAACTCGGCAGGTCTAGGGTGAGGCTCAGGAGTCTGCCTCTTTAACAGTCGCCCCAGAAAATTATGATGCAGGTGGTCTGAGGACCATACGTAAAATGCAAAACACCAAGGCAGTGGTCAAATGCTAGGACTCAGAGCTAAAATACTCACATCCTGACCCTTGCATTTGCTAGCCACATGACCCAGGACAAGCCACTCAATCCCTTCGTGGCTCAAGGTCTTCAGCCCTTAGAGGCTGGTTACATGAATTAAATATACCACGGTTATAAATCACAGTATCTGGCACAAAATAAATATGAAAAACAGCAGCTATAGTTATTCATAGGATATTAAAAATTAATTAATAATCCCTCCAAACAACCATGAGATGCCTATTCACATATTACCCATTTTGCCTTTAAAGCCACTCAACATTTTGGATATTAAAGGCTAATTTATGGGGCGCCTGGGTGGCTCAGTGGGTTAAGCCACTGCCTTCGGCTCAGGTCATGATCTCAGGGTCCTGGGATCGAGTCCTGCATCGGGCTCTCTGCTCAGCAGGGAGCCTGCTTTCCTCTCTCTCTCTCTCTGCCTGCCTCTCCATCTACTTGTGATTTCTCTCTGTCAAATAAATAAATAAAATCTTTAAAAAAAAAATAAAGGCTAATTTATAAAAGATAATAAAAAATACAATGTTTTCAGCAATTCTTCCTAAGTTGTGCTCAAGTATTATTATGGATAGCAACCTATAAAGATACAACACCCAGAAAACTGTTTTTGTCCTCTGGAACCCAAACCCCAAAGAGTTCAGTCTAAACGTAGCAGTAGCTGACAAACGTGAATTCAAAAGTCATGACACAGGGCTAGAAAATATTTTTTTTTATTTTTTTTTATTTTATTTATTTATTTGACAGAGAGAGAGAGATCACAAGCAGGCAGAGAGAGAGGAGGAAGCAGGCTCCCTGCTGAGCAGAGAGCCCGATGTGGGGCTCAATCCCAGGACCCTGGGATCATGACCTGAGCCGAAGACAGAGGCTTAACCCACTGAGCCACCCAGGTGCCCTAGAAAATATTTTTAAATGAACAAATCACTCCACTTCAAAATAAATACCCATTATCAGTGGGAGGAACAGAATTTAGCATCTTTGTTAAAGGCTAACGGTTGGCGTGGTACCTGGCACAGTGCGTGTTAGCTACAGTTACTATCAGCAATATTATCTGTCCAAATTCGGTAACAGATGTGAGAATTCTTCATAAACTACAAAGAATTATATAGAACTAAGCGGCTTCCTTCCCTTGGAAGCATGGAAAATAAGGTAAGATGATAGAATTTTATTTTCTAACAATTACCCATTCCTAAATGATCACATATAATTTCAAATAGCCACACTCTAAAAACATTCTACTGATAAACACTGCAGGTGAATTCCGAAGTTGTGGGGGTGACGTGCATGGACAACCACAACTTCCCAAAATGTCTAAGTAAAATATACCAATAAGAGGATAGACAGACAGATAAATATTTGATAAAGCAAATATATTAAAATGTTAACTATAGAATCTAGGTGGTGGTTATACAGGTATTTGCTGTAGAATTCTTTCAACTTTTCAGTATGGAAAAGTTCATACTGAAAAGCTGAAGGGGAGAAAAGGCACTGTGACCCATTTTTAAAACCAATACATAGAGGTTTCAATCTTCTGAAGAAACTACACATAGGAAAGAATAATGAGCACATTTATTAATTATGTTATTAGAGGAAATAATTTGTGAGTTAAGACAATGGAAGCCATTGGTGGGAAAATAAGACACTAGATTCTAGTTTATTCTTTAGATAAATATTTATTTTTCATTGTCTGAGCTATCAAAGGCCACAATGTAAAGTGAGAGACATGTCCTTGCCCACCCAGAGGTTTCTGGCTAATTAGCACTCGTATGTGTGACAAATATACAGTACCTATTTACTTGTGAAATTCAAACGCATTTCCTCCCAGCAACATAGAGTAATGATTTTTAAATAGGGAAATCTCAGTTTAAGCAAACGATTAGAACTAACAAGTATGAACGTGACACTAATTAATTTGGAAATACCTGTCCTGAATACAGAAGCCAAGTTTCAAAGAAGAATAATACGCTCCCAACTAAGCCAACTATTATAGGACTTAGGTGAGAAAATACACACAATACTTATTATTACCCCTGATGGTCATTATTAGTTTGCTATAGAGGCTCCCAGAACTCATCACAACAGCTGCCTCACTATTGACCAGTTTTTTATAAAGTGACATGACAAAG
Organism: Mustela nivalis; assembly: GCF_964662115.1. Lineage (NCBI taxonomy): Eukaryota > Metazoa > Chordata > Mammalia > Carnivora > Mustelidae > Mustela > Mustela nivalis. Next base: position 12,569,003 of record NC_139028.1, read on the forward strand.
GAGACAGACGAACAAACGGATGGAACAGGTGCACAGGGCAGGGACGTGAGAAGGGGTGCAGGCATCCCTGACCTCTCTAGGTACACCCCTCTCTTAGGACTGCCACATGTTCATTCATCAACTTGAAGTTCTCTGAACCCCATACTATTGGGATTTTTATGGAGGCCTCATCACATAGACATGATCAATTATTAAGTCCATCTCCAGCCTCGCTCCTATCTGGAGAATAGGGGACAAGACTGAAAATTCAAAGCTTCTAACCATGGCTTGGTCTTCCGGTGAACAGGCCTCTTCAAGGGACCCATTAAGAGTCATCTCATTAGAACAAAATATGCTGCCGTCCGCCAGGATATTCCAAGGGATTTAGGAACTCTGTGTCAGGACCCAGGTGAATGACCAAACATTAGAACAAAAAATGCTCCTACTATTCCTATCGCTTAGGAAATTTACAAGTGTTTCAGGAGTTCTGACCAGGAACTGGGGACAGAAACCAATATATATGTTTTCTATTACCTCTAATGTATCTAATGTGAAAGCACAGGGGGTTTTTGTCTTTTTTTTTTTTTTTAAATCTAAGAAAGTAATTTTTACTTATAAAATTAAAAGTACATTTTCTATAAAAATTAAATTTTCTTGAAACAGTCAATAATAAAATATTGTTACTATCATAGTTTTTAAAATATCTTTAACAGGGGCACCTGGGGGCTCAGAGGGTTAAGCCTCTGCCTTCAGCTCGGGTCATGATCTCAGGGTCCTGGGATCAAACCCAGCATAGGGCTCTCTGCTCAGCAGGGAGCCTGCTTCCCCCCCTCTCTCTGCCTGCCTGTCTGCCTACTTGTGATCTCTCACTCTGTCAAATAAATAAAATGATTATTCTTTAAAAAAAAAAAAATATATATATATATATATATATATATATATATCTTTAACTAAGTAATGTTTCAGACCAAAAAAAAAAAAGAGAGAGAGAGAGAGAGAGAGAGAGAGAGAAAGAAAGAAAAAAGAAGACTTTTTTAAAAACTCACAAAGGATTCACAATCAATAATGTTCCCTGCAACTCCTGAATCATTCTGCCATGTGACAGCTTTGCTCCACAGGACCTTTTTTCCAATTATTCTTTTTGGTTTTACCTATTTTCCAGGATGGCAGAGTCAATAAAGATCAAGGTTCCAGCAAGCTTGTGGGGCAAGGGTGAGGATAATGTTCAGTTCAAAGCAAGCAAACAAAAAGTTTTAGACTTTCTGATCTTAGAAAACATTTAAGCATCCCAAGTACAATTGAATGAAAACCCCAGAGACAGCCATCACTCTCTCACCCAAGTGAAGAGAAGATTCACAACAGAAAAGTACATGAAATAAACAGATCTCCATGTCAGCTAAATGGGAAAATAAAGGGTACGCTGCTAGTGGGAACACTTCGGATAAGAACACAAACTTAATGTAGATCCTTACTGGTTAAAAAGGGGCTGAGACGGTTAGACTTCTGAAACCCTAAGGGCATACACACAAGAGACAACGCAATGGGAAGAAGGAGCTGTGATTCACAGAAAGTGACGAATGTCCAAATGGTGGAGATCACTCGGTTTGACCAGAAAAGTATCCCACAGCCAAGTAGGGAGCAGAAGAGAGAGAAGTCCATGTGCTTCCCACAGCCTGCCAAATATAAAATCTTCTGCAGTTGCACTGATGTTGGTTGGTTGCTACTGAACACAAATGGGACCCAAATAAGAATTTGCTTTTTACTGTAAACAGCAAACAGGTGATGCTACCTCATGAGCATGTCCGCTGTGTTCAGACAAGAGGAAAGGAGACACACAACTGCAAGTGGCCAAGACTAAAGCTACAAACGACTGACGAGCAACTGTGGGTATGTCAACACTGTCTGTTTACATCCTCTCCTTGGATCACAAATACAGAATCCCAGCAGAGCTTGAGATCATTAGTCCACTGTTGGAGAGACAAAAAACTGAAAACATTTTTAGTAAAACAAATACAATTTTCTGTCTCTCTACAAAAATGAAACTCCTAGAAGTCTACTCTGGCCAGCTGAAAAGTAGCGGGAAGAGAAGCCTGCTGACAAGCCATATTACTCCAGGGCAGAGGACCTAATAGAAATTTTGTCTGGGACACGTTGGAGACCAGCAGCTGCTGTCAATGACCTTTTAATCTCCTCCCGTATAAGCCTGCTCCTCCTGTATAACCCTAAAGCAAGTTAAAATCAAAGACTGAAATCAATCTGTTTCCCTTCATTGACTACTACTAGCAAGATAGGTTTCCAAACAACAAAAACAGGAGCCTTGAAATTTGCTAAATTTCTTGAAAACTGCAACTGCAAGATTACCCAGTCCTGTGAAACTCAAAGGAAAGAAACAATGCCAAGAACAAGACTCAGGGCATCCCATTTGAAATCACTGGAAGAAACCAAACTCCACTCCCTCATTCTGGAGTCAGGAGCAACATTATAAAGGACAGGCCTCCGTATTCTTATCAGGAAGAGGACACTCTCGCATATTTGAACATAAAGATGGTGTTTTATGGCAGAGCAAAGTGGGCCCTCACCTGGGACACGCGGGAGCGAAATCCCACCGCAGCCCCAACGCACTGGCTTCTCACTGCCTCGCAGAACGGATGCGGGAAGCAGAGCATCACCTAATGTTTCTGGTGTGGAAACCCCCGGCTGCTCAAGTACCGTGTATACACTTAGCATATGTAGCCAGGAACCTCTCTGCAATACTGTGCATGGGAAACAAGCAAAACGAGGCAAAAATTTTAAAAGAAAACACGACAAACAAATCTACTTTACAGCATATGTCAGCAAATTCCACCTTTCCATACAACTCTGCCTTACAGAACAGGGTCTCAGCTGCCACATGAGTCGACGCTGCCACCTCACATCTCCACCCCCCAGTACACGTGATTTTGAACTGTTTTATCCGGCTGAGCTCAAGTAGAATGTAAAACAAGAGTTAGTATTTTTTAGTTTAATGGTCGAAACATATTTGCAAAAGGCACAAACAAAAGCAAAGGAAACCTTGCATAACAGAAAAATAAGCCTGAAAAAGGAAAGATGCTAAACTGGGGGCACTTTAGCCACCACTGAATATTCCATATTACAAATGCTTAACTTATAAATGCTTACAATATCGGGGCACCTGGATGGCTTATTTGGTTAAGCATCTGACTTCAGTGCTCTAAGGGTCTTGGGATTAAGCCCCACATAGGGCTTGATCGGTGGGGCCTCTGCTTCTCCCTCTGCCCCTCTCCCTGCTCCTTCTGTTTCTCTCTCAAATAAATAAAATCTTCAAAAAAAAAAAAGCCTATAATATAATTATGTTTATGCTTTGCACTGAGACCACTTGCTATCCGCTTTCATTTATCACACTGTGGCTTTATTCCTCTGTAGGAACTGTGAAGTGAAAAACCACATCACCTAAAACTGGACTCCAAACACAAGTCTATCACAAACTACTTCAGTAAAAATAAGTTTTATTTTATAAATGACAAAGCTCCAAAGGTAATGAAACATTTTAGCTTTAAAAAACATTTTTTGAGATTTTACCCTTATTTACTTGTTAGAGTCTGTCTAGTAGCTTATAATCAACAAATATTTTTGAATGAATAAATTAATGAATAAATTCATCAAAAACAATTTATATGAAAAGAACAGGGCAATATGCCTCACATTTTTGGACAAAAGGCTTCCTAAATTCCATTTATTTATTTTCTGAGCTTTCCTCCTTAAACAAAATAAATTAACAGACTCATATACACAGGTAACCAAAATGAGACAGCTAAAGTAAAAAGAACAATAATAGTCATGACTACATCTCTAGCCCTAGATCTCTCCTCATAAAAAAAAAATGTATTTAGGATAGTACTTTTCCATAGGTACCATAATGAGATATCACCTCACCACTCTTAGAATGGCTACGAAAGAAAGAAGGAAAGAAAGAAAGAGAGGGAGGGAGGGAGGAAGAGAATGGCCAGCAGCAGACCTGGACTACAGGAATGTCAAGGGTGCTGCATTATATAAAAAAAAAAAACGATCCCAGACGGAAGGTGTGACATAAAAGAATGAAGAGCAACAGAAACAGTATGTCTAAGTGAACACTGACTGTAACTGCCAAAGAAGTATCTAAAAAAAAATGTAAGAGAATTCATAGACACAACAATAAAAGGATATAAATTATCAGGGAGTAACGGAGTTAAAGACTTCTGAAGTTCTTATATTATTCAGCAAAAAAAGATACCAAGTAAGTTTAGCCTTTGAATGCATCTCAGGTAATTATGTTGAGTGAAAGAAGCCATACAGCAAAGAATACATCTTCCCATATAAGAGACTCTGGAAAATAGTCATGATGTAAGGTGCTGAGGAACAGGAGGAGTTAAGGAAACTTCAGGGGATGATGGACACATTCAACATCTTGAAAGCCATGAAGCTTTCATGAGCATTTGTTTTATTTTTTTGTTAAGATTTTTATTCATTTATTTATTTGAGAGAGAGCAGAGCATGAGAGAGGGAACACAAGTAGGGAGAGCAGGAGAGGGAGAAGCAAGATTCCCACCATGCAGAGAGCCCGATGTGCGGCTTGATCCCAGGACCGTGGGATGGTGACCTGAGCCAAAGGCAGACGCTTAAAAACTGAGCCACCCAGGCGCCCCATGAGCGTCTATATTAATACGCGCAGCTTAGGGGCGCCTGGGTGGCTGGGTGGGTTAAAGACTCTGCCTTTGGCTCAGGTCATGATCCCAGGGTCCTGGGATCAAGCCCCACATTGGGCTCTCTACTCAGCAGGGAGCCTGCTTCCCTTCCTCTCTCTCTGCCTGCATCCCTGCCTACTGTTATCTCTCTCTCTGTCAAATAAATAAACAAAATCTTTTTTTTAAAAAACCGTGCAGTTTAGTGCATGACAATTATGCCACAAGGAACTGTTTTTCAAAGAAAATATTGGCAGATGTAGTTAAAACAGCAGCTGAAAGCAAAATTCACTATCATAAAAATGTTATGTCAAAACTATTTCCCAGGTTCTTGGGGAGCCTGGGTGGCTCAAGTTAAGCAGCTGTTTTCGGCATCCTGGGATGGAGCCCCATGTGGGGCTCCCTGCTCAGCGGGAAGTCTGCTTCTCCCTCTGCCTCTGCCCCTCCCCCCCAGCTCATGCTCTCTCACTCTCACTCATAAATAAAATCCTAAAAAAAAAAAAAAAAAACAACTTATTTCCCAGGTTCTAAATTGATCCACTGGCGGACAATTAAACAGAGCAGGAAACTCAGGAAGAGCAAAAGTTCATTTTGTTTTGTAGGGGAGAAGAGCGGTGGGTGGTAAACGGCTGAAAACAAAGATGAGTTCAGACTTAGAAAAAAGAAAATGTCTTTTAGAGAGTTCGATGTTCAGGTCCAAAGTCAGAGGTGGGGAATGGGGAATCAAAGCTGGAAATATTTTTGTATCCTGCAGGTCACAGAAATAAAAGCTCTTTTAAGAGACACCTATTTAACCAACCGAGATGCTGCATTCCTTCTGGAAGGTATGCTCAGCCCCCAAATCACAGGCAACTCTCCAACACCTTCACGCATTTCCACTCTCACTACCCGAGCTACATACTTAACAAGTCAAGCACTCAGTGCATCCACATTTATTTTGCAGTTACTTAATGATATATTATGGAAACCAATGAAATTGACAAAGGAAAAGACAGAATTTTCTTCTCTATACATAAGGTTGGATGCTCCTAAAAGACTCAGTACAAGTAAACAAAATGAATTGTAACAGATGTGATAATTCACTAATAAAATCTTGGAAATACAATCACTCAGATGTCACAGGTATCTTAAGTTTTTGCTTCACTTTAAAGAAATGAAAGCTGGAAAGACAAGGCAGACTGTGGACCATCCCAGAAAGAAGGGCCCTACATCAAAATACTGGTGAGTGAATTTACAGGTAGGCTAAAACACAGTGTTTGTAATATGTATGTATCTTTTATTATTATTATGCCCAAATTCAAGTGACCTCTTAGTTAACAGCCAATCACCAGTTTCTACTGCATCTCCTAAACAGGCCTCTATTGTAGCTTTCTGCCCTCAACCAACAAATTTCATTCTAGTTCTACATACCCGCAGTGATACAATGCTGCTGTCTTGCTACAAAGTAAATGTACAAATTCTACCTGAAAAGATAAAAGAATTGGTACTTGGAAGGCTCCAAATACAACAAAACGTTCTAGTTCATGATGTCACGCTGTGAAACAGATTTTTTTAGCAGATTACTGGCCCTGGAACAGGCGAATCTCTCGTCGTTCTCCTCACTGTAAGGGCAGCGTGGATCCTGCAGCATATGAAGGACAGGAGGGCACTGGGAGAATCGTCAGCAGACTCTCCATTGCCCTGTTTACACAAAAGGGGATTTTGGCTTCCAAGATATCTTGAAAGATAAGAAAATTACACAAAAATTGGAATCTTCAGAACATGAGTTAGTAGGGGAAGTGCTTAAGTGAAAACAGAATTCACGGTATAAAAACAAACACGACCAAGTACGGTAAAGCATCTCCTTCTGGATCACAAACCAGATCCACTTGTCCACGTTAGTTCTTAATGTTAGGGACACACTGGATCAAAGGGAAACAAAGACGTGGCCGATGCACCTCCGCCAACATACACAGCCACACCACAGCTGCGGCTACGGAGCGTCCCTGCACACGCACTCCCACACCCACACCAACACACGGGCCCAAGTATAACCCACTTGGATGGCAGATCGTCATCCTTTCAATGCTGAGAGCATTACAGAGATGATGGAAAATATCACAAACAAGTTTTAAGGGAGAAGGGAGAAAGGAGCTACATAGCAGACACAATTTATTTGACAGAACTTTACAGAATGTAAATATTCCAAGAACTCGCAGAAGAATAAAGTCTGGGGCCTGGAAGCAAGATAAAAATAAGAAGAAACTGCGTGGCTTCTGAGGCTATAAATGTTGCTTCTACATACACATTCTGAGGCTGAATTTGAGGCTAAAAATGAGGTCAGGATGCTGAGGGTCTGGACTATGTTAGTTGTTTCAAGCCCCATCAAGAAAGTATCTTTGTTTTCTTCCCCCAATTTGTGCTGAGGATCAGAAAACAAGGGAACATTTGTCTGTTAAAGCAACACACTCCTGAAAGAGAAGTACCCTATGAGTCATCCCTGACATACAGGACACGACAAGAATCACTCCAGCATCAGAACATCTCTGGGGCAAAATATACAGAGTTTGGAAAAAAAACACAGAATCTACAAAACTACTCAGCTGGCAACAGAGAAACTGGGTCGCTCAAAACATTTCACAGAAAATTTTTACTCAGTACCATATATTTCAGAAGATCAAGCTGGACTTAGTAACTATTTGCTAAAAGCATGAGCCTGGAGAGGGAACAAGTAATGTAATGAATTCGGAGCCCTCTAGCAGGCATTCAACAGACAAAGCCTTCATTAACCAGACACCCAGTTGTTCACCCCACTCAGTTCCAAAAATCATCATAATAAAAAATATTTACTGACAAACCAACTTCTTATAAAATTACTACTTCTTCAAATATCTCTGTGTTTAAACCCACAGCTATCTGTGCCCATTGTAGTGACCCTTTGGTCAGTCTTTCCGTGAATTTTGATGTAATGTGTATTAACTTTGTAGGGTGACAGAAGGTAACCAGACTTGTTATGGTGATCATTTTATAGTGTATATACATTTCAAATCACTGTTATACCTGAAATCAATATAATATCGTGTGTCAATCACACTCAATAAAACAAATTAGGAGTTCTCACAAATTTTCGAGGAAAAGGAAGCAAGTAAAGAGTTTTAAGAGTTAAGTATAGGGGCACCTGGGTGGCTCAGTGGGTTAAAGCCTCTGCCTTCAGCTCAGGTCATGATCTCAGGGTCCTGGGATAAAGCCCCGCATCGGGCTCTCTGCTCCGCAGGGAGCCTGCTTCCTCCTCTCTGTCTGCCTGCCTCTCTGCCTACTTGTGATCTCTGTCTGTCAAATAAATAAATAAAATCTTAAAAAAAAAAAAAGTTAAGTATAATCTCAAGGATTTTAGCTAACAAGAAACAAAACACTAAAAACAATGGTGCCACTGACAAATTATTACCATGGGATGGAAGCTGGAGTAGATCCCATAGTAAATTTCTTCCAATAATTAAGGCTGTCAAAGAAATAAAGAAAAAGGGACAGAAGTCTGGGAGACAGATTCTAGGTCTCGGGCACAGAGCCAGAAGAAAGTGCAAACAACTACAGTGTCAAAAGCAAACAGAACAGGTGCAAAGTGGGTAAATGCAAGAAGAAAAGGTGAAAGACACCTTTTTGGGGACCACCAGAAATCTTTTTTTTGAGGCCTTGGGAACGTGATCGTCCCTCTGTTACAGAAGTGAAACCTTCCAGGAAGGGACCAAAGAAGCACCTTACCTTAGTAAGTCTGCACGTATGAACCGCTCTGAGTTAGAAAACAGTTTACAGAGTTAACTCACAATCCTTCCGCCAGACAGGAGCTAATGTTAATCCCATTTTACATATAAAACAAAGGGCTCTAAATACAGTCAACTTTTTAAATATCATGATACACTTACACATGTCTAGTAAATACTTTTTCCCCCAAATTACAAAGATTGGCTACCCATCAAAAACTATCTCTTAACAAGAAAATCTATTGGTCTTGTCATAAAGCGTAACATGCATGCTTTCCTGCTACTACAAAGGCGGCTTTAGCCAAGAACCCCATAATCCAAATTGGCGGCTAAAAATTATGTGCCTTCAGAGACACCAAGTGGAGGTGACAACTGCAGCATATTATCAGTGCAGGGCACATTTTCCCTTCTTTTCCCTTCTTTTGACTTCCAGTGGTGGAAGAACATTTAGTTTCACTTCTCATATATCCGTAGGTGGGGCAGAAATTTCCACCAGAGTAAAAGCAAAGGAACAACATACCTGGCTTCTCTCTACTCCTTCACTCTTTTTTCTTTTTGGAGAGAGAGAGAGCACAAGTGCATGCGTGTGACCAGGGGGAGGGGCAGAGGGAGAAAATCTCCAGCAGAATCGCTGCCAACTGTCCCAACTCAGGGCTCGATCTCACAACCCTGACTGATACCATGACCTGAGCTGAAATCAAGGGTTGGTCCCGGAACCCAGTGAGCCACCCAGGTGCCCCCGCCAACCCTTCACTTTTAATTGCCCAGGAGACAGGGCCTGGCTCAGGGCAGTAGCTAGACTGGGGCCACGCTCGCTCAGCTGAGCTCTTCGCTTGCTCTCTTTTTCAGATCTACACGGTCTGCAGAACCTAATATGTGCTCCTTCATGTCCTGTTAGAGAGGAAGCTCTTGCCTCCACAAGCAAGGTCTCCAGCTGTCTGGCTGCACCAGTGACAAGCACAGCAAGTCACTTTAATTCAGATGTGAAGTATTAATACGTCCATGTGGCTACAGATCTAAAGCCATTCTCTGCCATGTTTTCTTAGTAGTAAAGCCGACACTCTGATCTCCAGCTGTGTCTCCTTTCTCAGCTGGTTAGACAGTTGAGAGGAAAAGACAAAGCCATTCTTTACTTACGGGTCCCCTAAAGCCTCAAGCCAGGATAACAGGTAAAATAAAAACAAGCCAGACAGAGAAGAGCTCTTTGTTTTTCCTACGTGTCCTCCTTATTTATAAAGCATTTAATAAAAATCCACACATGTGGGTGACAAGACACATCAAAGAGTACTAACTCTCACGTCACAGCACTGCCATCATCACATGAGTTCAGCATCATTTAAAAAGCCAAAGCACCAAAAACCTAGTGATAGGGACCTCACAAAGGCAAAACAAAACAACCTAGGAAACAGTATTCACCTCTAGAAACAAGATCAGATTTTGAAGCAACCTCTGGTTAGATTAGAGGACCTGATATTTTAAAGGTTCTTCTGGACTTAAAATACTGATTTCTAACTAAAATTATACCTGCAGTCTGCACCCATCCCTTTAAATCATGCTTTTTCTATCTTCTTGAGCAGCTCAAGGAAAGTGCAGCTATACAAACAAGTCGATGAATAAACATGAACCTCATATTCTTCGTCTGTAAAAATCAGCATATTATCGTGGACTTCTCAGAGTTTCTGAAGGGAATGAATCAGGTAATCTATGTGGAAAAGTATCAAAATTCTGGACACACATTTTAGTTTTGTGTTCCTTTTCCTGTGCGCGCAGCCACCATCTGTTGCCACTAGGTGGCACTGCGGCACGTCAGGAGGGGAGTCTGGCTAGTCTTCACCAGCTACAAAGTGAAATGTGTAAAAATATGTGAAAAAAACAGGGGTTTTCCTACCATCTGATCAGCTGATGCATAAAACTTCAGACACCTGAAAGAAGAGGCTATGATCACTTTATATTCTATAAGATATAAAGGTGCTATTAGCACCTTTACTTAGGTTTAAATCCTACCTCATTTTACTTAAGTGTAGGAAATCCCGTGAAACAGCATCGTATAAGGTAAGAGTTGTTGACGGCTAATGAAAATGTTTGAACATTTACCTCTGACCCCAAACTGAGAGAAACAATCTCATCCTCAAAAGCAGAATGTGTGTCAATATGAGCAGGAATTCCTGGGACAGAAAATAAAATAATAGGTCATTTCATTTGTCCTTTCAGTAGATTGAAGACACACACAGCCTCACACTATACCGGGGAGAACACGGCTGCTCTCAGGAAGGTACCATCATTTAGTGAAAAGCAAACGCTGAGGGTGAATGTGACTCCATGACATCAGACCAAACCTGAACGGAAAATCTCTCCACTTCACGGCCAAGAGCCACTGGCTCCGCTCTGACACCCAGATGCGAGTTGCTGCTTACCTGGGGCATTCACCCAATCCCAGCCCAAGAGTACGCGCGGCAGATCAATGCCAAAGTGCTGTTTACCAGTGAACATGGGATCCCCAAGCACAAGCAGAACACAAGCAAGAGCCGGGTGTGAAGACTAGACACACGCATCATTTCGACATCAACTGCTCAACTACCTTCACTGAGCATCTCCCAAGAAGGACTTTGCTGCGTGGCAGGAGTATATAAAGCAGGAAGACAGAGCCCTGTCCTCAGGGAGCATACACACCAATAGAAAGACTGACAGGTACCTATGTAATTACAATACATTGTGATAAAAGCAGGAAAATACCCCAAGCCCCATGATGTCTGCCATTGCGAAAATCCTGAAGAGCATTTCACTACTACAAATACCCCACAGAGATACTGCTAAAAAGTGCAAAAAAACTCAGGAGACTAAAGACTTTTACTAACATATCATCCTAGAATTGTCGTCACATTCTCAGAGAAGGAAGGAAGAGCAAGAGCAAGACCATCCAGCCAAGCAGCCTTCTTCTGGGTATCCGTAAGCTAAGTGGCTCTCCCACCACACAGGCCTCCTGTGTCTTTGCAACAGTCTCCTCCCCCTGTCTGAATGAAATGCTGAGACAAACAAACAAAAAAAAAGACCACAGACAGGGAAGGGGCCAGTCTGCTTATCTACACTTTGAGACACAAATTCCCCAAGGGATTAATGTGTAAATCTGCAGGGGGTTAAATAGCCAACACAGGTAACAGACACAAGCAAATTAATGCAAAGAGTTAGTTTATGCTAAAAAATCATACCTTTGATTTTAGAGAGTTAAGGAATCTACTCAGTCATGAAATATATGATTGCAAGGTGAAAATAAGAAAATACTCACCATGTCCGGGTTCATACTGGTTAACAGTCAGTTGATCGGGTTTGTGCTTAATGAAGCCTTCCTTCAACCACTTCTCCAGAATGCTATCCCAAATGTCAGGAAGACCTGATGTCAGTAATCATAAAGACAAAACATTAAAATATTTACTTTGCATGTTTTACTCAAGAATTAGAAAAGCCGGGGCGTCTAGGTGGCTCAGTGGTTTAAAGCCTCTGCCTATGGCTCAGGTCATGATCCCAGGGTCCTGGGATCAAGCCCCACATCGGGCTCGCTGCTCAGCAGGGAGCCTGCTTTCTCCACCCCCACCTCCTGCCTCTGCCTACTTGTGATCTCAGTCTGTCAAATAAATAAATAAAATAATTTTAAAAAAAAGGAATTAGAAAAGCCACTGTGAGAAAAATCACAGCTTTTATTTAGCAGTCAAGATCTAAATATAACAATAAACTGCTAAGACAAAACAAAATAAAAATGAAACCTTCAGAATCTTTTAAAGTTATTTTATTTTTAGTGAAACAAAATATCCAAAAGAAAAATTTTGCTCACAATTTCGACATTTTGTAAGGCAGCAATAAAATTATAAAATTTACTATTATAAACTGGAAATTAGCCTGATGACTCTTTCTTGTTATTTTAAATCATTCCACTTTTTAAAATTAAATTTAAATTTAACTGATTTATTCTGAATAATCTCCACACCCAATGTGAGGCTTGAACTCATGACCCCAAGATCAAGAGTCGCTCCTTCTTCCAACTGAGCCAGCCATGCACCCCTAAATTATTTCCTTCTAAAAAACACAGTTTTCGGGGTGCCTGGCTGGCTCAGTCTGAGGAACATGCGACTCTTGATCTCAGGCTATGAGTTTAAGTCCCACTGAGTCCCATGTTAGGTGTAGACATTACTCAAAAAACTAAATATTTAAAAAACAAAAACAAAATAGTTTTCAAAGTAAAAGTAACTTACTTTCACTGAAGTCAGAAATGTTATTTTATGAGGGAAAATAAGCTTTCAGTAAGATTAAAGTCATACAAATAAACGTAAGTCCCACACAGTCCTACCAAAGGTTTAATTTACAGATCATACAATAAAATCTTATTAATCAGTCAACCCAGTAGCAAAAACTGGCAAAGGATATGAAGGGGAATTCACAGAAAGGTAAATAAAAATGGCCAACCTCACTAGTAATCAGGAAATTATAAAGTTAAAAGTTTTATTGTATCACATGTTGGTAGAGGCGGCAGGAAGGAGGTCCACGCTGGGTAAGAACCATGGCGATACAGCTGAGCTGGGGGCGGTTTCCCAGTATCTGTTAACATTTTTAAATGAACACAGCTTTGACATAACAATTCTACTACTTAGCAGTCTCCCTTGAGAAATTCTTGCTTCCTGCTTAAGAGATATACACAAAGACACACACAGCAGCCCTTATAAAGCTAAAAACTAGAAACAACCTAAGTGTCTACCAACAGTGAACTAACTGAGTAAACCACTGTCGAACACTGAACACGAAGAATATTCACGGCAGATCTCCAAAACATTTAATAAAGGAGAAGAACAAGTTGGAGGCATCCACGTGAGATGTGAACATGTAACACACACACTCTAACACTACATGTTAACAACTACACACTTCTACAGTCTCTCTGCATGGACGTAAACTCCTTTGTTACAGCAAGTGTCCTCACCTGTTAACAGTACTGCTTCTGAGAGGTGTGGGAGTGAGGACAGTGTTCAAGAGGAACTTTAGCCTTAGCTACATGTATCCAGTTTTCACAAAAACTCACTATGAATGTAATGTAAATGTTTTAACTTTAATCAGCTATTTCAACAGTGTACCTAGAAATGGCAAACAAAACACACTATGACATACTTCCAGTACATTAAATCTTTCTTTCCTGAGCCAGCATTTGTGGTTTATTAGCAATTACTTACCCCCTGGTAATGGCTTGTCTTTATCTACGTTGTTGTTCTCATAGTGGAATTCATAACCAAAATGCTTTACCCTCCTGTGCTTCAAGGATTTTTGAACTAAATGAAGAAAAGAAAGGAAACTATTTGAGAGAAAAATATTTGCATTCCTTTGTCTATTTCAAAGTCAAAATTGTGAGTCAGGACTCCTTTAGGAATGGTAATTTTTGATAACTACTGGATTATCTTTAAAAAATTAACCACTCTAGGCACCTGGGTGGCTCAGTGGGTTAAGCCTCTGCTTCGGCTTAGGTCATGATCTCAGGGTCCTGGGATCCAGTCCCACATCGGGCTCTCTGCTCTGCTTCCTCCTCTCTCTCTCTCTCTCTCTCTCTCTGCCTGCCTCTCTGCCTACTTGTGATCTCTCTGTCAAATAAATAAATAAAATCTTTCAAAAAATAAAAATAAAAATAAATAAATGAAAATTAAAAATTAACCATTAAAAAAAAATTTAACCCTTCTACCTCATCTCTGCAGTTCTTTTCCATCTAAAATGGTTACAAAGCCTTGGAGTTTCATCCCATCAACCCGGAAGAGTCAACTATGGACGCTGCCACTCACAAGACCATTTATGATCTGGGAAGAGTCAGAGGAACTCTCATTTGCAAATAAATCCAGGAGGCTCTCACTGCATTGTGGCAGCAAGGTGCTGAGCTGCTGATCCCACACTGGAAATGTGCCTTGTGGGGGTGGAGGGGAGAGGATCAAAGAAGATAATGTATGTGAAAGGGCTTACCAATGTTGGCTCTACAAATGTTAGCTAATGAATATTAATTAGTTTGGAGGTTAAAATTGATAACTATATAAATGTCATTTATTATTAATGCCCTTAAGAAATGTTGGCATGACTTACCTAATATTAGATCTAGGCTACTTCAAGTAATTTTGAGGAAATATTAGAAATTTTAATAAAGCAAAGGAGGAGGAAAGGAGAAGCGCTGACATGGCATTTCGCAGACATTTAATCGTATTTTAGAAGTTTTACTTACCATTTTGATCGTCTATATCCTCTGCCCAGTTAACGCTTTCCAAAAGCATTTTCTCATCCTCAGAAGAAATAATTTCTTCTACTACCATGAGGCCAGGAGGTAAGGCCTGAAGCCCCAACTCTTTCCATTGTGCTTGGGAAACCAAAACAAAACAGTCACAGACAGATCTTAAAGTTCCTAAATACAAATAATTCTGTCCAGAGGCCATTTACCAGTTCATAAAGTTCCCAATCCTCATATTCAGAAATAAGAACTAAAAGCACATGACATAGGAAAATACAAAAATGAAAACCAAGATAAAAATTATGGTACAGTGCATCCACCACAGTTAGCCAACAGCAAATAAAAAACAGTGTTTACTTAATTATTATTGGAACACAACTGAGTTACTTTTTAAATCTTACTAAGAAACAAGGTTTGCCATAATATCTACAGTTTGCCACTCTATTAAAAAGCCAGACTGTCTCTAAATATCGAAAACAAAAATTTAAATGCTCATTTTTGCCCTTAGGGTGAAGCAGGCTTCTCGCAGACCAAGGAGACAGATGAGGAACTTGATCTCAGGACCGTGGGATCATGACCTGAGCTGAAGGCAGACGCTTAACTACTGAGCCACCCAGGCGCCCTGCCCTTAAGTTCTTGATGCTAGCTATGGTCCAGTAACAGGAAAAGCTAAAACAACAAAAAACATATTCTAAAGAAATAAAAATATCATCCTATAAAGAGTTATTCAGTTTATATTAAAATAATTTGAATCCTTATGCCCTTCAAAGTTTAAGATAGTGTAGCAGTGAAAGAAAAAGAAGAACGGATTTATAATTAAAGGGAATAATGCAATTCATTTACCATTAGAGATCTCATTGTTCATGCTACAGATGGGATCTCTACAATTTTTCTACTGAAGAGTTTTCGATCTTGAATCATTTAACATAAAAATTCTCAAAAATAATAATATAAATGTCTATTAGATTTTATTATTGTTTTAGAAACACAAATAGTGAATCACCTGATAAATATTTACTAAGTGTTTACTACATGTTAGGCATTACATTACTTATTCAAATTATGTAAGAAACGCTTTGGGGAAAATTACTTAAAGATAGGCAATTTACAGTACAAGTAATTCATACTTACTTTTCCTAAAAATAGTTTAAAAAAAAATAGAATGAGAAATACCCCCTTGTGTTTCCTAGTCAGTGGCTCTCTGGTAGTAATTATCAAAATCAGTATCAAAACATTTGTGACACAGTTCTGTTATCTGTTTGTTTCTACTAAGATTTATTTCCTAACAACAGCCTTGGAAATACATCTGGATCTAATGTGGGATTTCGAATAAGGTACAGTCCAGAACTCTGTGCAATTTCTTATTGAGCCTTTAACATACTGACTGCGGGAAAACCGAAGGACAGTACTTTCTCATGATCCCAGGGTCCTGGGATACAGCCCTGCATGGGACCCCCTGCTCAGCAAGAAGCCTGCTTCTCCCTCTCCCACTCCCCCGCTTGTGTTCCCTCTCTCGCTGTGGCTGTGTCAAATAAATAAATAAAATTAAAAAAAAAAATTACTCCCAAACCATTCAATTTTCAAAAGCTGGTCATAAACACATGCAATACAGAGATCATAGTTTTTTAAATCTAAAGCTTATGTCATATTTTAAATTAAATACATATAGATACTGAGAATTATAACTCTTAAAATATATCTTTATAAAGTCTTTAGTTCAAAAGTTTATAAGTTTCCTAAGTCTTATTTTACAAAAACATAAATTTGGTCAGATTATCACCTACCCATCCCTGGGGTACCTGAACAAAACGTTAAGTTGCCTAAATAGATGACAAATAAGTATAATGGGAGATCGGATGTCTACATCAAAGTTCATCTCAGTACATCTTATTTCCATGGGACAGTGGTGAAAAGATGTAATAATCTCTTTAGCAGTCCTGTATATCAGTCTACAAAGATTTTATTTATATTTCCTTAAATAAAAGTAAATTAAAAAACCAGTTCCGTAATCACACAATCACATTGGACAGTGCGCCTGTGAATGTACGAACGTTGCCATCATCACAGAACGTTCTGCTGGACACGGCCACTCTAGAGCTTAGGGGACCGCTGCTGGCTGGAGGTGTTCCCCCATAAATAGCAAGTCTGGCACACAATTACTCGGATCACAACTGATTTTTAAGCGATTAAAAGTTTCTGGGTAGACGCTATAAAACTGGCAATCTGAATCTCCAATGTTAAATTGTGACAAAAAACAATTAGGTAACAGGGTTCCAAAATAAGTCACATGGATAATGTGGGCAGTAGGGCCAGCCCCTTAAAGGCAGGCTATGCCTAACCCACGTCCCTTCCACGACTGGCCTGCACACACGAGGTGGGTCAGCAGCACCTGTGAGACAAAACGGGGCTGCTTAACTGAGTTCCTGTCTGGTTTCACAATCACTGAACCTCCTAATGTGGGTATGAATAGAAAACTCCCAAAAAACGAACGACTGCTTTTAAAAGACACCTGTAGGGGCACCTGGGTGGCTCAGTGGGTTAAAGCCTCTGCCTTCGGCTCAGGTCATGATCTCAGGGTCCTGGGATCAAGCCCCACATCAGGCTCTCTGCTCAGCAGGGAGCCTGCTTCCTTCTCTCTCTCTGTCTGCCTCTCTGTCTACTTGTGATCTCTCTGTCAAATAAATAAAATCTTTAAATAGATAAATACATAAAAGACACCTGTATACTAATACCTTTTTCCACAAAGTTCAAGTACAGAATGATCTTTTGTCCTAAATCACCCACTATTTCTTTTCCATTGAGGGTGACGTAGGCTTTCCTGGCTTCTTCTGCAGTTTTGTATCTCACAAATGAGTAGGGCTTATTAGGGGGCATCAGGAGACTATCCACCAGGCCACACTTCTCTAACGCGGGGAGCAGCTGGCTCCTGCCCACACCATTCCCCAATCCACCATTGGCAACAACCAGACTCTTTAAAAAAACAAAAGAAGAAGAAAAAAGACATGAGCAATTAGCATCAACCCATTTGTTTTCAAATAAGATTTTAAAATGAAACAAAGTAAGTTTTTTTTTAAAATAAGATTTCCACAAAGGTGTAATGAAGAGAGCAGGCGGGGGGGGGGGGGGTCTCCTGAGATGGGGAAAAAAGGTTTCCTTATGGGGGTTATTTGGTTTTCTAATTTCATCCATAGTATATAAACCAATTTATTAAATAGTACAGATTAAAAAGTATACCTATGATATAAATAACACTGATTTTTAAATAGACTTTGCAGTAAAAAATATTCCTTTCTTAATGGCTATACATACACATTAAAATCTCACATTTATTACTACTTACAAGTTTAACACAATGAAAGAGAAATAGATGGAAGACAAGGAATAGGAGTTACATATTAATTTCTGCCAGACTATCCCTACCTTAATCTACTTAACCCTCACAACAAAGCCTACAAAGTACGTGATATTAGCCCCATTTCACAGAGTAGACACTGAATAGCAGAGAAATTAAGTTGCGGTAGCGAGGGAGGAGTTGGGTTTCAAACCTGTTTCTGTCGGTTTCCAGAAACCACATTGATATAACCATGATATGAAGTTACTACAGTTTCTGCTGAATATAAAACAGGAAAATTTTCCTCTGTGTCTCAGTAATTCAGTCATTTTGCAATTAAACATTTTCCTTAGTTCTATTTCATGCTTACTTCCTGTTATTTGCAGTCCTGTGCGAAATCTTATTGAAGGGGTTTGTTGGGGGGGTAGAGGGGGGAGTTTCCTATTTTTATTCTGATGCTTATGGCCTAACACTTCGTATAAAACACTCTACACAATGTTAAGGTTTTTAATTTATAATCTATGACTCCTAAAAACTTTGTAGACTAAGAGAAGTAAACCACTGATGGCTTACTCTTATCAGTTTTATTGCTTATATCAGGTATTGACAAACTTCTGAAAACAGCCAGACAGTAAATATTTTAGGCTTCTCAGGCAAGTCTCTGTCACATGCTCTTTTTCATTTTCAACAACGCTTTGAAAATGTAAAACTCGTTCTTAGCTTACAAGCCAGATCTGACCTGGGGACAGTACTCTGCCGAGCCCTGATTTTATATACAAAACAGGAGATCAGAATGTAACGTATTAGTTTCATATACACCACCAAATGGTGATATCTAGAAACTTGACCTAAAAGAGTGTAATAGATTATTATAAAACTGAACAACAAAAGTAAAGCTCTGTGCTATCACGGAAGACCCAATACTTTATATGTTTGCAAACACACAGATACACATGATGAACCAAAACACTAATACAATGATATAAAACATGATTAAAAATTTAGTCTAAGATGGCTTGCCTTGGACCTCATTCAACAGGGTTTATAAAGTACTAAAATAATTTGGTTACATGCAGCCATAGTTACAAAAATATTTCTGTATTCCCAAATCTTAGGAATTGCGAAGGTGTTATAAATGTCAAGGGTCCGTGACCTCTTCTAGAAACTGAGGAGCATGGTGAGGTGTGACTTGAGGAATACTAATGGTCCTCAAGGATGCTGTTTAAGTGATCTGTGGGCAATTCTAAAGGCAAACCACACAAAAACAAGTGCAGAGGGGAGGAAAGGGAGGAATTTATTTCCTACTGTATGTGAGTCACACAATATAATTAAAAACAGAAAGTGTCTTATTTATAATTGTTCGAGCAAGCAAGTTTCCCAATAATGTGAAGTAAAGAATTCAGAATTTTTTTAAAGTTATCTTCAGTCCTGACAATTTGAGGACCACTGCTCTAAAAAAAACACTATGGCTACGAATGTGCATAAAGGCATGTATACTTAGCACGCATCATGAAAAGAACATTTGTTCTCTCCTGGATAGATAATATGCAATTAGAGGTTCTTCCAGAATTTTATTCCTTTCTTGTAAAAATATTGTGGAGAAAAAATAACCAAGACCAAATAAGAAGACGATTTGGAAGCCATGAAGGTGAGGTTTAAGCTTCTAGAAATCTAAAAAAACAGATCCACTAGCAACAGCCTCAGAGGCAGGAAAAAAAAAAAAAATTAACCATTTCTTTCCTTACACCTCTAGAAGGAAAAGAAAGCAAGTTACATTTGGGAAGAGAAGAACAGAGATGAAGTCAGTTTCATCTTCTGAAGGCCTCACAACCTCGATGGCTCTTGGCAGAAACAGCAGTGTGTGTGCCGTCCTATGACTTCTAATCTATGATGTAGGCTGTCCTCTTTATAGGAATTTGGCTTAATTCTCTGAAGTCATTTATACTGTGTCTAATCTATGTACAGGCCTATTACCTGCTAAATTTAAATCTCCCTCAACAGGGGCATCCGGGTAGCTCAGTTGACTGAGTGTCTGACTCTTTTTTTTTTTTTTTTTTAAGATTTTATTTATTTATCTGACAGAGAGAGACACAGTGAGAGAGGGAACACAACCAGCGGAGCAGCAGAGGAAGAAGGAGAAGCAGGCTTCCGGGGTGGCTCAGTCGTTACCCGTCTGCCTTAGGCTCACATCATGATCCCAAGGTCCTGGGACCAAGCTCCCCATCGGGCTCCTTGCTCGGCGGGAAGCATCTGACTCTTGATTTCAGCTCAGGTCATGACCTCAGGGTCGTGAGATGAAGCCCCACACCGGGCTCTGTGCTGAACATGGAGTTTGCTTAAGATTTTCTCTCTCCCTCTCCATCTCCCTCCACCCTGCTCTCTTTCTCTCTAAAATAAACAAATCTTTAAATAAATAAGTGAATAAATAAATCTCCCTTAACCGATTAATTTCTAAAACTATCACACAGCACAGAAGACAGTGTAATGTGATACAAGGGAAGAGCACTGGTCTGAAACCCAAGTTTTAATCCCAGCTTCACCTTCTCAAGGGCATTGTGTTTGGCCCTTGGTTAGATGATGGCTGATCTTCCTTCCTACCCCTAAGAACCAAAAAAAAAAAAAAAAAATTGGATTCACGTGGAATTTTAACAATGAATAAATACTGTCACATACTTCTAGAATCTAATCCAATGGAATAAAAACACACGCAATACTGTGTCTTTACAAACAAAGAAAGCTGAGATCAAAGGGACTGCTCATGTACAAATAAGAGGAAAAGGTAAGAGTTAAACTGAGTTCTTCTTAACCCACAGTCCAAGAAGTCTCATAGTCCCTCATATGTATAATTGATACATATTATAGTACAATATATATAATTATTGCCATTAAAAAATGAAAAGTCTTTGTAAATAAGGTCTGATAAATTAAACCTGTTTTATAGAACATAATCAAAATACTTGTAACAAAAATGGGAGTTAGGAAGAGAGGGGAAAGAGAACATTAGGATACAAAAGACTGAGGTTTAGTTTTCTGTTCAGCCATTCTCTCAAAGGACACACCACCGGTCAGAGCCTTAGTTCTCTACTCCTCACATAAGAATTCCTAAGGGATTAAACACAATAATGAATAGAAGGATGCTTTGCAAATTCTATATACAGTGTTTCCCCAAAATAGAAAGTTAGTAGGTCCTGTCCTGTGTATACTGAACAGAGACATAACACAAGACTGAAGGGGAACAGCCTTCTTCTCTGAGCAATTAGTAACAAATGTGACTATGACACATTAACATGGCGAGACGACCACATTCAAACAGTAAGTTTTTGGTTACCTGAGTGGCATAGGTCACTGTCTCAACGCCTTCGTGTCTCAGCAAAGTATGCCTGGCTTTAATCTGTTTCCTTAAGAATTTCTTCTCGGTTTTAGTGAGTTTGTAATTACTGTGATGGTTGCTGTACATGACAGTACTGGGGAAAAAAGAAAAAGGTAGAAAACGACAACTTTAAGAATCCTAACGGAAGTTATAACAATGCTATTCATATATTCTGTAGTTTATAAATATTTCTATGTAATCATTTTTTCAAAGGCTTATTTGACTTTTCACCAACCAAGAGAAGTGAAAACAAACTGACGCCTGGACAACAAAGGGATATTTAAGAAGGTAACAAAAAAGCAAGAACATCAAAGAAGCAAGAGCACCTCTGAGCGTTCTAAAAATGTTCCAATGCTTTAGCTCTATTAATGGCACCACATTACCCACAGGTGACATATCCCCTCACTAGTGAAGTCCTAGGTAAAAATGTGCCACAGACAAATTCTACAAACATAAGGTTAGGAAAGGAAGAAAGAGGAAGAAAAAAGAAAACAAAATTTACAGAATATATGGTATGATTCTATTTACAAAAAGTTCAAAACCCAAAGTAAGCCATATATTGTTTAAAAATACACATATAGCAACATGCAAAGAAATAATAAACACAAAATTCAGGACAGAACTTGTTTCTGGCATGAGGAGAGGAATGTGATACAAAAGGGACACACAAAAGCATCAAAGGTATTTCTTAAGCCATATGGTGATTTAGGTTTTTTAATATTTTTTAAGCTATACATATTATGTATATTTATATCCATAATTTTTAAATACAGATATAAGAGCCCCAGAGGACTGTGTTTTCCTTCTAAAATATGTAAGTCAGCAAGTAGTTACAGAGCCCTTTCCCACAAAGGCCTTCACACTATCCAAATCAACACCCTACATCATGCCATTACCTACTTATTTCAGTCACAGAATTTAGCACAATTTGTGATGATTTGCTTCATAGCTTAATCTCCCCATCAGGATGTAAACTCCAAGACAGCAGGAAAGTCAGACATAGTAGGTGCTCAATAAAAATGTGCTGAAAAGATAAATGAGTGATAATGGGCAGATACACACATGCCTATTTACTGTCTCAGCACTCCGCAGCCTACAACTACAATACACAGGTCATCCTTTCGACAAGCTTAAAAATTAGTTGAGGAAAACAGACAAACATGAAACAGTGAAAGAATAACGTATCTTGACACAGTTAAGTGTTAACTGCAGAGTCTTCTGATGTGACATGAATTCGAAAAAAAATAAGATCGCCGTTAACGGGAAAAATCTGGAAGAACTTCAAAACAGAAGTCAACCTGAGCTGAGCACAGAAGGGCAAGAGGAACATGGAGTCATCTAGAAGGGAGGTTTCCAGCGAGGCAATAAAGAACAGGAGCTAAAAACAGAAATGGCTGCATCTGACCAAGAGAGGGAGAGGGAGGCGTACATTGTTTAGAGCAGAGACCGCTGGCTGATGCTCCGATCCCACTCTGCACCCACTTGAAAGTCTTCAAAGTTAGCAAACAAAATAAATTTAGGAAATTAAATAAAATGTATTCCAAAACAGTTCATAAACAGCCAAAACTCTCATTACAAATCTTTATGTCTAGAGAGAAAATGCTGAGTCGCCTGGAAGAACAGCCACGAGCTACCGGAACTAACCCACAGGGTCTGTGCAGGCGGAGCTGAGGCAGGCAGGGCAGGCCGCCTGGACGGCTTCGCAGGGAAGCGAGAGGCAGGAGGGCCTGCAGCAACCGAGCAAAAGAGAGAGACAGGAGCAGGACAAAAGAAAAGTTCTAGTACTTTCCGTAGGACTTGGTGACTACAGAGACGTGAGGGAAAGAGGAGACATAGATCATTTCTGAACAGGACAGGGCCCGAGTGACTGAGAGACCAGAAACATCATTCTGAAACTGGAGAGTCAGAAGAGCGTCAGGAGGAGAGACAGTGAGGAGGAAGAGGAGTCAGAATGAGTGGGACTGAGGATGGAACAGGGTTGAGGCCCTGGTGTGGTGTCTGGTGGGCTGGGGACAGCAAGAAGTGGCTAAAAGGAGAAATCAGGTTAGAAAGCTTAGACAGGAGGAAGATAGTTGAAGGGATTTTTTTTTTTTTTTAAAAGATACATTTATTTATTTGACAGACAGAGATCACAAGTAGGCAGAGAGAGGGGAGGAAGCAGGCTTCCCGCTGAGCAGAGAGCCCAATGCAGGGGCTCGATCCCAGGACCCTGAGGTCGTGACCTAAGCCAAAGGCAGAGGCCTTAACCCGCTGAGCCACCCAGGCGCCCCGAAGGGGTATTTTTGACACTGCACTGATTATAACTATAACTATTATAACTATAGTTAGAATAACTGTAACTATTCTAATGTTTGGCCCCTTCCATTGGACTATGAGCTCTTTCTTTGAGGACAAAGATTACGTCATAGCTGTCACCGTTTCCCCAGGGTCTCCGTGAGTGCTGTGAGACAGTATAATAACAGTGTTCTGCGTTCAAATCTCAGCTCTACCACTTACTAGCTGTACCACCCTGTGCGAGTTCTTTCTTTCTGTGCTTGGATTTCCTCACCTGTGAAACTGGGCTAACAGTGCCTGCTGTTGGCACATAACTCCTCCTAAACCCTGCACTAAAAAACTAGACCAAACTGGATCATGACTTCTGGCCGCAAAAAGCCACATCCCCAGGAGGGCCCCAGCTTCCCCATCACAATGCCTGCCTGAGAAAACTACAAATGCTGCCAAGAAATTTTACTATTTGTTCTAGCAACAACTGCCAATAGGCCCCTGATCTCCCCTTCTTTAGACCATTTATTAAAAGGGGATTACAATTGTGAATATGTATCTTTTGCAACTCAAAAGTATCTCTCTCAGAGCACCTGGGTGGCCCAGTCAGTCCAGCAACCAACTCTTGATTTTAGCTCAGGTCATGATCTTGGGGTCACAGGATCCAGCCCTACACTGGGCTTCACGCTAAGCATGGAGTCTGCTTGAGATTTTTCCTCTTGCTCTGACATCCCCCCACCCCAAGTTAACGCACCTGCACTCTCTCTCACTCAAATGAATAAATAAATCTTAAAAAAGAAAAAGAAAAAAAGAAGTATCTTTCTCAAGGACCTGAGAGCCATTCCTTTGAAATGTAATCATCAGGAAGGACAGGGCCTCTGTTTCCCAGTCTCTGTGGCAGGACAGAATCCTATTTTTAACTGCTAGCTAGCAAACACAGCTGGCCTAATTGCATTTGCAATGACCAACCCCTTGTGGCTTTTCACTTCTCTGACTCTGTGGAGCCCCTGCTCTACCTCTCACCCCATTCTACCTTTAAAACACCCAAATCATTTCTCACAAACTGGAAGGGAGCTCAGCTTTTTCCTCTACTGTCAGTAGTTCCTAAATAAAATCTGTTTTCACTACATTCATGTCTCGCTGTGTTAATTTCTGACACTAGCTCATAAATTTGTTAAAAGAATTAAATATGACTATTAATAAATTGTTGATAACTTCCAGAAGAGCAGGAGCAGAATGGTTTAAGAAGACAAAGAAAAGCTTAAAGCCCTCAAAGGAACTATCTTACTGCCATTCAAGATCATCTTCTTTGGAATGGCATCTTTGCAGTATGAAATGGAAAACAAGGGATAAATACACTAAGAATTCTTCTTTTAATATGTCACATGAGCCAAGACTGCAACGTAGAAGAGATAAGAAAAAGATGCTGAACATCTTTTTAAAAAGTATGACAGTAAGAGCCTCGTACCAGCAGATGGAGCTGCGTGATCACATTCTGTCATCTCTTCTTCCTTTTCTTTTCTTTCTTTTTTTTTTTTTAAAGATTTATTTATTTATTTGACAGAGAGAGACCACAAGTAGGCAGAGAGAGAGAGGAGGAAGCAGGCTCCCCGCTGAGCAGAGAGCCCGATGCGGGGCTCGATCCCAGGACCCTGAGATCACGACCCAAGCCAAAGGCAATGGCCTAACCACTGAGCCACCCAGGCGCCCCCTTCCTTTTCTTTTTTAATTTGAAAATGTTTTACTTGAGTTCGAACAATTAGCATTAGAAAATGCTTTAAAATTTTAAAAAAGTTGCAACTCGGAACTCAATCAGAAATACTGAGTGAAAAACAATCCTATTAATTCAAGTGATAGTGTGTTTTGTTTTTTTCCCTTCTTCCTTTTCGAAGACAAATTCAGATAGCCCCAAAGGCTCATTTGTTCCCCATGCCAGTGACTTAGCAATGTGCGGGCCCAGCAGGTCTGAGTCACCTCAACACAAGGAATAGGCTGATACCAGCTGCTGAGTTCTGGAGGTGCCCCCTTTCTAACAAGGTGGCTTCCCTGGCCAAGAAATCTCTACTACTGCACAAAGGTTTGGGTGTTCCTTGCCATGCTGTGGGAGTGAGGTCACTGTTCACTAGAGAGCATTCGCCATACAGAGTCCAGTCTAATCAAACACAATCTAAGCACACTCTCTGTGGGAGAACAAGATACTAGAGATTACACAGACTCTGCTAGTAAGTTTAACCCTAACATATCCTATTGGATATTGCCCAAGGGCAAACTAGTGTGATCCTGCCCTCCTTGAGTGTCCATAATGAACCGATGCAGCATAGGAAAATGTTCCTGGCTTGTAGATAAATTTGAATTTAGTAGCTATTCAAACTGCATTGCCTACTAAAAAAGAAAATTAAAATTTTTAAATGGTTAAAACAATTTGACCCCATCACCTGTCATATCAGCGTGTTTTAATTCTTTGAAGGATACCTACTCTATTTTCTTATGTCCTCATTAATTTGATTTCTCTCTTTCTTCTCTAACTTACCAAAAAATATACTAAGTGAAAGTAGAGATTTTTGTCTGTCTTATTCACCCTGGAGCACTCAGCACCTAGAACAGGATCTAGCAACAAAAAGTCACCCAATAAACGTTTACTGAGTAAGCCTGTACTTACTAAACTTAAGCAACCTTGCCTTATTTCCTAAACCACTTCTTCAGAACTCTGAGCTTAGTGATGACCCACATCGATGTTTTCACTAATACTTGGTGTGTTCCTCTATCTCTGCTGTTTTCAGACTGTATTATAATTACCCATTTGTGTGTTGGGCTCGCTCAGAAAACTGTCGTCGACTTGAGGTCAGAGACTTGAGTGCCTGCCATACAGTAGTAGGTAGGTACTCAGTAAATATCTGTGAAATAAAAATCAACTGAAACCACAGCCTGACACTCCTAGGGGCCCAAGGGCCTTAGGGAGTACTCAAACGCTAGCACAGCAACATTCAGCCATGTGACCCCGCAGACCACCAGCACCGCCTTTTCCTCGCTGCATTGGCACAGGTCAGACAAGCCCCGGCAGCGCCAGACTAACCCTCGCCAAGCGGTTATCGCCCGTCCCCAACTCCAAAGGAAACAGAAGAGTGACACACACACATAAGCATCCGTACCGAACACACACAAGTGCACTCGGTACACCGACAGGACCCGCCGTCCACGGACCAGCCCAGGTGCCCGCTCCAGCCATCCCTGCCCTCCCTCTGGCCTCAGGCCCATCCGGGAGAGGCCGACATGAGAACGCGGGGCTGCAGCCATGCCGCCTGCCAGCGCGCAGCGGCGCAGGCTGGACTCTCGCCAGGCTGACAACCCGCCTTCGCCAGCCTCACCAGTTTGTCCCCAAAAGCAGCGGCGGGTAACCGCACAGCCTCACCTGGGCGCAGCCATGTTGGAGGAAGCTGCACTACATTTCCCGTGAGCCTGCGGGGCGACGAGGCGGCGCTCCCACAATCCCCTTCGCCGCCCTGGACTCTCGTCTTCCCGCACTGCCTCGCTTAGGTCTGTGAGCCACTCTGCGTTCTTGAAGACTTGGTTATGTATTTGCGGGAATAGTAAGGGCTGGAATGCATCTGACTTCTGGTGCCTCCCCACATGGTCAATGTCAAGCCCGTTGTGTCCCTTGGTCGCACAGTGGTGCCTCCCCTCCTTGAGCTTGGTACATCTTTCCTCCTGAATCTTCTTAGAGGAACGGTCGAGGGCCTTGGGGGTCTGAAAGGTGACCTCGCGCCCAGGAGACAGAGAGGAGAGGAAAGGGAATATGAGTGTGCCTGGGAAGTTGGCGGGGGCGGGGGGCGGGGGGGGATCACACAGGGGCTGGATGATGTGTGCAAGGATGCGGGGGGGGGGGGGGGGGGAGGGTGGATGCAGGATGTAGGAAAGATGGGCTGCCCCAAGTCACAGAGGACTCTCTGTAATTATAGAAACCGTTCTCTTGTGTAGGTCTGAGAGGGCCCTGGAGGAAATGGTGCTATGTGACCGAGCTGCTGGTGGAAGGTGGGAGCAGAGCGTGAAAGTAAGAAGACTAACAGGCTGGTGCGGTGCTTAAGTACAAGGTAACAAACTATTAAGTTGGACCCAGCAGTGGCAGAAGGAAAGGAAAAAGATTTGGTAACAGACCAGAAGACACGGGAGAGGATGATGATTAGCCATTGTTATCGCTCTAATGTCCCGTGTGGGACGTGAATGTACTGTCACCATTCTGTCTGCATTGTTTTTTGTGAGCTGTGTGAGTGCGGGGGAGGAAACGGGGGAGGAGGACATCACTTCCTGGAGTGCCATCCATGCAGGGCCCCCATGCGTGTACCTGGTCACAGTGAACGGGCAGTAAAAGCTGGGGCTGGCTGGCCTAGGAAAATTGGCCCCTGAAGAACATGTTAGAAGGAGGCAAGTTCAGAAGTTGGGGGCAGATAGGCAGCCACTGCAGTAGTCCCAAGTAGGAGAGGCTGAGGCTGAACTGCAACAGTGAAGAGCCAAGTGCTAGCGGGAGGTTAGACAAAACACACACCGCCAACGACCTGATACAGTATAAAGGAAAACCTGCTCAGTCTCGCCATTGTGTTCTTCTGCACAGCTAGATGTATTCAGAAACACACTTCACTGGAGCTTTCTACGATGATGGAAATGTGTTAGCTGTCCAGTATAGTAGCCACCTGACCATATGTGGCTTTTGAGCATTTCAAGTGTGGCCAGTACAACGAAGGAACTGATTTTTGAATTTTTATTTTTATTTGGTTTTAATTAAATTTAGATAGCTGCATGTGGCTAATGGCTAGCAAACTGGACAACAATGTAAAGTATCTCCTCTTGGCCAAATTCAACTATTTCATCTTCTTATTCACCCTGCTTGAAGGTACTTAAAGCTTTTAAAACTTGAATTTCTTAGCCTCCATGAAGCCACCTTAGTTATCTTAATTCTCTTTATACATTCTGATCACCTGTTTTTAGAGTTTTTCACTAGCTTGCCTTCATCTTTCCACGGTTAAACAGAAGCAGTCCTTCTGGTTTTGTTTGACCCTCTTCTCTTATTCTATAGTTTTTCCCCATCTGCTGCCCCAGAGTTGGAGGGATTTGTGAATCATTCCCTAATCTTTTATCTTCAGCCGTGATTTCCCTTTGGGAGGCAGTTTGGTTTAGTGAAAATAATACGGGGACTAGGGTATGACCTGATGCAGAAACTACAGAACAGCACTTGCCTTTGGGGATTGATCTAATAATTACTTACTATAAAATATCTAATAAATGGTTCATTCCTTTTCTACCTTTCTCGTCTTGAGTTACAGGCAATAATTCCAACCACACACTGTCCATCCTTGCCTCCAAATACTTAGAAAAAGGTGGATACATAAAAATTTTGTATGAAATCCTTTTTATACAGGCCCTTCTCTTTTGCTTGGAATACTGCATGGGTCGTTTCTCCCAGAGAAGATGACTCCCTGAAGCAATTTTCAGCTACATTAAGGCCCTGTTTTATTCATTATGTAATTCCAGGGTCTTCTATAGTCTTGTAATAATAGAAATCTAATAAACGTTGAGCTGAAAAGAAACTTAATTTGAAGGTAGAATTCATCTTCACCTGTGCCAAAAGCTTTATGTGGTGATCTATAATAATTTCTCAAAGGTATTAAATACTATCCGAATGACTTTTTCCTTAGTAAAATTCATCTCAGTTTCTTGGTAGGAGCAGTTCTCTGGATGACAGGTGCAGGGGTTGGAAAGATTTTTCTATAAAGGACCAGATAATATTTTCTACTTTGTAGTCACACATGGTCTCTGATCACACATTCTTTTTTTGTTCTGGTTTGTTTTTGTTTTGTTTTGTTTTAAACAACACTTTGTGAATCTAAAAACCTTCCTTAGCTCCCCTTATGCCAGCAGGACTTGGCTCACGGGCTATAGTTTTCTAACCCCTGGACCCCCTTCCTGGACTCTGTAATCTTGAGCACAGTCTCAAGGTGAAGCTAAGATTGATGTGAAGATGCTTATTATGAATTACAGTATAAATGAATTTAATCAGATTAGTCAATACAACATTTTAAGCACAGAAAAGCAGAGGTCTACCCTACAGTAGAGCTCCAGAAATCAAGGCTAGGAGCAACCTATCATTCAGAATTGCTTTTAGTTGCCAATGACAGAAAACTAGACAGACTGCTCTAAAAAAAAGTGATTTTTTTCCTCAACTGACAAGCCATCCAGACAAAAGCTATCATTGGCATTGGTTCTACTGTTCAAAAATATCATCAAGAACCCAGGTGCTTCCCACTCCTCCCACTCCACCAGTCTTTGTACGTTGACTTTTTGTCCTCATTCTTGACGTCTCCTCATTACAAGATGGCTGCTGCAGCTGCTCCAGATACCTTGTCCCCATACTAGTGTCTGTAGCTGGAAAAAAGGAGAAGAGTCTCTGCCTTCTCATCCAGGAAATGAAGTTCCCAATGGACTCCTTCTTGTTTCTTTGATCATACATGGACTGCATACTATAGGAGGCAGAATAATGGACCCCCAAAGATATCCACACTCTAACCTTTGGAAATTGTGAATATGCAGGAATAATGAAGTTTGCAGACCTCAAAATAAAATATCTAGGGGCCCCATATAACCATGCAATCCCTTAAGAATGAAATACCCAGCCCTCTAGTTCCCTTTCCCGTCAGATCTTAACACTGGTCTTGGTGGTTGTTAAAGGAGGAAAAGGAGGGGCGCCTGGGTGGCTCAGTGGGTTAAAGCCTCTGTCTTCGGCTCAGGTCATGATACCAGGGTCCCCGCATTGGGCTCTCTGCTCATCAGGGAGCCTGCTTCCTCGAGGCTCTTTCTCTGCCTGCCTCTCTGCCTACTTATGATCTCTGTCTGTCAAATAAATAAATAAAATCTTTAAAAAAAAAAAAAAAAGGAGGAAAAGGAACAATGAAGCTGGCCTCCCAGTATCTATAGTCTGCTATACAGCTTGTGGGCTGCTTCAAACAAGGTCTGAATACAAAACCAGCAAACAAAAAACCAGAACATCTACTCTGGCCAGAGCAAGAGAGATTGAGCAGAAGAAATAAAAAAAACTGGAAGTGTAAAGGATTCAACATACTGTTGCTGGCTCAGGGAGGTAAGAGTCTGGGTGCAGGGTCTGGAGAGAGGCTTCTAGAAGCTAGCAGCATCCCCCAGCTGACAGCCAGGCCATCAAGGAAGTGGGGACCTCAGTCCTACAACCACAAGGTACTGGATTCTGCCCACAATCTGTATTATCTTCGAAGCAGATCCTTCCCACAGTATCTTGGTCAGGGCCCAGCCAGCTAACAGCCGTTCTGTCCTTACAAAAGTCAGAGCAAAAAAACCAAGCACACCAACGGAAACTCAGGGCCGTGAAATAATAACTGCGCTAATTTGTTACATCAGCAATAGAAAACTACTACACATGCTACCCCTGACCAATCACTAACTAAAGGGATTGGGATTGCCAAGGCTGCTTTCAGCTAGTCATGCTTAATTCCATGGGGCTGAGATGAGGCCCGTCCTCCCTGTGATCAAGAGACCTTGGAAGAGTACACTCTACCTGGAGGAAAGTAAAATGAGTGTTCTATCAGCAAGAAGAACACGAAAACATTTGTTGGGTAGACAAGTAACAGCATATTCCATAAGAGGTTTAAACACTTCATGCAGCTGGATTTATCCCAAAACCCAAGAGAAAGGGACACTGGAAGGACGGGCGCTGTCATAAACTAATAAAGCACTGAAAGTTAGAATTTCAATAGCATCACGTTTCTACTTCAAGATTCCCAATCAGAGGGGACGCCTGGGTCGCTTAGTTGGTTGAGCAGCTGCCTTCGTTCGGCTCGGGTCATGATCCCGGGTCCCTGGGATGGAGTCCCGCATCGGGCTCCTTTCTCAGCGGGGAGCCTGCCTCTCTCTCTCTTCTGCCTGCCTCTCTGCCTGCTTGTGATCTCTGCCTGTCAAATAAAAAATTAAAAAAAATTTAAAAAAAGCTAACCAGGGAATTTAAAGTTTAAAAAAAAAAAATCCCCAATCAGAAAATATCAAAGATGTTCCCAATAGTCCCTGAGACTTATTATATATTTACAATGGTTCCAAATTGTGAAATCATTTCACTGCAGTTTCAGACTTAATTCCTAATCTTAGAAGGTTTCTAATTTCCCTTCCTCCTGACCCAGATCATTTGTTTTTGGCTACCTTCTGGCTTTTTCCCCACTTGTCCTCAGTGGCAAGTGTACTACTTTTGCTTTTTTTTTTTTTTTCCCTATTTATGGTTTAAAAGAAAAAAAAAAAACAACTTTCATTTCTCAGTCTTTCCCCTTATTCTTCTGCTACTTATTTTATCCCTCCTA
Source organism: Mustela nivalis (assembly GCF_964662115.1). Lineage (NCBI taxonomy): Eukaryota > Metazoa > Chordata > Mammalia > Carnivora > Mustelidae > Mustela > Mustela nivalis. The sequence goes on from NC_139028.1 coordinate 12,601,004, forward strand.
GGTACATGACAAGTTTGAATCAGATGACAAGTTTCCTTTCCAAACTTTTGTCTCTGCTGCTTCCCGGATTGCTGTCTTCTTGAAACTCCAGCAAGAATGCATTATGTAAAACCATTTGATGTTCACAGTGACATTTCAGAACCGAATCCATTATTCATGCTTTGGTGATAAAAATTCAATGAAAAGTTTGCAGTTTTTAAGTCATATGGTGAAAGAATTCCCGTGCAGTAATTAGAGGCAAAAGAAAAGAAAAAAAAAAAAAGAAAGAAAAAAGAAAAGAGGCCAGTCTTCAATGTGTTATATAAAACATAAAAACACTGCTTGGAGGATTGGTGGTTTTTTCAGTCAGGTGCAAAATGTAAGATTTTACCTGTAAAACATTAATGTTTTGGGGCGCCTGACTGGCTCAGTGAGTTAAAGCCTCTGCCTTCGGCTCAGGTCATGATCCCAGGGTCCTGGGATAGAGCCCCCCCATCCCACCCAACGGGGCTCTCTGCTCAGCAGGGAGCCTGCTTCCCCTCCCCCTCTTTCTCTGCCTGCCTCTCTGCCTACTTGTGATCTCTGTCAAATAAATAAATAAAATCTTTAAAAATAATTAATGTTTTAATGCCCACACCCACCCTCCCCACACACAAAATGGTTTACTTATTCTTGAGGCTGAAGACCTGCTGCTTCACAGAAGGATTCCTTACTTGCAGAGTACTTCTCAGACAGAAAAGAATAAAGTGCAGGTAAGTCAGGGTACAGAAAAATCTTTGCTATGGCCAGAGGACTGGGATTTGTGACTTATAAAGATGATGGTCAAATGAGGCAACTTTTAAAAAATATTTCCCTTTAAAAGAATTTAAAACACATAACCTTAAAAATGTATAAACAATTCATTTAAAAATGTTAACTTTGATGGCTTCGTACCATCATTAATCTCTAAAAAAATGGACCAAACTAAAAAGATCCATGCTGAGAGATGAGGCTTACCAGCTGCATCATTAACTGCACTGCACGTAAATCCCTATTTCCTATCATCTTCATGATCATTTCTAATTTGGGGGGATTTCTTGTTAGAGCTGATTAGATGGACTTAGCTTTTTGTTTACAGCTAACAAAGACCTCCGTCGTGCCAGAAGCATCGGTTCTGCCATTTTCTGTTGCTCAGCTGGAATCACCCTTATTCACCTCCACTGTAGGGAATTTAGAATTTTCTAACCCCCTTGTCCATTTTGCAAAAATAGTTTTTGGATTATGTAAGCAACTTACCAGGCACCAAAATCATGCCTTGCTTAAAGCAAAGGAGGGAAGGCACCAGAGGCAGATCCTCTGCCTGAGAACTCCCACTCCACTCTTCTTTTAGAGTAGCTCTCTAAGTCTGCGACGTGTGACAACCCAACACGCAGACCTGATGAAGCCTCCAGCACACCAACGGGGAGTGGAGTCGCATTTGCTCTCCATGAAACTGTAAATAGAATTTTCAATGTCTTCCAGCTACGCTCAGCTGTGCGCACTGTACGGTAGAGGTCACGGACCTCTAGGAGGTAGGCCTGGGTCACGTTTCTCAAAGGGTGGGCCTTAGGCTGGCGTCATCAGCAGCACCTGGTGAAAACGGAATTCCAAGCTCCACTAGACAGCAGCCAGCTAAAGGCAAATATGAGTTTTCACAGCTTTTCTGAACCCCGGTAGATTACAGGGTACGTTTCAAAATCTCTGCAGCCAGGGCCTAGTGATTCTGCACGTTTAATAAGCCCTCTTGCTGCTTTTCAAATGTTCAACCATCGAAGAAAAATTTTGCATGTTATCTGTCAACACAGTACTCTTCAAAAACCTGCTCCAGAGTAACGAATTGCCAGGGTTCTAATATTTGGGGGTTTTATTTTAGGTGAAATGTTTTCATTTTATAAGGTACGAGGGACCAAGAAACCAAATGGTACAGCACTCAGAGTATAAAATTATTACAGAACCTGTAAAATGTATTTTCTCATAACAATCCCAATTACTGTCATCTCCATATCCATTTTACAGATGTAGCAACTGAGACTTAAAGACGCAGTGCAAGCTGGTTAAATAGGAGACATTTTTAAGAGACTGACTCACATTCATGTCTGTGTCCTCACATGAATAAAAAAGCTCAGTTTTATATGTTAAAACGTATCTATCTACTTTTGTCAAGCACGACACTAAACATACATTATTATTTAACCCAAACAACAAAAACAATCCCAGGAGTTAGTTTTATGCTCTCAGTTTGACAAATGTGGAAACAGAGGCTCCACCAGATGAAACGACTTTCCTAAGATCACACAGTGACAGAGACAGGAGTGCCTCCCAGGGTCTCTCCTTCTCCAAGCTTACACATAATGCTCAAGGACACCACTGCAGGAAGATGTCCATCGGTATTCTAAGTCTGTCCAAGCATTATGAGACAAATACAGACTTGACAAACATGAAAAATGTTTTGTTTAAATGGTTCCATCTTTTCAGCAAGCACACGCAGGAATAATTTATACAGTATAACTTTTAACCTTCAATAAAGATAGTGTGTCCCGAATCCTAATTGCAAGTTTAGATGTTCTCTTGTCAACTTTTTAAAAAGACGAGCGGTATTAATTGTCTTGTTCTCTTCTGTCATTCCAGTTCTCATCATCAGAAATAAGATTGGTCCCCATAACTTTCTCCCCTATTTCTGATCATGGCTTTGGAGACCATGGTTAGGAGGAAGTCAACCAGGCCTAGAATTGACTTTTCAACATCCCTAGGAAGGCTGTTGACATTCTCAGGATGAGGAATTAATAATTAATTAGCACTGATTATGGAGCTCTTCATGAAATTTAACACACCATAATGGAAACAGATAGCTTTGAAATATCATTTGAAACAAGAAACTTGGTGAACCTGAATTATTGAGGTGGTGATACAGGTAGACCATGATCTCAAGTTTAAAAATGTTTTCTGTGCCTGCCTGAATAACTGTTTGGGGTTTAAGGACTCTGACAGATTTCTTAGGTCATCCCTTCTCTTACAAATTCCTCCATAGTTTTAAATGCTCTTTCAGTGCTGTGGCTGTATGTTATTGTGACAGTGGCCTCGTGTTAACTAGTTCTGATCTAATCCAAGGAGACTGGGGTGGGGTGAGGTGGATAGGCAGACAAGCATTGACTGGGAATTCAGGAAACAAAAGGAGTTGAGGATAAACTGTTAAACAAATGAGCCTCTAGGACCTCAAGAAATGCAGGAAGCACAAAGCCGGATCCCGGTCTATGTAGCACACACCTCCAACCAGGAGATGGCAGCAGTGGAAGCAGGAACTTAGAGGAAAAAATAACAATGAATAACAATCCCGGGCAAATATCCATACTTGGAAATCAGGACCCTGCTCCCTAGTGCTCTGGCATCACTAAAGACTCCTGGCTGGTGTGGAAGCCTCCAGGAGGTGCCATGTCACTGAAGTGATCCCAGGCTTCTCCCATTCAGCGTCCCAACAGGAAGGGTTAGGCATACGGAGCAGACATCAACCAAGCCAGGGTTGCAAAGGGTCTCTCAGAAGTTAGCCCAGTTTCTACAAAGAAAAGTCAACTAGACGTCACAGAGACACCACAGTATTTCAGTAAGAAGCAGAATGATGACTAGGGATTTGGGCCATAAGTTATGGAATGAAGCAGAAAAGCAAATCTGACTGGGAACTAAAAATGTTGACAATGGCGGCCAGTGCCAACAATGTAGGCTGGGCCTCCGGTTCTGCCAGTTCTTGGAAGGGTGGTGAGATGCACCCCTGGGAGGACTCAGGTCTGAGGTAGGAGGTATCTCGGCAATGCACAACCAATCGTGTGTTTGGGGGTAGTTCAGGTTCTTGAGCCACAATGAAGTGATGCATGAGCACAGCTACAGTCCAATGGTGCAGGTCACAAACGCCCCTTTCCATTAACTGCTAAATGAGGTAAAGGAATGAAACCAAGGGGTCAATTAATTGCATAAAAGAAGGCCAGTGACTGTTTCTTCCCAGGAGCTTGAAGAGACTGTTGTTGGGACTGGGGTCACACCTAATCATCACAAGGAAAGATTATTACAGTAAGGAATTCACTTCTAGTACAACGCCTTGCATTCTTGGTTGTGCCATTTTATAAAGCATGGCTTAGCCTCAAGTTGATCTAGAATGGTTGTCAGTTCTCCTAGCCAAGTCTATGACAGGTGATGGCTGGAGTTTTACATCCCTAGAAACGCTGACCTTAAAGAAAGGGGGTCAAACCACGAATTAAAGAAGAGCTGATTAATTAAAAAAAAACCTGTTTGGTGTTCTAAACCAAAACACTTAGATTTCTGTAATCATCTCTATTTCCTGAGGGAAGATGTGCGTCAGGAACACTCCTTCCCTTTGTCATACTTTTTGGTTAAAGTAGCATCTTATCAGGTTGTCTATCTGGCCTAGAGCCCAGGATGAAGCAAGACGTCAGTCACCCATCCTTCTTTTAAGGAAGAGGATCTGGTGCTCAGCCTCAGATACATAGCACAGCTCCTGCACGGTCCAAAACACTCTTCTCAACCATTTCCCCTTTCACTTCAAGATCCAAGGTTGTACTCTCCTGGTGAGTCAGGTTCGGAACAGGTGCTTGGCAGAGATGGCCCCCAGGTAAAGATGGTAAGCGAGCAAAATCAGAATGCTCCAGAGCCAGAGCACCCTTGCTTTGTTTCTTGCACAAACAGGACAGGGGATCCTCCAGGGAAATCTGATATGTAGACATTCCTAAGGAATTTGAGGTTCAGACTTTGATCACCATGATCCAGGCCCTTGAACCACAAAACACAGTGAGAACCCCACCTTCCTCCCAAAAATACTATTGGGGAGACTAAGGATGTCATCCATTAGGTGAGGTCCTATACGGACCTGGAGACTGAGGCTAAAGCCACTAGTCTACCACTATAGATGTAGCCAAGGTCGACAAAGGGACAGCCCTATTAGAAGGGGGTAAATGTAATCCCAGCCACCCAAACAAGGCAATTTCCATACCAACCTTTGGCCAGGAAGCCAGAGTCCCAAGTCATACACAAATGCCTGAAGAGGACGACATAAAGCAGCCCACAGGGAAGAGAGCTGTCAGGCCTTGAATATGGAGCTGAGCCATTTCCACCCCCGCTGGACACAGGACATACAGCTAGAAGATTCTCAGACTCCCACAGCTGACACAGGTCTCCTATCAATAGTTGAGGCTTGGCCTCCTCCCTGCTGTAATGCATTCCAATTTCAACTGGTGAAAGACTTCAAAGCTTTGAATTTAAAAGCTGGGTTACTGCTTCCCTCTCACCAGCACTGTTTTTCTCCCCCAAGATTTGTCAGGGCTTTTCCATAAATGCCATCCTGGGGGCTGTTACTCACAAAGCAGGTTGCTTACCTCTTGAAACGAAAGACCTTCAGTCTGATTTTCATGTGGTCAGTAGAAGAGTCCAGGTCTAGATTCTAGGGCCTAGAAAAATAGAAAAAGGTAGGTCAATACCAATAGCTGGTCAGGACTTCTGAAGTCCCACTGGGTCGAAATGTCAGTGAGGCAGGCCATGCTGTGATGAGACATCCCATGGGCTGCGTCTTTTAAGAGGTGGTCCTCCTCGGTGAAAAAGGAGATGTAAGGCCTCAGAGCAGCATTCTCCCATAGTGATGCTGGTCTAGATGCCACAGAACCACAGTGTTTTATGGGGGGGTGGTAGTCAGGGCCTGAAAGGGACAGATAAGGTTGGTAGTCACTCATGCTCTTATTTGAAAATTAGGTTATAAAAAAACAACACTCCACCCCTTAGGGGCATAAGGGCCTGAAAGATACATATGCACTCAGGTGCATATTCAGTTAGACTGACTGCAGCTAAGACCAGGAGAAGCCACCAGCAAGGAGAGACAGGACCTCTTTGGGTACCATTGGCAAGGTCTGTTTCACCAAAGGGAAGATGCGGAACTAGCCATCCATCCTCCAGTGTGGCCGAGCTCCGGCCAACCAGAAAGCAGGGCAGACTTATCAGTGACCTGCAAGCAACCCAAGGTCATCCCAAAACAATGACAAAGAAGGGATCCAACAGCAGACAATTATTGAAACTCCTAGCAAACCATCTTCAGGGAAGCCTACCAGTAGGGAAAAGCCCTCTGTCACCAGAATTTAAAGACAAAGTCAGCTCAGAAGAGCTGGAGGTTTAAGGGAAAGCAAGTGCCCATAACTTGGGCTCAAAAGCGCCAAGCAGTAGGGATGCCTGGTGGGCTCAGTCCGTAAAGCATGTGACTCTCAGTGTCAGGGCTGTAGGTCTGCGCCCCATGTTGGGTCTAGAGATTACTTTAAAAATTAAAGAAAAAGAAGTGTTTTTTTTTTTTTTTTTTTTTTTTTAAATTTAAAAAGAAGCAATGGGCAGGAAATACTTCTTAAGAGCTCATAGGCCAAACCAGACACTGAGCAGTAGGGAGAAACCCTGTGGGGTCTTCAAATCCCTTCTGAGGGAAGCAGCTGGGGCAAGCTGGAACAGACATGTGAGAGCTCCAGGACTCCAGGTGTGTTCAGAAGGCTCCCACTGTGGGGACAGTCCAAGCCCTCAGGGAGCAGAGATGAATAGTGTCTGATTTATATCACTCCTGGTAGGTCCTGTCCCCTGGTCTCTTTCACTATTCAACTTCTAGGTTATTAATTCAGTTCTCCCCAATTAGGCTATAAATTCTTTGAAGGCCATAGCATATACTTTTATATCTTACATTATTGCCTCCAGGATCAAGTACTGCACGTAAATAGTGCTAATACATGTTTGTGGCTCCATTCTGTATATGAGTGGAAAGGCCCTGAGGTAAGTTCGAGAACATACTGCCGGGGGCACAAGTGAGGAGTATCGCTTTCCCGCAAGTCTCATCACCTTTCTGCTCCTCAACTGCTTTCCTGTGAAATATGGCCTTTAGACCAAACTCCTGATTTTCCAGTTGCGTTTCTCTCAGCCTTGGGGTTTCTTAGAGATGTGTCAGGTTGCCACCAAGCACACTGGGAAGGGAGAGAGGGGACGGACACCTGACTCAAGCCCACTGTACAGACAGCACATCTGCTTCTACTGGTCTTACATCGTGGGGTTCATGTAGAGGCCATCCTAGCCAGGTTCCGTGGCTAAAATTTTTTAGAATTACCTTGTTCAAATATTTCAAAGGTCCCTTTCACTCTAACATAATAGGGTCTTGTAATTTCCCTGATGTTTACATGGGACACGAGTCTTACTAGGTAACAGTCCATCTCTGTCCAAGGACCGTGCTTCCCCTCCCAGCCCTGGCCTCTGCTGCCACCCTCCACGTCTGCAGAGATGAAACAGCCCGGCTGTGTTTGCACTGAACTGCATCCCTGGTTTGCGCTCCCCAGCTCTCTCATTTCACACACGAAACCACCTCCCTTTCCTCCAGCTTTTCAGGACCCCAATTGGTGTCCTGACAGGTGGAAAAGGCCCCCGGGACACGCCTCCCTTCACTCCACGTGGATACATCCCTGCTTCTTTCAGCTTTTCCCTTCCATATAGGGTTCTCCCTTGTGTCTCCTCTGGCTGGCGTTAACGCTTAGCTTTCTTCTCCCACTCTGTCTATTTATACCTGAGGGTTCCCAAGAACACTAAGAATTTCTGCAGGTAATGTCAAAAGACAGCCAGCCAAGTGATGGAAAAGGGAAAAGACAAAGGGGAGGCGGAGAGTGAGAGCAGCAGGAGAAGGTGTGCGTGGCCTGCTTCCCTTCCTCTCTCTCTCTGCCTGCCTCTCTGCCTACTTGTGATCTCTGTCTGTCAAATAAATAAATAAATTCTTTAAAAAATTTAAAAAAAAAAAAAACTTACCCCAAGTTGCCACTAGGTATGGGGCTGCCCCTGACTTATAATTAGCTAAGAGACAAAGTCGCATAAAATATGTACTCTAGGGGCACCTGGGTGGCTCAGTGGGTTAAGCCGTTGCCTTCGGCTCAGGTCGTGATCGCAGGGTCCTGGGATCGAGTCCCGCGTCGGGCTCTTTGCTCAGCGGGGAGCCTGCTTCCTCCTCTCTCTCTCTGCCTGCCTCTATACCTACTTGTGATCTCTGTCAAATAAATAAATAAAATCTTTAAAAAAAAATATGTACTCTATTCTTTATCACCAAATTAGTCAACGCCATGACTTTAGAGAGAATATCACCTGGTCGTTCAAAGGTGCAGTTAGACTGCCTGGAATCTTGCCGGCTTTGTGACCTTGACCATTCCATGTCTCGGGTTCCTCATCTTAAAGTGGGAATGATAAAAGGACTCACCTTTATGGCTGTGACCATGATGAAGTGACAGAATGCAAGCACAAGATAGGACAAGATTCTAAACAAATGTTTTGCTTTAAGACTTTTCCCCCGTTCCCATCCGCTATACCACGTTCCTTTTTAAGTGAATTGGCCTGGTCTCGGGTGGCCTCACCATGTCGACCAGCGCCTAATAAATGTTAATGGTAAGTGATGGCAAACGTTGCTTCTCTCTCTGGAGTGCCTATTAAATGCCCTTGCTGTCGTGCTAGTTAAGGACTAGCTCCACTTAGGCAAAAAAAAAAAAAAAAAAAAAGGAAATAACCACATTATAGTCTATTCACAATAGTCATGTTCAGGTTCAGCCTGGGGAAGTGTACACATTTTGATTTTATGGCAAGAATATAATAAAATATAATACAAACAAGCTCCTGTTCATGCTTTTACAGAAGTTGGCTTATTTCCTAAGTGTGTGGTTCTTAATCAGCTGTGTGCATTGGAGTCACCTAGGAGAGTTTTCAAACACATACGTGCCTGGGCCCCACACCCCAAGGATTCGGATTCCTAGGCCTAGGTGATGTTCTGGCATGTTTATTGGGGAAATATTTACGTAACCGACTCTGATGCAAAACTCATGTTCCAAGTATTCCTGGCCCCTTTCCTCCCATTCTCCAAAAGCCAATTTCAACGAGAATGAAAACATCACCCACAGTTTTGATGGCACTCTCCATACAACTAGGGGTTCTGGGATTTTCTTAGCAAATTCTCTGATTACAGAAGGAAATGTCTATAGTTCAATTTCATCACAGAAGCATGGAATCATGTTCCATGAGGACTGAGCTACTAGGAACTCTGCTAGCGTGTTCTTCTGCCAATTTAATGAGAACAACAACAAAACAGAGCCTTTGTTGATGATTTTGTGGCTCTCTTCCTTCACTGAAAGCTGATGTTTTGAGCATGATGGCTTTGCTATCGCCACTTTGATTTTTCCCCTGGGAGCTTCTCCCCCTACTTTCTTATTTTAGGATGCTTGTTCACATTGATATCTGAGGCACCCAGTCATGCAGAACTTTGACCCAGAAACAACAGTGGAACAGGGAACAGGATTAAAATATAATGAATTTTATTCTATTTAACTTTGATCTAGACATGAGAGTGGAACAGGGAACAGGAAAAATGTAATGAATTCTCCTCTACTTAACTAATGCATGTGTTTTACTTTCCTAAAAGGATAGATGTTATAAATAAAAAAGACATATTGGTTCACCTACTTGTAACTCCTCAGCATTGAAAGTTCTCCATTTACCATTGGCTGCTTCTGTGCCTTTAAAAAGTGTTGATAATCTGGCCATCTGTAGCGGCTCCTTCCATACTAGCTCTAAGGAAACACTGGCTAGAGTGATCTAGCAAACAAAACAGGGATTTTAAAAGAGGGCTGTATTTCTTTGTGTATTCAAACACAAGTATCTCATCTCCTTTATTCCCAAATGCACAGAAATCAATTAAATCGGAGACGTGAGAGCTCCCATTGTCATGTTAGTTGAGAGGTACTTGCAAATTTATTAGTAATGTTTTGGTATCTCAGAGAAGCTTCACAGAGGACATGCCCTTTCTACAATAACAAAAGAATAGGTACTCTAAGCCTGGCTGTCATCTGGAATTTCAAGAGCTGAAAAGTCAAACTTACAGAGGCACATCACTGTACAGTGCTCTATGTTGTGACTAATATACTTAAATACGAAATGTCGAGCTACAGCCTTTTCCGTGAGCTGCGTACCCACACTGCATGAGTCACAGGGCACTGTCGTGACATGCCACTGAGCTACGAGGAGACATGCTCTTGGATGGAAAAGTTTCCTTATGTGTAGGAAACTGCTGGACATAACTAAAGAGGGATATACTCAGACACTCCTTCCGGTGGGCTCCCTTCCGGAATCTGTCCATCTCTCCAATCCACCACTTACTCTTTTGCACTAAAAGTATCTGTCTCCATGACTCTTTTTGATACTAGACTGCTACTATTTGGGGGACTGGTCTCCACAGTATTTATCTTCACGTTCCCATCGCCCACCAGAACCTAACACATAGCAGTCAATAAATCCAGCATAAAGACAAGATGTCATGGTAATATTAGTTTTCAGTTTGTGTATTAAGTAAGTAGGAGAAATATCTCCACATATATAGTAACACAGCTTCTGAACCAAGAATTGAGATTCATCATCTGAAACACAATCTAACAGAAAATACTAGAAATCTGGAGAGTCTCAACATTCTGGACAGATGAATGCCTTGTCCACGGTATACATTTATCATCCTTCCCTCCTCTCCATCTATCCACCATCCAACCACTTACCTATCCACTCACCCATCCGTCCATCCCTTAGTTACTCAAAGTACATTAAACCAACTCATATTTCCAAAATGAGGTGGAGAGTGATATATGTTGCTTTTAAATAAATATATAGTCAGGAAGATTACTTTTTAGCTTCTTAGTACAGAATTTTTTGCTAATGGGTCACCTAACATAGGATTTAAATTAATGAACACATTTTATTTTTTTAAAGATTTTATGTAGAGAGAGAGAGAGGAAGAAGCAGACTCCTTGCTGAGCAGGGAGCCCGAAGCAGAACTCAATCCCAGGACCCCGAGATCATGACCAGAGCAGAAGGCAGAGGCTTACCCTACTGAGCCACCCAGGCGCCTCTCATGAACATATTTCAAAACCCTCACCAAAACTTTAAAAATTTAAATTTAAACTTCTTCTCCACCATATAGATAAATATCATGGGGAAAGCCACACTTTATTAGATTATTCCTTCTTAAAACAACAAGCTGGTAGATTCTGAAGAAAAAATATATTTAAAATAGCAACGTCTATAAAAAACTTGATCTTCAGTGTTGCCTCACTTGAAGATGAATGAATTATATCGATTTTCAGAAGAATCAGAATTATTCAGTTATGAAATAATAATGAAGATTTCTGTTCCACAGACACACACAAAAAAAGCCTTTAGGTTTGATGCTAATTATGAGGTAAACAATATATTCACGGTTAAGGCAAATGTTACAATACATATGTGGGGTAATCATGTGGGTATTTTATTGGAAAATAGTTTGGAATAAAACAACCCCATAAATTCCCAATATGTGTTGGAATGGAAAACTGGCAATAATGTTATATTGTGTAATAGCTAATTGGTACAATTTTTAGTTGTACCCTTTCAATAGTTTAACATGATCAAGCCATCTGTTTTAAATATAATTTTGCATATATGTTTATAAAAAATAAAAAATTTAAATAAATAAATAAATAAATAAATATAATTTTGCCAGAGATTTTTAAATCCTTATTATTTAATTATAAATGTAATAATACATAATAAAATAAATAATTTAATATTTAATTATTTAATTAATCTTTAATTATTATTCTAAGCTATGCATCCGGCAGATTCTTTTTTTTTTTTTTAAGAGAGAGAGAAAGAGAGAGTGCAGAGCACGGAGGGGAAGAGGGAGAGAAACCCAAGCAGACTCCTCACTGAGCACAGAGCCGCACACCAGACTCAATCTCGTGACCTTGAGATCACAACTCAAGCCAAAACCAAGAGTCTGCTCACTTAACCCAGTGAGCCACTCAGGTGTCGCCAGAATTCTTTTAAATAAACTAGGTCCTAATTCAAAAATGTTCACTGTATCCACAAAGAGTGTTCCCAAAAGTTAGCAAAATGCTCTCCACTGGTAGCTTTACCATGTAAAGAACATAACATGAGAAAATTATTTTAATGAAAACTATATGTGAAATTAATTGTTGAGAGAAGTGCAAATCTAAGAATTTCCATATGCCTCCTGGCCCTCACTCACTTCTTTTTTTCCCCCAATGAATGAGAAAAAAGGAGCCACTCTTCCACCATGCTGGCCACAGCCTTCTTACATGTGCCCTCCTAGCCAAGGCCAAGAGCAGCAGGGAGGTGGACACAGCTGCATTATTTGCTGAGACCACTGCACACTGATTCCTTTAAGTCTGACCACCAGAGCCATGAGTTCTAGCCCTCAGCAGTCTTTGAAGCTGCCATAAGCAGTATAGGCAATTTCACTATTCCATTAAAACCATGTTGAGCGTGGTTCCAACCCTGGGATCAGCAACGAGCAATTTAAAAATTTAATAGGTCTAAGCCTCCCTTACACCACTACTGAGATCTAGAAGTTGGCTGGATTTTGAACAATAAGGGAAATAATGTCGTCCAGAGCAATGTCTAGCCCACCACCATCCACAAAGTGACTGGAATTCTCATTTACTTCCTTCTACGTATTCTGGGTTGTGTCATTTTCAATAGGTGCATTTTTTTATTTGCTGTCCATGGAAAATATTTGTTTTTTTAGGTGTCTTGAATTGCCCTGGAAGTTTACCGTGGCATCCAAACAGATGACTTGTCTTTCCAGAGTTTCACCAAATGGTTTCCGTGCAACCTAAGTAGTATAAGTTCTCAAGAAGAAATTACATAGGTTCTTAATTTGTATTAGAGCCTAGTTATCATAGATCCATAGAAGCCTAAATTTTCTCCTACCCACTATATGTGACCATCCTCAAAAAGAAAAACAAACAAACAAAAAAACCTTCAAAAATGTTAATTTGCACCTTAAATATATTCTAGTGTAGAAGTTGCTACCTACTGAACATTAAGGCCCCAACTCAAGGCTGACCATTATTAAAGGTCACTGCAGGCTGGGCTCATTAAAATTTCCAAGTAGGAGCATCAACCACAACGTCAGCCACAAAACAGTCCAACTTCTACCCTGCTGTTTTCTCTTGGATTCCCGCAGGACGGCCATCTTTCAGAGATTAACTAAGCTCCCTTGGACTTGGCTGACAAGATTGGGGGCCTGAGCACCAGAACTCACAGATGTTTTTGGCCTACATTGTCAGGGGGCAACAACACCTGAAACAAAAACCAGCCCCGGAGGAGTCTGACAGGGTGACTGAAAGGGAAGGAGGAGGTTTAGCAGAGAGTTAATCCTATATTAGCAAAAACCTGGAGAAAAGCCCCAAACTAGTGTGTGTGTGTGTGTGTGTGTGCACGCATGGGTGTGTACAAATATCCTCTATTTGGATATGAGTTCCTCAAGATCACAGTGTTTTATCCATCTTTGTCTCCCCAGTATCTAGCGTAACACATTGTCTACACTAGGTGTTCAATTAACGATTATTAAGTAGACTGCATTTTTTTCCAGGGTTGAGGCCCGGAAAGCCTTCTCTGTGCCATATCCTGGGAACTCCTGCGAGGCAGGGTGTCTCAGAGCCTCAGTGTATTTGGTTTCAAGCATTCTCTAGCATGATGACTAACCCTCCTACAATCCCAGGTACAGTTTTATCAGTATAGATCTTAGAAAGCATATTGGGTCCAACTGCCATGTCAGTGCTGTACCCAGAACTCCATTCTATTGGAAAACAGAATGACCTTATATTAATTTCTAAACTTTACACAACAATTAAGCAAAATGAGACAAGGCCCAATACTTTTTAAGCCCAGAGGTTGCCTTTCCGGTCTCATGATGAAGCCAATATACACAATACATGCATCTCCTACTACCAATTCTTCAAGTCACAGCATGAGGACCAGAGCCAGATTCAAAAGAAATAAATGGGCCATGACTTCCACCCCACCCCACCAAATGACCCAGGCAGGAAATTCGTACTTGCCCATTGCTCCATCAAACCTAGCTGAAGATAGAACCTCTGGGTGGGGAGGTTTTTATTCAAATAAAGAGTGATGTTCCACGAGAAATCTCCTGGCAAGGCAGCCTACCCACCTGCCTGCAAAAGACCCAGACTCTGTGCCATGAGCTAAAGTGGAATCACAGAGACGCAAGAGTCCTCTCCCTCCTCAGCTCTACTGCTGTCACTGGGACAGGCTTTAGTGGCACAAGTTCCTCCTCTGTGGACCCTCCCTAAACGCTCCATCAGATGATCTCAGTTCCTTCAGCTGCCACCTCTACGGATCCCGTAGTAATCTGTTAAATACAATTTTTATCCAGAGATAAGGGAGCTAGAGTCATGACTAACGTCTATTGAGCACTATGGGCTAGCCGCGATGCTAAGCACTTTACAAATCACCCGTGTAATTCCTCCAGCAACACTATGAGGTAGGCATGCTCACTGTCATCCTCACTTTAGACAGAAGACTGAAAAACAGTGAAGCCTAGATCCTTGAGTCTCTAGTCTGGTCCTTTATCATTATGTGACATCGCTGTAACAAGTGTTACCAAACACTTTACTTCCTTCATTGTAACAATTAATTGCTGCCAAACTACCTGGGCAAGGATCCTTGTGGTTTGGAAACCCGTAAGGACTTCCTGGATCCATCCAAACAAGGTGGTTAACCTGAAATTCTATATGCCTCTCTGTATGCCATCCTACTGCACTTTTAGTCAGAGAGCTCCAGTGTTGATTAACTGATGAGAAATGCCTTATTTGCCTGTGACAATGGTGTGTATCAGAGCAGTTTCCCTTGAGCAGTGCCTAGTTGGTACTCTACTAACAGATAACAGATGTCCGATGATGGAGATATTTAGAAAAGCTTTTTCAGTTAGCAGAGCATGAGGTCACACATCTTGGTGTACTTACAAGCTTGGCAGTTGTAACCGTAACCATGATGAAGCACAAAGGAAATGCCTGGAGATGGGAAAGAGCTGATGAGGCTTCTTTAAAGAACTCCTGAGAGCATCACACTAGACAGTCATTTCTAGACATCTTAAAGGGGCATGGGTGTCAAATCAGGCTTCCCAAAAAACTCCGGGTAGGTTTATTAGAAGATGGAAGGTGATTGAGAGAGAGAAGAGAAAGAGAGAAAAGCTGGTGATAGCCAGGAGAGAGTGAATAAAGATGGAAGAAAATAGTCTACTGATAGAGACTGGGGTGGGTGGGGGAGGACATATTCACTATTATAATGAGCTAATTCCTAGGGTGATGGCCGTTGGTGGTCACTTCTCCAGAGCAGTGGCAAGAGCCAGAGGTACATTGTTCAAAAATGGCAGGTGGGGGAGATGGAAAAGAGAAAGAAGTTTTAAAGATAGTTGCTGTGGACCAGCAAGAATGCTGAAGCAAGAATGATACGGATTTACAGATAATAGGTTGTGGCTTTCATTATAACACACAAATTATTTAATGAATTAAGGTTTTCTCTACTCTGAGGTGTAGACATCTGTGGCTTTGTGGCAGGAGGGAAATTAGGAGAATAGAAAAGGGTGATATTGAGCCAAATCATAGGGTCAATAGATGGAGTAATTAGAAAAGAACTATAATTTGAGGAAGCAAGAAGAGTTGAGAACCTGCATACATTCCTTCATTCATTTCACAACCTTTTACTGGGGATCTATTGAATAATGGTCATCTGCTAAGTGTTGTCTACATCAGAATGAATGAGATCCTGCCCTGGAATTAAACATAAACTGCAGCAAGGCTGTCACTAATTGCTATGGAATACACGTACACACGCATGCTTTGGAAAAGTTGGTTCTAAGAGGTGACAAGTCTGTCTCATGCTCAGACAATAAGAGAATCAGAGAAAAAAGCTTGAGTTATTCAGATAGCAGATAGATCCAGTCAAATGACATACAACAGAAAATAACTATTGACATAAATAGAGGCCAAAGATCATGAAAGGGGAGGGATCAGGAGTGGTGCGTGATCCTGGAAGAGAGGCCTGGGATTCAGAAGAGCTGGGAATCCAGGTTGCATCCAACCAATGGAAACACTGTTCCTTGACTTTAGAGAAAGGATATAATTTGGTGAAAGGACTAAACTCTCTGGCTTTCCCCCACCCCCTCCCATTCTTCATATGGGATTGTCCAACCTAGAATGGTCTGGGATTAGGACTGTTGTAGCTGAGGGAGTCAAATGAAAGGAGTAAAAATCATTGCTTCAGCAACAACCAGGCAAGGATCCATGTCCATGTAGTCTGGTTGGCTTCAGGCCAATATTAATATCTTTATTGTTTTTGGAAGGATGAATCTGGACTATGTACATTAATCTGATGAATAACACAAAGATAAAAATATACACGACCTGTGTCATCGCTCAGGTGTTTATTGCCTATCTTCTTCAAACTAGACTATAAGTTACATGAGGGTAGGGACCCCTTCTGTCTTGTGCATTGCTATTTTCCTGGTGTCTGGAATGGTGCCTGGACATACCAATCGCTGGGGGGGGGGGGCAATGTTTTAGATGGCTTCGACACTGCCAGCAGACAGCGACACGTGCAGACAGCAGGAGGGCAGCGGAGTATTAACTCTGCCATGGGGTTTTGGGCAGTCTTCGGAAAAAAGGTGGCATTTGAGCTTGAAGAGTGGGCAGGACTTTGTGAAATGGAATGGAAAAGGAAGAGTATTCCAGAAAGGGTGGAATAACATAAATAAAGGCAAAGTGTCATGAAGAAAATGGTACGTTTAGGAGTTAATGAGGTTTACTCTTTTTTTCAGAGAGAGGGAATGAGCAGGGGAGGGGTGCAGGGAGAGAAGGAGAGGGAGAGAGAATCTTAAGCAGACTCCACGCCCAGCACAGAGCCCAACTTGGGGCTCGATCCCATCACCCTGAGATCATGACCTGAGCTGAAATTAGGAGTCAGATGCTTAACTGACTGAGCCACCCAGGCGCCTCTGAGAAGTTTACTTTTTGAATGTTGATATTTTTTTAAAGTGGGATAGTATTAGTGCAGAGAAAACTTCCTTCCATACCATACTTTGTTCAATAGTTGTGAAACAAGGACCATTGGGGAATGCAAGTCAATTAAACTACTTTTAGAAGACTATGGAGTGAAATCCTTCCCGTGGTGATAATCCTGCCCATAGCAAATTGCCCGGATATATGGCCTTGATGTAGCTCCTTCCTAGAGGTTTATTCAAAGAAGCAGGAAGAAACTGGAGTGCTGAAAGACAAGGTAACCGTGGCTAATGTTTTCTAACCATAAAGTTAGAAAAATCCAAGTTCAAGGTTATTTAATGTGAAGAGGCAACAGCACAAATGGTCACCATTTCAAGATCAGCACTAACCCAACCTGTCATGAAAACAGACCACAGACGTGGAACTTTCAGAGGCTTTCTTGGTGAACGTCAGCTGCACAGCAAGAGCTCGGGCTCTGGCCTCACAACAATCAGAGAGGTCGGAATCCCCACGGTCCAGGCTACAGAGGCAGAGCATGGCTAGGGAACGCGAGTGGTAGATAAAACTGAGATCAGGCCAACCTCGAGGCTCACCCTCTTTCCCTGACCCCGTGCTGCCTCAACGTAAGCAGCGTTTTGCTTGAATATAGAGAAAACGTTCTCCATTCGGCATGAAGTACCACACCACTGAAAGGCACAGGTTTCGGAGGGTGTTAAGTGAGTCATTCCGGGCCACTCCTGTTGCACGTGGAAGCAGGGCGCCCTAAAATAGCCCCCGAGCACGGTGTGGTCCATCCATTACAATTAACCCCGGGGTGAAGATACTGTTTCGAAGTCCTGGTTGAAATGCAGACATGTGACCTGGGAGGACTGACAGCATCTCTCAATTACACCTAATTAAAGAGCTGGCTCCTGGAGAACTTGACCCGACAGGTCCAGGAGTCGGGAAAGGCGGGCGCTGCCCACGCACCCAGGAGGCTGGTACCCGACTCAGGAAAGCAGGTGGGGCGTCGTACCTGGATTGCGGGAATCAGGCTGTGAGGCCGCAAGGGCCGAAACTGAGCTAAAGCAAACTTTGCCTTCTGGACAATTCTCTGGGAAGCAAGCGAGAAGCACACCTTGCCCCTCACTGCAAGGCTCTCTGCAGGACACACTGACAGGTGTCCGGGTCCCCGGGCCTCCCGCGGATCCGCCGGGCGCGACCCAACCGGGCCAACCCGGGCCGCGGCCCCGTTCTGGGCCCCAGCAGCGGTCCCTCCCCCGGCCCCGCGCCCGCGCCCCCCGGCTGGGGACTGGGCATGCTCAGTCGCCGCCCGCGTCGCGCTCCCAGGGAAGCCTTCGCACGCCCTCCGCGGGCTGCTCTCGGTCGCCTCCCCGCCGCCGGCCGCCCGGGTGCCTCCCGGCTCGCTCCGCTCCCCGCGACCCAGATTCCTGGCCCGCCCCCGCCCCGCCCGCGCCCGCAGCCAGTGCGACAGTCGCGGCCACCCTGTGCAGCCGCGGTGCGGGGGACGGAGGGACCGTGTCCAGCGCCGCCGCCGAACGCGCAGCCCGAGCGCCTGCGGAGGGCGGGCATGGAGACCCGGCCGCCGCGCGCCGGGACCTGCTGAGCTTCCCGCCGCCGCCAGGGTCCGGGTGAGTCGCCGCGCCTGGGGGCGACCCCGGAGGGGCAGAGGCGCGAGGGGCGAATGCCCTTGGAGAGCGGGGAGGTGGTGACGAGGACGCGGCACCGTGCGAGCTGCGTTGCGTCTGGGGCGCAGCGGAGAGGTCAGGGTTGTGGCCAGAGAGGGGCTGGAATGAGAGTGCGCCCTGCCTCGGTGCAGGGGCTTCGGGGGCAACCAGGACCGTCATCCTTTCCTCCTGCGCCCACGCCCCCGCAACTAACACCCACGGGGCTACGGGGCCGCGCGGGAGGCCGTTTGCGTCTCGGCCCGGACGCAGGTCACCTAGCGACCGAACCGAACGGGGGCTCTGGAGGAGGCATCCTCGTCGGAGGCCAACATGGGAGGTGGGGACACCACGGGCGGCCTGGCTCTGGCGAGTGGCCCTCCCGGGTCCTGGACCCCCGCCACCCCCCGCGCCGTGGCCTTGGGCCCCAGGGACGCTGCAGGGCTGCGGGGCAAGGGGTCCTCCGCGCTGCGGTCCCCGAGGGGCCGTCTGAGGAGCTCCTGCAACTGCTGGGAAACTCCTCACTCCGAAACCATCTCTTTCCCGGGCAGGTAGACTCGAACAGGCGTGTGGGGAGCGACGGGCGGCCGAGTGTGGTGGTGGGGTGTGTTGTTGTGAGTGCCTTTTTCCCCGGGTGTGGGTGCGTGCTCCTGCTCTGCCTCTCAGTGGGAGTCTGGTAACACGCCTTATGAATATTTCAGAAACGACCTCACTGGCTTGCTTGCTTCAGATCAAGTTTAATGAGTGTGTTTGTCAGCCCTGCTGCTCTGCACAGCCAGGTAGCAGCCCCGCGCCTTCAGCTTTCCAAATTTCCTCCCTTTCTCGCACCAACTAGGAAAATGCCGCTACTAACCCTCAGTGAGTTTTGGCATGGTCCCATACGTTGAGTGTGTCCTTTGGAGAGACCAGTTTTGGGCAGGCTTCCAGGCATTGTTCTGCATCTCTGCAGTGTGTGCCTGTTGTGCCGGTAGCTTGACAACCGTCCTTAACTGGAGCTGCCAATATGGTGGAAAGCAGGTACCCTGCTTGTGTTGGGCTAAACGTCTTAATTCATTATCCTCTTGTGACACCCAGTAGTTAGGGCGGACTTCGTCCTTCTCTGCTTAGAAGTTGAAACTGAGATTAGTCCAGCTGAAATTCTGAGGAAGGTACATTCCAGTATTCCTCTCCTTAGGGAGGTATTTCTCTCTCCTTAATGATTTCATGGGAATAAGTAATGAGAAATCACTGTCAAGAACACGGAAAGAAGAATGCATTAATGTGAGAAACTTTCAGGATCGGAACAAACTGTCCCTTTCACTCCCACTGCACCATCACCTTCGGTACACCAGCCCGCAGCGCACACAGCAGTTGCACTCTCCCGCACGTAGTCATTTGCAGAAACCTGCTTTTCCTTTCCTTACTGAGACAGGTGTCTTTTAAGGATCTGTGAGGAATTTTGTTGACCACGGTTTCAAGCCTCCACGATTTATTGGAAACTCTAAGAGGCAGCTCTTTTCTGCTTTCCAGCCCATTCACACTGAAGCTGAAGCACTTGGGTTTACAGACGTTTCCCCTTTAGGGATGGCTTCACCAACAAAGACCGGCTGCGGTTACATCACAGGCCCCACCTCCGCCTGCCAGGCTGCCTCCCCCTAGCCTGTGAGTGAGGATAGCACGTCTCATGGTGCCTGATTAATGAAGAAAAGAAATCCCCAAATGAAAGACTTACTTATTTTCAATATTGTGTTTTGTGTTTTGCTGGTTTAATTGAAAATATGAAATTTTCAAAAATTATTATTAACACTTGTAGATAGGACTTGACTCAGGCATAGTAATAACGATGAATATCAGCTTTGTAAGAGATTTTGAGCAATGCTACAGTGTTCTTTCTGCTAAAATTATTAACAGATATTAGAAAGGAGTTCTATAAATTAGCAAAATAAATGGAAATTATGTACAGTAAACAGCATTTCCTAAAGCATGCTACTGAGATGTTCAGAAAGAAATGGAGCAGCAGTAAAAGACATAAAACCTGCCCAAGTGAGAAGTTTGTAGAACTGGGACACAAACCTCCAAGGGCTCTAAAGAAACATCTTTAGAATTTTTAAGGAGTCACTTGTAGAACTGTCAGACTTAGCAAGTAAAAATACAGGCTGTCCAGTTAAATTTGAATTTCATATAAACAATGAATAATTGTTTTTAGTATAAGTATGCCCCATGTACTACTTGTGACATATTTATACTTAAAAAAATATTTGTTTATTTGAAAATCAGTTTTGATGGAGCAGCTTGTATTTTATCTAGCAACTCTAGTCATTGGAACTTTCTCACTCCTCGTTTTTGGGTCACTTACAGGTTGAAAATAAAGTGGAGCAGGAGTCAGATGTTGTTCTGCAGACAATCTGGGACAAGCTCATTTCTGGTTCAAGCTATTGAAAATAACTCATGCTTAAAAGTTAGTAGTTTCAGTTCAACACGTAATTGTTGAGTACCTCTGCTTGCTAGGCGAGAGGTGCCAAAGCTGCGAAGATGAGTAGGGATGGCGTGGGTGTATGAGGGGGAATCCACATCTTGAGACCTGAAACCTGCTATGCCAAGTGTGTAGGGGGAGCCTGGTATCGACACTGAATTCTGCTGGGCAGCTCCAGTCGAGGAGTAAGACGACCAGCACTTTTGACAGATCTGGCCTTGAATAAGAGTGAGATCCTATCCTTATTCTGGGAGGAAAACCACCCCAGGTTTATACCTAGTGAATGGGAGCGGGACGTTGAAGGGTTTTACTTGATGGCCTCAGAGGACAGAGAGGCCTGCCGGGCAAGGAAGTGAGGCGGAGATGCAAAAAGAGACTTTACATAGCTACTGATGGGAGCGAGCCGAGATGAGACAAGTGCAGGGCTTGCTAAATGGTACCTGGGTGAACGCATCTTCCTGCATTTAAAAAAGCATTGGCCTGCCCTCTGACTAATACCTCAAGTCCTGTTTCACTATTCCACTTCCATCCTGCTTTCCTCAGATAAAGTCATCAAGTAACACTGGAGAATAGCATTTTACAGTATTTTGTCCAAAAGTAGATATTTAAATGTAATATTGGAGCTGCTGATCAATATTCAGTTGCTTCTTGCACAAACTTCTGACATAGGATTAGCAGATGTTTCGGTTTTAGCAAATCTACTGCCTCAAGCAGGAAAAGATACTAACTTGCCATCATTTTCTGATGTTGTCCAGCTATCTTTAAGGAAACAGATTCTGATGGTGTTAAGAATGGAGATTTTACATCGGGCTCCTTGCTCAGCAGGGAGCCTGCTTCTCCCTCTGCCTCTGCCTGCCATTCTGTCTGCCTGTGCTCGCTCTCCCCCCCCCTCTGATAAATAAATAAAATCTTAAAAAAAAAAAAAGAATGGAGATTTTACAGAAATAGCACTATGTGAAAATGACCATATGCTTGTAGTACCAGAGAGTACCTACTCAGAATATTCCAAATGCAATTAATTCCAAAAAATAGCACACCACTTATATTTGCGTCTTTGAAAACCCAGTGGGTGCCTTCACTATTAATCAGCACAGGACGTTTCCAGAGAAGCTGAAGATCAAACCAGTACAGTCCATGCAGAGAACTCGAAGATTCCAATCTGTCGGTCTCAAGCAAAGGACACAGAGTACCATTCTAGATAGCACTTATGTCAACAAATCTAGTTACCTGAGGGACCATCTTCAGAAAAGGCTCATATGTTTGAGTATCCAGATGGCTAAATTTCCATTTCATATTTTATAATAAGTCTTAAAAATCATAAAAAATTACTCTGTGCTAAAATGCATCATGAAGTAGTTAATTCGGGTCTTTCTGATCAAAGGATTATCCTTTAAAAATAGAGCAAAAAATAAAAAGTTCTATTTCAGGTATTTGTACTGTTCCTCTTTGTAGTGTCTGCCAAACATGTCTTGCCTTATAATTCTGATAGTAGATGAGGAAAAAAGAGTGATCGAGGACATACTGAACTTACTAAAATTCCTAGGTAATTAGACCATGGGTTTTATTTTGAGCAAGATTCCCCATGGATATGGCTTATTAAAGGAAGGCTTACTGCAGTGGTCTCCAAAGACGGCTTACATGCACTACCACCCAAGAGAGATTTAACGGAAATCGTGTGCTCTGCTGGCATTCTAAGTCCTCAGTAAATACTGTGAATTGAAAGAATCTGAAGACAGTGTGTTCTTACACAGAAGCAAGCGCAATCACGCTGACCACAAGCAAGTCTTATTTTACATCAGTTTCTATGGTGTAAAAATGAAAGATAGGCACATTTAAAAAGAAAACGATGCCAGCTCCAACCCTCTATGTCTATAAAATAAATGTTAGCTGTTACAACTGTTTTAAGGGACAAATAACTTCATTTTCAGGATAATTAGACAATTTGTATATTGTCTGTGTACCCTCTGGTGTTTTAGACACCACTGAAATAATTCACAATTTGCTCTGTTTCATTTTTTCCTTTTTTGGTACAAAGCGAGATGATTGTGGTAAATGCTTAAGAAGAGCTCATTAAACCCCTTTAAAAAATCAGTCTCAAACAAGCTAATAACTACAGAATTCAAAGGTCTTTACATAGTTTTTAAATGTAGTTTCCATTTTAATTATTGGTATTAGGACTTGGTTAATTAGAATGCTTAGTAGAAGAGCTTATTTCAGCTGCTGTAGCTCTCCCTCTATTTCTCTTGTACAACTAGATGGCAAAAAGCTGCCATGTGTTTAGAAGGTCTCATTCATGGTGAAACTAATAATTTATTTATCCCACAGCTGCTTTTTGGCTTAGCAAATATCAATGACATCATAAACTCGGCTTCCCACCTCCCCTTTTTTTTTACATCACCAGTA
Organism: Mustela nivalis; assembly: GCF_964662115.1. NCBI lineage: Eukaryota > Metazoa > Chordata > Mammalia > Carnivora > Mustelidae > Mustela > Mustela nivalis. Next base: position 12,624,409 of record NC_139028.1, read on the forward strand.
GGCATTATAAATATTTTAAGTGTAAATCGATCCCTGCAATGTATTTACTATATTTTTCTTCCTTTTTAGAAGAAGAATAAGAATGTTCCAGGCTTCAGAATTTAGAAGCCAAATTTTCTGAAGATTCTACATTCCAGTAGAACACTTTAATTTTAATTAGATTTTCTTTAGTTTCTTTGGTTTCTTAAGTTAGCAAAAAACTTAAAACAATTGTTTTTATTCAAGAATAAATGAATATATGATTATATATGAATATATTATTTATATTATGATTATCATATATATGATTCTATATGAATATATGATTCAAAATCATATATTCTCTTAAAATGGTAATAAGCATTTATCAAAGTTATAATTAAAATGCACATTATGGACATCATTATTTTTAAGGCCTATATTAAAATGCCTTATGTAGAATTTTGACTTTCATATTGACTCATGTACAATGCGTACGTAGCCGAACAGTAAACCCAGCATACGAAAATCAAGACTTACAAAAAGGATTGGGTGTCATAATTTTGCTTCACTGAAGAGTTCTGTGTTGTGTCAGGAATGTCTCCTACTGCTCCTTTGAATTGTAGATAACCTAGAGTATTTAAAATAGAGCCAGACCATCAGATTTTTACATCCTCACAATCATTCTGGAGCACATCTGTAAACGAGGCTCTTGAGTAATGTTTGTGGGTGAGACACAGAAATGAGGTCTAGGATGTGGTCTAATAGCTGGGTTGATCAGCTGTACCCACAGAATGTTCACAGGTGTGGAAGCCAACATAGAAGGTGGCTTGTGTTGGCCTGCCTTGACCCTGACATTTCACAGTTTTATCAACAACTCAGGCATACTTAGACTATAAGTATGTTAGGTTTGCTAATGATACAAAGCTCAAAGCACTAATGAATTTGAACGACAATCACTATTAAACTTAATATCCCTGAGCCCAGAGCAAGGGCTGAAACTAAGACTATGTTTCAAAAGAATAGATGTTGGTTTCATTTAGGTTCTAAAATCAGCTGCTCAAGGACATGGAATGGAACTCCTAGTTTAACAGTTTGGGTTGTAAAAAAGTTTTAGGTCACTTGAGTATTAAGCAACAAGACAAAAGAAATTAATGGTATCTTTGGTGAGATTCCTAGACGAATAGAGTCCATATCAGAAACAAACACCACAATACACTATACTCAAAACGATGCACTGCGGACCACCTGTCAGGGATATAACAAGGGGGACTGCCTTTGTTGGGTTGGACGCTGGCTCACATGACCTTAAAAGCACCTCCTAAATCTGATTATGCAGTTTAAATTGAGCTTCCACACACCTATATGTCGTGAGTCTGCCAATGTCTCATTTAGCCTAATTCGGTAATATTTATGTAATGTGTAACCATTACATATCCTTTTGTGGACTTATAGTGAGTATCTATCCTTATCCTTTTTTCTTAATGATTATTCCCTAGATAATTAATCAGTCATCACTTTAAGGAAGTGCATGTATTCTGTGACCACACTGGGTTAAATTTAAAAGGCCATTTCCAAGTATTCTTTCATTATCTAAGATCATAAGTAAAATTCCTAATGCAAAATGATATGTATTTTGAATAGCCATAAAATAGGCATGGGTCCAGGTTTTAATATAAAATTGCACAGTGCACCTAATCAACTTAGACAAAGATGGAAGGCAAACATGCTCACTCCGTGTACTTGGTGTGTACTCCTCTGCATTGTGTTTTGGCTTTTGAAAGTATTTCTTTAGAGTTTAGTGGACACTTGTTTCTTTTGAACACTGTCATCTGAACCCCTTTCCCATGTTGCAGGCTCTCCCATATTCTGAGGCAGAGCCCACTCCCCACCATAGGAGCTACAATGCTAGCTACATAATGTTTGCATCCAGGGCCCATGACCCAGACTCTGCCCCAGTGGCAGGTGCTCCAGACAACAACATCCCTTGCCCCATGCTAGGAGATCAGCAGGGCCTGCTCTGGAGTCTGGACCTGGTGGCAGCAGAAGAGGTGTCTTTACTGGACCAGCTCCATGCCATCATTTTAAGGGTTATTTTTGGCTACATAACCTCTAAACCTAGTTCTCTGGCCCTCGCAGAGAGTCTGTGGATTACCTTCAGAACAAATTCCTTTTTGGCTAAAATAGGCAGAGCTAGTTTCTGGTCCTTGTGATAAGAAATCCTTACTGTTAGAGGGTACACGTCTGTGCTCATGCTGGCATATTAGTCACTAGGGCCTACTGAACATGATGCACTCTGAAAAGCACAAAAGGAAATGTTTATTCATTTTCTGGGTATTTCTGGAATAAGGCACCTTGAAGAGGCACACGAAGCTGGTGTTTTCAAATTAGTGCTATGGGGACAAGTAGGAGGAGGTTGTCAAACAAGATGGAGACAGATATCATTTTGTGGGTTTACTGATTCTGAAGATTGATTTAGCATGGGGATAAAGAGTCGGAATAAGAAAGAATGCTCTTTGGGAAAATACTATATTTCATCAATTCCAAGACACCTTTTTTTTTTCCATTGTAACGTTCATAAAATTAGGAAACATTGCTAGAGTGTGTCATATTTTAATTGCCACTTTTTTTCTCCTAAACCCATCTACCATATTTCACCAAATATAAGACATCACTGATATAAACCATTAAATATTTTAACCACTAAGAAACAAACTCCATAAATATTTTAAATTTTTTTTTTTTGAGAGAGAGAGAGAGAATGTGGAGGGAGAAGGGGCAGAGCGAGAGGGAGAGAATCTCAAGCAGGCACCATGCTTAGGGCAGAGCCCAATGTGGGGCTCCATCTCATGACCCCGAGATCATGACCTGAGCCGAAATCAAGAGTCAGATGCTTAAGCAACTGAGCCACCCAGTATCAGTAAATATTTTAATGGCAACACCTAACACCATATGGAGGCTCTAGAAGATTTAAAGTTCCTAAGAGAACCAAGTCAGTCATGGAAGTAGTGTGGGTTAGATACCAAATTCCTGTTCATTTTTGCTGTAGTCTCCCAAAGCTGTTAAAGAGCAATAAATTTACCTCTAACTTCTGTTCTGAACAAAGTCAGGTGCTAAACATCATTGCTTGGCTATAAAACATGCCTCTATGGTTACAGTGATTCTCAATTTTGTTAAAGTCTTCTTTTTTTTGTAAGTTTTTTTTTAATTTAAAGGATTTTATTTTATTTTATTTTATTTATTTGACAGAGAGAGAGAGAGATCACAAGTAGGCAGAGAGGCAGGCAGAGAGATCGGGGAAAGCAGGCTCCCCACCGAGCAGAGAGCCTGATGTGGGGCTCAATCCCAGGACCCCTGAGATCCTGACCTGAGCCGAAGGCAGAGGCTTCACCCACTGAGCCACCCAGGTGCCCTATCTTTGGAGTTTTTTAAAAAGAAAACCAAATTAGGTTCACTTCCATGTCCACGGATTTCTTTTGAAGAAATTAATATGATGCTGGTAGTATATTACAGCTTTGGAGTAGTACTGATCTTTATTTTCCATTCTATAGGTTTCTCATGAATGTGTTTTCCAGATGAGAATTATTACAAATATACTGCTATTCTTGCCATTTCCAAAGCAGTCTTCAGAAAATTCATATCTATCCTCTTACTATTTTCATTCCCAAAAGGAGGATTCATAGTTACTATATCAAATGACTTGGGCATTCTATTAGATAATGGGCACAGCCCCACTGAACCATGTCAGCATGTGTTGACCCAAACTCTATGACCGTCCTGTTGATGATTTCCAGTGGCTCTTCATCTATGTCCCCTCTAGCCCTCAACCTGCAGCTTATGGCCTAGTCGGATACTGTTCTAGAAGTAAGGTGAGCTTCTTGAATCCACCCACTTGTTGCAGGCAGTGCTCTGGTTCCTTAAGCCTTAGTTTATCTTTCACTTTTTCTCTCTTTTCTGTCTTTCTGTAAGGGTTCACAGAGTTTAGGACACTGGACCTCCAGAGGCTGGAAGCACCATCCTCTGTGTGTCATCTTTAAAGTGTTTGTTGTTATCAGAGTAATACCTGTCACTTAAAATGGTACATAATTATCTGTCAAGTAAAGTATCAGTTCATTTTTTTCATGAAGATATCCTTTGTTAAGCTCCTGCTCACTAACATCCTGATAATTTAACCTTTCTCAAATATGGGATCTTCTGATTCCTGGGTCCAAGGTCTTCTCATTCTCTACCTTCATTTTGGTGGAATGCTTCTTTGGGAAACTCCTAAAAAGACATGCTTGGAAGGTACATGAAAGGCTTGTCTGTCCAAAATGGTCTTCATGCTCACCTCATACTTAATATTAATATTTTGGCTGGGTATAAAACTCTAAATGGGAAAGAATTCTTTTTTTAGGATTTTATTTATTTATTTGACAGACAGAGATCACAAGTAGGCAGAGAGGCAGGCAGAGAGACAGGAAGAAGCAGGCTCCCCGCTGAGCAGAGAGCCCAACGCAGGGCTCCATCCCAGGACCCCGGGATCATGACCTGAGTTGAAGGCAGAGGCCCTAACCCACTGAGCCATCCAGGCGCACCTAAATGGGAAAGAATTTTTTCTCATAATTTTTATTCTTCTGTGTTCCTACTGAAAAACTGGGTGCTCTGATTCTTAGTCCTTTGTATATGAACTGTTTTTATTCCCCCACCAGAAACATTTATGTTGTGAAATTTCATCAGGATGTGCTTTGGTGAGGGTTTTTGTTGTTTAAGGAGCTGGGTATCCTGTGGGCCCTTTTGATCTTGGAGGCTTGGGTTCCTCAGTTCTTGGAATTTCTTGTTTTATTTCTTCAATAATTTTTTCACATACTTTTTCACTTTTCTTTTTCTCGGGAATATCTGTTGTTTGAATGCTGAATCTTTTCCTCCCATTTCTCATCTTTTTCTCAATTTCTTCTTAGCAGGTTTCCTCAAATCTGGGTCATTTTTTCCACTTCCATTTCTATCATTAAAAAAATTTTTCTAAGAATATTTTCTTATACTGTGGATTTTTATTGTTTCTTACAAATCTCTTTCATGAGCATAATATTTTTTATAATATCTATGAAAACTAATTATGATGTATTATTTTCTTCTCTTTGCATTGCTTCTGATTCTTCCACATTCCCCCTTTCCTCAACTTTGAGTGTCTGTAATTCAGTCAAGTTAGAAACTTTTCTCAATTCTCTGATAATCCCTGCTGTCTATTCATATTTAAGACTGAGGCACTAAAACTCTGACTGGAAGCTTTGTGTGCATCAGTGGAGCTCATGACCGGTAAGGGGCTGGTGCTTCACTGGGGGAAATCCACATTCATGTCAGGTAATTTCCTAAGGGATAAATCCCCCACTGGCCTGAGGAGCACATTATGGCTGCCTCTGTTCTGGGAGCTGAGTAGAAGCAGCAGCCTGGACAAATCTCACATTTACCATGTAGACTTCCACTTAAGCTTCTTATATGCAGTATAAACAAAAGTTTGCAAAAGTTCAGAGCCTCTCTAGATTAACTTCTGCAAGAGTAATCTCACCTCTTCTGAAAGGACAGAGAGCGGTTATATTTGCTTCCAAAGAATGGGGAAAGAGATCTAACTATTCCTTATGGGAAATGTCAACCAAACCTCCTGTGTTGACTTTATCCTACACTACCCTTTTGGAGGAATGGGGCATTGCTAAGTCCTGAATATAACCAAGATTCTGTATTCTAAATTGTATTGCCTTTGGGTCACTTCCCTCACTGCAGGCTTCATCAGTTAGGCTAAGTAAATTACCACATGTCTATCCTTTTTAAACTCTAGAAATCTGCTGATATCTCATGTATTCCCCTGCTGCCCTCAGCCTTATGGATTTATGCCTTTTTTTATTTCTTTACACTGTCAGTGGGATTTCATGCATTTTATTTGCCATGTTTAAATGGAAGTGACATGACACAAGTTTTAAAGGCACATTCAAAAGGAATTAAAAGTGTAAAATACTATTAAATACACCAGCAATAACTATAGTGAGAGAATCACTACATAGTAAGGATCTCATATTGCTTATGTAGACCCACACAATTGCCATGCTTGTTTTGCTTACTTATCTCCTAACCCACAGTAACAATTAATACTCTTAACCTACTTATACAATCTTCTTAGCAAAATAGTCTACATAATACATACTATTGTAAGTAATATGTACTCCCCCCTAAAAAGAGAGAGAGAGAATTTCACATAATCACTGATCAGAATCTTGTCACACATCCTTGAAGAGTCCCTAATACTGACAGACTAGTTAGGAAGCCTTGCCTAAGAGGATAGTCTGGTTTAGTCTGACATGGCTGAAATATATTTTCATTTGAAGCAGCTCAGAACTTCTGTACTGACTTCAGAAAGGCCCTAGACTCCATGTGTGAGATCTACTAGATTTCCCACTCCTGGAGGGCAAAGTCTGTATCCTGTTTGTTTTGTGTCTCTACTGCCTTGAAAGAACTGAGCATAATAAGTGAGCATGTTTACTGACTAGAAATAAGAGCTGAGGTCTTTTCCTACCAGCTGGTTGTCTGGCCTTGGACAAGTCATTTGTTGGATCTGATTAAGACCCCAAAAGAGAAGGTCACTTAGAAGAGGTGAAGGGGAAGAAAAGGGTCAAGAGTGGAACATTTGGGAATACTTAGGTTTAAAAGGAAGGAAGAAGAAGAATGTGAAAGAGATGGAACCAGGAGAACAGGGATCACAGACTCCAAAAACAGGCCCTTCAAGAAGCAGCACCACATAAAATCATATCAGCTACAGTAAGGAAAGGAAAATGGAGCTTGGACTAGAAAATGCTCTATCTTCAAACCAAGCATTTCCATACTCATTCATTCTTTGTGTAGAGAAGGCATGTTCATCACTCCTGAGATGTTTATGATGAGAGCATAAGATGATAGCATAAGAAAGTTGTGCTGAACCTGATGTATGTGTGAGAACATTTATGTGTGATTTGTGTATGCTGTGCGTATACTGGAGGGACTATGTTCGGGAAGGGAACCAGAACCCAGAGACTATGCAGTAAGGGGTTGGGAGGATCGCCAGTGAGTTAAGGACATGTGTTGCTCATATGTAATCAACCTATAACATATCATGGAAGTACTCAGCCTGGTGTAACCTGAATAGAAATGTAAGAATCCCCTAGTATGATTTTCTGCAGGCCCTTAGTCCACTTTATCATTAACCAATGGATTCTTCTGCACAAACACCATAGCCTGGAATTTGGAAATAAGTGGTAGGCTTCAATGTCTTACTCTATTTTACTGATAATAAGATTTGTTCCCCCACCACTGAAATTAGGTTGTATCACAGTTTAAGTAGCAGCATTTTATTCTCCCTTAAAGACACATGACACATGATGCATTCTACCCTTGATGGCCTTAAGGAAATACCACTGGAGAGAATAAAATAATATTCACTCAGCAAACACTTATCAAGTCATGTGTATCAAGTCATAGCTCTAAAGTGAGTTTAAAACTTTTTTAAATTTGTTTCACAGTATGAATTTTTGCAGAAGCCTAACCTAAAAGATCTACTTGTCCTCTCATCTGTGTGATGCAGGTCAGCAACTGACATATAGAGGCAGGGTACCATTTGCCACCAGGCCCCTGGAAATGCTCCAATTCACTTCCCTGTCCAACGTTTATAGCAGATGCCTTCACTATATTTTCATTATATGCAAGAGAAAATTTTACAAAAAGCATCAATTTGGATTGGCAAAATCATATCCATTTAATTTTTATGTAGACATAAGTGTATCATTCTTTTATTATGGTTTTATTTAGGAATTTAACTTTTAAAACTCAAATATATAATTGAGAATGAATAAAATCTACATTGAGTATTTTTGTGTTAAAATGGATTAATACCTCGATTTTTGAAATTTCCTTACTCTTTTAAAGATGAAAGACAAATCTGATCAATTCTGCTTTTCTCACCTTTTACTCCCTCCACGAGAACAGTACAGACATGTAGGCAACTACAGTGAAAGCCAGAAAATCACTGTACCTTTAAAGCAGATCATAAATACATTTGCAGGCAGCCCTGAATTTTGTGGCTGGCATGGGCCTCTCTTGCTATAAATCACAAAAATAAACCCTGGAAGAGTGTTTGATTCCCGAAGAAAGAGGGAAAAAAAACCTTCCTAGTTGTCATTTTAGTGAGTGTCAGCAGAGCATTTTTCAAGCTAATCGCCAGAGGAGGAAAGTTCTGGAATGTGGCCTCAGGGAGAATGTTATACATGAACATTGTATCTCCAACGCTGCGTGCTGGCCAGCATGTGTGAAATGTAAATGCATAATCTGAAAGAGTTTTCATTTCTCCAGGATGGTGAATTTTCACGTTGCCTGCTCTCTCCCTCATCTGCATACCTGTAATAAAGTCAAAAGTGGCATCGTATACAGATTTCAAATGCTCAAAAATAGCCTTAGAAATGTTTCTTTCCCTTCTCTTTCCTTCCCTAGCCTGCCCTCCCCTCCTTTCTTATCTCACATGGTGAGTGACTGTGCTACATCCTTTGAAGACTGAGTCCCTCATCCATCTGGGGTTCCCTGACACAGTGCTTCTCAGGACATGAGAAACTAGGAAGCATGATGCAAGCTTAGCCATTCCCTAAACTTGCTAATTGGGACCTATTTGTTCACCTGTTTTGAGTCTGATTTAAAAAGAGTCGGATTTAAAAAGAATGACCTCTGCCTTCTTGTGTTGTTTGTGGGTGGGCTCAGCCAGAGCCCAGCCCCTCACATGGCAGGTGGCTTACCGGCCACTCCTCAGCCACCGCCATCTGTCCTCTTGCTGGTGTTCCCACAGACACATGCTCATTTAGGAGCAATTCTCAAGTAATGACGTCCTAAAATGACCTTAGTGTCAAACATCTGTAAGGTTTGGCCTTTATCAGAATAGCTACCTTCTCTCTGTTTTACCTACCCCCTTCCCCCAGACATACAGCTGTCACTGAAGAAAGGGTAGAAAAACACGAGCAAGAATCCCAAGTCTCAGGGCCCCTGGGTGGCTCAATGGTTTAAGCCTCTGCCTCCAGCTCAGGTCATGATCTCAGTCCTGGGATCGAGGCCCACATCGGGCTCTCTGCTCAGCGGGGAGCCTGCTTCCCCCCCCGCCCCTCTCTGCCTGCCTCTGTGCCTACTTGTGATCTCTAGCAAAAAAATTTTAAAAATCTAAAAAAAAAAAAAAAAAAAGAATCCCAAATCTCTCCTTGACTGATCGAGGGAGGGATGTCATCACTGTGACTTCACTGGATGCTCACGTCCTCACTAGGAACACAGACAGACTCTTCCAGAGGGAAAATGCCTCATTTGCCCCATAGGTGAAGGTAATTTACTTGGGTTTATTATTGTCTCAAATACTTTTAGGAAATGTTTAAAGTGACATTGTAAATAAAGACAGAGTATAAATGCAATTGAACCAAATCAGCCATAGGCTTTCTTTTGATACCAAAACCAGCTTTTGACTGAATGTGTTTTTAAGGGAGAAAGCTATATAAGTTATTATTTCTGGACCTTATGGTTCAACTTGTCATTGTTTTCTTCTTTCTTTTTTTTTTTTTTTTTTCAAGATTTTATTTACTTTATTTACTGGGGCACCTGGGTGGCTCAGTGGGTTAAAGATTTTATTTATTTATTTGACAGAGAGAGAGAGAGAGATCACAAGTGGGCAGAGAGGCAGCCAGAGAGAGTGGGGGAAAGAGCCTGCTTCCCCCCCGGGCTCGATCCCAGGACCCTGAGATCATGACCTGAGCCAAAGGCAGAAGCTTAACCCACTGAGCCACCCAGGCACCTGTTTTTTTCTTTCAAGTGAAATGAGAAGGAAGGCTCAAACTGAGGAAATTAAGTCAGGGGCAAATAATTTCACTACTGCTGACCTCAACTTTATTGTATGCAGAGTGAAGTTGTTGGTGTGCACTCCCCAACTGCTAAGTGGACTTTTTCTCACTACTGCTAATAACTGTTGTCCAAACTTTGTCTTTTGAATTCAGGAGGGGGAATGGAATGTGTTTTTATCTCCAGACTATAATTACACATTTTGACAGTAACCTGTTTGATTTTTTTCTCCTTACTTGTGCTATAGCGTGAAAAGAAAACAACAGAAGCAGTTAGGGAAATCTAAAGGAGAATGGAACTTATTTTGCTTTTCAGTGTTTTCAAGAAAACTCATTCAAGTTAATATATATCTTCTAGGTAGATGTGGAATATCTTACCAGCCATTAGGTATATTTTATGTATAGTAAAAAAAAAAAAAAAAAAAGTAAGTATTTTCATTTGCAAAAAAAAGAAGGTGTAAATTATTATGAAAACTAGAACACACAGAGGTGGACTAAAGAGAAGACCCTACTACACTGATCAATGACTCAAAAAATAATTTGGGGAGAATGAAATCACCACACAAACAGCACTGTGTACCTGGAGCTTGGATTTCATTGGATTTTCCCCCAAGGGAAAATTTACACTGAGGGGAAGGGAACTTTTACTATTAGTTATTTCAGAATTATACTACCAAGGACTCATATGTCCTTGGAACTGTGGCCTCAAGAGAGGATATAAAACCTACCCGCTGGGGCTCTGTTGTGTAACTTCCCATAAAACGTTCTCTTTGGGAAACTCAGATCTGCAGTGTGTTTGCTTCGGGAAAGGAAAAAGGTTAATTTTTAGTGGAATGGTAACCCTTATTATGTAAGAGTCCCCTAGTTAGCTCCCAGAGGAACCCTTAGTTTTCAAGTGCAGATGTACATCCAGGCTTTGATTATCCCCAGCTCTGCAGTTTGGGTTTGATCGGAGTACACTATTCATTTCTTTTACTCTTACGTCACTCCAGAATTTTACTTCAGTGGCTTCCAGAGGCAGCACAGGGAAGTAATTAATAGCAATGCCTCAGGAGCCAGGCTGCAAGGCTTTGAATCCCAGCTCTGCCAGTAGCAGCTGTGTGACTGTGGAAGGTTGCTTAACCTCTCTGTGTCTCAATTTCCCCAACTGTAAAATGGAGATAATAATTATAATTCACTTCATAGGATGACTGTTAAGTTACTATAAACAAAGCTCATAGAATATTGCCTGGCATATGAGAAAGCACTTCAGAAATATTAGGTATTATTCACAAAACTTTAGGCTGAGGCTAAATATGTAAATTAAATTTTACTTTTTAAAATGTGTTCCATAGAACTTAAAAAAAAAAAAACTAGGATAATCCCAAATTAGGCAAGCTATGAGAGCAGAACACTGTTTGCTTTGTAGATTGTCTTTTAATTGCATATAAACATTTTGCGTCCACAAGCATTTTGGTTGTTATAGAGGATTTAGTCAGAATTTGAAAAGCTACATACAACATCGATTTTTTAGTCTCACTGGGGATTATGATTTTATGGAAAGGACTTTCTTTCCCTCTAGTTGAGTGTCTAATTCATTCCCTGGGATGCTCAATAGATAGATTGGTTTCTAAGAGGTAGGGTTACCCTGGGAGACTCTACAAAGAGCCTTAGGGGGCTTCTCACTCAAAGGAGGCAGGGCAGGTTCCCTGATACCAGGTGAGAGGATGAGTTCTCAAACGAAGACACACGCCTGCTTCCCCTTTCCTCCCAGCTGGAAAAAAAAAGTACAAAGGGGACATAACCCCACACACAGCACTGAAGTGTCAACTGATCTCAGAGGTGTCTGATGCATCAAACACAGTCATTTGATCCTTCCCTTTGGAACAGGTCTGGGTAGCAGACTCATACACGTGGAGAGGAATCACTGCAGATAAACTAGCAGGATCAGGAAACCCACGTTATGATCATATTTTTTATTTTAGTTTAAAAAAATCTGCAGGGTTTTCTTTTTCTTCCAGTGGGGAGATTTTTCATTTGTTTTATTGGTGCTACTATGGAAGAGTGCTATTAAAGAATGGCATTGCTCTAAAAGAGTGCAGAGTTCGTTCCAACAAATCCCTTCTGAGCCCCCAATGTGCCTGGCATTGTATCGGGCCCTGGGACTTCCCCAGTGCCCTAAAGGAGCATGGAGTCCAGAGGGGAAAGAAACAGGAAGCACATCACTTCAGAACAAAAGGAGAGATTTAAAATGGGGAATTTGATGTCCACCTGGTTAAAAGCCCCTCTAGAGAGGAAGTTTGAGGGAAGAGAAGACCCAAGAGCAGTTCCCACATTGTCCCTGCATGCAGCGAAGCAGGTGGCATTAGAGTTCATGTCTGACCAGAAAAGGGTGAACTTTATATAAATAATACCTGAATAAATCTGAATTAAACAAATAGTTAATAATTAAACAAATCTGAATTAAACAAATAGTTGAACTCTCACTTCAAGTAGTGAGACAGATACAAACAAGGCCAAGTGACTTAGCTGAGTTAAGGTCAACAGGCTGGTGTGTAAAATACTTGAAAATCTATCCGGCCTACCATTTTGTTAAAATGCTGTGCAGACCAGAAGCAGCTGCAAATTCTCCCTGAACTCTGGCCCTGCCCAGCACTTGAAAAAATGTTGCTTTGGCCACAAAGGGATAGATTAACTCAGCGCCACTTAGGGGGAAGGCGACTTTTTTTTTTTTTTTTTTTTTAAATCACAGTTGCTCGGAGTGTCATATTTTGCACACTATTTGTTCATGTTCCTACCTTAACTAGATTGTCTAGTTAACAGCAACTAGGACATTGACAAATTTGTGCCTCCTTTAAAACAAAGCCAGATTTTAAAAACTTAGTAAGCAGTAATTTTTTTTTAAGGAAACATTTAAAGAAGCTACTGAATGAATATCCACTAAGCACTGAGTTAAACAGCATTCATACAGGCTTTCCACCCAAAGCCATTTTTGGTGTCTCCTCTTTGGGGGACAGATAATTAGAACTAATTGCTGTCTTTGTTTCCTGTTTGGGGGACAGATAATTGGAACTAATTGTTATTTTCCATTCCTTCACTTTTCCCATCCAACCAGTAAGTCCAGGTGATGCTACCTTCTGAACATGTTCCACTTCTGTTCACTTCTCTCCACCACCACTGTCAGTGTCCCGGTTTAGGTCACAACATATCAGCATTTATCTAAATAGTCTCTTCAGTGATTCTTCCCTTGACAAAATGACCTTTTATTTTAGAAGAGTCTTTAGTAAGAAGGATAAAATACTGATACTAACAACTAGTACCAACTCATTTAGTCCATATTGTACACCTGTCACTATGCTAAGCACCTTATAAGCTTTGGTTCATTCAATCCTTAGTACAACCCTACAAGGTAGTTATAATTTCTCTCTCCATCCACCAGGGAGAAAACTAAATCCTAGAGAGGTTAAACAACTTGTCTAAAGCCAGTTGGCAAGTGGTAGATCCCAGATATGAACTCTTTGTCTCTAACACTTATGCTCTTAACTACCATGCACACTCTGCCATATTTGCTGAAATTCCCCTTAAATAGTAAAACTCCCTTGCAGTATTAAACTATGTTATACCACCCAGCACAATGCTAGCATATAAGAATTCAAAAAGGTTCTGTTATGTTTTGTTTTGTTTGAATGGATAGATTCAGGAATACTCATGTAGATAGCAGGAAGCTGAAGTATTCCTTCACTTATCCCACATCATTATGAAATTTATTTTTTAGATAAACCAGTTTTCTAGATAACAAATTAAACCATTTAAGAATATAATTATTTTTATCTTGATAAAACATTTCTGAAATGTATTTCATTCTTTATTGCCTTAGTAGTAAAGTTCTACTTTATTAACCTAATGACAAAGAAAAATTGTTTTGAGCAAGAAATATTGTATACACTATTTATTTAGAATTTCCTTCTGGATTGCGGTTTTAATTACCATCTATATGCTGAGGAAGTCCAGATCTTCCAGAATTTCTCTCCTGACTTTCAGATCCATGGATATCCACACCACCACTTGACCCTGCAAGTTCAGAATACCTCGAACACCTCCAAATACACCTAGACGCTTAGATCTGCATCTCCAGAATTCCATATCTTTTTTTTTTAATTTATAATTTTTTATTTTTTATAAACATATATTTTTATCCCCAGGGGTACAGGTCTGTGAATCACCAGGTTTACACACTTCACAGCACTCACTAAAGCACATACCCTCCCCAATGTCCATAATCCCACCCCCTTCTCCCAAACCCCCTCCCCCCAGAATTCCATATCTTAATGGAAGATTCTGCTATCTAGCCATAGGGACAGGCATAATGTCTGATGACTCCTTTTCCTTCAATGTTCCCTAACCAGCAAATTAACAAAAATTTTACATTCTAAATGTCTCTCAAATACACCACACTTCTGTGTGCGTTGCCTTCTTTGGCCACTAAGTATCTCCACCTGGATTGTTGTAACAACACTCTAAATGGTGCCCTTACCTACAATTCTAACACAATCGCACTCATTCTCCACACTACAATCAGAATAGATTTTTTAAAACTAGAAGTCTGGTCATGTCACATCTCAGTCTGAAAACTTTCAGTAGTTTCCCAGGCTCATGGGATCGAGGTTCAAAAGTTTTTAATATTGCTTACGAAGCCTTCTGAGGCTTTCTTGCCTTTCCATATGTTGCCATCCCTTTTTACCGGTCCCGCTCACCGAACACAGCTACGTCATAGAGAACATTTCCCCTCTGCTTCTAGGTCCTTGCATGTGCTGTCTGCCCCGACCCTACATGGGAGGCATGCAGCTCCCATGCTCGTGAGCACAGCAGCTCTTCCCACTTGTAATACTGTGGTTAAGCACCAATTTGTTTCTCTCATCTTCTCTTTTCTCTCCCTCAAGGAGATGGATGGAACCCATGCCCACTGTATCCTGTTCACCCTGTATCCCTAGTACCTAACTCTTGTGTCTAGAGCAGAGTAGGTACTAACATTTCTTTTAAATTTTAGTATAGTTTTAGATTTAGAGAAAAGTTGCAACACAAAGAGTTCCCTTGCACTGGCACCCAGTTTTCCCTACTGTCAACATCTTAATTAATGTGATACATTTGTCACAATAGAGCAACGTTAATACCTAATTATTAACTAAAGCCATGCTATTCAGATTTCCATAGTTTTTTTTTTTTTTTTTACATTTACTTATTTTTTTAGTAATCTCTACACCCAGTGTGGGCTTTGAACTCATCATCTCCAAGATCAAGTGTCACATGCTTCTCCAAATTAGCCAGCCAGGTGCTCCCAGATTTCCTTAGTTTTTAACCAAAATGTCCTTTTTCTGTTTCAGTATCCCATCCAGGAACCACATTCCATTTAGTACCCATTCCTCCCTAGGTACCTCTTGGCCTTGAACAGTTTCTGAGACTTCCCTTCTTTTCGGTGATCTCGAGAATTATGAGGGATACTGACTGGGTATTTTGTGGAATATCCCTCAGTAAGAACTTATCTGATGTTTTCCTCATGATTAGACCAGATTATGAGTTTGGAGGAGGAAGACCACAGAGGTAAAGTGCCATTTCTATCACCTCATATCAAGGGTACAGAGCGTCAGTATGACTTACCGCTGTGATGTTAACCTTGATCTCCTCCTAGCTGAGGTAGTATCTGCCAGGTTTCTTTAGTACAGGGTTACTCATTTCCCCCCTTTCCATTTTGTAGTCAGGAGGTCACTATGTCCAGCCTACATTCAAGGGGTTAGGAGTTAGGCTCCACCTCCTTGAAGCCAGAGTGTCCACATAAATTATTTGGAATTCATTTGTATTAGAGACATATATATTCCTTATTTATTTCAGTATGCAATCATAGATATTTATTTTCTACTTTGGGCAATAATCCAATACTACTTTATTTTTTTGTACTTAAATAGTTACAGCTTTGTCCATCAAGAACTTTTTCAGTTGGCTCCTGGGTTTATTTGACACATCGCTGATTGTCTTTCAAGCACTCCCTCTTTCTGGCACAAGACACTTCAGGCCCACCTTGTGTATTCCCAGGCCGAGACCTAGAATCAGCCATTTCTTCAAGGGGTCCGATTCCCTTCATTGTAAACTATTTCAAAACCACAGTCTGGGCTCTGGGTAGGTACCAACACTTTTTTAATACAAAACATGATTCATTTTTAAAAGCCACAAAAGCACAAAGACTAATATATCTTCCCACCACCCAAAATAAGCAGATGTTTTTTTTCCCTTTGTTTTGCTTCAGATATATGTAAAAAGTAAAACATGAAGTCGAAGGCCAATTTTCCCCAAAGGCCTTTTCCCCAGTCCTGACCCCTTCCTTGCCTCCCAGAAGCAACCACAATCTTGAGGTATAGATACTCTTTTTCAAGCTTTGGTGGAACAGTTACAGAAGCATATTTATTAAAGGAAAAACCTGGCCTTTATGTGGGCTGAGCTGCCCCCCTCGTGGGCTGTGCTGGTTGGTAGTGGTGTCTGTACCCCGAGCCATGTGTCTGCACCCTCAGCTCCTCACATCACTCCTACATACTGGGGTTCCATCTCTCAGTCACCTCCAGTCACTCTCTTTTCTCTAGTTTGTAGCTTTCCATCTTGTCCCAACCTGCTGCTTTGTAGGCAGCTTCTGGCAACCTCCGTGTCAGGAGGAAGAAGACCAATAGCCCATAGACTTTGCAAAAGCCAACTATAAACTGGAAAGTGCTAGGCAAATAGAAAATGTTACTGTTTTGTTCAAAGTGACAAAAGGGGAGGGGGGTGGGGACATAACATTCATACATTTGGAGTACTTGGCTCTTTCACATCTAATTTTTTTTTTAAGATTTTATTTATTTATTTGTCAGAGAGAGAGAGAGAGCAAGCGAGCACAGGCAGACAGAATGGCAGAGGGAGAAACAGGGTCCCTACAGAACAAGGAGCCCGATGTGGGACTCCATCCCAGGACGCTGGGATCATGACCTGAGCCGAAGGCAGCCGCTCAATGAACTGAGCCACCCAGGCGTCCCTCACATCTAATTTTTAGCTTAAAGACATTACCAGTTGCTTTTAGTTATTTTTGAGTTGTACTTCTGGAAAGTTGAGGCTGCCAGATTTAAGACCACCAGATATCTAGAAATTAGGATAGTTAATTTCATGATTCTTCATTACTATTTTTCTTAAAAATACTATTCTTCAAAATATAGGAATAATAAGCAAAACAGAGAAAACCCTTACTACTAAAGAGATTGCTTATGAAATGAATTCTTTCTCCAGCAAGGGACTGACAATGAGAGACTAATTATGCAATGATAAAGTGAAAGCCTTTGGCTGTAATCTCCATCCACTGGACTGCAGTGCTATGTGAGCAGTCCAGCTGATCATGTTCTGGGTGCAGAGCATGTTATCTGCTTACTAAGGTAAGCAGTTATCTTAGGTTTGGGATGCCTAGTATTAATAGTAAATATATTAAATTTCTTTCCACAGCTTACACTTACTCTGACAAAGGCAAATTTGGAAGCAATTACTTGAGGATAGTTTGGACAACACCTAGATAATCAAAACAGGCACAATGAAGCACTTCCTGAGGTAAGTACTTA
Source organism: Mustela nivalis (assembly GCF_964662115.1). Taxonomy (NCBI): domain Eukaryota; kingdom Metazoa; phylum Chordata; class Mammalia; order Carnivora; family Mustelidae; genus Mustela; species Mustela nivalis. The sequence continues at coordinate 12,641,828 of NC_139028.1, forward strand.
TGGTTCCCTGGTTGAGCCCTCTAAAATGGAGAAACTTCCTTCTGAGTTAGAAAAACAGTTCTGTTCACTATTTGTAATCCTATAACCAGATCTCTTAGAATTGCATAAAATAGCACTGTATTTTGGCTAGGAATAATTTGGTCACAAGTTTCCTCTGCTGCCCTATCTGAATACTGATGTTAAGAGAGCACTTACAGTAGGAGATTACCAGAGATCATAAAGAGCACAGGCACGAAAGCATGGGGTAGGTGTACTTTGGACAACCTGGATGCCATGTGTCTTCTAAAGCCTTAAGGTCAAGGTTTAAGGAATCAGCGAAGTAGTCAAGGAATCAGTGTAATTTGTGTGGAATCATTTTCCTGGAAAAAGTAATTTTAAATATTCTTTAATTTAGATTTTGGTTGGTTGGCCATTCATATGGGCATTTTCAAACATTCCTTTTTGGTAAAAAAAAATGTATATATTTTATGCATTTATGGTAAAAATGTATATATTTCACACACACACACACACACACACACACACACATTCATATTCTAAGCTTTTGCTCTTCCTGCCTCCTTGATGCCTCTGAAGTCTGCATAAATTGTTGGTTCCCTCAAGATTGTGCTGTGTAGGGCGCCTGGGTGGCTCAGTGGGTTAAAGCCTCTGCCTTCGGCTCAGGTCATGATTCCAGGGTCCTGGGATAGAGGCACGCATTGGGCTCTCTGCTCAGCAGGGAGCCTGCTTCCTCCTCTTTCTCTGCCTGCCTCTCTGCCTACTTGTGATCTCTGTCTGTCAAATAAATAAATAAATAAATAAATAAATAAATAATTGTGCTGTGTAGAGTAACATATATGCTGGTGTATTCTATGGTGATATTGTATTGTTCTGAAAGCCATCTGACTGGAATTATAATTATAATTATTTTTAAGGGTATTTGATGGCCATTCACAATCTATTAATGAAATTCCCAGAGAAATTTTACATATTAAAATATTATAAAAGAGAGTTATTCTGGTCCCCAAAGTTAGAAAACAATAACATACTTTCCAGAATATTGAGTTTCTTTTTCTCAGGATAGCCTACCTTTATTACATATTCTTGCCCCTTGCTGTGGCTGTTTTCTCTAAGCAAATAATTAGTCAGCTCACTTCTTTTAGGAAGTGATTTCATTCTTTTAGTGGCGGCCATTTAAGATTTTCTTTTTCTCACTGATGTTGGTTGCATCACTGTGTGTGGAACACCTAGATCAGTTTGTGGGGGAATCACTGTGTTTTGGTGGGGCTACTGGTTTTAGAATTACAGAAAGTTCTCAGGAGGTCACTGTTAAACCATTTACAGGAATTAGCTTTTTTTATTGTACAGAATATTTCTTAGCCTGTTTGTCTTAGCTGTGTAAAAGGACAATATTTGAAAAATCACTAGGACATCTGCCAGCAAAATACTGATCTGACACGATTGTGGTTGCCATGGTAATTAACCCATCAATTTACTCACACGTTCATGAAAAATTGGTATTTTTTAATCCCTCCGGAATGTAAACATGGTGTCTTTTAGTTGCAGAAGGTTTTAGTGTTAGGTGAAACTTAGAGGTCAGGGTCTCCTTTCGAAAAGGGGGAGATGCTAGTGGTAAAGTCTGGGGCAAGATTCTTATTACTGGGTTTCCTCTTCAAAGACTTCATTTAGAAAAACTTGAGCAGCCTCACAACCAGCCATTTTAGGAGAAATAGTAGCATTTGTTTCTGTTAGTCTTCTACTAAGCCGAATAGCTACAACACTATATCTAGTAGGGATGAGAAGATTTTTGTAATTAATTTGTACTTGAGATTAAGAGCCAATCTGGTAAAAACCTGCTGTGACTTCCCAAATGCCAGCACCAAGAACAGAACTAGCACATCCCAGTCAGTTCCATGTTCTGATACAAATCCTTCTCTTCCAACTCAAGACATATATTTTATAAATATTATTTGACATCAATCATTTAAATATGAAACAGAAGATAGGGTAACAGATTACATATCAAGAAAGAAAATGAGGATTTTCATTGACCACTGGTTTTGAAATAATAAAAGGAAACTCAATCACTGTCCCAAGTTGACTATTGCTTTGGCCCTAGTTTGTGTTTTTAATGCTTTTTTATTAAATTATAATGTATGTATAGTCATTATATGTTGGTGTTTTTAATGCTTTTTATTATATATACATTATGTGCTTTTTATATATACATTATGAGTATATACTCAGTATACGTTGGTGTTTATGGAATCGGAAGGATAAGAGGGCAAGGAGAATTACCCTGAATTACAAGCTCTATCGGGTCATTTAAATTGCCTTTTTCCCCCCTGTAGTCCCTTTGAACAGATGTGGGACAATTTCAGCAATCTTTTCATTTGAACCAAAGAGGAGGTTATGTAAACACAGCCTGAAAAAATTAGGTGTTTATTCCTGAGCTCAGCAAATACATTATGCAGAATAAGGAGTTGATTCTGAGAAGAATTCAGTATTATTTAAAAGCCCACAGAGTCATTAATCTGTCAGCCTCTGAGTTGCTCTAGAATGAAATGCTTCATTTACAGCTCCAGAAGAAATGAGGTTAATCTTAAACCAGGTTGGGGGAAAGAATGGATTTTAATCCCTAGTTAAGTGACAGGACTACACACTCTGCTCTTTCTAGCTCACTTCTGCCATCAGTGTAACTGACATGAGTGTATTAATGGCATAGCTGTTCAGAGCATAGCAGAGTGGAGAAAATATTTGATTAAAAAATTACATGAAATATTAGAAATAAATGTCACAGGATTAATACACCAAGCTGAAGGGTATATTTGCAATTAAGAGTAGATACAGGATACTGTATAAGTAGCCTGTAGTCATCTAGTGACTTTAGCCATGGTCTGCATGAAGGGAATACAAAGATAAAATGCAGAAGAAATTGTATTTATATACATGACCAGAAAAGGAGAGAGCACGTCTTGAGCCCCACATAGAACTAAAGCTTAGGGTTTAGTTTATATATCTCATTAGTTTTAATTAAGTTGATGTATATAATAGGGATGGCTTAAAACTTGTACCAAGATCTTTTCCCATGCTAGGATTTTTTTTATTGAAATTATATTTTTTACAGTTATCAGAACATTATGAAATTTTCTAACAAAAGGAATCTTCTAAGTCACTTCCATGTAAACAATTGCTTCCAACTATGCCAGCCTCAGGATCTCACTTTCTTGGCCATAGACTTCACTGCGTACCTTCCTCCTCTGGCAGAAGAAAGTGAAGGAAAGCATCTGTCACACTCACACCTCCATGGGAGAAATTTTGAGAAATAGAACAAAGTTATAACCAGTTCCTGGCTATAAGGCAATGAAAGGGGGGAGAGTATTTTACTGTTATCATTAGGTAAATAAAGGCTTCCAATTAGCAAAAATATCTGTAAAGTGTTTTTTTAAGTCATTCAACTCAATATCTCAGTCCACCGTTTTCATTTAGTAGGCACTTATCGCTACTAATTCCAGAAGTATCCACATTTTAAATTTTTATTTTCTCTTTATAACAATTGTAACAAAGTAGGGGTTACTATCCCTTTGTGCAGAGCAAGGCAAGAGGACTTAGCAAAGTTACATAACTCATCAGGGGCGCAGATATTTGAAGGCAGGCCTGTCTGACCTCCAGAGCTTTCTCTCATCGTTTTTGCACCAGGTTACATCCTCACTCTGTGCCTGCTGTGAGGTGCTGGGTGACACAAAAGCGAATATGAGGGGACCTCTGCTGCAAACCTACTACTTGCTCCAGAGGTGAGGCCCACACATAGAAAACTCTGGCGTAAGCGGCAATGTGCTCACGACATGCCATTGGTATTTTGTGGCAGGAGTTTTCAGGGAAGGCTTCGCTGAGGTGGGACTGAGGCGAGGGAGGACTCACGTCAGAGGCTGGGGGAGTGGAGAAGCCGCTGGGAAGGAACACAGCCTGGGAAAGCATGACCAGCTGCCATAAGCAGCAGCTGGTCCAGGTTTATTGGCTGTAGACCTTTGTTAGGGTGAGGGAAAGAGAAGTGGCAAAGATAAACTCGGGGCAGTTCTCAGAGATCTTTGCAGGACCAGCGTAACACAGCCCAGGAGCATGGCGACCTTTTCAGCCAGACCTACAGTGGGACCTGAAGAGAAGGGAGAGTCTGATGAAAACTCATTTTGCCTTCCTTGTGTCTAGTTTTCTCTTAGAGCCAGAAAGCTAGTCCATTCCCTTCACCTGACGGATGAGAGGGCAAAGACCCAGAGAAGCAAAGTAGCTTGTCCAAAGTCACACAGCTCATGGTGGCAAATGGCCAGAATGGAAGTCAGGCTTCCAGACACTTCCCTATTTAATCAGGCAGTATTTCTACTCAGCACCAACCAACGTCCTCAGCTTTTCAAGGCCGACTTTCCAGCCACTTCACTGTTCAGGAAGCTCTTCCTCCAGAGCATCAGCAGGATAAATGAAAGCCAGGGACCCTCAATAAGTATTGGTTTGAATTTCATTCACTGAACTATTGTATGAAGGGAGGAAGGCATGCTGATTTTCCATGTTGTTTCTGTCTCCTTGTTAAGAGAATCAGGTGGCAGAGGCTGGCTTCCCTGTCCAATCTCAGAGGAAGGTACTTTCTCTCCTCTGTCTCTCTAACACTCTGGGCCATTTCTTTTATAGAATTACCACACTGTTTTTGTTTTTACCGTCATTTTTTTTTTTACTAGACTGTAAGTTCTTTGTGGACAAGGGTGGCATGGGATTTGCAGTGACACTAAGTTTTTGGCTCTGATCTACCTCTTCCCTCTGTCATAACCCCCCACCCCATTCTGTACTACACAACTTCTCATTTTGTACTCATTCAGTTTAGTGAAGGAATAAGTAAATTACATGTCAATGATCACTTTTCATTTTTCTCCCCAATTCATTTCAAATCTCCTTCCTTCAGCTACTCCAAGTCTTTTACTCAACAGAAATTAAAATATTCATAATACTGAGAACATTCTCCATGAAATGAATCTCTAACAGTAACAGGCCCACTCCTTATATGCCTTCTAGAAGATTTTGAGGCCCACTCTGGATTATGACTTTATTTATAGATTTGGTTAATTTGGGTTCTTTTAAAAATATTTTTATTTACAATAAAACTTTATATTTGAGATTATGTTTAAATACTTCTTTTTTTGTTTCTTTTTAAAAAATACTTTTCAAATGTCAAAATGTGTTTGCTGATTCCCTTATAAATAAGTCAATGAAAGTATTCTCCAACTAGTAAAACAAAAAATCTGAATTTTAAAAATAAATCTTATAAAATGTATGTATTTAAGCATCATTTTTTAGTAGAGTAGGGAATCATCAATAAATCAAAATAAGCCTGTGCCTCCTTTCTTTGAAATGAAAAGGATAAACCATAAATTTATTTATTGTTTTAGTTATCCCTCTGTCAGCTACTGCTCTCTAAGTCCTCAGATAAAATTTCCCTAGAATGTAAAAATAGTGCCCTTTGTTCCAGCAATAGAATGTGGAATGGTGTCAATCCATGATAAATTTATATCACTACTTTTCAAAGGCAGTGCGATCTTCATGCCCAGGGCACAGGACAGGGCCTCACCGTGGCTCGGTGGGGGAAACACTCTTGTCCTTCCAGAGGCCCACAAACGGTTCTTTGTGATATCATAGTATCAGTTCATGCATCAGGTCCTGTCCAGCCTATCTTAGTAGTAGCTAGCTCATTCTACACAGGGGCCCATTTACAAGGCCAAACCCCTAATGAAGTTAATTCCCAACCGATTTCCAGTGCCCCTAATTAGGAACTCCCAATAGAACAACTAAATTTTTTTTAAATATCATTTCAGAAAATGCATGAAATGCTGGAAACCACAAATATTAAAATATTTGTTCTTTATGGCCACTTAGATGGAAAATGTTTCATTTAGGAAACTGTAGTTTGAACCAAGAACTGTGATTATTTTGTATGTATCCTTCCTCACCAGTAGTGTACTTCTTATTTATTACAGGCTTTCTTCAAGCAAGAATTAAGTTTCATTAGCAAACTCACTGAAACTGTTCAAAATAAGCCACTTTTCTCTTATTATTCCAAACGAAGACGTCAGTAACAAATTTAAGATGCTGGAGTAGTGTTGCACTACAGGTACCCCACCCCCACCCCGCAGGCAGGGGGCTGCATGGTTCTGGGTGATTCTCCCATTTCAGAGGCCCCATCCCTGCTGTGTGGATTCTTCTAACAAAGCACCACAAGACAGGAGCTCGCTTTTATTTGGTGTTAGAGATATGATCCATTTTGAATAATTAACACTGGATGGCTATTCTGGTTCAAGCCAGAGAATGAATGTTAAATAATAGAAGTGATCATAACTGCCTTGTGGAAAAACACTGCTATGAACTCTCCATAAACCTTACTCAGCAGCATATTAATAAACAGTTGTAACAGAAAATGTTGGAAATAAAACATGTATAAGTAGTTCTAATTATTAAATCAGTTTCTCTCAGTGTTTGTGCAAGGCATTGTGTTAGGAAGCCACAATAAGTCCTTCTGGAACACTATCAAAATACTGTGATTAAAAAAAAGAGAGAAACAAACAGAAATTGCTGTCTATGCATGGGATTATTAAACATGGGATAGTGATCAGTATTTTCTCCTAGTACTCTTGAGAATGTTACTGTTGTTCCTACCAAATGTAGATCTTTTCAGTAATGAGTTGAGAATCTTCCATCAGAACTAAGAAAATAAGTCTAATGTTATAAAGGAAAAAAGCAAAAGATTCCCCTAATTAAAAGTAAGCCTCTCATTTTGGTGATTTATACCAGGAAGACAGACCAAGCAGAATTATAAAACCCCTTAATAGAATTCAGGTGGTAAAGAGGGTGTGGCTATAATTCTTTCTCTAAGAAGAGGACCTTCCTTCCTTCCTTCCTTCCTTCCTCCCAAACCAACCACTAATCAACTTAAGAACATTTCATGGTCCATTTTCTTCATTTCTTCCTTTTCAGGGTAAACATGACAAAATATTCTCCTAAATTTCTCCCAAGACATTTAATCATGTTTATTCTCCTCTGGACCTTCAACTTTTTTTCATAAACTTTACAACTTAGGGACTTAAACACATTCAAAAACTTAAAAAGTTAGCCCCTGGCAACACTTTATGGTAAAGAACAGCCATCCTGAGCCGCTCATAAGGAGGCTTTGCTGATCTGGCTCTTTCATGAGAAAGCAAGTTGGATATTGTCACTGTCATCAAAACAAGGTTTCCAAAGTAAAGGGCAACACTGGTGTTTCCACCTCTGACCATGCCTTAGTTTTATGATCTAAATGCAAAAATAAATTATATCTGTCAAAACATTGTTTGATCTGATGCTCTGGCTTGAAAAAAACACACAAAGTACCCAGCAAAGCAAGAAAACATAGTGCCTAGCATAGCGAGCTGGCATTTTAGTGAAATATTTGTGGGTATTTGGGCCCATTAGGAAAAATAATAAAATAATATTCTTAATAATTAATATTATCAGGACAACTGACCCAGAAATTACAGAATAAAGAAGCAGTATATAAATGTCACTCTGCAAGTGAATGGGCATTTCCTGGGCACAGTCTGTGGCAGTGTTTCTGTGACAGTGTGAGAGGGATGCCGTACACTTCCGAGATGAGCCCAGAGGGATGGTGCAGCATCTCGAACCCCTCACTGGACATTTCCACTAGGTCTCTCTGTCTTTGACAACAGGAACATCCTCAGGGAAGTGGACAAAAAGAAAAGAGAAAAGCAAACAGAACTTGATGTCTTTTCTCTCCTTTTATGTAAGGCTGTCTTAATGTAAAACAGTTCCCCAGGCATTTTCTTCTCATGTGCAAAGAGGCCAGTGGGAGAAATTATAGATGGGCTAGAAGCCCCGGTACACCTGGACATCTCCTGGCCCTAGGAGGACACTTCTAGGCCTCAAGCCACATCTTTGTTGTATGGATCTATCTGATGGAGAAGCTGCATGAGGGGAAAGTTTCTAGTTTAATTTAAGCTGTAAAATGGTCTGATGGTTTGTACTTAAGTAGAGTAAATACAAAGATACTCCTTAAACAATAATCAGAACCCTTCAGTCTAGGAAGATTTGGTACTACAAGAACCTGATTGTCCTGAGAGTCCTGAAACATGAACTGAAGAGGCTTCATCTGCAGAGGTGGCCCCTGTGCTAAGCAAACGACACAGGCACCATAAGGACAGATCATGGAAAGCTTTTACCCTCAACTTAGTAACAGGCATAAAGCTAACCTGTAATATCATTCCCACTTGGCGGGTGACCAGTTAACAAAGATATTGCTCAATCTTTTCTTCTGGCACAGCTATCTACTAGATGGAAAAACAAAATTTTTTCCAAGAGAGAAAGTTGAAGTTTACTAAATTTCTCACTCATCTAATTAAAATGTTCTTCTGGGGCCCCTGGGTGGCTCAGCTGCTTAAGAGTCTGCCCTCAACTGAGGTCATGAACCCAGGGTTCTGGGATCAAGTCCTCCTGGGATCAAGTCCCACATTGGGCTCCTTGCTCAGCGGGTGACTGCTTCTCCCTCTGCCCCTCTCCCTACTTGTGCACACATTCTCTCTCTCAAATAAATAAATAAAATCTTTTCTAAAAAAGTGTTCCTCCAAATTTATTTTTAAGTTACCTTTTTCGGGGTGGGAAGGAACCTGATAACCTCCTAATACATTTTAGGATGTATTTGACTAAAATAGTTGAATATCAGACTTTATGAGATAGTAAATCCATTTTTTGTCTTTCAGCAGAATCTGACTTCACATAGATATTTTATATGCACTTTTGTAATGGCTTTTGGTGATCATTTTATACATTTTAATTGTTATAGCCTTTTTTCTTAAATAAAATAAAATGTACTTATACAAAAAGGAAAATACACTTAGTCAAAAATGAAAATTAAAATTTCTCATAATTCTTCTACCTAGAAATACCACTATTAACATTTTTGTTGTATATCCTGCATCTTTTTCTCCTTGTTCATACCTCACAATTTTTTTTTCTTTCGAGAGAGAGGTGGGGAGGGACAGAGGGAGAGGGAGAGAGAATCTTAAGCAGACCCCATGTCCAGCACGGAGCCTGGCACAGGGCTCATTCTCAAGACCCTGAGATTATGACCGGAGCTGAATTCAAGAGTCAGATATTAAACCAACTGAGTCACCCAGGTGCCCTGCCATTAGATTTTTTTTTTTTTTTAAGAAAAAAGAGATCATTTCATATGTGTTTCTTTCTAATTTTTTTATATTTGTTAAGCATATTATGACATTTTCTCATATTATTAGATCTTCTAGAACATAATTTTGTTGCCTACAAAGGATTCCATTCTGTTATCTTAGTGTAGCAGTTTGGTTACTTACTGTTTCCTCCATTCCCTTTGCATTTATATGATATAGATCCCATGCCCTTGTACAAATAAGCCTATTAGAATTTTTATTTTTAACACAGGCTGTCCAAGATATTAGGGCCAGAGCAATTAAGCAAAGGAACACAATCCAAGTGTTGGTTCATATTCATAGATGGATCACATGATTAAGGCTATTAGTTAACTACTCTCATTAATCTGAGTGACCCTGGATCACCTTATGTTAGAGTTGGAGGGAATTAGTGAATATTGGTGAAAAAGAAACCTCTTTTAGAAATGACACCAATAAGAAGTTATATAAAGAAATCTGCCTCTTAGGAATCCATAGTAGGAATAGAAGATGGGTTGAATATAAGTTCCTAGATGAGAAGTCCTCTTTACTGGTGTAGCCTGAGTCATTCTGAGACTCTAAGCAGTACTGTGAAGTAGAAGACACTCACATATTAAAAATAAAAGTCAGTGCCAAAGATGTTGTAAGTACATGACTGGCGACTATGCATTTCATAGTTTGTTGAATTACTGGAGTGAGATAGAGGGTGCTACAAAAAAAAACTTTGTTAGCAGGAGCCAAGAACAAACTTGTCAAGAGGTGCAGTTTGGGGAAGGTTGAATCAGGGAATGTTGGAAAACTAAAGGTCAATCCATTTGTTCAATGAACTGATGAGGAGGTCTTCTGGCAAGCCCAAGAAGTGGAGGGACTGGGCATCAGAGAAGACTGCTACACAAGCAAGTCCTCTAGGGGGACAACAGTGCCTAAAGGAAGGCAGAGAGAAGGAGGGAAAGAATGAGAGCAAGGGAAGAATAAAAATAGTGCCCCCACTCCCCTGCAAAGCACTAAGGAGGGCCTGGAAATGGACCAAGGCTAGCTGAGAGGCTGTCTACAGAGGCAGAAGACGAGAGTGGCCACAGCATGTTCTTCCCCAAGACTAAGGGACAGGCAACTTCTAATATACAAGGATACTGTCTTCAAGGTACTAATTTATTTTTAAAATGTTTTTAGGCAAAAGTACGAAAAGAAAGGATTCTTGGCTGAGCCTCACATGACCTCAGTTTTTGGAATATCAAATATACTAGAACAGAGCATTCCGGAGTTGCTGGCAGCGGTGGTGCACCTTCACAGACCTTGGGCTTCCCTCCCAATAATGGGTTTTATAGATTCACCAAATAAAATAACATGGGATTAGAAAAATGAAATATGCTTGTAAATCCAGAAGTCTAATGGTTGATTTTCTTTTGGGCTTTTCCTGCTGGTGGTGGCTGCTTTCTGTTCTCTTCCAGACTTCTAGTGGAAGGGTGCTGTCTTTTGTCTTTGACAGAATGTTGTTCCAGGTGTGCCTGTATTTTTACTGTAAATTTTTGTGGCGCTGCCTAAAATTTGTCATGAGGAAGCTGACTGGAAGATGTGAATTGCAACGGATCTGTTACAATACCAAGCCTGGGGCTTCCAGAACCATGAAAATCGGTAAGCATGAAAACAAAGAAGTAAGCAAAATTTAAGTTTGGTGCGATTGTTGGCATAGTGTGTTCTATCTGTATATAATAATTTTAAACCACTTGTAGAGGAAAATTTTTGAATGACTTTTTTAAATTGTTCTTAATTTTACAGAAACATCACTGAGGGATTCAAAAAGTAAAGTAAGTAAAATTATTTCTGTATTTTACAGCAACTTTTCACTTGGAGGCTTATCTCCAATGTCAAAAAATGAACATTTTAAGGAAGAAAAATATACCAATGGCTGTGCAAGCTGAGAAGAAAGAGTGGTTTGCCCATCGCAATTCACTCTACTTTTGACATGAGAGCAGCTACTGTATGTGATTTCTAGGCAGATTTATGATGCACTTATGACTTTGTTGTTGAATTAATCCTTTTTAATATACTTTCCAAATCACAGAATGAATAGTCCTTGAAACTAAGAGCAATGTTAACTCTCTGGCATTTCTTTAATATCCAAATCATTGAACTTTATACTCAAGATCTCCCAAGAAAATCAGAGAAGCTACTGCACTAGCTCATTTAACAGTTAAGCATCCATATGAGAGAGAAAATCTGGGGTCTTTTTTCAAGATTCTTGAATATTATAATTTTGGCAACCTTAAGACTATATCCTCCATGTACTTCACTTAGTCATAGGCATACTGCCCATTAACAAAGAAACCATGTATATCGGATAAGAAAAATAAAATAATATTTCAATATAAATAGCTTGAAAAAGATGAAAACAGTTAAAAAAAAACAAACTCATGTATTTCTGTTTTACGTTAATTACCTTAATCAGGAAAACTGCACTACCTCCCCTATTGTGAAAATGTCTAATTTACTAGAATTCAAATATGAAACCAATTTTTGTTTTTAGTTTAGTTCTAATTTAGTCTCATTTAGAAGCTCTAAGCGAATACTCGAAGCCCCATCTAAGACCCTACTCAAGCCACTGATGCTCTTGACAAGGGAACTGACTGAAACGTGTCTTCCAGCTGCTGCAGACATCAGTGAGTGTTCACCCTGACGCCATTGAGAAAACTATAGAGGACATCATGGAGCTGAAAAAAATTAACCCCGACATAAATCCACAGTAAGAATGCATTTATGCTGTTGTAAACATAGAACACACGGCATGTACTTAGTGTGTCTATAATGCCGAGCTCACTAGCGTGCTCTCCCTCTCTCCCTGTCACAGTCATCTGCAATGTATTTGGTTTTCAGGTGAAGATTAAAAAAGAAAAGGTGCCTTTTTCATATTTGTAAAGAGCAGCAACTCTCTAGTTGTTATCATTTATGTTTATGCTTCTGAGCTGCAGTAAGAAATCTGATGGATGCCCTGATATCAGAAGATGAAGTCGAGGGAGCCCATTTATCCACAGTTGCTCCGTGTGATGTCTGTTTTACACGAACAGTAAATGTTCACGTTGTAAATGTGCCTAAGCTGATTCTGCTCCTTCCAAAATATCCCTTCAGTTTATGACAGGCAGATAATCTTGGAGACTGTTCCTACTTGCTTGTCAAGAAGACTGGCATGTGTGGGAGGGAGAGATGGTTTTTATTTGAAGACTTCAGAACTTTGTAATTTAGTCATCTCATCTTGGAAATATTAAAATTCATTTGGCAATGTACATGACGTTTAAAATTAGCTTTATATTTTCCATTGGGTGCAGGAGTTTTTCAGTAAAATTTTGGGCTAAGGATTTTGGGTAGAATAAATCCCGTAGGCAGATATATTTAGAGACAGTTTAGGTAGGTAACAATCAAACTGTCTTTTAAATGTGCATAGGCGAGAACTTCAAGTTATCTCTGAAAAAGGCTTTTAATTGCCAAAGACAGGGAGCTGTAGTTGAAGGGCCCTTCAGAGTGCACTTTGTATAGGTCTGTCTCTTGGAGGAATTCTGGGTACTAGCTAATTGGGGCTCATCACAAAATTCCATTTCTGCATGGTCTCTATAGCATTCTTCTGCAGACACTTCAGCTAATTAGCTGTCTTTTCCTTATTCAGTCATTAAGGGTGATTTAATTATACAGTAAATGTCTTTTTGAAACCTCTGACATATACTTTATTTCTTTGGGAAGATATAAGGCAATTCATTTTAAATTAAGTTGAGCCAAAAATTTAAGACTGCAGTTGGGCATGAGGGATATATTAGACTCACAATTGTATTTGGAGATTGGATTAGATTTAATAGTAAATCTTTTTTGTCTCTTCTATGAAAGTTTTATGTTTCATTCAGAAGCATTTCCTTGCCATCTATTCTTTTGATTTCCTTCAGGGCAGAAAAAACCCTTATAGGGAGTAGACTGTGTTTTTACATCTCAATATGGATGTCAGTGTTTTCTAGACTGACATGACAAAATGTAATTTTTTTAAATTAAATAATTTTCTGGAAAAAAATCAGGAAAATAATATTCTGGAAAAAAAATCAGGAAAAAGAGAAGGCTATGGGGAAATATTTTATAATTGATCAACCCATTACTACCGTTAACCAGCATAGTTACCATACAATGTTATACTAGTTTCGGATGCACCATATACTGACTCAACACTTCCTCACATTCCATGGTGCCCATCACAGCACGGGCCCTCCTTCATCCCCATAACCTGTGTCCCCCATTCCCCTACTCACTTCCCTTCTGGTGACCAGTAGTGTTTTCTCTGTAGTTGAAAGTCTGTGTCTTGGTTTGTTTCTTTTTTTCCCCCTTTGTTTTTGTTTGTTTTGTTTCTTAGAGTTCACAAGTGAGTGAAATCATATGGTATCTGTCTTTCTCTGACTGACTTACTTCACTTAGCATCATACTCTCTAGATTCGTCCACATTGTTATAAAAAACAAGATTTCATTCTTTTTTTATGACTAAAATTCCATTGTATGTGTGTGTATATATGTGTATATATCTATATACATCTATACAGACATACATAGATATCACATCTTTATCCATTCACCAATAGGTGACACTTGGGCTGCTGCCATAATTTTTAACCACATTTTGTTTTAATTACATTTTTTAAGTGCTGCGTATGCACTTGAAAAATTACTACAGTAAAAATGGGGGGGAAATGGAATTGGTCCCTCTTGTTGCGTCTTGTTTTATTTCCCTTGCTCTCTTCCTCAATATCAACTCTCTTCTCAGTCATACAGTGATTCCCTGGGTAACCAGAGCCACTCTATTCTTTTCCTAAATTTAAGTATCTCATTTGGTTTTTTGGTGCTATGGTAACAGATAATTATCACTGCCATTTAATTGAATATTCAGTTTAAGTTTAAGTTTAGCATTTGGGCTATCTGACCCTGTGCTCAATATGTGTAATTCTCTATTACTCCCAGCATTAGACTTAACCTCTAAACATCTTATTTTCTCCTCAAAAAAAAAAAAAAAAAAAAAAAAAAAGATGGTCATGATTATAATAACCACCACAACAAAAATCTTCAAATTTAGTGTGAATTGGGAGTAGGACCATATTGGACAGTAACTCTGGGTGGAATCATATGAAATTGCCAACATTTAAGTATCTTTAAGCCACAAAAGTGAATGGCTATAGAGAAACAACAGGAACACATAAATGTGAAATAGTACCTTCAGATTTTAAAATGCCATCATACAAGTACAGGAGAATATTTACATGACAGAAGCTTGTATGAAAAAAGGATTTTGGTGATTATTTAGTCACCTGCTTGATAAAGTTGTTATGTGAGTGATTGAAAAGACCCTATTTTATCTGCTATGTTGTAGGGGAGAAAAACAAACTGAGATCACAGGAAGTAGTGATCCTCTGTGTATCACACTTGCCAGACTGTTTCTGTTCTGATGACCCGTTTTAAGGGGACTGTTATCCAAACAGAACACATTCAGAGAAGACTGAGCGAGAGAGTAAAACATGAGAAACCCATGTCCTATGAGAGGGAACTGAAAGAATCCAGGATTTTTTTTTTAAGCCTGAAGATCAGACTAGAAGAAAGAATCACTATCTTAAAATAAGTAGTCATGGCAGAGGAAGTTGGAAATAAATTTGCTCAGAGAACAAAATTTGAACTATTTGGTAATAGGGAAAGCAAATTTTGTTTCAACATAGGAAAAAGTATTCAGACAAATAGAGCATTCAGAATGTGATGAGAAATTTTATGAAGTAGTGAGTTCTTTCTCTTGGCATTGCCTCATGTGTCAGGGATGCTCCCAAGCATAGGTTTTCTTGTATTTGTTTCGATATTGTTGTTCTGAAATTTTCCTTCCACTGTGCCCCTGAGAGCGGTCTCTCTTTCACACACACATTATCACCTATATTTTCTACATCTTACTTAAGTTACTGGCATTAAAGAGAGCCCTTGTTTTTTAAGCCATATTGTTACAACTTGGTTTAAGAAAAGGCCAGAACAAAAGGCAAATTTCAGCCAAGTTCTACAACTGCCCATTTGAAGCTTCAGTAAGAAACTATGCCTCCTCCACTCAAGTAAGAAGTAGTTGTGAGACCAATGCAGGAAAAGTAGCATTCTTTATTTTTCTGAGTAAACTAAATATGGATCTATGTCCACAAAAAGAAAAGAGAAACTGGGCTTTGATTAAATACATCACGTATGAGCAATTTCCTCAATATTATATAAATATGGAAAAGTCCTATTGTGCACCCATCAAGTGAACTAATGCCAAAATGTATGTTTTGTTTTTCCTCATGTGTGTTTCTTCTGTTTTTAAACACCTTAGGTTGGGAATCTCTCTTCAGGCTTGCCTTCTGCAAATAGTTGGCTACAGAAACCTTATCGCAGACGTGGAAAAACTGCGCAGAGAACCCTATGATTCTGATAACCCCCAACACGAAGAAATGCTTTTGAAGGTTAGACCTTGAACACCTTTCTGTGCTTTTCTTAGGTCAGCTAAGCATTGCCAAGCACCAGCTAAGTGCTAGACACTGTTATAAGAGGGAGAGTACAAAGATGAATAAGATATGGGTGTGGAACTGGTTGGCAAAGCCTACTTTGCTTGCTGGTTCAGATGTAGGAGGTAAATTCTTCATTAGAAAATTCATGTGGGAAGCTAAATGTAAAGCCTTTTTTTTTTTTAATCTGAGAGAATATCAGAGGTGATTTCTGTGAATGCTCATTCTGGCTTAGGTTTAGGCTATTTAACTGTATTGAAAGCCAGTAGGAGGAAGAGCATTTGTCAAAGAGTGACCTGGGATTTCCATTTATGACTTTTAATAGACATCAAAGAAGATGAAGTTGGTTTCTGCTTCAGCAATAGCCCTCTAGGGAAATTACCTAAGATCTTATTGCTGATTATTTATTCATGTAACTTGGAGAGTATCAGAAGAGGAGGTTAAGGTTTATATCTGGTTTATTAAAACTGTTAGAAGAACAATATGCACTTGTAAATACTTATGGCTGTCAAAGCAAAAACTTAAATATCTTATATGATCTGATGTGCATCATTAAACACCAATAAAACTTGACCCCAAAACACTGAATTTGGAGTTTAAGAAATTAGGACCCAACCTTTAGAACTATTCATCTGAAATATTTTCTAAATTTACTCCTGAAAATAGATGCTTTTTTAGGATGGAATGCTTCCTTGTCCTTTGCTAGAATACAAAAAGTCACTAACAAAATTGCAAGAAAACATTTGTTTAGCTGCCTTAACTTTATTTCATTGAAAAAATGTCAATAGGAGCTGTAATTTTGTGTGAAAGAGTGCTGTATTTTTGTGTGAAGGAGTCCGTGCTTTTGTGTATGTAAATACTTACACAAATGACTTGTCTCTGCTAATTAGTGCTATATCTGATATGAATCCCTGAAATTTAAAGAAGGCTCATTCTTAGAAGTAGTTTTTCTTCTTCCCTTTCTGCTCTGCTTAAATTTAGCTAACCTACTGGCTGAGCTTCATTTCCCGTTATTGCCTTTTTTATCGTGTTTTCTGATAGAAGTAGTCAAGTTCAATTAAAATGACCTCAAGGTGAGAAATAAGAGGTGAATGAAAGAGAAAAGTGGTAGAAAACTTAACAGAGTGGCCACAGGCAACTGAAGAATGCCTCAGAATGGCCGTGATGCCTTCAGAATCAGTGACATCCTGGTGCCTGCTGTGCACCGTCTGAGTTGATCTGTTGTACTAATGCCGCACATTGTGGGTTTTCAACAAATATGAGTGAATGCATGAATTACTGTGGTTCATTAGATACTAAAAGTCAAGAACTTTTATGACATAACTTTTATCTGTGGTCATGATTTGAGTTTGTATGTGTTATTTTTTACTGGCACAACCATAAGAGTTAAGCAAAGTGATGGTTGGTATCTACAGCTGAGCAAACTACAAGCATTTCAGTCCAGGTTCTGATCCACACAGCTAGTAAGTTATAAAGCCAGGGCTCTCCATTGCTGCCTTAAGCACTCTGAGGAAAGGTATCTTTTCTACCCTCAAGAATCTTGCAATCTAATTGGGGAGATACTATGTGTCTACAAAATCACTAAACCTTAACCACAGAGCTCCCTCAAAATAGCTTTTGAATGTTTCCTATGTCCACCAACTTATTCTAACATTATCTCCAACTTGGGCTATTATAATAGCCTTATAATTCTGCCACTAAGTATTAGCTTCCTACATTCCATCTTCTAAAACACTGCTGGAGGGATTATCTAGTCACGTTAACCCTTAGGTTAAAAACTTAAGAGGCACCTGGGTGACTTAGTGGGGTAAGCCTCTGCCTTCAGCTCAGGTCATGATCTCAGGGTCCTGGGATCGAGCCCCACATCAGTCTCTCTGCCCAGCAGGGAGCCTATTTCCCCCTCTCTCTCTTCCTGCTGCTCTGCCTAATTATGATCTCTCTCTCTCTCTCTCTCTCTCTGACAAATAAATAAATAAATAAATCTTTAAAAAAAAAAAAAAAACAACTTCAGATTCCCTCTATCTGACAGAAGAAATCCCATGCATCTTAACATGGCATTTAGGACCCCTTCTATCACTGCAAGCTGTATCCCTGTATCCACCATGCTCTGTCATTCACCTTGACCACAACAGGCTGTGTATCCCATATGCCCAGATATTTGCCTATGTTATTCCCTCTATTACCTATTATTCTCACAGCAAAAGTCAGCTCTTTTTAAAATCCTTACTCATTCGATTTTGAAATCTTCTCTAGTCTCCCCAAGAATGCTTAGGAATGGGATCTTTATTCTCTTCTTTAGTCAATTCAAATCCCAATTCTGATAATAAAATCAATAATAATAAAACATTGAGAATTTAGCACACATTAATCATCACAGTAAATGTTTTGCAGCATTATTTCACTTAATGGTCACAATAACCTTGTGGTGAGATACTGATATTATCCCCATTTTCAGGTGAGGAAAATGAGGCCGGGCAGTGAAGTGTTAGAAAGGGCTCCTCGCTACTGTACTACACTACCTCCCAGAGGAGAAACCATGTCTTGTTCCCGTTTGTATTTCAAAAGGCTAGCCTGTGGCTTGTGTTTATATTTATTTATTTGACAGACAGAGATCACAAGTAGGCAGAGAGGCAGGCAGAGAAAAAGGAAGGGAAGCAGGCTCCCTGCTGAGCAGAGAGCCCAATGCGGGACTTGATCCCAGGACCCTGGGATCATGACGTGAGCTGAAAACCCTGGGTGGCTCACCCACTGAGCCACCCAGGTGCCCCCATGGTTTGTGTTTAAGGCCTGATCTTAGGCTGCTTCATTTTTAGAATGGGTAATAATACCCTTGTTACCTAGTTCATAAACTGTTTAGAGTAAGTCAGCAAACTAAAGCCTGTGGGCCAAATCTTGCCTCCCACCCATTTTTGTAAACGAAGTTTTATTGGAATATGTCCATTCATTGATGTGTGTACTACCTGTGGCTGCTTTTGTACTACAATGTCAAAATTAAGTAACTGCAACAGTGACCATTTGGCAACCAAAGCCTAAAATATTTACTATCTGGCCCTTTACAGACAAAATTTGCCAACCCTTGATTTAGAGACTTTGGTAATATATTGCCATATTGTTTAAGTGCTTTGATTTATAAACACAGGAGACCATTATCAGTGCTTTTAGTCTTAAAGTATAAAAAGATTTTATGGATTTTATAATCATTCAAATATAGGGTGAGATGAAACTGAATAACATTACTTTATGTTCATATAGCACTGTTCATGTAAGTTATTCACATGGACATTTTTATTAAACATTTTCTAACCACATTAATAATAAAGTGAAAATTTAAGATGGAGTCACATACTTAATAGAAAATAATAGGAGTTCCTGGCTGTCAGTCACTTGAGCATCTAACTCTTGATTTCAGCTCAGGTCATGATCTCAGGGTCATGGGATTGAGCCCCACATTAGACTCTGCACCGAGCGTGGAACCTGCTTAAGATTCTCTCTCTCGAGTGTCTGGAGTGCTCGGGGGGTTAAGCCTCTGCCTTCAGCTCAAGTCATGACCTCAGGGTCCTGGGATCGAGCCCCGCATGGGGCTCTCTGCTCAGCGGGAAGCCTGCTTCATCCTCTCTCTCTGCCTGCCTCTCTGCCTACTTGTGATCTCTCGGTCAAATAAATAAATAAAATCTTAAAAAAAAAAAAAAAGAACAATTTTTAGCTATTGGTCTAGTCTGTCATGATACATGAAATTATTAAAATGGAATTTCTTTTTTAAGCATTATTCAAACTTTTTATTCCCCTAAAGTATTCATCTAATGAATGAGATTGATAACCTACCAATAGAAATCAAATGTTTGCTTTTGCCATTTCACTCCACTATGTTGGGCCCTGAGGTTACTTCAAATTATTGGCTAAATGTGTGTGATGAGCTTTACCAACTGTTTCCTTTGATTCTGTTTTTTTTCATTGTGGCAATAATCAAATCAGTTTCTAAATAATTTTTAAAAAGAGGACTTTTCGCTCATATTTTTAGTGCTCCTCTGTTGAACCCCAAAATTTTCTGTCCTGATGAATGTAGAACACTGGCAAATTCTCATATGCATAATATAAAAAGAAATTTCTTATATGCACGTTTGCTATTTTGCTTTTAAGCATGATAGATTTACTTTCTTCCCTGATCTTTTTCTCTCACCGTTTAGACTGCATTTACTTGTTAAGCCATTAGTATATTATATCCTTTGAATTGTATTTTTTTGGTTAGTGTTTCCTATCACTGAATATTATGTTCTATATTGTGTCAGATGTGAGAATTCACTATAAAGCATGCTGTTTCTATATTACTAATATCTGTAAGATTTAAAATTCATACATCATAGAATAAATAATATAGAAGTTGAATTATGTCCAAATAGTAATAAGAAAATTTTTACATTTGCATTTGTCTCTGTTTATAATAAAGACAAATAATTAATAGTCTAGTCTAAAAGGTAAATCTGCTTATGTGCCCATCTCTATTTATTAGAAAGAAGAGTTTGAACATTATATTTATGCAGCTGTGGGTCTCACTCTTTCTCAAGTAATAGTATATGTTGAATCTATCTTTCCATAGAAAACTCAGGAAAACAGAACCAGCTCCTTAGACAGTAAATAGCATAGTGTTTGCAATTTGTATTTGCCATTTAATATATGCTAATTGGAATTAAAATTCTTTTGGGTAACTCTTAAAAATGATAACATACTTTGAGGTCTATTTATTCATTAACACTAGTGACTCTCCTTTATCGAGTTATATGATGGTTATTTATTCTCACCTCTGCTACAGGTGAGAAATGAAACTCAAGTCAGTCCACTTTTCTTTTTGTTAATAATGCTGTAAAAATAATACATGGCCTCAAATTTTTCCCTATTTGCCCCTTACCTTCACTCTCTTACATATTTTTGAGGACCTTTTGTGGGAGATTATGCAGTTTTATATATATATATTTTTTTAAAGATTTTATTTATTTATTTAACAGAGATCACAAGTAGGCAGAGAGGCAGGCAGAGAGAGAGAGGGAAGCAGGTTCCCTGCTGAGCAGAGAGCCCGATGAGGGGCTCCATCCTAGGACCCTGATATCGTGACCCGAGCCAAAGGCAGAGGCTTAACCCACTGAGCCACCCAGGCGCCCCAATGCAGATATATTTTTTATCAGAAATTAAAACAAGGGTGCCTGAGTGGCTCAGTGGGTTGAGCCTCTGCCTTTGGCTCGGGTCATGATCTCAGGGTCCTGGGATTGGGCCCCTCGTCGGACTTTCTGCTCAGTGGAGAGCCTGCTTCCCCCTGTCTCTCTGCCTAATTATGATCTCTCTCTGTCAAATAAATAAATAAAATCTTTTAGAATAAAAATAAAAAAGAAATTAAAACAGAAAGAGGTAAAACACTAAAATATACAAGTACACATTTCATAGCCTCCAGAGTAATGACACTGTCACATGTAATGCAGCCTCTGGAAAATTCCACTATATACTCATGAGAAGATGAGACAGAAACGGCAAATAACTTCCTAGTTTCATTATGAAATAGTCTTTACCTCCCAGACCCTCTGAAAAGGTCTTGGAGTCCCTTCAGGGAGTCTTCAGAACATGATGAGAGAACTGCTGTCAAAGATCGTTGAAATATGATCAAATCTATATTCAGCTTTGTACAGCTCCTCCTAATAACACAGTTTACAAAATCTGCCATAGGAACGAGTGATTGTGTTTACATCAACAGGCTAACTTTCTGTCTTATCTGCCAGTTATGGAAATTCCTGAAGCCCAATACTCCATTGGAATCTCGGATTTCTAAGCAGTGGTGTGAAATTGGTTTCCAAGGTGATGATCCTAAAACAGATTTTCGAGGAATGGGACTTCTGGGCCTATACAATTTGCAGTAAGTAAAATGGAGAAGGTTCGACTATTAAAAAGTGATGTCCTGGTCATGTGGAAATGACAAAGCTGAGTGAGTTATCAGTTCCAAAAGCCACTTTATAGACAACTCCAAGAAAATACTGAAGTCTTCTGATAACTCAGGTTCCTAAAACTTAAAAAGGTACACCTCTTCCTTTTCTTTGGCAAACTTCATTGTGTTTTAGAAGTGGATCTCAAATATTTTTATTTTTAATTTTGTATTATGAAAAAATTTAAGTAGATACAAAAACAAATGGACAACTGTAAAGAACCCCCTTATACTGCCCAGGTTCAGTGATTATCAAAATTTTTAAACACCTGCAATGCTTATTTTTTTTTTTTGGCAGAAGTGTTAATGAAATCCTGTACTGTCATTTTGCCTTCACATTTCAATTTGGAGCACTAATAAAATCAGTATTACCTTATACGAACCACAGTGCCATTATCACATCTAACAAAATTAACAGTGATTCCTTGATGTCATCTGTATCCAGTTCATACAAAAATTTCCCAGCTCTCTCAAAAATGTCTTCTTAGGCTGATTTCTTCCAATCCAGTTCTATATGACTATCTACACATTGCATTTAGTTATTATGTCTCTCCCTGTCTACCTTCTCCTTTTGACCCCTCCCCAATGTCATAAACTTGTGCAAGACCCCAGATCAGCTGTCCTCAAAATGTCCCACGGTCTGGATTTTTCTGAAAATTGGAGGTATTCGGAAAGGCCTGAGGAAATTCAGACTGACATACGAGGGCAGCCCCCATTGTCCCCTGCTCAGTCCTACACTGAGAGGGATGAGAGGCATCAGGCTTGATGGCTGCTTTGTAAAGTTCCCCACCAGCCCTTTATCTAACCATTTCATCCTTCAGTGATCTTCGCTGGATCAGTTAATTAATTGCACAAAAAGTGCTTTTCTAATTCCGTGATGCCTCCCACAATTGTTGGCTGGAATTCTGTAAAAACTTGGTTTCCCTTATCAACTATGTTATTTACTTTCTCTATAGGCAGGACAGATGCTCAATTTTTCTGTTTAGTTGCCAGTTATCAGAGAGAGGAGTTGGTGCCCTCGTTCTCTCATAGGGACCAAAAAATTTTTTTCTTATTCTTTAAATACCATTCTTTTGTTTTTAATCTTTTTTTATTTGTTATTTGACACAGAGAGAGTGATCACAAGTAGGCAGAAAGGCAGGCGGGGTTGGGGGGGGGAGCAGGCACCCTGCTGAGCAGAGAGCCCCATGTGGAGCTCAATTCCAGGACCCTGAGACCATGACCCAAGCCAAAGGCAGAGGCTTAACCCACTGAGCCACCCAGGTGCCCCTTTAAATACCATTCTTAAATCATGGTTCTTATATGTTCATCATGATTCAAATAACTGTGCTCATCCTTTTTTTTTCATGTTTGAATTAATTCATATGGAGCCACTATTTTTCAAGCCAAAGGGAGTCTTTTCAGTGGTTCTTTGTGTTTATTAGTTAGGATTCTATTAGTTAGGATATCTATGTATTTTTGTATTATTAATTATTTTTATTAACATATAATGTATTATTTGCCCCAGACACATGGGGTTTGTGATATGGTGAGTGCTGCGAAGTGGAAACCTATGTATTTTTAAAAGAAACAAAGCCTGGGACACCTGGGTGCCTCAGTCAGTTAAACTGTCTGCTTTCAGCTCAGGTCATGATCCCGGGGTCCTGGCATCAAGCCCTGCACTGGGCTCCCTGCTCAGTGGGGAGCCTGCTTCTTCCTCTGGCTGCAGCTCTCCTTGCATGTGCTCTCTGACAAATAAATAAAATCTTAAAAAAAACAAAAACAAAAACAGAAGAAACTAAGCCTTAGTCATTTTTTATGCTCCCTATTTTTTCTCTAGATCTTTGCTTTTATTTAAAAATTGAGATGTTTGATAATCACCTATTCTTTTATGAAATGTTGTAAATACCACATTATTATATAAAATGAAATACTTTGGTTAAATTCTGAGAGAAAATTCTAAAGCTTGTTTTATGCTTCAGATTGATGTGGGAAATATATACAAGTCAAATTAAATAACAGATGCTAATATTTTATTTTGCTACTGTCTTTATGAAATACTTTTTATGATGTATTTTATAAGGTATGTAACTGTATTTTTAAGAAATTTCATTGCCCTTTTTCCCCGGGGCAGAATTTTGCTTTTAGCACCATATTTTCCATCCATCCAGAATTCTTTTTTTTTTTTAATTTTTTATAAACACATATTTTTTTGTCTTTTTTTTTTAATTTTAAATTTTTTATTTTTTTATAAACATATATTTTTATCCCCAGGGGTACAGGTCTGTGAATCACCAGGTTTACACACTTCACAGCACTCACCAAAGCACATACCCTCCCCAATGTCCATAATCCCACCCCCTTCTCCCAAACCCCCTCCCCCCAACAACCCTCAGTTTGTTTTGTGAGATTAAGAGTCACTTATGGTTTGTCTCCCTCCCAATCCCATTTTGTTTCATTGATTCTTCTCCTACCTACTTAAGCCCCCATGTTGCATCACCACTTCCTCATATCAGGGAGATCATATGATAGTTGTCTTTCTCTGCTTGACATCCAGAATTTTTTTTTTTTAAAGATTTTATTTATTTACTTGACAGAGAGAAATCACAAGTAGATGGAGAGGCAGGCAGAGAGAGAGAGAGGGAAGCAGGCTCCCTGCTGAGCAGAGAGCCCAATGCGGGCCTCGATCCCAGGACCCTGAGATCATGACCTGAGCCGAAGGCAGCGGCTTAACCCACTGAGCCACCCAGGCGCCCGACATCCAGAATTCTTATACCCGTGAATATTCTCTAAGACAAATGTACTTGAAGTGCATCGTCTCTCACCTCCTCTACTCTCTTCCTCTCTCTCCCTTGGCTGCTGCCACAGCCCCTCAGCATGTCCCTTTGTCCACGCTGCTTCTGCCTTCTGACGGACCTCATCCTGCCCCTTCATCTATAACCCCTGTAACTACAAATATCTTAGCCCCCTGGGGAATGGCAAAGTTCATAATTAAAATTTCAAACCTGTGGTGCCTGGGTGGCTCAGTTAAGAATCTGCCTTTGGCTCAAGTCATGATCCTGGGGCCCTGGGATTGAGTCCTAGATTAGGCTCGTTGCTCTGCGGGGAGTCTGCCTCTCCCTCTCCCTCTGCTCCTCCTCCTGTTTGTGCTCTCTTGCTCACGCGCTCTCTCTCTCTGTCAAATAAATAAATAAATATCTTTAAAAATAAAAAGATAAAATAAAATTTCAGATGCAGTCAATACATTCCTAAATCTGTGTGGGTTTTACAACTACCCTATTATATATACTGTCATTACATCTGGAAAATTCTATTATGAAAAGCCGTCTGTTCCTTGGAAGAGCTGAAACAAGTAGAAATCTTCTGCTGGTGTCTACCTCTGAAAGCAAAATGGCCTGAAACTGGATTAAAATGAATGCATCCAACAGGTATGGTTTTCTTTCCCCCCAACCACAGGTATTTTGCAGAAAGAGATGCTGCAGCAGCTCAGCAGGTCCTCTCTGACTCTCTTCATCCAAAATGCAGGTAATTGCTGAAAATAAAAGATGGATTAGGCTTATGGCTTCAGTAGGAAGAACTTCTCCTCTACAGATATGTCAGTGAGATTCTCAGGAGCACCAAGCCACCAGAAGTGGGGCTTAAAGCTCTTTCAAATGAGCCCTTTGGACAAATACTGAATAGGAGGGTTGAAACTTCAGGTACTTATTACAAGATTCAGGATGTTAAGTGGTACCGTTCAAGTGAGATGAGTATTTAAAGGGACTGATAACATCGCTGGTGTCCAGAGGATTAAGGAGGTAGGCATGGAAGGAGAAAGCAGAGTCTAAAAGAAAGATTTCAGAGACAAAGGAGCACAATGGGGGAACAGAGGGGAGAATGGTGGCCATGAAGTCAAGGGCCAATTGAGAAAATCCAGAATGCTGAGGCTTTTTTATTTTCCTTGGTAAAAAATCTAGATTCTAAATACTCTGCATTTTCATTCACTTTTCTATATTCTTTTTTCCTTAACTGATTACATGAAGGGATATCACTAAAGAGGAAATAAGGTATTTTTTGTTTGCTTTTGTGTTTTGTTGCTTTTATTTAATTTTAGAATGAGTATGGGTAAGAATTTACAGAAATATAAATTCATGAAAATTTTTCAAAAAATAAACATTTTGCAACTTTTTAACTATTATACTTCATTATATTTAGGTTGTGTTTTAGTGAAGGAAAACCAGCTTAGACCAACCTAACAGAAAATATCAAAGGGCCTTTCTACATTCATGGCTGTACCTGATCGAAGACCCATGTTCAGCAGTTCACCTAATAGCCAAACATTTCACCACACATGCTCTGACCTCATCTACTGCCCAGAGAGGGACATTTTATTTGGAAGTTTTGTTGCATAGAGCAATTTTGTTCTTCTACTGATATTTCCGATTTCATTATTCAAAATAGTAGTTATTGCATATGAGGAGTTCTACCATTTTGCAGTCACACTTTTGTATCACTTTTGTCTCCTCAGCATACCAAGATCCTTGTTAGTGTTCATATTCAATAAATTAACACAAAATTTTACCATATAATTCTCAAAATCCAGAAACAGGCTAACTTTGCTCCCACCACCTTATTAGTATACTTATTCAAGCTTCATTTGGCTAGGTTCATTAAATTACACTAGGCTTTGTAAATTTGTATTTATAATCTTTTATTTATAAGATTACATTTTCATTTTCTTTACCTTTATTTGATTAAAACAGTAAAATCACTTAGCTCTTTCTTGATATAGATATTACCTGGTTAAAATCAAGCTATTTTAATTTTTTTAACTGCATTTTCTGAATTGTATATTTCTGTAATATAGAGATTCTGAACGTCCTCCAGTTAAAACTCTCTGGGGAGTCTGTGTCTAGACTCAGGTATTCCTGGAAGAGCATCAGAAAAACACATGAACCCTCAATGGCCATTGGGAAATGACAATAAGCTTAAAATATTTTTTTTGATTAATCATTATAGGATGATAAATTTTAGCTGCGAGCCATTCTCAAAGCTACGCTTTGTAGTTTTATTTCTTGTGTCAACCATCAGAGAGGATATATTTGAGAGTTTATGTGTGAATACTCTTACTTAAGAAGAGACTACCCTGTGTGTGTGTGTGTGTGTGCAGGCATATAGGTAAAGCCACCATGCTTTTCTCCTCAACCCACCATAAAATTGAGTAGATGAACTTCAAATATTAATCACTTCATATTGATGGCAACTGTCAGTAAACAAAAAATCCAAATGTTTTTAAATGCTACTATCCTTCGTCAAGGTCTAAAATAAGTATATATTGACCACTTGTGATAGCAACATAGGTTCTGTCAGGCTCTGAATACTTCAGATGTTGAGCAGCAACATATACACTAAGGAAACTCCTGCCTACCAAACAGCAAGCATTATACACATCACTGTTATTGCCCTTGTAAACCTCCATCTGTTAAGTCCTGAAGTACATTCAATTTTAAGAGGAGAATTCTGCCTGCTGGATTGTTTGTTGTTGTTGCTGTTGTGTGTTTCTTAAAGAAAGGGATTCATTCCATTTAGTCCAGAATATCCTATAAGTGCTTGTGTGGAGGTCATTTGGCCTTTTATTTCCAATGCAGAAAGAGACTTTGTTTAACAATTACAGAGACACTATGTATTTATAAAGCTTTGTTAAGAGAAAATAGGTGCTTATAAATTTGTTTATTTAAAGTTTCTTAAATTTCGCCCCTAACTCAGTTTAGTTCAGATATGAATCTTTTAAGTAAAAATCTAATTCCTTTTTGGCTGGTTGGTTGTCTGGTTTGTAGGCAGTTACACTTTCAAAAGACACGGCATATTTTAACATGAATGAAAGGCAGTTACTTTGAATTACCACCAGTCATTTACAGAGTAGAAAGTATATATAGTTAAATATCAATTTTGCATCATGCTTTTGTGGTCTTGTGCTGTGTGTATCACATGGGTGTGTAGTGGTTGCAGCTTACTATAGAGAAACCTACTTAGATGGAAGCTTAATGTTCATAACTCTAGTTCTGAAATGTTATTTAGTTCAAATGCTAACCACATTTTTTTTCTGTAAAATGAGGATTACATTACCCATAAAGAGGAGTGGAACATTGTTGCTCTTTACAAAGCATTGATGGTATGGAGTGGGGGAGAATGGGAAGGACTTGTGAGTCCACAAAGTAAAGAATGCAAAGCAGTATTTTCAGAATACTTCTGTGATAGACCCCTTTCTACAATGACTATCCAGAAGCTCAAATTACAAAATGGACTAAAATGGAACTGCTATGGTTTAGCTAGCTGTCTTACCTTAGACAGAGGAAATGCCATAACACTTGTCAAAACAGAGTTTTTAAAACCTATATATCCTTCCTTCCTCTCTCCCTGCCTTCCTTCCTTTCACTAGTTCACTACTTTATTCATCAATGAACATTTCTTTGGCATCTAAAGTGAGCCAGACATCACAAATAAGAATGAATAGGATAAATGTCATGAAATAAAACCAGAAGAAATGCAAGCGGGAATTATGAAAGAGCAAGGGAGCAGCATCTGGTTAGGAGAGACATACCAGGCAAAGGTTCATAGAGAAAGTATTGTTTGATAATCAATGACCTCATAAAAAAGTACTTTAGTGTTTCACCTTAAGGACTGTCTCCCACCGCTGCACTAAAGGAAATAGGGGATAAGTAGCAGGGTTTTAAATAATCCCATTTCTGAGCGCCACATAAATTTTACTGTAGATTTTTAATTGATAAAATTTAAATTGGTTAGTGTTTGAGAACTGAGTTATAGACATCTCTGCATCTAGTCAACAGTTTTAATATAAACCTTAAAAGAGAAATTACCAATTAGAGATTAAATCCTTTTTTTTTTTAATTCATTCATTTAGCAAATTCAGCAAAGCAGAGTGGGAGAAGAAAAGGATGGATAAAGCAATTGGGTGAGTGTGGGATTCCATACATAAAGATTGTCAGTCAGAACCCGAACCAGAAAAAAAAAAATGCCCTAAGAATACTGTAAAATATGACAAAATGTCCTGATAAAAATCCAGTTGGACTTTTAAAAGTCACTGTTCATATGTTTTTGGATTTATTTGTGGGATTCTATGGTACTACTTTCCCTTTGACCAGCTAACAATCTTTACAGAGCTCTAACTACATGGAAATGATTTTCAGAAATCCTCATTTAGAATTACAATTGGTAGGGGGGGGCTGCTCAGTTGGTTAAGCATCCGACTTTGTTCTCAGCTCTGGTCTTGATCTCAGGGTTATGAGTTCAGGCCCGGCATTGTGCTCCATGCTGGGTGTGGAGCCAACTTAAAAAAAAAAAGTGTATCTGATTGGTTTTTTT
This sequence comes from Mustela nivalis, assembly GCF_964662115.1. Lineage (NCBI taxonomy): Eukaryota > Metazoa > Chordata > Mammalia > Carnivora > Mustelidae > Mustela > Mustela nivalis. The sequence goes on from NC_139028.1 coordinate 12,670,864, forward strand.
TTAAGGATTTTTATTAAGTATCAAGTTATTAGATTATAAACTTACTTTATTAGTTTTTTTAATGCCCCATTTTATTAAAAAATATTTCTAAATAGAGAACTCCTTTTTTTTTTTTTTAAATGTGCTGGACTTACATTACCCAGAGACTGAAGACATCAATTCCATTTAACTTTTGGTAGCCATGCAGAAGAGGTACTAGGAAATATACTCTGAATGTCAAGATACTTACTTAAATTCGGTCTCATTTTGAAAGTAAAATATGATTATGGAAAATGTAGAAAATATAGGAAAGCAAACCCAAAAAATCACCCCTATATTATTCCTCTAACTTAGCATAGTAACATTTGGTGGCACTTCATTTTCACCCTCTTTTTGTGCACATTTGTAAGCATATAATAAAACATAGCTTGTTTCATACATAATGTTTCCAATTTAAATAGTCTTTAGGAATACAGTACTTATTGGCTGTAATATACGAGATTACCGTAATTTATTTAACCAGTCATCTTTTTTTTTAAAGAATATCTGATTAGTTTATATGTCTTTGCCATTATAAATACTGCTATAATGACTATCCTTGAGTATAAAGCTCTTCGTTTTAGATTTTGTTCTCTTATATATTTGGAAATGGAATTACCAAATCAAAGCATATGGACTCTTAATTCCCTTGGTTACATTACTGGCATTCTCAAGTTACAAGATTCAGGGTAAAGATTGGGTAGAAAGGGAATGGCACCCTACCACTCTGATAATTCTGCAGTAATTTAAAAATTAGGTGATTTTTAAATGCTTATATGACACACAGTTGGTTTTGTGGTTTGTGCTTTGCAGGTATTCGTTTGCAATTGTGGGGATCAATATAACTGATCTGGCATATAATCTACTGGTGAGCGGAGCTCTAAAAACTCACTTCTACAACATTGCCCCAGAAGCTCCAACACTGTCTCATTTCCAGCAAACATTTTGTAAGTGTCCTATTGCTGAATTATCAATATAGTTTCTATGGAACGTTCTCTGCATGGGGCAAAGCTGAGAGATCTTTGTGATTTGGCTGCGTGGGGATCTTTAAACTTCCCCTTTGGTTTTGATTTTGTTGTTTTCTCATTCTAATACCTAAAGTAATATTTTCAGGCACTGTGGATTTTTCTCTTTCCCAGCTCTTGCATGATATCCACTGTATCAGCTTCTGGCTTAGGTAGCTCTCTCCCTCTAATGCCGCATAGCATCGCACTTAAAAGAGTTCAGGTTCGGAAGACAGCCCGAGGTGACTCCCAGATCTATGTTTACCAGCCTCTCTAAGCCTCGCTTAAGTCAGGTATAAAGTGAGTCCTCTTCTCATAGAGTTGCTATGAAGATAAAGTGAGATAATGGATAAAAAGTTCTTATTAGCTCACTCCATAGTTAGTGTTCAGTGAACATTAGAAAGAGGAGATGCTGGTTTAGTGGGTGATACTGATGGCAGTGGGGCTGTCAATGGGATTACTTACCCTGCCACCGTGAGTACTGCTACAGAAGGAAGTATTAAGGAGGGGCATCCTTCAGGGTTACAGTTATACTGAGCTTTCAGAAGATAAAAACCGAGACTATATGACAGAGCCCTGGGATGGTATTTTCTATTCTTAGAATCCTAAAACCTGAATGTCACACCCTTATGGGCCACATACAGACTAGTTTGGAGGAACATCTAAAGATGTTCCAAGTCACCAGGCAACCCAGGCAATTTAAAGGAGAAATGTCATTTAAACCATGCTTATTGCTCTGAGGGCCTTGTACCCAGGCTTTCTTAGAAATTTTCTAAGAAAATTTTAGTTTTTCTTCTCTTTTAAATTTTTCCAGCTCTTCTCTTCTGTTAATTTGCTGAGCAGGTCTGCAGTCTATGGTTAAGACACAGCTGTTCATCCCAAATCCACTGCAGGGGAATACTGGTCCCCACTTCATTTTTACAATGTGACAGAGTAAACGGCAATTTCTTTTCTCTAAACTCCTAACTAATAGTGATTATGTTACCTAGGATTTTGTCTTTTTTAGTGTCTGCTTCATCAGGACTTCTAGCTAGAAAGGGCACAGGCAATGCGTGCGTTATGCTCCTTTAGAAACTTCACTGAAGTTAACATAAAGGCTTTTTCCAAGAAATGATAAACCCACAAGGACAGGAAAAATCAGTAATGAGGCAGGAAAAACCTCATTTTGAAAGGTGGAAAACAGATGAAGTGATAACTGATTTAGCAGTCCAGAGAAAGCAAATCCCAAATAGGTAGTGTGGAAAGGTGACCTGATTTATTCCACGGGAGCTCCCAAAAGTTTCAGGAATTGGCAGCATTGGGTGTCTCTGGAAATAGGGATGAAGGCAGGATCAAAAACAGCAAGACTGCTTGAAAGTGTCTTAAGAAACTCTTAGAGGCCCAAATCCCCTTCCCTAGGACACAGCTTTTGTCCTTCCCTGCCCCACAGGAGAGGCTGGTGGATTATTCTTTAGAGCGAAAGGGTCTCCTCTGATCTAAGGACAATCAGGTACAGGTACTGGTGAACCACACTGGAAGTGATGAAGGGGACTGAGTTGTGCAAGCGGCTTCTCCTTCCCCATTCCTCTAACTTCAGCAGCCAGTCATGAGAATGACAGGGCCTTCTCTGGGTTGCCGGAGCAGCCCAACAGAAAAGAGCTTAAGATGCTGACCTCTGGGTCTCCCCAGTGGAACAGCCCAGCCATATCACTCTACAGTCATGCTCACACCCAAAAAGTCCTCCTACATGCACAGAACTTTTAGTCCCTGACTTTTTATTTAGTAAAAAATATTAAGACAGCCAAGGATTATCAGATGTCTCAGTGTTAAAAACATGTCCTCAAATTCTTTGACAATCCTCCCATTAAGAGGTCGGGTTTGTTCCTCTTATCCCTTGTATCTGGGCTGACCTGTCGGTTGGCCAGTAGAATATAGCAGAAATGACACTATGTGACTTACAAAACTACATTAGAAAAGGGTTTTGCCTTGTTCTCAGAGACTGAGCTGCTTTTGAAGGCATGAGCCACCATGTAACGAACGAACTAATCTCTACATGTTATAAGGAAGTCTAGGATATATGGAGAAACCATACATAAGTGATCTCACTGACAGCTCCAGATGAGGCCATAGCCAACAGCTAGTGTCCCCACAGACATGTGAGTGAAGATACCTTCAAGTGATTTGTGCCACCAGATATCACCACCACACCCTTCAGGCCTTCCCAGTTAGACTTCAGACATTGTGGAACCATCCCTCCTGTTCCCTTTCTGAATTCCCAGTCCACTGAATTCATGAGTGTATTAAATGGTTGTTTTAAGCCACTGGATTTTGGAATAATTTAATAAGCAATACTAGATAACAAGAACAGTAATGAAAGCCTCAAGCATGAAAGAGAGTCCAAAACAGCAGAAATAAAGCCACTAGAAGAAAACAGAAACTATGCAGGGAGAGGAAAACTTCAAAACTATGTATCATTAGTACCCGCAAGGAATTAAGAAAAGAAATTGTAATTAGGAAACAAGAACAAGGTGCCACAGAAAGAACATTCAGAAGATAAAAGAGTGTTCTTAGAAATTAAAAATCAGAGAGCAAAAATGAAAGTGCCAACAGGGATTAGAAGATAAAGCTGAAAACACTCCCAGAAGGTGGAACAAAAAGTATAGATGAAAAATAGAAAATAAAAGTCAAGATATTAAAGGACCATTTTAGAAGTCTTATATATGAATAATGGAATTTCCAGAGAAAGGAACAATGACACTAAAGGGAATCAAAGAAATAAATCAAGAAAAATTTCCAGAACTAAAGGATGAGTTTTCATAATAAAAAACCCCAGCATAATAGAGATTAAAATATATTCATACTAAGGTCCCTGTCACTGTGAAATTTTATGACACCAGAGAGAGATGATTCTAAAAATTTCCAAAGCTGCCACATGATGGATTGGGAATCAAGGTGACACTGGAATTCTCAACAGCAACCTCTTCTGGAATACTCTAGAAGAGAGTGGAATAATGTCTTCAAAAATTTAAGAGAATTTTTTTTAAATCTAAGGGCATATGATTTCAATTTAGATTTCTATACCCAGGGCTAACTTCCCAATTAAGTGTGAGAAAACAAGAAAGACATATTTTAAATGCAAGGTTTTAAACATTTTATCTCCTTGTACCATTATTAGGAAGATCCTGAAGGATATGTTTTCACAAAGAGAGTAATCCTGAAAGAATAAATGGGGTCCAGAGAGCAGGAAATCTGTTACAGGAACCAAGTGTAGAGAATCGTCAAGGATGAAGGTGAAGGGAAAGCCCAAGGTGCTCTCTGTGCAGCAGGATAAGAATAATAAATCTAGATTGTAACAGGTCAGAAGGCTCTGGTAGAGACTCTTTGAAGAATATGAAACTGATGGAACATCTACTGTGTGGGAATACACTGCAAAGATGCTAGCATAGGTTAGAGTTCAGTGGGTGGAAACTAAGCAAATATAAACAGAGAGGGCAGCTGATAATACTACACAAAGAAAATTGTTAGAAAACATGTGATAATGTGGTTGGAATGGGTGAAAGGGAGCTACGTCTTCATCTTACAAAGCTAGTCCAGAATATCAAGCAATGGCAATCGTGTTATATAAAGCTATATATAATCAAATCTAATCAAAAGAATCAGTACAAGAATTGATATGTTCCTTCAGGGAAGCAGTAATTAAGGTAGGAGGTGCTGCTGGTTTTGTGGGTTTTTTTGTAAGAAGCCTTGTTAAACTATGAGACTAAACTATGTGCACGAATAACGTAGATAAAAACAAAGCAAATTTAACAATACATATACTTTATAACTTGTTAATAATGGAAAATTAAAGTCCTTGAATTGATAGGCCTTCAAGACAACCGTAGCCCAAATGAGTAGCATGCAATAGGGTTACTATTTCCCACGGCCCTCACCAGGTTTTAGAAAGAGCAGCAATCCCCCTGTGAACTGGGGTATAAGCAGAGGGACTCGTGCCTCTTCAGAGGAAGCAAACTGTGCCCTGAATTTACTGTTCCTCTATCAGACATGATCAGTTCTGCACATTTCCTCTGTAATATTCTTGCAATTACCTGTGTCCTTGCTTATGTCTCTGCTGTCTACTAACTGAATGCAGTGAAGCAAAACCAAGATACATTCAAGCAACAAATACACTGCAGGCTTGGGCTGGAAAGCCAAATTAGTATTCTAAACAGGTATTTCATCTAGGTGAAGAAATAGAAGAAAATAATAGCTCTATCATTCTGACTTTATAGTATTATTCAGTGAAAACTGCACTGCCAAGGCGGTATGCTACAAAAACTGCATTCAATATAAAGCCCCACTGAACATACAGTTCCACTGAAATGAAGTAAGGCTGGGTGTAGTGAGCACAAGGAAAATATAATGATCAGAGGAAGAAGAAAAAGAATCATCTTTCCTTTGACCTTCAGAAGAAGGGGCTATTCAGTAAGAATAAGATCCAGAGAAAGAGAATACACTAGGAAAGGCGGTAGGTAAAGTGGTGAGAAGGAGCTGATTTCTAGTTCTCCCTTCCAGCTTCCGGCTATATTGTGTACCTGTATACACTATTCAGATATTTTTTTCTAAGCCCAATGTTCTCGTCTGCTAAATGAAGATATATGTGCACTACCCACTCTACAAAGCTGTTGTAAGAATTAAGCGACTGTAAGCAACAGCCTGGCCTCACTTTTCTCTCTCTACTTTCCATGCCATTTTGTTAGCTTCCTTAGCTACTACATCATTAGCTGAAATTGTCTCCCTGGGTGTCCCTCCTCAGAGACAGAGAACTGGGGAGCACAGGAACTGTACCTTTTTTCTTGTATCTGCTGCACTTTTGTTAACTGGCAGGTAAGCCAGCTGATCAATCAACCAAGTGGATAAGTGAACACTCTGTAATGTTATAAAAATGAGTGGAGATTTATAATTATAATATGTACCCTGGAAGCCAAGCCACCATTTCTGCATTTTGATTAAAATCACATTATACAATCTCTATTTTCCCAGTGTGATAGCGAGAATCAGCAAGCTTGTACTTCACTTTTGTACCCTGAGATCCTGAGAAAGGATCCTGAGAATAGTGTCAAATTTTTAACCACCCCATTTCTAGTCTTATCCTTGCCTGCCTTTTGTTTTTTTCTTGCTTTTTAAACCTTTCTAAATGTTTTTCTGTAATTGCATGTAAGGTAGAAAAATGGAGACACCAAATGGATCTGCATTCTTCTAACACTCTGTACCACAGTAGATCACCTTTAGAATGAGTTGCCAATGCACAAGCATACTGTGGAAGAGTGACCATTTATATATAAGATGCAAAAGTAAATTCTTCATTAAAAGATAATTTTCACAGTGCCTGTTCATTATTGTCAATATGGGTAAAGACCTTAATCACTCATGAGATAATAATGGGATTCTAATTCACCATGTGTGATTTTAATTCATAGTATTAGAAGCCCGACTCTATATACAAAACATTTCAAGTGTGTTTATTTGAGCTTAGAGGCCAAGTCAGGAAAATTATGTATTTTATGTAGCTCTGGAAGGAGAAATTGTAAGTGGTCATAGATTTTACTTAAAACCATAAAAAATGTAATATTTAGGGAAAAGCCAAGGGAACTTAAAAAGAGGGCATCTTTTAGAACAATGGATCTTAAATTTTAGTGGCCCGAGATTCATTTTACTGCACTGCAGCTGAATCTGGGTTGGGAGGTCTGGACACTCGGAAAGTACGCCACAGCATTTGTGGGATACTTTAGAAGTTTGCACAGTCACTGAAATGGACAGATGACTGAATTCTTTTGGTTGAATAAGGTGCTGAGATTAGAGGAAACTACTTCCTCTTGGTGTGCACTAAACCCCAAATAACAGTAAGTAGACTCCCAGTCACGGCACATGAGAAATGGTGAGGAGACACAGGGATGCTTAAACTGGAAAAGGTAGAAGCTCAGGGCATAAGAGATATTTCAGTTACCTGAGTTGGAAAAGGACTGAATTTGTTCCAAGAAATACAGGATAAAAGGGGAAAACCCTTGAAGAATCAGGTTCTTCACATCCATGGCACAGGCTAATGTCAGTATTATCACCAGAAGAGCTCAAGGCTGGATGCTGCCTCCGGGACTCCCAACACCAGACAGAGCAGAGATGGACTGGACAGCCCCTGGGATTGCTGATACCTGTGATCTGGGGCTTCCTTGAAGTTCCCTGACGTTTCCCTGATGGTACCCATAACAGTAGCAATGGGCCCTGGGGTGTGGCCCAGAGGCATGTGAGTGAGGGTTGCTGTAAGTCCCCATCAAGAGATATTAAAAACAGACACATCAGTTAATATGCTTAGAGGGCCCAAAGATAATCCAATCCTTAAAAAAATGCAATGGTCACATACTGCATGGAGCACTGGGTATGGTGCATAAACAATGAATTCTGTTATGCTGAAAAGAAATTAATTTAAAAAAATGCAATGGTCAAACCCCCATAAAAGTAAAATAAGTTTTCTCTCTCCTTACTACCTTTCTTTCTATAGTTATAGAGACCATATACTTAAAAATGTAAAGCATATTTAACAGTGTATTTAACCAGGTATGTTTGTGGAAGTAGATCAGTATCTGGAAGTGTGTTGGGGGTGGGAAGGAATTTCACTTCTAATTCTGTATTACAGTGAGACATGGTAAGGATTTTTTAAAACATGTTTATGGACCTATGTTAAAAGCTTTCTCATGAGTAGCTAATTAATAGAAAAACAAATGGGGTTTTTCTGTTTTTTGGTGTTTTTACTATTAGCATTGAGAATGTTTGCTCCCAAATTCTCTCCCCATGCCCCTTATCATTTCTGCTGCTCACTCCTTCCTGTGGAGGTGGAAGAGCTAGGATTCAAACCAGGTTTCCAGCTTCAGAATCCATCTCCTATATTCTGCTCCTTCTAATGCTAAAACCAAGAAAAGCTTCTGTAATGTTTGGTTTTTTAAACTAAGATTATTTCCTTAAATGTTTTGTTCTAACATATAATGAGACACCTGAACTTGTAATAGGTTTAGTACATACAAATATATATTACTGTATTTTTTAAAACCTAGTCACATTTTAATTCTGAATGTGTGGGGGGGGAGGGTATAGAGTGGGGAAACAGAACACAGTGAATAAATTCAAATACTTAACATTTATTCCAAAAATGTTTCCAATCCAGATCATTCATTGATAACACTTTTGAGACACAGAAGTATTTGAATATGACATTATGCTTCAGAGCAAGAAGGTCTTATTAACAATTTCATGTAGTTTATTGACCAGTCTGTGTTGTTCAGAGTTGATTTACAATTTGTATTGTCTCATAATAAACTGTCAGAATGCATTTGTTTGATTTGTCAGAGTAACTTAAAACTTTACTTAAATCAAGTATCAAGAAGGAAAAAAAGCTGAGTGGAGTAATTTTGAAAAATCAGACCATTATGTTAATTTAATCAGGAGGGGAAGGATGAAGTAGTCACTGTTGGCCTTTCAGATTATGTTCCAGATGTGATCCATATTCAAAAGATGGCGGGACTGATTTGTCTTCCTGGGAAGAGTGACAATAATTCCAAGACCAGTTGCAAAAATCTGCACATTGGTAGTGTCTACTGCACTAGTTTTAAAGAATAAACTTTAACAGTAGTATTTGATGCATTTTGACCTCTTCTTTGAGCTCCGTGGTTGCTGTCATTTGGTCTGACATCTCTTTCAGCATTCAGTGATTTTGAATGTGATTAAGGACTTCTTTTTCCTCCTGCATTCTTCCTGCATTCTTACCACTGTCTTATCTCTACCAGGCTATTTGATGCATGAGTTTCATAAGTTTTGGATTGAAGAGGACCCCATGGACATAATGGAATTCAATCGTGTGCGGGAGAAATTCCGCAAGAGGATCATAAGACAGCTGCAGAACCCAGACATGGCACTGTGCCCACACTTTGCTGCCTCAGAAGGTTTAATCAACATGTAGTCACCCACGCTGGTTTTAACAGATACCCCGGAACACTGCCTCATTGTCGTGTTAGATCCCTGCTTAGGTCCCAGCTCACACACTGAATGCACAGTGATTGTATGCATGCCTTTTGGTACAGTATTTTCATCTCTTGGTCATAATTACCAGATCCACAGATACCACTATTTGGAGGATCTGTCATCCAGTGACTGTTCATATTGTGGCATTATGCAGTGTTACATTTGCCTTGACACCCAGGTATGGAGAGAGTTTTCTATTTTTTTAGATCGTTTTCCTCCCCCTCATAATTCAGCATTGAAGAACTGTATTTCTCTAGCTGTATTTTGTATGTAAGAGATTTAGATGAATCTTGTTCTGTGAAAGCCTTTTAATTTATTGTTCTGTTACATGACTACTGCTGCTAGCTCTTCAGGCCAGGTTTCCGCTTGGATCTCATTCCACTAAAGTATATGACTTTAAAATAATGAAGACAGACAGACACACGATAAGCCAAACCATTCCTGCAAACACAGCCCCGCTTCATGAAAATGTAACGAGGCTTACAAGAAGCAGATTTAGGTAGGTGCTGTTTTTGTTTGAAGAACCACAGAATTACATTGTATCCTTCCCCAGCTGCAACTGTGTCATAGTCATATGGACACCAAATTATTGTATTCCCATATTTTTACTGGCTTGGATGCCTAAATAAGTTTATGATGCTTGGAGCCTCAGAAAATAAGTATGCATACTTCAAGCTGCAAAAGGTTTTTCACTGCCTGCCTCTTGCTGAACTCAGAGTTATACCCTGGCACTGTTCTGATCCAAGCATCTTTGCTTGGGGAACCCAGTGCTGACTGGCTTGTTTTCAATGTCAAGAGGTTACATCAAAAAACAATTTGCAAGAAAATGTGTTGCAAGAGAGGGACCTAAACTGTGTCCTTCTGTAATATTTCTTGAAAATAATGACCTTGTCTTGTATCAGTGAAAAAAGTAAATTGCTTGGAAGGGGAAAAACATCAAATCATTCCAGAACTGCTAAAAATCATTTTAAAAACCATGATTTAGTTTGGAATTATGACTGTAGTCTGTTGAATAGTATTTACCATGGCATTTCATACCCATGGTATTTTATACCTTCTGACTATCAATTTTAGTATTATTAGACATTTGTGTAATCACTTGCTTACTAAAATGAAGTCTGAGTACTGCCTAACTGTCATTATATGAATAAATTACATGTCATCCTACTGTAACATATAGTGGATTTCATTTTAATATTTTTGTGCTTGTACAGCTTCTGAAAATGCAAATATGTGAGTGGGTAGAATGTCAAAGACAGACAACCTAGAGCTGAATATAAATCACGCCATCATTCAGAGTAACCAGGTGTAAATTAGAGTGTGTCATGTCTGAGAGACTTCTTCTATTTAATCTTGAGGCCTGATGGTGCTTTAATGAAAGAATAAGATTCAGCTTCCTCTTTGTAACTTCCTATAAAGCCTGGTTTGTCTGAGAGACAACTGATAAAGGCAACGTTAAGACGCCTTTTGTTTCCTTATCCCTTCTAGCTCCTCCGGGACTGTGCTATACTTTCTCTTTCAGCTGCATACCAGGTAGCAGCGTTTTGCACTGTGTCTAGTACAGCCAGCCCTGTGCCCTTCGACAGAATGGAGAAGGGAAGGAGTTGATGAACACGTCATGTGTATCGTGAGGAGTGACAAGAATATAGATTCCTCTCCAGGGTGAGAACGTGTGAACCTGCCAAACGGCCAGTCCTGGGAGCTGTGAGTGTGCCCTGCGCAGTCAGTACAGCCTCTGTCAGCTGTATGCGCACCCTGTCTCCTTCTATCCGCCACGGCCCCGTGTCACTGACGTGGCTTGATAGTATGTGACGTTTACACCAGCTCACGTCTCTTCTGCTCAGGTAGAGACAGTTGATGGTAACAAAGCTGAGAGTTTTCCCTCCCAGCTCCTTGCATCTCTCCCTGTTGTATCCTAACATGGCTGCACAATTTTAGGACGAACAAACTGCCAGCTCCATCTAGTTCTGAGTATTATTAGACTTCGTGTTCACACCTCTTTGTGAAAGATGTGTTCTACCCAGTAACATGAAGTGAGGTGAGAAAAAGAAGAGGAGAAGGTTTCAAAAGCAAAAAAAATGTGTAATGTGTATGCGTTTTCCCCTTGAGCATTCTTAGCTTGCTTATCTTTATTCCACGGAACAAGTGTTGACCACTTAAAATGTAAATTATGTGGTAGGGCTCTTACAAGTTTTCCAGAACACTGCTTGCTATGATAAAAACACAATCCTATATATGCTACAGAAAGAAAACTCTTTGAAGCATCATTTTTGAAAATTATGACTTCCATTTGACTTTCCTTATCACAGTTCTTATTATTGTAACAGAAAAAAGTTTTTGTCTGATAACTGACCATCTTTTCGATTTAAAACTTAAATATATACCTATTTCAAAAGGTAGGATGACCTTACAATATATCTTCCGAGGCTCAAGACTTTTAAGAGAAAAAGAGGATACTGTTAATAATTTCTTTAGAACAACAGTGTGAACTGGGACAGTATAAGGAAACTGAAATGTTAGGTGCCTGAGAGAGACCAAGGAACAGACATAAGTAGGCACCGTCTGCTCGGACTCATGCGACCTGATTTATTCAAATTGAAGCCTCTGGCAAAAGTACATCACAGGGATACAGACACTTTGATATCTAAGATACTACCCAACATCTTAAAGACCCATAAGAGGCACAAGCTTTATCTGAGAAGCTCACATGAATAAACTAGGCTTATTTATAGAAAGTCAGCATAGGGAAACAAAACCCAGCAATCAAACTCCATGGCCCTAAATTATCTTCATCTGTGAACAGATGGGGCCAGAACCAAACTGAAGAAATATCAGGGGCAGACCAGAGTTGGGGAAATGTGGGGATCAGGCATGAGAAACAGAAGGAAAAGGGGACAGGAAAAAAAAGTGTCGGGTAGGCCCATAACCATACCTAGGAAACTTTGAGCCTCAGTGACATACTGTATCAAAGTAATGCCTCTGACTCTTCAGGGAGCTTAAAGTAACTGCTATAATCTGGAAACAAAATGGCAGAAAAGCAGAATCAAGTACAACATCAAGTCCTAGAATGACGCAGGTCCTAGTATGGAGTCCATTTCAAGACTGAACTGTAGTGAGTGCTGATGCTATGTGCCAGGACCATGCTAGCCTTTATTTGCATTAGTTCATCTCCCCAAAAGCATACAAAGTGAAATTGCTTCCTTTGTTTTTCAGACAAACAGGCTTATAGAGTCAAATATATTTTCACAGGTCTCAAGAGAGCGAGATATCACCTCACACAGCAAAATCTTGGTGAGGACGTGAAGAAAAGGGAACCTGGGTACACAGTGGGTGGGAATGCAAACTCGTGTAGCTACTCTGGAAAACAGTGTGGAGGATCCTCAAAAAATTAAAAATAGAGCTATTCTATGATCCAGCAATTCCATCTCTGGGTATTTATTCAAAGGAAATGAAAGCACTAACTCAAAAAGGTATCTGCAACCACAACTTTACTACAGCATTACTTAAAATACTTAAAATAGCCAAGACATGAAAACAACTCAACTGTTCATCAAATGATGAAATATATATATATATATGCCATGTTTTCTTTATTCATATATTTTACATACACAAACATGCATGCATGTGTGTGCGCGTGTGCACGCACACTCACACACACACAGGAATATTATTCAGCCATAAAAAAGAAGGAAATTCTGATATTTGTGACAACATGGATGGAACCTGAGGACATTATGCTAAGTGAAATAAGTCAAAGAAAGGCAAATACCTTATGATCTCACTTACATGCAGAATCTAAAAAACAAAACAAAACAAAACAAAACAACCCTGAACTCATAGATACAGATACCCATACATATTGAAATGGGTAAAGGTGGTCAAGAGGTACAAAAAAGAAGTAGTAAATGGCACAGCTAGATCTTGAATCCCTTAAGCCCTGACTTTTAATCATCATGTTGCTCCCTAACTGGAATTGTTCTCTACTGCCCAGGGTGGATTATAAACTTAAGTACATAACCTATCCTGCAAGTGATGATATATATACAAATAACAGTTCTTGCTCAGGTGTCTTTAGGATGAATTCATACATTGCAGATGTCATACTGTCCCTCAGGAATTTCCCCATTTTTGGTTAGAATTTCTTCCTTGATACACAAAGAACAATTTTGATAGGATTGTGAGCTCTCTCTCCTAATCTGTCTCTCCCCCGAGAGTCCTAGAAGCCAGGACACCACCTCCAGTCTCCGCTGTGGGAAGCTTCAGTGAGGTTCCTCCGTGGTCCTGTTGAGCCTGGGCTGCAATATGCTCACATAGATGCTTAGGACAGAGGGCAGGGCAAGGTTACAAAAAATAAAATCCTGACTCAGTGCCTTCCTATTATTTTATGTTACATACCTGGCACTGTGGTTGGATTTGCAAAGGGGCTATAGATGAAAAGTTTATGGTGGGGTGCCTGGCTGGTTCAGCTGGGTAAGCGTCCAGCTTTTGGTTTTGGCTCAGGTCATGATCTCAGGATCATGAGATAAAAACCCACGTCTGGCTCTGCACTCAGCAAGGAGTCTGCCTGAGATTCTCTCTCTTCCTCTGCCACTCCCCCTACTCGTGTAGGCGTGCTCTCTCTATCTCTATCTCAAATAAATGTTTATAGCAATGAGAAAAGTGTGGCACAGAGAAGAGAAAGCTGAGATATAGCTTGTAAAGCAACAGCTGAACCCTCTCCATCATGCAAGGTGGGTTAAGGGAGGTCCCTTAAGACTGCCACCTACCATAACAATAGTTCAGATGCATTACACAGCATCACAAGACTTTATTAGGGACATTTCTAAATCAAGGATTAGCAAGAGGAAAGAATATATGAGTATGTTCCATGTCCCAAGGCATACCAAGGCCTGTGTGCTATGCCAGACACACTGTAGGTCTGAGTTCGGGTGAAGAACCCCAGGTTCCTGTTGCCCTTGCTTGCTTTAGGGTAAGCCTGAAAGCAACCATGGGGAGGTGGTGGTCTGACAGGATCACTTGGTACCCAGGCAGTCTGGATCTGGCTGCCAGCCGTCCACCCCTGCAGACCATGGGGTGTGTGGGATGTTGCCCCTGGGAAGGAAATCTCTGGTCCTAATGGAAGGAGAGCATAGATACAACCCCTTCCGAAGGGAGAGAAAAGAGCCTTCAGGCACAGAGAGTTGCGTCAAGGAGCCCAAAGAGAGCTTTTGAGTTCTTTTTTGACAAATCTCATCCCATCACACCCATCCACTTACATGTTAAATATATTAGCTCTTCTGCGCAAGTGTGTAGCAATTAACATGGAAGAGGGACATCAGCAGCCTCTAGATGTATGATACTAACAGTTACATAATCTGCTTTTGGTTGAGTTTTTACTATTTCTGCAAAGTACAGCAGGAAAAAACTGGCAGTCAGAAGACCCACATTGCAGCATACCTGCTGCTAGCCTTCATTAGGTCAATGACTTGTCCTCTGTGACTTTGCTTTTATCATCCATAACAGAAAAATAATAATGACAGCTCCACTTCAGAGGATTATTGTCGAGTAAAAATCAAATAAGCTCTTATTAATTAAAGTGCTAGGGAAACTCCAAAGTACTGGTTAAAGACATGTTTAATTATGGTTAGTATTTATCCATTAGGTTTTTGGCTGTGAGATTACTCTAAAAGAAAATTAAGCTATAAAATATGTCCTTGTAGCCAGTGTCCCCCATTAATTCAATTCAGTAAATATTTATTGAGAACTCACTTTGTGCCAGGCATCTCGCCAAGACTGGGGATAAAATGGGACACAAGACAGTATCCTTGGTCTCACAGACCTCATTGTCTAAATAGCGCCTTGCTTGTCAAATGTGGTCTTTGGGCCAGCAGCATGTGCACTGATAGAAATGAATCATTGCAGCCCCTCTCCAGACCTACTGAACAGGAATCATGTAACACTCTCCTCAGCTGGTTCATGTACACGTTTAAGTTTGACAAGCACTGCTCTAGAGGGTATCGATCCAGTCTCCACTGAAACCTGACAAAGCCTAAGCCTCAGCTGTTAATGGTTTAGAAATAAATAAAACATTCCCTTTGCTTTCCCACAACTTACTCTGGAAAACAAAGAAGGACTACATGTTCTGTTGTCATCTGCACACAAGTGCAGACAGGAGTCAACATGGAAAAGGAGGAGGACCGTGATGGACAGGATGTCTGTGTCCCCTCAGCACACTGTGTTCCCTTCATACAATGAAAACCTAATCTCCACTGTGATGGTCTTAGGAGGTGAGGCCTTTGGGGGTGATCAGGTCATAAGGATCCCTGGATAGGAGTAATATCCAGGGATATTTTCTTATAAGATTCTCTTATAACAAGAGACATGAGAATCTCTTTTCTCTTTCTCTCTCTCTCATCCTCTCTCTCCCTGAGCACACGAGAGGATGGCCATCAGCAGACCAAGATGAGTGCCCTCACCAGACAATGGATCTGCTGACAGGTCATGATCTCAGGGTCCTGGGATCGAGCCCCCCATCGGGCTCTCTACTTAGCGGGGAGCCTGCTTCCTCCTCTCTCTCTCTGCCTGCCTCTCTGCCTGCTTGTCATCTCTCTGTGTCAAATAAATAAATAAAATCTTAAAAAAGAAAAAAATGGTTACCTTTGGATGGGAGAAGCTGTTTTTATTTTATACACATCTATATTTTCCAGATTTTCTTCCAGTATTTGTATGGTATTTATAATCCAAAGGAAGCAATAAATGTTTCCATGTAAATAACAATATAACACTGACAAAGAATAGCTCTGGAAATCTAAACATATGCACATATTCCTTGGCAGGAAAGAGGGGACAGTCTTAAATCACAGGCCCAGGTTGCCGAAGTAGTGAGAGCCAAGCCTAATAAATACTCCCAATAAAAGCCTTGTCAGATGGCAGACCCCTGGGCTGGTCCTAGCCAGGAAGGACCCCTCCTTTCACAAAGCCATTACCTTGAGAGATTCTTATTATCTCACCGGCTCTGAGACCATTAGTATGTTGGGTTTTCCTCTTTAAAAAAAAATTTTGTCAGTAATAATTTCAGGCACTGAAGCAAAAATTCCAGACAGCACACCCTTTGCCAACACTTCATAAGTCTCTGAATAATGGCACCATGAATATTTATGTCTTGTTATTAGCACAGCTACAAGGAATGACAGTTTCAGCACCAAGTGACCATATTCGTTTTCATCTCACTGTTTGACCCTGAATATTCTTTATTTCTCCCACTCAGCAGCATCATACACCTTGCTACAGACTTGCATATGGCCCTGTTACGTAGGTGGAATGCTCCTGGAAGAAAGACTCCGCTTTCTTTTCCTGTGCAACCAAAGAGCTAGTGAACCACGCACTCATCCCTGTATCCATCAGCAGATACTCACTGAGGACCCTGTGCTGGGCTCCGGGACACAAAGCTGACATGCTCCATGCTTGCAGGTCAGGTCAGGAGACAGACAGGTCAACAGCCCATTACACCACAGTGAGGTGAGTGCAATGAATGGTTGGCACTGGATCGTAGGTACAGTGGCAGATAACACTACCGGGGACAACATGAACAAAGGCACCAAACTCAAAAGACCACAGTCTGGGCAGAGCATGACAAGCAGTTCAATGTTGTCAGAGAGCAGGGAGACGGGATAAGAATGGCCTCAAAGGCTGCGAGAAAAAGCTGGAACTTGAGGGTGAATTTAAGGATCAAAAGTAAAGGGGCTTAAGTGGGTACGAGAAGAATAAATGAAACAAGATGGGATTGGGAGGGAAACAAACCATAAGTGACTCTTAATCTCACAAAACAAACTGAGGGTTGCTGGGGGGAGGGGGTTTGGGAGAAGGGGGTGGGATTATGGACATTGGGGAGGGTATGTGCTTTGGTGAGTGCTGTGAAGTGTGTAAACCTGGCGATTCACAGACACAGACCTGTACCCCTGGGGATAAAAATATATGTTTATAAAAAATAAAAAAGTAAAAAAAAAAAAAAAAGTAAAGGGGCAAGACTGATGGGACATTGGGAGTAGTCTAGGAAACAAAATTATGGAACCCCAAACTGGAACTGAGGGGGTGGGTATATGGAAGAGGAAACAGATTCAGAAACTACTAGAAAGATTAAATCAGAAAATATTGGTCCCTGATTAAAGGAGGAATACAGTACGCATTTGGATGAGTTGGAAGAGGAATATCAGGGTACAGGAGAAGGAGAAGGAGCCAAAACATAGAAAAATTTGCAGATTATTTTATGGAAATTTCATCTGTTTAAAACATGGTATCTTCCAATCCAGGTTCTTATTGTCTCTTTTCTTTTTTTTTTTTTTTTAAGATTTTATTTATTTATTTGACAGAGAGAAATCACAAGTAGATGGAGAGGGAGGCAGAGAGAGAGAGAGGGAAGCAGGCTCCCCACTGAGCAGAGAGCCCAATGCGGGACCTGATCCCAGGACCCTGAGATAACAACCCAAGCCGAAGGCAGCGGCCCAAACCACTGAGCCACCCAGGTGCCCCTTATTGTCTCTTTTCAATATTCAAATCTTCTTCTAGTCCCTCAATAATATTTCATCATTTTCTTCACTTAGGTCACTTATTTCTTCCTAGATGAATACATATCGATTTTTTATTTCCTTGTTGTTATTGTAAATGGGCTCTCTTTTTCATCATATTTTCTCATTAGTTGCATCAGTTAAGATTCACTTGGTTACAAATGACAGAAAATCCAACTCAAATTGATATAAACAACTAACAGTAAACACATTGAGCACTTTTTATTGCTAGATACTGATCCAAGCACTTTGTATGTATTAACCTTCTAACTCAGTTAAATAAAGGGAGAAAATTTAAACGAAAAAAATGAGTCCTGTCTTCAAATACATTTGGACCTAGCAGCTCAAAAACTCTCACGAGGACTCAGTATGTCTCCATCTCTTGGCTCCACAGAGGCAATGAATGAAACAGCTTCCACACTGTCTAATTTGAGGGACAGGCGTGGCAAGGATTTAGGTGGAGGAGCCTGCTCCAGATAAAGACCTCACATTGAGTCTCGTCACTAGCCCAACTTGAGATGTGTGTGCATCACAGCTACTAGAGGGAAGTGGTGCTTTGACTGACTAGATGTGGTCATGTGCCACTCTTCCAAAACTGTATACACTAAGAGTAGGGGAGGAGCCACTCAGTCTTAAACAAATCCTTTGCAAAAAGTAGGGACATGGAAGAAGATGGCAAAAAAATAATAATAATAATAACCAATGGCATTTGTACTCCATTGGTCACTACTCCGATTACTATTATTCCTTTGGATTAAAACTATACACACACATATACATGCGCCTAAATAGTACATGTGTAATATACACATAACAAGCAACCAGCCTGGATAATTTCAAGGTTACTTTAACTGGGTGTTGTATTAGAATGAATGTCCTAGTAGCCCCAATCTTTATGCTTCCCTGACTCTGATTTCTCTGCTCTCTCCACTGACTCTGGACTCAGCCTGATGCCTCTTGCTTTTATCAATGGGACAATCTCAAACCTGATACAAACAGTCGTGAAAAAGAAACTTTAGGTTTCTTCCTTCACTCTTTGAACTTGGCCACCACCAGGAAGACAAGCTTGGGCTACCCTGCTAGAAGATCAAAACCCATGTGGAAGAAAGTCAAGATATCCTAGCTAAAGCTATCCTAGACCCAACCAAACCCAGCCGACCTGCCCTCTAAGTGCAGATGCATGAGCAAACCCAGCCAAGATTAGCCAAGTTCAGCCCAGATCAGCAGAACCACCCCACCACAGACTCATGAGAAATAAAAAATGCTTTTTGTTTTAAGCCATAAAGTTGTATAGTGATTTATAATGCAGCAATAGGTATCTGAAACAGACCTTCTCCATTTATGCCTAATAATATGAAAACCCCGACATATTAATGGGCTAGCTCTGCTCAGGAAGATAGCAGGAAAGAGACGGATACATGGCTGCTGCCTAGGTTGCTACACTAAGCACACTAGCAGCCTGAAATCCCAGACAGCAGGGCCAAGAGTACTGAAAGGCAGAAGTAAGTTGTTAACAAAGGTGGTTTGCAAATCAGACCAAGTAAGTTTCAATTCACGCATTTTGTGATATACTATTAAATGATGTAGATAGAGGTCTAGGCCTTGAGGCAAAGGTAAAGGAGCTGGAACAAGGAGACACCGCTCATGAAATGAGAGCATAATGACCCTTGTGATATGACCAAATGCACGCAGGCGAGGTGTAGCCGACTGATATATAAATTGGAGAAGGAAAACAGCTGGCCCTAAGGTATAGGAAACTTGAAGGAAAGAAACTGCACCAGATTTTCCCATGAAATGGGAAGAATATAATCCCTGGAAGTTTGGAAGCTTGCATAGTTTACTGATCTAAATCATGCTGCAAACCACAAAAAAAATCTGGAAGAATTTATTTCATTGTTTTTGTGCTAGAATAGAAAAAGCAGAGTTGACATCAGGAGTGAGTTTTGTTTCTGCTTGACCTTGAGCAAGTCACATAATGTCTTTGGGGTTTTTTGGTTTGGGGTTTTTTTTAGGTTTGTTTATTTATTTTTAAGTACCTCTACACCCAACCCGGAGCTCAAGCACAGCCCAAGATCAAGAGTTGCACCCTCCACCAACTGAGCCAGCCAGGCACCCCAGAACATCTTTGGATCTTAGTTTTCTCATATATAAAATAAAGAAATTTAATGATCTCTAACCTTTCCTCTGTGTCTAAAAATTCTCCCCTCCTCACGCTCTCTCTCTTTCTCCTTCCACAGTTACTCCCTCTCTTCTCTTCTTTCTCTCTACCCCCCGATATATAGCAAAAAATATAATTTCTGTCGTATTTCATCCACCTTACCTTTGGTCCAAGAAGCAGCTCTTCTCCAGAGAGCTGGAAGAGGAGCAAAAAACCAAGCCAACTGTCAGGTCAGAGCTAAGGATGAGGGAGATATACACATCTGTTTCCAAACATATGATGAAAAGAATAATTTCTTGGCTACCACCATTTTCCAGAAATTTCTCATATCTTCCAACAGTAATAAGGACTCTTTTTTGACACTAGGAAAATAATCAAATGTCTTTTTCTCCTTGGAGCACTAACCTGTTTGATGACACAGGAAGTGGCAGCCAAGTATCAACTTTAATTGCTCTCTTAATACACGTAGTAGATAAGGTCATTGTTTAGCTTCCAATATGCATCTCCCTTCTAATAATACCCCAATTTTCTTGTGGAACTAATTTTCCTCCAGTGTGTGTTTTCTTAGAAGAAAATTTTTGAAAACCACTTTCCGTAACAGAAGATGAAGGGCTCAGATCCTCCTCCTGGCCCTGGGAGTAGGGGCCAGGAGTGATGCAAGTAACTAAGACTGACCAATAAGACACATCCTGAGGACTTAGAATTTGAGCCAGCTTCAGCTGAGTTAGGGTTGGGGATTATTCTTTTCAAATGTTGCTCACCACACAGTTCCTTCCCCAAAATGCC
The DNA here is from genome assembly GCF_964662115.1 of Mustela nivalis. NCBI lineage: Eukaryota > Metazoa > Chordata > Mammalia > Carnivora > Mustelidae > Mustela > Mustela nivalis. The sequence continues at coordinate 12,691,404 of NC_139028.1, forward strand.
TACTGAGATTTCCATGGGTTTTTATGGGTTCTACATTTCCAAGCTGTTTGTTCAGCCTCCTGTTGTGTGAGTCCCCTAACAACCTGCCAAAATTTCCCTTTAGCTGAAGTTACTCTGGGTCAGTTTCTAGTATAGGAGACAGAGAAGCTTGATTGATGATGCAATAACATCCCGCCAAAACCAGTCTTAGGCATAAGTCAATGTTAGGCTCTCTTACTTCCTGTCCTTTTACACACTGTTTCCTGTGCTTCAGGCATTTTTCTTCCTTCAATAATAATAATAATAATAATATTTATTTATTTATTTGAAATTCCAGATTAGGTCCTTAATATGAGACCTGAAACCATAAAAATCCTAAAAGAGAGCACAAGCAGGAATTTTTCTGTCACTGCCCATAGCAGTATTTTTCTAGATATGTCTCAGGGAAGGGAAACAAAAAAAAAAAAAAAAAAAAGAAAGAAAAACACCTATTAGGACTACATCAAAATAAAAAGCTTTTTCACAGTGAAGGAACCAACAAGAAAACAAAAAGCAACCTACTGCATAGGAGAATATATACCCAATAAGGGGTTAATATCCAAACTATATAAAGAACCTATACAACTCAACACCAAAAAAACAATTTTAAAATGGACGGAGGACCTGAATAGACATTTTTCCAAAGAGGACATATAGATAGCCAACAAACACATAAAAAGATGTTCACTCATCATCAGGGAAATGCAAATCAAAACCACAATGAGTTATCACCTCACACTTGTCAGAATGGCCAAAATAAAAAAGATAAGAAATAACTAGTGTTGGCAAAGAGGTAGAGAAAAAAGAACCCTTGTATACTGCTGATGGGAGTATCAATTTGTACAGCCACCATGGCAAACATTATGGAGGTTCCCCCAAAAATTAAAAATATAAATACTGTCTGATACAACAATTCCTCTCCTGAGTATTTATTCAAAGAAAACAAAAATGCTAACTCAAAAAGATTATGCAACTACACCCAAATAAAAAAAAATTTCAAGATTTAATTTAAAAAAAAAATTCTTTTTTTTTCTTTCTTTTCTCATTTATCCACTTATATACTATATAACAAGCTAGCTGTTTAACATCTATGGTCTAGATTTCTTCATATGCAAAATGAGTATAATAGAAACATCTACATCACAAAATTGTTATGAGGATTCAATGAGTTATATTACCTGAGAAATTAAGTAATAATGTAAATGAGAATAATGTCCAGCACCTGGTAAATGCTATATAATTATTTGCTATTGTCATTATGTACTGACTACTATACAAACAATTCTCTATGCCCTTCACAATGTATCAAGTAGGCACAATCATCTTTTTATATATAAGGAAACTGAGACTCAGAGAAGGTAAAAACTTGCCCTGGGTCCCACACTTAGTACCAACGGCAGAGTCAGTTTCATGTCTATATCTAACTTCTACTGTCGGCCTCAACTCAAGTTTACCTCCTCCAGAAAGCCTTGAAAATCCCATGCATTTTCCATGATGACTAGCTATTACTCTCTAAGCAATAAAATTTAATTTTTATAAAATGGTGACCTTGGAGATAGAGTGGGAACTGAAGACTGACATGAATCAATGAACTTACCTCCATCTTTTCCTCTCCCTGGTCAAATTCCTATAACAAGGCAGTCTCCAAGTTCCCGCTAATCTTTTTGTGACTGTATAAAAAATGAACTTAATCATTTTCTAAGCTTAACAGTACAATTGTCTAACACAAGAGTAACCTTTGTTTAGGCCATTTAGTATTTAGTAATTCCACTGTGGAAAATTTGCCATAATATTTCCAAAACAAGGTGGTGCTTTTGTCATTATGCATCTGGCCTCTGGGATGATTTACACTTTTTTCTGGTATAAGTTTTAATTGAAGTATAATATAGTAATGTATAAAACATGGATTTTTACATATGTATAGCCAATGAAATCATTCATATCAAGAAAGGAAGTATCACCAGCTCTCCAGAGAGCTCCTTCATGTTCTGTCCAGTCAATAACCCCCATAAACAGAACTACTATTCTGCAGACTTCTATCAACCCAGATTATTAGTTTGCCTGTTTTCAAACTTAATATAAATGGAAATATAGGAAATGGACTCCACTGTATTTGGCCTCTTTAATTAAAGGTTATGTTTGTCAGATTTATACCTGTTGTTTCATACTCCAATACTTTGTTCTGCTTCAGTGCCGCATAATAATCCATTGTTTGAATTTTATAATTTACCTATGCTACAATTCATGAACATTTTGATTGTTTTCTATCTTGGTCTATTAGGAAGAGTACTGTAATAAACATTCTTGTGCAAGTCTTTTATTGTACATATACATTCACTGATATAGTGTATTTATCTAGGAGTGAAACTGCTGGCACATAAAACCAACATATAGCTTTCTGAATTTTCCAAAGTGATCCTATTAATTTCAAAGTAATTACATTAATTTTAAATCATAACAGCAGTATATGAGAATTGTTGTTTCTCTATATCTCACTAACACTAGATATTATTACATTCATTTATTTTCAACTATTTTGGCAGATGCACATATTATTTTTGCTTTAATTTAGATTTCTCTAATAACAAATGATATTAACTATTTTTATATTTGTTTATTGGCCATCTGAATATTTTTGTGAAATTCCTGTTCCATACTTCAACTCACTTAAAAAAAAAATTACCCTGCCCAATTTCTCCTATTGATTGGCATATCTTTATATATTCTGTGAATCTTATATCAGATGTACATATTGAAAACACCTTTCACTCAGTGGTTTATCTTTTCACTCTCCTAATGGTAGCTTTGGAGAAAAGATGTTTTACATTGTAATGAGGTCTAATTTATCAACCATTTTTATTTTCACTTGATATTATTTTTTAATTGAGGCATAGTTTATCAAATAATGCTGCATTAGTTTCAGGTGTATAACAGTGATTCAGCATCTCTATACCTTATGCTATGCTCACTACAGTGTAGCTACCGTCTGTCACTGTACAATGCTATTACGCTACTATTGACTAGGGGCACCTGGGTGGCTCATTCAGTTAAGTGTCTGCCTTTAGCTCATGTCATGATCCCAGGGTCCTGGGATCAAGTCCTAGGTCAGGCTCCCTGCTCAGCGGGGAGCCTGCTTCTCCCTCTGCCAGCTGCTCCTCTGCTTGTGCTCACTCACTCTCTGTCAAATAAATAAATAAAAATCTTTGAAAAAGAAACAGTACTACTGACTATATCCCCTATGCTGTGCCTTTCATCCCCATGACTTACTATTCATTCCATAACTGGAAGCCTGTATCTCCCACTGCCCTTCACCCATTTTGTCCATCCCCCCACCCCCCCAACCCCCCGCTCCTTTCCCACTGAAACCATCAGTTTGTTCTCTATTTGCAGACATTCTCCCCAGCTGAGTAGAAGTACCCTCCAGATCATCCCTCCCTTCCCACTCCCAATTCCCATCCCCCACCTCCATCCCCTGTCTAAACTGGGCCTTATGAATTCCTACATGAACTATCTCCACGGGTTCCAAATTGGTTACCTTACTACAATATTCCTCCATCAATCTATTCTACTATTCCTTGTGAAACTCACCTTCCAAGTGGTATCTATGATCACATTACTTCTGGCTTAAAAATCTTCCTTGATCCCTCACAACCTGTATTTCTGTTTTTGTTTCTTTTTTTAAAGATTTATTTATTTATTTATTTGACAGAGAGAGAGATCACAAGCAGGCAGAGAGGCAGGCAGAGAGAGAGGGAAGCAGGCTCCCCGCTGAGCAGAGACTGATGTGGGGCTCGATCCCAGGACCCTGAGATCATGACCTGGGCCGAAGGCAGAGGCTTAACCCACTGAGCCACCCAGGTGCCCAATCTGTATTTCTTTTATGTAAGAAAATAACTTTTAGACAGTATTTCATCTTCAAGGCATTTGGAACAACCACTGAGAAGGAAATGATGGAAATTTCACATAGACAAGAAAGTCAGAGGTGCCCGAAATTAATTCATAGGCATACAAATTTAAATTTAAATTCAAACCCTAAAATCTCTATGAAAAATGAATTGGTGAGTACAGAAAGAGAAGAGGTGGTCTTGATCACTAGATGGAGTGAACTAAGGTTGTGGGTTCTGTTTAAACCAAAGCCTACCTCAAAGGCATCTTGCCTTCAATCTCTCCCCCTCCAAACTTTGTATCATACCACTACCAGAGATATCTTTCTAAAACCCAAATCTATGTCATGCCTTTGAGAGCTTCCCATTTTTATAAAATAATGTCCACACTTAGTATTCAGATGGAGATAACCTCTGGTATCTGATCTTACCGCAAGAGATTGAGTGCAAACACATCCACAATTCTTCACCCCTCTCTGTATCCCCATCCCTTGCAATTTGACTTTGTAGCTGCTCCCAACAAGAGGTGGAGTCAACTTCTCCACCCTGTGAATATAGGCTGGCCTGTGACTAACCTTGGCCAATAGAAAGTGGCAGAAATGCCAGAGGACCAATTACAAGCTGAGGTCTCAAGAGGCTTTGCCCACTTCTACTCACCTCAGAACTCTCCCACTGCCAAGTGAATAAACCCAGGCTAGCCTACTAAATGATGACAGGCCCAATCACCTTGATTCACCATCCAACATCCAGCCAACCACCACATGTGTGGTTGCCATGATAGGCAAAGCAGCCCCTGGTCTACCCATTTGGTCACCACAGACTTTTAACCAAGCCCACCTGAATTCAGCCAAGCCCACATGAAATCAGCCAAGTCTGACCAGAACAGCAAAACCCCCCAACTGCCCTGTACCCTCATAAACAATAATTAATACTGATTGCTTAAAATACTACATTTATGGTAATCTGTCACAAAACAAAGCTTACGGTGACTTACTACACAGCACAGTTGAGACACCAACCTACTTTCCAGCTTCTCCTCCCACTCCCTACCTTGTACTCTGATACTCCTTCATCCCAAAGTACTTGAAATGCCCTATTTTACAGTCATATCTCACTGCCTTTGTTATGTTGTACCTGCTGCCTAGAGGCCCTTTCCTCTCTCCTATATTGTGAAAAATCTCATCATTCAAGATCAAGCTCAAACATCATTCTTTCGATCATGAGGTATTTATCGAAGGCTAGGCACTAAAGTTTTAAAACTGAATAAAACATAGTCCGCCCACTAAAGCAGCTCACAGTTCAGGAAAGGCTAATGTCACTGTCTTATTTCTTTCACCTCCGACTCCCTTCAGTAGACTTAAGTCTTTCTTATTTCTTCCCAAGCACTCTTATTTCTTAGTTACAGCACAGCTCACAGTGTGGTGCCAGCCATAACAACAGTACCTGACTTCTAGAAATCTCATGAATAATAGATGAGACTATGAAGGCAAAACCCTTAGCATGGTGTGTGAAGCATAGTAAGTGGAAAATAAATGTTAGCTGTTGTGATTTTTAGTTAACACATACTCTCATCTTCCCTACTCAGCTGCATGTAAGTTTCTTGAGAGCAGGAACTGAGCCAAATTCATCTTCGTGTCTGAAATGCCTAAAGTGTATATGTGCCTGGCACATAATAAACACTCACCAGATGTTTGTTGAACAGCTATCACCAGATCTATAAGAACTGAGCACAAACCCAGTTAACTGCAGAGCTGTTCAGTGGCCCTGGGGCTTTAGTGTTATACTGGGGCGCCCTCTGCTGTGTATGGATTTGTTCACACATCTGGGTATGAACCAAAACTCTTGAGGGAATTCAGGAGTAAAGCTAGAAATTTCCAGAAAGACTTGTTCCAGGCAAAGGATTCATCTCCTTAACAAGGGGGTACTGATTTCCCTCCCCAGTGCTACCCCTGGGGTCATTCATTTTATAGCTGCAATCACCCACATCATCTGATTTTTGAAAAAACAAAATGTTTTGGCTTAGGTTTAACTTTCTTTTTAAGATTTATTTATTGTGGAGAGAGTGAAAGAGAGAAAGAGAGCACGAGTAGAATGGGCAGAGAGAGAGAGAGAGATTCCCAGACTCTGCACTGAGCATGTAGCTGGATGCGGGCCTCAGTCTCACAACCCCGAGTCACCACCTGAGCTGAAACCAAGAGTCAGATACTGAAATGACTGCACCACCCAGGCATCTCTGACTCAGGTTTTATATCTTGTCTAGATCACAAATTAGCCCTTCATAAGTAATAATGGAATAATAAAAGAAAGAGGGGTGGTGGGATAGATGGAAGGACAGCTCACAGTACTCCACACCTTACCATGTTTGAAAATCCTCTAAAAAGAAAGCGAGAAAGCAACCATGTAGATGGGACGTGTCCATCTCTTGGGATTTTAACTAAAGACACTTGGATGTAGAAGTACGTCAACCGAGAGAACAGACAAATTCTGAGCAATGCCCATGCAAAGCACATAAATCATATCATGTGCCATGATTAACCATGTAACTGTAAAGAAAATGTTCAAACAGAAGGAATAAAAAAAATTAAAATTAATCACGCAGCAAATTACTTAAAATACTGCATTTGTCTGAAAAGAGTATATAATTTATAGATCAGCAGATACTGTTTGGCCACTGTGGTAAGAAAGGCAATGGGCGTGGGGAGATGCATTTCCAGTTATGTACCTGTTTTTACTTAAGAGAAACCATATTCAAAGAAAGTTGCTCTGAAATTACTCCATGTGCAGTGCTCCACAGACACTGGCCTCTTCTCATTCGCCTCCATTACGAACAAAGCCCCATGACGCGGCAGTGCTATGCTCTTACAGCCACGCTTCATGCCCTGGAGACCCAAAGCCAGAACAAGATGAGCCAAGCATAGTACCGTGCCTTTTACAAATACAAAACTCCTTTATTCCTGAATTCTGCTACTGCTGGAGTATCAGTTCCTTTGAACTAATTTTGACTAAAATTGACAATTGACACCGGGATATATGATGGTTCTGTAACTGCAGCAACAAATTTGAGTAAATTTTGAAACCTTTTCCCTTTTCAGTGTTACCTGAGGCAAGTAAGAGGGCCACCTCTAGGGGAATCCTAAGCCTTTCCAAGGGATAGGAGAAGAAAATTCACAAAATTAAGATGAGGCAGGACAGAAGGGAAGATTAAGACAAAACAAATCACCAAAGGTAACATTCTCTGAAGAAAATGTTACCTCTCAAAAAAAGAGGGCACTCAAATAACCTGGGGACTATAGTCCAAATGGGTAAGATGAATTTTTTTTTAAGATTTTATTTATTTATTTGACATAGAGAGGTCACAAGTAGACAGAGAGGCAGACAGAGAGAGAGGGGGAAGCAGGCTCCCTGCTGAGCAGAGAGCCCCATGCGGGACTCGATCTCAGGACCCTGAGATCATGACCTGAACCGAAGGCAGCGGCTTAACCCACTGAGCCACCCAGGCGCCCCGAATTTTTTTTTTTTTTTTTTTTTTTATAAAGTCTGGATTTAGCTCCAGGGGCGCCTGACTGGCTCATCCTGTAGAGCACGCTACTGTAGTAGATCCGCGGGTTTCGAGTCTGAGCCCCTCCTCGGGTGTAGAGATTATTTAAAAATAAAATCTCAAAATATAGAAGTAAATAAAATTTTAGAAATAAAAATATGGGCCAAGTACCAGTGACTCTAACTAGTCTACTAGTTAGATTGACTCTAATTCGTCTACTCTACTCCAGACAGGCCGTAGTACTGTTTATTCTGGAAAGGTCGCTGACTTTGTAACACTTTTTCTTCCTTTTTTTTTTTTTTTTTTTTTCCTTACAGATGTTGTCAGAGAAGGAATAAACACACGCAGGGAGAGCGGTGCGCAGAGGGAGGAGCAGGCTCCCCGCTGAGCAAGGAGCGAGTTGTGGGGCTGGATCCCAGGACCCGAGCCCAAAGCAGACGCTTCACTGACTGAGCCTCCCACGCATCCCACATTCTTTCCTTCTAAAGGGATTCCCCCGCACTCCTATACAGCGAACTCAACCCATTTAGTAGAAGGGCGGGCGGTGCGCCCGAAAGGGAGGCCCGGCTGCCCCCCGCTTTCTCAGGGTGTGGACGGCACAGACCCCCAGACGCCCCTTGGTCTGGCCTCTGACCACCCTCCACCCTCCTTCCCAGTCGCGACCTCGAGAAGCCGGTCCGCAGCACCGGCCCACACGCTCGCTCGTGCCCCCCACGTTCGCACACCCGGATACCTCAGGACTAGTCTGGCCAGGCGGAGCCCGAGTGCACCCCACTGGCGACGCTCGCCGGCCGGGTGCCAGCCCACCTGTCTCGGGGCTCCGGTGTCTGCCGCCTCCACGTGGCTCTGCACCACGCGGCCACTTCAGTCAGAATCGCCTGAGGAGAAGCGCCAGGACGCCGGCGTCTCTGGAAGGTTCCAATGCAGCACGGGGCTGCGCCCTCTTCCAGGACCTGCACAAGGCCTCCACCGTCGAGTGGGGTGGCCCCCAGGCCGCCCTGGAAGCCACCAGGGTGGCTTTTTTTTTTTTTTTTTTATAAAACTGGAATAAAATGGGAAAGTGCCATCTTTATTTATCCTAATTGAATTTTAAATGTCCTTTTGACACAAAAAGGTATATACAGGACACAGCTACACAACCTTTTTTCAACTGGACAAGTGTCAAAACCCTGTGGATGTATAGGGTAAAACAAGATTGGTCAGGAAAAGAGAATTGTTCCTATCACTGGTAATCTGACACAATGTCCTATTGCCATTAAAAAAAAAAAAAAAGGTCCAATTTCAGTTTATTCAAGTTTGTTTTCATGGTGTTTTATCCCTCTTGATTAAAAAAAAAAAATTCAGACTTTTGTAATTTGTGTATGCTGATCTTCATCAAAAGGTTCATTCTCTGGATCAGAGTCAGTGGTGTCAGAATATCTATAATGATCAGGTTCATTGTCACTAACATCTGGTGTTAAAGAAGTTGAACTGCTAGCCTCGGGATTTGACGGCTCCTCTACTGTTTTCGTGAAGTACAGCTTCACCTTAAAATTTGGAGAAAAGTATTGGTTGGCCTTGTCTTTGTTTGCTTTGTCGAGATCATTTTTTGTTAGAGTGAGTACTAGACATTCCTTGTCATTATCTGCACGTTCTATACTGCAAATACTATCAATTTCTTGATCACAGAGACTTCCATTTTCTACTTCTTCTGAGGTTTCCTCTGGTCCTGGTATGAAGAATGTGTTTACCCAAAAGTGAAACATTTTGTCCTTTTTTAGCATCTTGTTCTGCTTGTGGAAGAACTCTACTTTGATCTCACCACACACAGGCAAAGGCTGAGGGAACTCAAAGTACATGAACTTGTCTTCCCGTCGTGTGGGTCCTGAATTGGAGGAGAAGAACGTGAGGGGAGAAGAACGTGAGGGGCGCCCGCCCAGAGCCAGGGCCCTCGGGCGTGCCCTGCCGGCACAGGCCCCCGTGTCTGTGAGCTCCCGGAGAACCACTTCCGGGGTGGGAGGTGACCCCGTCAGGAAGATGGCGGCCCCCTGACTCAGCTCTCAAGCACAACCAGAGCCTCTGGAGCCCAGCAGGCTTTGAGGGGCCCCTGTAGTGTCCTCTTCATGTCCCCCTGGTGTCGGAGCTTCTGCCTGAGCCTCCCAGTGCAGCCACTAGACAGCTTTCCGGCCCTGCACAAGACCTTTCCCACACCTAGACCAAATGGAAAAATAAATGTTTTCGCAGGGAAAAACAAAGCAAAAAGGCAGCCGCAGCTTGCCAGTCTTCTAAAGGACGACCAAGTTGTAGATACAGAGAATATTAAAAGCTATTAGAAAATATAAGGGACAACTTTATAACTATATTTTTTTTCCTTGACCATGTTAGTAGTTATTTCAAAGTCCGTGTCTGTTCTCTGTGGGTCTTCTTTATTGTCTGTTGTTTCTCATTTTTTATTATCTTCCTGTGTATCTTCATGGGCCTTTTTTAATTGAGTGTAGATATTCCATATCAGAAATTATAAAAATAAATGGAGCTCTAGGATTATGAGAAAGTCTCTCCCAAGAGGATTTTCATTTGCTGCACCAGACCACTGCCCCACTTAAGAATCTGTATCATCTTAATCTGGTCAGGGGGTTAGATGGTTCAAATCTAGACTTCAGGCACTTCTACTTTTGCCTAAAATGAATAAACCTCACTCTATATCTTTCTCTAAAATCATCTAACAACTATTAAAATAGTGAGTTTTCTGGTTATTTTTCTGCTCCAGTCTTAATTCAGTTTCTAGGACAAGCCCAAATCCTGGAACTATACAGCATGTGTCAACAGACTAGCTCCCAGAGAAACCTCTCTTTTCTAGTCAGAGGACCAGGTAGGGGATTGTGAATTTGAAGAAAATCTCCCACTTTTTTCTTTTATTAATCTCCTGACCCTGCCCTGTGTAGTCATAAAGCCACAATTCTTGCAACAAAGCAGCTGTGATGAGTTGCAGGCACCTAAAATCTGGAGAAAATCCTTCCTTATTACATGAGAACTGAGAAAAGGAGTCCCTGAGATCAGAAGAGTGTTGAAGGAAACTCTATTGTTTTCTCCCTCTTGTTTCTACTCTTTGTAGAGGCAGACCCAGCTATGGAAAGTATGCAACTGCATGGAAAAACAACAACAACAACAAAACCAGTACTCCTGCTTTCTAACTCCAGCTTTCTAAGGACCATGAAAAGGTGCTCTTGAGAGCTAGGGAATATTGGAAAAATCACAGAAGAGTGAGAACCAAAGAAATGAAGGCCCTAATTCTGTGTATGAAGCCACTTCTTGAGCTCTTCATGAACTGCTCTGACTCTGACTCTGGTAGCGAAAGGGTTCTATTCAAAGACCCCTCCCCAGCGAAGCTTACTGACAAAACTCGAGGGTGTCTGTACTTGGCCCTGACTCTTTGTTTTTCCAGGTCATGGAGCCCCTCATCCTCAGAAAACAGACAACTACAAAACATATTCCTCTCCAACCAAACCACAACACACATTCCGGAAGGGCCCTGGGCAGAGGCTTCCCCACCCCCACCCCACCCCCACCCTGGCCCCTGACTCTGAAACTTGTTACTCCTGCTCTACCTGGCCAAGAGTTGACCTTTCTTACAAACCCTCCCCTGTGGGCGCAACCGCAACCCACACTGTAAAATCCCTTAAAAGGCCCAGCCTAACAAACATAGGTCCAATATCTCCCTCCATGCCTGGCCTCTCTCCACCCTTGGAGAGTAAATAAACTCTGCCTTGCTTATTGCTCTACTTTTTTGTGCAAATCTTTGCCGCCAGCATTACTGGCCACCCTAACTGGTAGTACGGTGAAAGAGTGATACATTCTGATCAGGTAGGATATATCCCAGGAATGTAAGTAGATTAATTAATTACCAGATCAAATGAGAAAAAAAAGGAATAACATTTGGTAAAGCTAAACCCATACCCTGGTTCTTTTAATTAGCTAATTCAAAATAGAAAAGAAATTTTAAAAAGAAAAGAAATTATCCTTATGAGGTAAAAGTTATCTACCAGAAATTTACATCAAATATCATATCTAATGGGGAAACTACAGAGGTATTCTCAGTAAAGTAAGTAACAAGAAAGGTAAGGAGAAAAGAGAATACTAACACCTTAGTTTAAAAAAAAAAAGGTGAAAATTAGATCTTTCTTGTTTTTTTAAAAAAGGTTTATTTATTTGGGGTGCTTGGGTGGCTCAGTGGGTTAAAGCCTCTGCCTTCGGCTCAGGTCATGATCCCAGGGTCCTGGGATCGAGCCCCGCATCGGGCTCTCTGCTCAGCAGGGAGCTGCTTCCTCCTCTCTCTCTGCCTGCCTCTCTGCCTACTTGTGATCTCTGTCTGTCAAATAAATAAATAAGATTTTTTTTTAAGATTTATTTATTTATTTGGGGGGGTTGGCTGAGAGAGAGGGAGTAAAGCAGACCCTCCCCTCCCACTCAGCACAGAGCCCATGTGCTCAGTCACACCACCCTGAGATCATAACTTGCACCAAATCAAGAGATGGACCCTTAACTGAATGAGCCACCCAGGCACCGCAGATCTTATTTCTTATTCTTGCCTTCTCTCATATAAACTCCCACCCCCAACACACACATGCTCTGATTCATGTGTAGGATTTGGTGGGGTAGTAAATCTCACAAGCTTACCTTATAGAGAGATGGTGCTCCGTTCTAGTAATCACACTCAACCTATGTGTCATAGTTATAAGTTATAATATCTAGAATCTACTGTATTAGAGTATTTTATATGTACTATTTCTACTTTTTCACTACCTTTGGAGGTACATAACATTATCTCCATTTTTAGATTGGACATTGCAGCTCTGGGAAATTATTTTGCTTATCATAGGTCACACAGCCCGTAAATGGCTGAGTCAGGATGAATACTCCAGCAGTAGCCAAAGCCAGAGCTTCTTCCACTACGCCCTATTGCCTCTCTTCTGAGGAAGAAGCTGTGGAAAGAATTCCTCTGGCATCACTCAGGGAATAGGATACTATGTCACTAGGAAGATTTTCTAGCCAAGGTCTTGGTGCCTGTGATGATTCATATTTAGATCATGTTCCTTGAGAGTAGCAAATATATCTGAAAGCAGCTGGTTTCAGCATCTGAGTTGTAAGAAAGTTCTCAGGGAAAGCATCCAGTGATATTGTAGGAAATCTCAGAGGTCACAGGAGCTGTTTGTTCCTCCCTGTGGCTAAAATTTTCCTCCTTCCAGCCATAATAATAACGGCTAAATACTCTAAAGAAAAATTCCAGGAGAGTCTGCAGTTTTCTGATCCAAACCCCTGAGCCCACACTTTTTGGGTAACTGCACTATTAGCTGAATTCTGCGCAGAGGGGCCCGGACATCTAGCCAAGATGAAGTCCCAATGTATTTTCTGGCCTATGGCAAGGCAAACTTGGCCTTGGGGAGCCACATAATCACATATTTCCAGTTGTATACAAACAGACTGAGACCTACTCATTGGGCCACAGCCTAAAAGAACTGGATTTTGCCCTTTTCCCTCCTATCTGAGAGCTATGAAGAGAGATTCCATCACAGAAATCCAATTATTTGGTGGTGTCAGTTGGAAAATGGTGGCCTAATCATCAGGATATGTGGCTTCTTGCCACCAAATTGCAACTAACAGATCAAGAGTAGTTGCTTAACTTTTTTAAGCTTAGCTGCCCACCCTAAAATTTCACTGTTGAAACAAGTATCTTTGAAATTCTCTCTAGCTGAAACATTCCAGAAATTTTATCAGTCTGGTAATGAAGAGAAAGTGACTCCCTATGTTTGAGATTAGCCCCAAATTATTGTGGGGGAACTTCTCCTGCCTCTCCATTGAAGTCGTGCCTACATCACTTGGTCTGGTTTAAGTATCATCATTGGATGCTGCCCAACGTGAAGACTTCATTTGAAAGGTTTCTGGTTTTTTCTTTCTTCCTTCCTTTTAAAGAAACTTTGTATTTTTTGTCAACACTATTTCCATGTTGTTTGCCATAGTGCAAGAGTAGCTTAAGAACACTCACTTTACCAACGAGTTCCAAAAGCCTCAGGGAAACTCCAGCTAAACAAAATTTGAGTAAGTTTCTCTTTCCAGAAAATATAAGACATTATAATGAAGCGTTATAACCGGTTTTAATTAAATAGTATACTAAGATATATAACTCATATTTCAGGTCTGAATTCTTCACTTGTTATAATGAGCATTGGGTGTTGTATATAAGTGACAAATCACTGAATTGTACTCCTGAAGCCAATATTGCACTGACTGTTAACTAACTATAATTTAAATTTAAAAATTATTTTTGAAAAGGACTGAGTTCCTTCCCCTCTCTTTCTCGGCACTGCCTGCGGAGTTGACAGCCATCTCTTACTGGTTTTCTGGCCTTGGGGTTGCTGCTGCAGCCCGACCACCTAACAACAGACTGACCACCATGAGCTTCGAGTCAATGGCATCATGGCTGCCCTCAGACTTCTAGTGAAGTACAAAATCGTTAAAAAGAGAAGGTTTGGGAGAAGGGGGTGGGATTATGGACATTGGGGAGGGTATGTGCTTTGGTGAGTGCTGTGAAGTGTGTAAACCTGGTGATTCACAGACCTGTACCCCTGGGGATAAAAATATATGTTTATAAAAAATAAAAAATTATATAAAAAAAAAAAAAAGAGAGAGAACCAAGAGGTTCATCCGGAACCCGTCAGACCAATATGTCCAAATTAAGCACAACTGGTGGAAACCCAGAAGCATTGACAATAGGGTGTACAGAAGATTCAGGAGCCAGATCTTGATGCCCAACATTGGTTACAGAAGCAACAAGACAACAAAGCGCATGTTGCCCAGTGGCTTCCGGAAGTTCCTACTCCACAATGTCAAGGAGCTTGAAGTGCTGTTGATGTACAATAAAGCTGACTGTGCAGAGACTGCTCACAATATCTCCTCCAAGAACCACAAAGATGTGGACAAAATAGCCCAGCTGGCAACCAGAGTCACCAGTCCCCAAGCCGGGCTATGCAGTGAAGAAAATGAATAGACAGTTTGTGTGCATATCACATTTGTGTTAATAAAACCATAAAACTACCACCCAGCATTTATTTCACTCCTGAAAAAAAAAAAAAAAAAAAAAAAGGCTGAGTTCTTTTTTTGATTGGCACCCAGGTAGAAAAAGACTTCTGTTACCTTTTTTTTTTTTAAGTCATCATATCTAATATTCAGAAGCACATCTTTGAATTGCAAATAAAGAATAGTACTTACCAAAATACATGCCTTATTATTGGGTACTACTGCATCCTTTTCTCCCATAGGAGATATTCCTTCATTCTCATCTCCATAGAAGAGGGGTCATGTGGTTTATGTAGCTAGGACTAAAGATGAGGCTTGCTTTGACTTTTCGCTGTAAATAGAAAAAAATGTGCTTTTATTTGGGGGATTGATTTACAGATTAAGTATAGCCTCAGTCAATAGTCACATTAATCATTATGGTATAAATATAAGCTTCTGAAAATATCAGGAGAAGATAGAAAAGATGGGAACAAGTACAGACATTTTCAAGGAAAATATATTTCATGATACCTATCATGAAATATGCATTCTCAGGAAGAGAACACATTATGGCTTAGAGGCTAATCATCAAGAATAATCAATGTCAATGATATGATCTTTCATAAGTGGTATTCAAAATGAACTGGTCCAGAACCATTGTTAAAGTTAGTGGATTTAAGACAGGTTGCATTGTGAAGACAAATCATCTTAGGACTTGGCAGGACTTGGGAGGGAGGGCTGGGTATCACTTTACATGTCACTATAGCATGTGTTGAAAATAGACTTTTTTTTTTCCTCCGTGGCCTTTTTGAGGCTGTGTCAGAGGACTCTAAAGTGACTAAGTGGTTGGAAGAGAAGCAATTCGCAGGTGGATCTAGGTCAGACAGTATTGTCTGGAGCCTGTGAACATTGCTACCAGACCAGTATCACATCAGGCAGACCCTGGATGAAACAGCTGCTGCTGAGAAAAGTCATTTTCACTTTACCCACACAGGGAGAACATAACAAAGTTCTGCATTTTTTAAATCTGAGGTCTAATGAGAAGACTGCTTTCTGCTGATGTTCTAGCCTTGGGTGCAGTCTCATTGCCAGGAAGAAGGTGAGGTCAAATGGGAACATAATTTGGAAGATCTCTTGAAGTTTATGTTTCTAACGCTTCAAAATTTGAGTGACAGTTCCAATATTTTCTTTGAAAATGTATCCAAATAGAACTCTTGTATACAAGCTAATACATTACACAACCTCAGGTTTAGAAATAGAATTAGTATAGTATTAGTATTAGTATTAGTATTAGTATTAGTGGAGGTGTAGAGAGCATCTGAATCTGCAGGTACAAAGAAGCAAATGCTTTTGAGAGAGAATCTATAGATCCAGCGTGGGAACGACTAAGAATAGGGTATAGAGGGTGCAAGGAGAGCTTTCCCTGTAAAGACAGGGAGGAACAAGAACATAAATTAGCAGTTCAAGGGGATTGAGTGAGAATTCTGTGATCCCTCTGAGAAAGTGAAAGTGGGAGAATTTGTGAGTCCAGCCAGCACCCAAATCCTTAATAGTATTAGAGATGCAAATCTTGTGGGTTGGCATGTGTGGATGTTGCAGATACGTGGTTCTCAAGCTTTAGGGAAATAAGAATCATCTAGGCAGCAAGCTTAAAAGATAGCAAGCCAGACCCTACTCCTAGAGATTCCATCAGTAGATTTGGGGTTGGCACAGGAATCCAGGTATCATTCAAATGGTCCTCACATTTTGAGAAAATACTGTACTCTTTTGGAGTAAAGGAATCAGCAATTCTCCTATCCCTTTCCTCTGCTTTAAAAAAAAAAAAAAAAATCAAACTTTACAAAGTGTTTCATTTTCCCTCTTAAAAGAAATAGCATTGAAATCTTAGCGGAATCCCTTACCACCAAGGGTTACAATGTTCCAAACATTGTATATGCTTTATTTATGTTACAATACTAACTATTGTTTAATGAGTATTTGCTCATTTCCAGACACTCTACTTAAACGCAGGATATCTAAATAATGTCTAAACTTCCTACAAAGAAAATATTATTCTCTATTGTTCTGGCTAAGAAAACTGTGGCTCACAAAAGTTGGGTAATTTGTCTGGGGTCACAGGTTAATACACAAAATATAGTCTGTGAATCCAAAAACCGTACTTTTTCCAGTGCTTTATTTTAAAATGATCTAATGAATGGGAGATGAAAACATCTCCATGTGACAAACTCCTACAAGTGTGTATAAGAGGCTAGTGCTGTAGACAGAGCTGTCATTTCTACTTAATCCTAACACTGACTCATTGAAAACAGCTTAAATCACCCATCAGTATTCTTGTCCTTTCTTGTCTACTGCTCAGTTGACTAACAAAGAAAAGATGATTCCAGGACTTTGTATCAAACTCTTAGGAAATAGAGTTATGTATATTACACACCCTGTATGTTTGACCTATAGAGCAATTAAATTATTTGCCTGGAGACCTCTGATATATACTATCCTTTGGCACTTACAGCCCAGATTAAGGGATTGTGCCTTCTGATAATGCAAAGGGGAAGCCATGTGATTCAAAAGAGCTCTCTGTGGTCAGAGCTGGAAAGAACTGGATTTGCTTCTCAGCTCCACCTCTCCTTAGCTCTGTCTTAGGACTAATCAACTGTCCTTTCTGAGCCTTTCTGTCCAGGCTTCTCACTCTTAAGGTATGAATGAAAATGGATACTTAACAAGATAAAAGAAATAAGTTTCTCTTATTTACACACAGTAGGTAGACTGTAGGTTTTATTTAACTATGGTGTTTATAAATGAAGTTTAACCCTAACTTTATACAACTTAAAAAATGGAAATTTCTTCAGTATCACCCTGTTTGTGTAGATGAACTCAAATATGAGCTCAACACATTGGGCTTTGCTGAGTCATTCCTAAATACTGTCAAACTGTTTATGGTGGTGACAGAGATAGATCAAAAGAAGCAAGCCCCATGAATACTTCATAAAGATGCAAACTGCCTTTGGAAAAGCTGTTTCAACTGTCTAAAGTTTAAAGGAAGTTTGCTTTGTTCATTACTGTGAGAGAGTTTTCAGAGCACAGATTTCATGCTCCCTCTTCTTACACTGTGGTGAGCAGAGATCATGTATCTAATCAAAGAAATAGGTACATGTCTATTCCCAGGATTATTACATCCAGCCAAGCATTTCCTGATGGATTCAATGGATACTTACCTAGTGATGATGGTCCACCAGCTAGGAACTAAAATTTAGCTTTGAAATGAGACCCCCCACCCCCACTCACCCATGGGCTAAAAAGAAATGAGAGAGACAACAAACTATGCAATGGGATAAGGGCTAAGAACACGTGAGGCATGAAACTCATAAAGAGAATCATCTGGGGATAACCTCCAAGAAGTAATAACACTTAATGTCAATCTTAACAAATGCATTAGCCAGGAAAAGAAAGAGAAGAAAATTCAGGCAAAGGGAAGAGATGTACAAGGTCACACCACTGTAAGAGAGCGTGGCATACTTGAAAACTACAAATAGTAAGAGATAGTGGGAAATGAGGGATGGAGTGGGGCACGTGGGACAGGTAAACAGAAGAGAAGTTACAGGTAGACATAAGTCAGCTCAAAAAGGCCTTCCATGCCAAAAATTTTTAAAAGACATTCTAAAAGCAAGAAAATGATAAAACACATCTAGGAGAATGCTAGGTAATGTGTGTGGAGGAAAGAGGCACAGAACCAGTTTAGTTTATTTGATCCCTACCTAATGGGGGTACTCTAGGTATTCAGAACAGTATTCTGGGTAGTGAGGTCTCAAGGAGGTAACACACATACCTTCCTGCTAAGGAAGGCTCTGGGATCCCATACAGGAATGACAGATCTCACGCACCCAAATGGCTGGTGGGCATGTGGAATGGCACAAGAATTGTGTCCTAGGGACGCACACCTGGGGTGCTCAGTCAGTTCGGTGGCTGCCTTCAGCTCAGGTCATGATGGCAGCGTCCTGGGAGGGAGCCCTGCATCAGGATCCCTGTTCAGCAGGGAGTCTGCTTCTCCCTCCCTCTCCACCGCTTGTTCTCTCTTTTTCTTTCTCTCTCCATGGAACAAGAAACACCTTTTTTTCTGCGAATCTTGCTCTTTTGACTCTAAACAAATAAGAATAGGAAGAAGGTGGAAGAAAATAAAACTGCACATCCAACCTTTACCTTTTCATGTGAGACTGCCTTCTAAAGAAGGATTCTGCAGCAGTAAACCATTTACCATGCTAATGGACATCAAAAGAAAGCTAGGTTGGCAATACTTCTATCAGATAAATTAGATTTCAAACCAAAGACTATAATAAGAGATCAAGAAGGACATTATATCATACTTAAAGGGTCTCTACAACAAGAAAATCTAACATTTGTAAATATTTACGCCCCTAACATGGGAACAGCCAATTATATAAGCCAATGAATTACAAAATCAAAGAAACACATTGACAATAATACAGTAAAAGTAGGAGACTTTAATACCCCCTCACTGAAATGGACAGATCATCTAAGCAAAAGATCAACAAGGAAATAAAAGCTCTAAATGACACACTGGGCCAGACGAACATCACAGACATATTCAGAACATTCCATCCCAAAGCAACAGAATACACATTCTTCTTGAGAGCACATGGAACATTCTCCAAAACAGATCACATCCTGGATCACAAATCAGGTCTCAACCAGTACCAAAAGATTGGGATCATTCCTACACATTTTCAGACCACAGTGCTTTGAAACTCAAACTTAATCATAAGAGGAAAGTTGGAAAGAACTCAAATACATGGAAGCTAAAGAGCACCCTACTAAAGAAGGAATGGGTCAACCAGGAATAAAGAAGAATTTTTAAAAATTCATGGAAACAAATGAAAATGAAAATATAACTGTTTAGAATCTTTTGCATGCAGCAAAGGTGGTCCTGAGAGGAAAGCATATAGCGATACAAGCGTTTCTCAAGAAACAAGAAAGGTCTCAAGTACACAGCCTAACCCTACACCTAAAGGAGTTGGAGAAAGAATAGGAAAGAAAGCCTAAACCCAGCAGGAGAAAAGAAATAATAAAGACCAGAGCAGAAATCACTGAAACAGAAACCAAAAGAACAGTAGACGAGATCAATGAAACTGGGAGCTGGTTCTTTGAAAGAATTAATAAGATTGATAAACTCCTGGCCAGACTTATCAAAAAGAAAAAAGAAAGGACCTAAATAAATAAAATCATGAGCGAAAGAGGAGAGATCACAACCAACACCAAAGAAATACAAACAATAATAAGAATATATTAGGAGCATCTATACACCAGCAAATTTGACAATCTGGAAGAAATGGATGAATTCCTAGAATGTATAAACTACCAAACATGAACGAGGAAGAAATAGAAAACCTGAACAGACCAAAACCAGCAAGGAAATTGAAGTAGTAATCAAAAGTCTCCCAAAAAACAAGAGCCCAGGCCCATACGGCTTCCCAGGGGAATTCTACCAAACATTTAAAGAAGAACTAATACCTATTCTCCTGAAACTATTCCAAAAAATGGAAATGGGGGGCGCCTGGGTGGCTCAGTGGGTTAAGCCGCTGCCTTTGGCTCGGGTCATGATCTCAGGGTCCTGGGATCGAGCCCCGCATAGGGCTTTCTGCTCAGCAGGGAGTCTGCTTCCTCCTCTCTCTCTCTGCCTGTCTCTCTGCCTACTTGTGATCTCTTTCTGTCAAATATATAAATAAAATCTTTTTTAAAAAATGGAAATGGAAGGAAAACTTCCAAACTCATTTTAAAATTTATATGGTTGGTTGCCACTGTACTATGAGCAGCTCAGCTTTACAAGGTGCTTGAATGGGCAGTCTGGAGTTCGTGAGGAAAAGAGATCATTACCCAACAGAGAGCTATCCCAAGGGTGAGTTGGTAGTGGGGAGAACTCTCCTCACTGCTGGGGGTACATGTGGCCAGGTGTTCCCAGGCCCAGTGTCAGGTTCCTATGTAAGCCCAGGCATGATTCAGATGATTGCTGGGGGCCAGAGATCCCTTCCAGTGAGTGAGGAGGCATGACAGTGAGGAAAACCAGAGACCGTCCAACTTTGAATATCAGAGGCAGTCAGAACCTTGAGACCCGCCCTCATGGGGTATGACTTCTGTCTGGTTGGAGAGGTTCTTGTGCTTTAGCTGTGGTGATACTTTCAATTTCCTGGAATTGCCAAGCTGTCTGACCTTTGAAGTTCTATTCTTGCTGTTCCCTCTGCCTGGAAATTCTTCCAACAACACCCACCCTATCCTCCCATTGAAGAACTTACGCTATTATAACCACACAGTCATATATCTGTCTCCCTCAGTAAATGAAATGCTCCTTGAGCAGGGGGCTTGCCCGTCTTATTAGCTATTTTATCATCCCCAGTGGTGGTATAATGCCCAACACATTCTAGTTCCATATAGGTGCTTGTCAAATTGAACGAACTAAAGATCGAACTAAACTAAAGCTAGCGATCGTTCAAGCTCCTGAGCTGGAATAACAAGTAGGATCCAGCCTTCTGGTTGCCGAGAACTAGCATCTTGTTTCAGTGTGTGAGGCCAACACTGAGGGAACTGTGATCATTCAGGTACCTGAGGACTCAGGGAAGGTTGTACATAAAAGGAGACTTAGAGGACTCCTGGATGTCTCCATCAATGAAGTGTCTGCCTTCGGCTCAGGTCATGATCCTGGGGTTCTAGGATTGAACCCACATTGGGCTCCCTGCTCCATGGGGAGTCTCCTGCTCCCTCTCCCTTTGCCCCCCCCCCACTCATGTTCTCTTGCTCATTCTTCTCAAATAAATACAGTCTTAAAAAAGGTGGGGGGGACTTATAAGTCAAACAGGAATTTAGGAATAATGACTAGGACTCCTGAACCCGGAGGAAATCAGATACATTTGCTAATGGCTGTTCTATGCCCGCAGAGGCGATTCATATTGTGGTCTGCAAATGGGTCCCATCAGGAGATCCAATCACAGCAAGTGAGGAAGAGAAAGGCAAGAGAGCAGAGAAATTACATAGAGAATTACAGCTGTTACCTTTATCTCATTAGCGTGACGTTCTAGAATGCTAAAGAACGTGAAGGTGAAAACTTATAATCAGGGACGCCTGGGTGGCTCAGTGGGTTAAGCCTCTGCCTTCGGCTCAGGTCATGATCTCAGAGTTGATGGGATCGAGCCCCACAGTGGGCTCAGCAGGGAGCCTGCTTCCCCCTCTCTCTCTCTGCCTGCCTCTCTGCCTACTTGTGATCTCTGTCTGTCAAATAAATAAATAAAATCTTTAAAAAAAAAAAAACCTTATAATCAAATGGTTTGGAGATCTATAATAAAGCATGATTTGTTTGCAGTCCTGACAGAGACAAGCATGGTGCTTTTGTCACCCTGGCGAGTGAGGTCTGTGGTCCTCAGCTCCCACATCTACTAAATGGGGTAAGACGCGGAAAGTGCCCAGTACAGAACTTTGTATACAGCAGACTCGGTACTTGGCGGGTCTGGTAAGTGTCGGCACCAGCACTGACTGAGGTGATGAGACTTGTCACTCATTTTGTCCACTCCTTGCTCCACCTGCATACACACACCTTCTCAAACGCAGACACAAACAGCCGTAGATTGCCTGAGGTCTTCTTAGCGTGAGGGAGAGACTAATAACCCTCTGCCAAGGGCCCCTGATCCCCTTGTCTAGGAGGAGGCGCACTGCGCACTAAATTAACGACTGCACATCCCTGTGTGTAGTCTGACTCTAACATAGGAAGGGGAGGGCCACCTGGCTCAGGACCGACTCTTGATTTTGGCTCAGGTCACGATCTCAGGGTCCTGAGATGGAGCCCTGCATCGGTCTCACCAGACTCGGAGCTCAAGGCTGGGTGGGGCGAGGGAGGTGTCCACTGCTTTCCCTCCCCCTTTCCCTCTGCCCCTCCCCTCCAAAATAAATAAATCAATCTTGAAAGAAATGAAATAAAATGAGGAACAGGACATTGAGGACCATACACTGCTATTTCCTAACTTTTGCTGGGAACCCTTCAAAAAAACAATTTTTCCCTTAATTATATCCGGGTTCGTAATTGGTTGCACAGAAGAATCACCTGGAATCCTTCTGAAAAAGAATGATGTTTGGGTTCACCCCAGACCAATTAGATTGCAAACCCCTGGGAAGGGGGCTCAAGTTTGGATGGTTTTCTGAAGATCCCAGGTGATTCTAACGCGTTGATTCATGTGCAGACCCTGGACCACAGCACCAGCCTCACCAAGAAGATTGTTTAAAGTGGGATCTCCTTTTGGGGTGCCTGGGTGGTTCAGTCGGTGAGGCGTGTGCCTTTGGCTCAGGTCATGATCCAAGTTCTTGGATCAAGTCCTGCATTGGGCTCCTTGCTCAGAGGGGATCCTGCTTCTCCTTCTTCTGCTCCCTCTGCTTGTGCTCGCTCTGTCAAATAAATAAATAAAATAGTTTTAAAAATAATAATTAAAAAAATAAAATGTAGGGGGTGCCTGGGTGGCTCAGTGGGTTAAAGCCTCTGCCTTCGGCTCAGGTCATGATCCTACGGTCTTGGGATCAAGCCCCACATCAGGCTCTCTGCTCAGCGGTGAGCCTGCTTCCCCCTCTCTCTCTCTGCCTGCCTCTCTGCCTACTTGTGATCTCTCTCTGTCAAATAAATAAATAAAATATTTTTTTAAAAAATAAAAATAAAATGTAGGCTCTCAGGCCCCAGTCCAGACTGAATTAGAATTGAAACAAATCAGAATGCTCGCTTCCAATGATCCATAATCACATCAAGGTTTGAGAAGTGCTAGTGCGACTCTGGCTGCACAACAGAATCATCTAGAGGAATCTGGGAAAATGCAGATGCTTGGGCTCTACCCCCTAAGGCTTCTACCTAATTGGTCCAAAAAGGATCACGAATAAATACTTTAAAAAGTCACCCCTAAGCACATAAGCTGGGCGGCCAGGGCTGAGAACCATGATGTTAGGCAGGCACTGCCCCAGAGATGGACTGAATTCTCAGCTGGGAGCACCTTCCTGAGGGGGCTCGGAAAGAAGAGGTGAATCAACGTTTCTTTTCCCAGAAGTGGCAGAAAGAACAAGTATGGTCTCTTTGTATGGGGCCCCCTAGCAACATGTTTAAGAAATGTCTACTTCATACACACATATGTAAATGTGTATTTTCTGTTTTTCTCCTTGTTATAACTGTAGTTTATTAGTGACTAGTTCTAGTGCATAATCATGTGTAATAAGCTGAAATATTCGTGTCTTACTTTACTCTTTGGCAATGATTTTAAATATTTACATTAAAACAAACAAGCGGATGTTATAGGGTACAATATCCATTTCTTGTGAATTTTAAAGATAAAATGCAAGACTTCAAGGGAATTTTTTTTGCTTCAAGGGGACACTTCAGGCTATGCCCCAGACCTCCCACTGAAATTTCGTCTCCCTCCATCCTCAGGACTACTCCAGAGGGAAAGTCTGAGGAACCCTGAGTCAACAGAATTATTTGAAATGTGACAAATCTTAATTGATGTAGTTTCAAATCCCCAGCAGTTGAAGCATCTCAGCTTATCTCAAATGCCAGAAATACTGTAACATTTGTCACTTCAATCCCAGCCAAGGGTCAAATGCAGCACCACAAGTAGAAGCCGAAATAAATCCCAGAAGTCATTTTGCAGTTGACTTCACTTTATTCACATGATAGCTACAGGGGTTGACAATGACTTCCTCTAACATTTCTTTCTTCTGATGGGTTGATGGAGAGTTTGGCGGCAGACAGTGTGGGGAGAAGGGACATATGGGAAGACAGATCAGGGGTTTGTTACAATTCTACGTCATCACGAATCATTTAATTTTAACCTTGTGGTTTGTCTAACCCATTTGCAGGAAGAGTTGAGGAATAGATCTAATGCTCACTGCAGATACTTGACAGCTCTTGTGGGCGGCATCTTTAGAGGACACACAATCGATCCTAACAGGAGAGGACCTCAGACGGTGTGCTTGTGGGTCAGAGGTGAGTTGGGGTTCTGAGAAAGGCATCCCATGACAGCAGTGGGTGCTCAGGACGTCCAGCAGCTCGAGAGTTGCAGTCAATCCCAGGGCGTGACATGGCTTCTCAGTACTGATAGGACCTCACAAGGAGCCACATAAGAATTACGGTGATCAGGACAATAGTGAAGTTGAGAAACAGCTCTCGGGTGGATATCCCCATTCTCCAAGTTGGCTCGATGAGAACGGACGGTGGACTTTGGAGGGCACGCCAAAGACCTCCTGCTGGTCCTCACCTAGTGGGAAGTAATGAAGAAAAATGGGGAGACTTGTGAGGGTGCTGTCCTAGCTGTGGAAGAGCAGAGTGTAATGGGCTGAACGGTGGCCCCAACAAAATTTACATGTTGAAGCCCTAACACCCTGTATCTCAATATATGACTGTATTTGAAGAAAGGGTCTTTCAAGAGGTAATTAAGTTTGCCTGAGGCCATTAAGTTGTGCCCTGTTCCACAATAGCTGGTGTTCTTATAAGAAAAGTAGGCGAGGACACAGACATGTAAGAAGGAAGTCTGTGTGAAGGCAGGGAAGGCAGTCATCTACCAGACAAGGAGGGAAGCCACAGAAGGAATCAACCCTGCCAACATCTGTTTAAATGTCTAGCCTCCGAACTATCTTTGGACTAGGGCAGCAACTCTTCCTGGGTCTCCAGTCTGCTGACCTCCCCTCTAGATTCCGGACTTGTCAGCGTCCACAATCACCTAAGCCAATTTTATCTATATATCTGCCTACATCTGACTTGATATTCACATATACATGTGGCTCTCTCTCTCTCTCTCTTTCACACACACACACACACACACCCTACTAGCTCTGTTTGCCTGAAGAACCTAACTAATAAGAACCTGGGTTTTCTGCCCAATGTCACAAAGACCAACAAAGTCCTAATATTTTTCCTGGGATGAATATATAGATCCTCTGGATAAAACACAAAATATTGTATTTTCTCTCTCCCAGGATGTATGTGCTTGCCTTGCTAATGTCGGGTACCAGCAAGCAAAGTCGCAGCAACAAAATAAAGCCTAAAAGTGGTATGATTTAGTATTTGTTCTTGCTTGGATTTGCATGCAGGAGCAGGGCCCTGTCATCTCTTAAGGGCTGGGCTGCCACAGGTCTCCATCCAAGCCCGCGAGTGCATGAAGGTCTTGCAGCAGCTGCTTGGCCTCTTCTAAGCCCTGCGCCGGCCACGGGCCCACCAGGGTCAACTGAAAGTCCCTCGCGTAACAGGCACTCAGTCGACAGAGCAAGTGTTAACCTCATGGGTACTTCTATTTCAAAAAGGGTTTCTGCCAGCTATTTTTAGTCAAGTGCAGGATGTGCCTATATTGTAAACACTTCACAGAGCAGGGATGGTATCCTTAGAGTGCGTGCAGATCGTACATGCAGGAAATCGTACTTCGAGAACATATGCAATGCAATCCACGATATTGTTGCCTTCAGTGATGTGGCATAATGAGTAGTCTGTGTTTGCAAACCGAATGAAAGATTAAAGATAAAATTTTAGATTCTATGCAGTAAAAAAGTTTAGGGGGAAGGTGTGTTTTGTTTATCTGTTAAGGGTAGGAGTTCAGGGGGTAGGAAGTGTTGTTAGTGTGCTTTCGGCCTGAATGGCGTCTTTTAACCATCTAACGGAACTGAATGATTAATTGTAATTACCATGGTTATTATACTAGTAATGGGTGGAATTATTAGTTGTACACACCAACTAAATGATCGTTCTTCATATTATGGGATGGTTGGTGTAATTAACTCATAGGTTCTAAGGACATGGTGTCAACTAGGAGCTTGTCAGAATCTGGCTTTAAAAAATGGCCGATAATGATGATCTCTGTATCATTTTCCTTTGAATGGTTACCCATCCTTCGACCCTCCACATCCAGGATGCAGCAAATTCCAATGAAACTCTTCACAAAGGTTTGCTTGAAGGAGAAAGTAAACAGAAGAAAATAAATGGATAAAAGAAGTAGAGAGAATGTGTTAGAAGAGCGGAATAGGGAGAGAAGAGGGGAGGTGACGAATCCAGGCCAGGAGCCTGGACACAAAGGAATGGGAATCAGACTCTTCCCTCTTAATAAAATCTAGTGCTGGTCCAAACACTAATTTATTTGGGTGCATTTTGGAGAAATACAGAGATATGCAAAGAGAGAGAGGCTCTATTGATAATGATCAAAACAACCCAGTTCAGGGAGGGCAAAATCACTATTGCACCCAAACTGCTTTTTAGATTAATCTCTTAAATAAAGGGATCCGTGGGGAGGGACCCAACAGGAACATACTCAGAAAATGTTATTGAAAGCCGTCCACAGCTCTGTTTGTGTGACAGTCACAGCTCTGTGACTTTCACAACTCTGGCAAATATTACCACGATTATTCTCTCTTCCACGACTATAGCTAAGAAGCTGCGAGATGAGGTACCTTGTTTGCATGATGGCACGTAGCAATTTAGAGCAGAACCAGAACTGGCAGACTGGAACTAGGTGTTAGAATTGTGGTTATGATACTGGAGTGATTACAAGAATGAGTTATTACTTCAACTAACTGTCCTGACTACACAAAGCATGTGTAAAATTTCAACACTTTGGGAAAACAATTTCACATTTTTTATTAAGGTTGTTAATGCTAACTCTCTATTACCTAGCTATTTCACTTCTGCTCTTAGAAACTCAAGCGTGTGTGCACCAGGATCCATATATAAGAATGTTCACAGCCACATTTCATAATATCCACAAACTGGAAACCACTCAGGTCTTCATCAACATCCATGGGATGGATGATGAATTTTGGTACATTCATATACTTGAATGCTATAGAGCAAAGCAAATATATGAACTACAGCAACACACAACAAGATGGCTGTCACAGGTGCAACTGTCTGGCCAAAGAAGAATTTACAAAAGACAAACAGACTGTGATTCCATTTATACAAAACCCAGAATGGGGAACTTAATCATGTTGTTTAGGAATCTTGACCTCGGTGGTAAAATTATAAAGAAGAGAATAAACAAATTTATCTCAGCAATCAAGATGGTGGGGCAGAGGGGAGAGATCATCAAGAATGGACTTCTGGGGTGCCATCAACGATCTCTTTCTTGATGTGGGTGATGGTAGACAGGTGCTGCTTTATAATTATTGTCCAAAATATGTTTTATGATTCTTTGCATTTTTATCCAGTAGTCTCTGAATTGGCAGGCTACCTCATATACATCTTTTTTCCTACAGTTTACTTCTTACTATTACTCGCACTTTGATGGTGAACTTGAATATTTGCTGTGTAATGTATGATTTAAATAAATAGAACACAAATAGTGAAGGTGAGAATTTAAAATGAATGCAATTGAATCAACGCTCAGGTTAACAGTAGGAAATGGACTTCACTATCACATACATTTATACCAAGGTTAGGCAGATGTTCAGATCAGCAACCTTCCACTTGTCTGTTGTTACCCCACAAAGACGATTGTGGCCTCGTTGTAAATATTCCCCAGAGTCAAGGTCCCACCATGTGATCCAAAGTGACTGCCAGAGCCAGGAAAGCCCTGAATACATAGACATTGACCTTCTTTGAATGGAGGCTGTGAGAATTAGGAGGGTAGAAATGCATGCCACAAGATGGAAGGAAAAAAACAAATAAGAATAAATAATACTCTTTACATCGTAAAAAATACTGGACACAATAGGTATTGCCTATTTCATAAAGGAATGTAAATACACCTCGTGTTTCTCATTTATAACTTGTACACACACACACACACACACACACACACACATACACACACACTCCCTCTCTCTCTTTCTCTCTCTGCTAAGTGTAAAAATCCTGCTGTCACCTGAAGAGGATCAAGGACACACCTGGCTGCAGTAGGCTTCTTCTCTCTCTCTCCACCTCAGGCTCCCACTCCTGCTCGTCTCCCAGGCTCTCTGGGCTCCTGGACTCTGGGCAGGGCCTAAAGTAGTCTGAGGGCGGTGGCAGTCACTGTGATGTCACTGATGAAACATCTCAAAGGAACCACCTCCAACGGTTTGAGGCTATTTGTGTTTCGGGGGAATATAGACGTCTGTTGACTAAGACTCTAGTCCTTTGGCTGCTTATTTGTACTAACACCACACAGAACCTAACATTTTCCTTTCCCATGGACTGTAGGCATGATTAATGTGGATTTTACATTTATCTTACACATCTTCATGAATAGCTCTAACATGTGTTTCAAACAACACAAACCCAAAGCGATAGACTAATACTAACAGATAACACTGAAATGGGCTGTTCACCCGACTCATCACACGAGGGTATTAAAAAAATACAACTTCGTTTTCCCACCCGTGTCCTTAACTATCCGAAATGTGCAGCATTCTCTGCCTTGCCCACGCACACCCCAAAGTGTGGGGGCACCTATATTCAACAGACATCTCCAGCTCCTCCAGACTGACCTTCATCCAAGCAGTGAAAGCTATCTCCTCGGTCACCTGCTCTGCATAACATTCCAGCTAAGCCATATTTTGGAAGTTTACACATTAATATACAGTTTCATCCAAGACAGCTGTGGAAGGCATGGTTTATGTCTCTCTGTCAGTAAGCTAATCCTGCAGCAAATTCATACAGCAAAAGTCAGTCCTTCGGAGAGACGTCGGGGGGTAAAAGGAGACATGGTGGACACTAGCACAATCGTGAGTTATGGAGCCTCTCTGCAAGAGACAGAAGCGTGTAACCTTCGGTTATAAACGCGAACTAAAACTAGGCTGCTACAATGAGTTTACAAGCAACATTCCTGAGGTCTGGAGGTAAATGGAGCCCTGAACGACTTAACGGAACTTGAAAGCACATCAGCAAAACACTTTCCCTGGGACCCCAGCAACTGCTTGCTCAGCAAATCCCTTCCTTACAGATAACAGAGAAAATTCCCCTCTGAATTCCCAAATTCAGGGTCAATCAAAATAATGCATTTCAGAAGGCATAAGCAAGCAAAATTCTCCCTCTCGTTGTGTTCATTGTCAGTCCTCTCCCCACCGGGCCTCATACTGCAGAGACGTTACTAAAAGACTTTCCATCCTTTTCTTCATTTTCAACATAAACCCACTGACAGATAATGTTAAGACAACATTCTGTCACCACACGCCTTGTAAAAAGATAGCTTGGTGAAGTGACAGATAGTATATAATAATTATAGCTCAATCGAACATTGGCACTGATGTGTTGCCATCTGGCAAACCCTCTCGAATGTAGTCAGATTTCTGTCTTTTGCCTCCGAGCCCTTGCCAGATCATTTCAAAAGCTAGGAGTGTTTTCCTAGTCGCCAAGCCACGCCCGTACTTCTTTTAACCACTCAAAATTATGTTGGGGGCAATCAAAAGGTTATATATTTATTAAAGAGCATTTGAAAATAATAAATCATAAAGAAAATTTCTATTAGCTCTTAATCTCACCTCTCAACGCGGGGCGGGGGGGGGTAGGGAATCCTTTCTACTACTTTTTATTCATGCTTGGGCTGTACAGACACAATCTCAAATTCCCAAGATATTTTTGGTAAAGGGATCTGATCCCTGGAAAACCGTTATCTTTTTGGAGTCAAGAAGAATCAAATTCATACTATGCCCTGGGACTGGTATTGTGTGTAGGAGACAAGCATTTATTTTGTACATGTTCAAAACAGGATGCGCTGTACAATCTCTAAAACATTATATATAATGGGGGGAATGTTAACATATTCTAAAACAGCTGGCCAACATGGTCAGTTTGGTGAAAAGGGGTCAGTATCAACGCAACTGAGAGGGATAACCCTACTGCCTATTCATGAGTCATTTCCGTTGGCCTGCTTGGTTGTCCCACTGAAGTCTATCCACTTTGTACCAGGGACTACTCTGCCCAGGACATTGTCAAATTCCCGGATAGAGGCTCAGAAGCTTCTGCATAGTAGGGGATTACCCTGTGATGTCATGAGAGAGTGAGATTACATTGAGAATTTAGCTTGTTATCAGTTTGACCTGACCCGCTCCAGAAAAATATGCCACCCGAAGTCACTGGACAACTATTCAAGGCCTATGGGGATAGTTTAGCCCTGAGGATTTGCAGGTCTTTTCCCAATAAATAAATAAATAAATAGATCAACATTACTGTCTCTCCTTTAAGAACCTGAGAATAACAAGATTTCAAACCTCAGTGCCAAAGCAAAAGCATCCCTTTCAATTAACCTTCCTTGAAGTCTGCTGCTACTTTCCTTTCTGTGAACAGTTCCCAAGACTTAACAGCACGCATTCCCTCTCAACTTTCTTTCAAGATGCTGTTCTGCCCGTCAACAAGAAGACTTAATAGAAAATCCTTTGAGGTTATTTCTATGCCTATTAAAGTAGAATTCAGCCACAGGCCAAAAATGTCAAGTAAAGGGACACCTGGGTACCTCAGTCAGTTAAACGTCTGCCTTCTGGTCAGGTTGTGATCCCAGGGTCCTGGAATTGAGCTCCGCATTAGGCTCCCGGCTCAGTGGGGAGCCTAATTCTCCCCCTCCCTCTGCTGCTCCCACTGCTTATTCTCTCTTTCTCTGCCAAATTAGTAAATAAATACAATATTTTAAAAAATGTTGGGGCACCTGGGTGGCTCAGTAGGTTAAAGCCTCTGCTTTCGGGGCGCCTGGGTGGCTCAGTGGGTTAAGCTGCTGCCTTCGGCTCAGGTCATGATCTCAGGGTCCTGGGATCGAGTCCCACATCGGGCTCTCTGCTCAGCGGGAAGCCTGCTTCCCCCTCTCTCTCTCTGCCTGCTTCTCTGCCTACTTGTGATCTCTGTGTGTCAAATAAATAAATAAAATCTTTTTTAAAAGACTTTTTTAAAAGGTCATGTAAATAATGTTCACACTGACGTGGGTACTGATGATCTGCTTGGCCCTTAGGCACCCGTTCTTCGGTATAGTACACGCTTTGAGACTCAATGCTGAGCTCTTGTGCCTGGTTATTCCCCCATTTTCATCCACCGTTTTACTTTGCAAAAACTGAACACCTCAAGTCAGTCCATGACTCCGGGGTCAAGTCTATGACATGATGGAAGAAATCAGCAAGGCCTGATGAAAGGTGATAAGCTCTTAGCCCATCGAGGGGGCGAATACGATGATTCATCTCACCTTTCCCACCTTCGCATCTTGACATCCCGCTGCCCATGGAGCTGCTCAGAAGGAAAGAAACTGCTTTCTGCTATGCTTTCTCATTAACCCAAACACCAGTGCAAGCCCAAAGGAAGAGGAAACCCTATGTCTTGAAGCTCTTTCCGTGTCCTTGAAAGAGCCATGGTCATTAACTGTATTCTCAATCGCTTTTGGTGCACGTGTGATTTTATTTGTCTCACTCACCGGATTGCGTTTCAAAGGCAGGGATGGTTTTTTGTATTTCTTTTGTCCTCGAGCCGTGCATAGAACCAATAGAATATCATAATAGATGCTCTAGAACGTACAACAAGGGGCTCAGTTTGCTCCTCTTCCCCTGAGAGCCAGACGTGTCTGAGTGTGCCCAGCAAACCTGAGTGGGGGAAGCTGAGGTCGACATCTCTTCTACTCATCCAAGGATCTAGACACCACCTAGGACAGAAAACTCCTTTGAAGGGAAATGATCAAAAAGATACATGTGGTTCCGCAGCAGGTTAACTACAGATGTCATTCCACTACACATAACATACCTGACTAGCCAGGTCCCATGAGATGTGGGTGTCAAGGTGGGACTAAACGTGCAAAGGGAAAATAAATTAGGGGAAATGCCTGAGAGAGAAAACATGGAGAGAGAGAGAGCGAGAGACTGAGAGAGCCATCAAATGGAAAGAGAAAGAGACGGGGGGGGAAAGGAAGAGAGGTGGGTAGAATTATCGCAGACCACAATTCAGTTCTAAGGGAAGTTTGACAAGGCTGCGAGGAAGTCTCAAGTCATAGTACATGTCAGTGACATCCCGTGTGTCCCAGGGAGGGGCTGGCCTTGGTCTTCCTTCCACGTTCAGCTATTGACCCGTTGAGCCCCCAGGGCACACGGCTTCTGTGTGGCCACGATCATGACTTCAGCTGGGATCCACCTCGACGTCGCTGCTGTCAGTGAGAGGCACCATCTCACTACCATACGCTACCCATCCTGCTTCACTACAGCCTGGGGTCTGGGGCCTAGATAAGGATAAAAACTGTCCGTAGCTCATAGCACTGAGCGGGAGAGAGAGAGAGACGCTCCCTCGACCTGCGCCATCTCGCGGAACACAGCATCGAGGGAATCAGCAATGTTCCTTCCTTCCTTCCGTGAAGGGTCACGGAGGCTGAGAAGCCGCCATACGGATCAAGACCAACTTGCACTTCGCATCCAGCTGTGCAGGCCTCAGTAGCAAACACTCGCGGAGAGGAGCTGAAGCGGAAGGTAAAGAAAATGGCAAGCACCGTGTGTTCGCCCGCGGCTCTTGTGCCCGGGGCCGTGTGAACCACCTCTTCAAGCTGCTGGAAATGGTCAGGAGGAACATGAAAGGGGCAGCCGTCTTGCATAACAGGTGGGAGCAAGAGCCAGAAAAAAAAATATGTATTAGTTCTTTTTATAATAACCCATTTCACGTCCTGGTTTGGGGACATGACACCTGTTACCATCATTTGACTTGGAACCAATTAAATCCCTCTTCTCTGGAACAAGCATATTTCTGCTCTATAATAAGATTCTGCAAGCAAACAGCTTTCTTTCAGCGCATTAAACAAAGCAGCCAGGGAGAAAAAAGAAGCAGCCAAAAATGTGTTTACTACTAGGCTAATACCATCTGCCCTCAAAACACTCCCAGATTTCAGCCTGGCTTTGTTATTTTTCCTGATGGGAAATAAGAATTCAGCCGTCTTTCGATGTGCTGTTACTGAGTCGTTCAGGGAGACGGGCCAGGCACGCCTACTGGAAACCTGCTGTTTGATCGAGGAGTTCACTGAGTCTCTTTGGAGAATCTGTCAGTCAGAATAACACAATTGCAATTTCGACACGAATTGTAAGGCAAAATGGCTTGTTCTCTGTGAACGAGAACATCGGGCTTTAGCTACGGCTTACAGAAGCCGAGAGAAGAGCGTCGTGACGAATCCTGAAAAATCTAACTCTGCTCTCCGTGAAGGCAACGGTACGACGCAAGCGCCTCGTTGCAGTAATGTGCGAGGTTAGCTGGGTGCACGCTGCAGGCTAGGTTTCCTTTTGGATGAGGGATGTACTCTCTCCGAGAGCAATTGGGCACTTGCTCTAGACCCTGGGGAGTAACCTAACCTTTTACACTTTTACAGTAAGTAACGTGGAATTGCCAGGGGCTCGTGTTCTGGGAATTGGGGCAGCTTATCTGGGAGAGGTGGTTCAGGCCTCCTCTTAGTTTACATTTCGCTGGCTCCTCCCGCAGGTGCCAGTGTCCAGGAGGAAAGGAGGCACACCTGAGGCCAGTTGTATCTGTGTCCTCATGAGGGTATCCCGTTGGCATTAACACAAACCCAGACAGGAAACTTTTTCATTCTCTCCTCCCATTCGGTCTCCCCTCTTTTTGCTAGATGCTCGCCAAGCCCTTACCAGCCAGCCAGGCCCACCGGGCACTGACATAAGCAGAGACATTCCTGCCACTTCCACTCTGGCATCTCCCTAGCACCCCTCCCCACCCCGTGGCTTGGCTTGGCTTCTGCCTACAAGACCCCTCTCTTCTGCAGCCTCCTCTCCTGGGTACCACGGATTTTGACCAACATGGTCCTGGAGTTACGCTCACTTCTGGAGCAAGATAAGGGGGCGGTGAGGCAGGGTGCTGAGGAATACCGAAGGAAGACCTTGCTCTTGCTCCAGACGTGAGTGCAGGGGGAAGTCCAGCCAGGCCCTACGTAGAAGTCAGGTGCATCTTCTCATCGCAGACTCACTTCTCCCCTCCCGCTAATAGCATCTGGTACTAAACTTTCCTTTTCTTAGGATGAATCGTCTCTCGGCAGGCGGCTAAGTTTCCAGAGCAAACCAACCTCTCCTGGGCTGATGTTGAAATGCAGCCCTACACGCCGCTCCCGCTCCTGCTCCCACTCAGGACCCCCCACTCCAGCATCCTTGCACAGACCGTGTAGCGCACTGCGCTTGCCACCAAACATCCCTCCATGGAGGACAGAGCACGAATTGGCTTCTCCGCGCTGCAGACAGAAAGCATACTATTTTGTGTGTCAGCGGTTTCCTGTAACTCCCGGGTGAAGTTCCCATTCTTGATGATGAACAATGGGACCAGAATCAAATCCAACATCACATGCCCAGGTCTTTAACGGTGGGATCTATGGAGCCTTACACACTACTAACTCCAGCCTACTCTCAACATGGACCTTCTTGTCCATCTCCCTGACTTAAGAACGAGGATCAGATATCTCCCCCTGTGGACGCAGCACCGAGTCAGGTACTGTAAAAAATGTAGTGGATGGCCCCATAGAAGTTTGTGGAATAAAAACATGTCTGAATGCAAAAATGATGGGTTGTTCAACTCTGGAGAGTCACGGGCCAATGAATGTTGTAAAAATAAGCCTCTCGTGTGCCTGGGTGGTGCAGTTGGTTAAGCGTGGGACTCTTGGTGCAGTTGGTTAAGCGTGGGTCCTGACATCAAGTCCCAGCTGGGGCTTCCACTCAGTGTGGCTTCTCCTTAAGTAAGACTCTCTCCCTCTCCCTCTGCCCTTCCTCCCGCTCACACACACTCCCTCTCTTCAAAATAAATAAATAAATCTCTTCAAAAAATAATATAATAAATAAATAAATAAATAAAACTCTCTAGCCTTTCAACAATTTATGTGATAAAAGATGATGATGTTCACAAGACCTGGAGTAATTTGAACCACTTAGGGTTTCCTGATCTAAAAATAGTACATTCTAGGCTTCTTACCACTGATCAGATCTGACAGCTATTTTTTAGGTTGGTACATAATATGCTGAGCAGCAACGTAATTTGTTATAGATTTTTTAGAAGAAAACTTTTTAATTGAGCAATGTAAAATATAATTCAAATGTGCCTACCACACAAAATTAACAATTCTTAATATCTTTGTCAGATTGTTTCATGTCTTTTTTAAATAAAGGAATTAAAATATGATTGATAAAGCTGAGGTGCCATTGAACCGTCAATGCTATGCTCCTTCCCATCTCCCTCGATAAAACAGCTGCTATGAGTTTGGGGTACAGTCCAAGTTCTATAATTAAACCTTTTAGATTTAGCATCTAGATTATGCTAGTCTGGTAGATAGGTTTCCCTCTTTCTTTCTACTCTGAAACAGTTTGTGTAAAATGGGCCTTGCCTTTTTTTTTTTTTTTCTTTTTTAAGATTTGAAACTACCAGTTCCTAAACTGTATGGCCCTGGTAACCTTTTTGGAGTATAAGAGAGAATTTTTGACTACTGATTTCATGATTTTTCATGGTTATAGGTTTTCTGTTTATTCTTAAGTCAATTCTGGAAATTTACTCTATTACTAGAAAATTATCCATTTAATGTTTTTGTGATTTTTTTTCCAAGTATCAAATTTTGTTTTCATTTCTTTTCTCTCAGTACTTTGAAGCAATAACTGCACTCTTTCCTGGCTTCTGTTGCCAGACAATTTTCTTCTATTTCTCTTCTCTATAATTAACCTCATTTATAATATTCTTACCATCCTAAATTTGTACAGAATCGTAGAAGCTGTGAGTTGAGAGATTATTCTGTCTAATCTCTGTTTTATAGATGAGGAAATCAAGGCCAAGGGAAGCTAAATGATTTGACAAAAAGATCACTCTAATCCCTTTCACCTATGTTACAGGTTAATATTAATTTACTCTGAATAGCTAAAAGGTATGTTCATTCTATTGATCCATTTTGACATTCATCTGGATTCAACATAAGCATTATTCTCAGACATTAAAAGCTTTTCCCAACAGACTGACCCCAAGTAATTCTCCCTGGTTATTCTCCTTCGAAGCATTCTGTTCTTTCCCTTTATAACACTTACCACAAAAAAATTTTTTAAGATTTTATTTATTTATTTTTCAGAGAGAGAGAGCACGCACAAGCAGGGAGAGTGGCAGGCAGAGGCAGAGAGAGAAGCAGGCTCCCTGCTGAGCAAGGAGCCCGATGTGGGTCTCGATCCAAGAACCCTAGGATCATGACTTGAGCTGAAAGCAGAGGCTTAACCCACTGAGCTACCCAGGCGCCCCAAGGGGCTGCATTATTATCTCTACTATAAAGATTTTAAAAATACTGAGGCTAGGAGAGATTAGGCAAATGTCAAAAGGTCAGAAACCCAGCAAGTGGCAGACATAGGGCTCAATCCCAGGTTTAATCCCAGGGTCTAAGCTTTGAATCCTTGTGCTATCTGGTTGTTAATTTCCTGGCTTCAATAGATGTTCAAGATTCAGTAATAAGAATAGCATTCCTTTACCCTCACTTTAAAAGATTTCTGGGCTTCTGGGTGAAGAAAGCAGATTGAACATATGCATCTGATTTTGCTCCCGCTCCAAACCCCACTAAAATAACAGTAGGAGGATTTTTTTTTAAAGACATAAAGCCATAAGGACAGGAGAATCAAGGAAAACGCGGCAAATAAATTTTAAAAGCTGTAAAGCAAAAGGACGGGTGTAACCAATTTAGCTAAGCTAAGAAAGCTGAATCCTAAACTGGTAGTAGAGAAAGCCAAGAGCCAATCTGATTTAGACTCTACAGATTGGCAGCAGTGGGGATAAAAAATGGGGTGTCTAAAATAAGGAGAATGAGAACCGGTTGAGAGTTTTTCAAGAAATTGTTAGGTGCCAAGATCTCTCCCTTCCCCCAGCTTTGGTACAGCCAACAGTTGCCCTTCCCCCACCCAGACAGAAGGCTGGAGTTTTATTCCCTGGAGAGAGTCTCTGGACTAAGAAACCACAAGCACACTTAAAGAAAGAAGTATCCTATTGACGAGGGGATTTAAATTAATGTACATCTGAATGACGAACCTATCTCCCAACCAACCCCTCTTCTCCTGCTCACGTTCCAAAAGAGTAGAAGCTAAGCCTTCACATGAAGCCCCAGGCAAAAGATGAGAAGAAACTTCTCTGAGGAATCTGGGCAACCCAAAAAGAAGGGAAACTGACATTGGAATTCCCCAGTGAAAAGGCCTCAATATCAGTGCAACAGAATAGAAACCCCAGAAATAAACCCATGACTATATGGTCAATTAATTCTTGGCAAAACAAGAAAGAATATCCAATGGCAAAGAGAGAGTATCTTCAACAAATGATGTTGGGAAAGCTGGACAACAACACGCAGAAGAATGAAACTGGACCACTTTCTTACATCATACACAAAAATAAACTCAAAATTATTTAAGTACTTAAATGTGAGATAAAAAAAACCACAAAATTCCTAGAATAGGTAGTAACTCCTCTGACTGGTCATAGCAACTTCATACTAGATGTCTTCTGAGGCAAGGGAAACAAAAGCAACAACAAACTATTGGGACTACATCAAGACAAAAAGCTTCTGCACAGCAGAAGAAACAACCAACAAAACTAAAAGGCAACCTACAGAATGGCAGAAGACATTTGCAAGTGATTTATCTGATAAAGAGTTTGTGTCCAAATGTATAAAGAACTTCCAAAACTCAACAACCCAAAACAAATAATCCAGTTAAAAAATGGGCAGAAGACATGGACAGACATTTTTTCAAAGAAGACATACAAACAGCCAACAGACAGATGAGAAGATGTGGGAGGGAAATGCAAATCAAAACTACAGTGGGATATCACCTCACACCTGTCAGAATGGCTAAACTCAAAAACACAAGAAACAACAAGTGTTAGTGAGGATGTGCACTCTTGGAGGGAATGCAAACTGGCGCAGCCACTGTGGAAAAAAGCATGGAAATTCTTCCAAAATTTAAAAATAGAACTACCCTATGAACTAACAATTTCACTGCTGGGTACTTTGAATACAAAAAAGACTAATTAAAAGGGATTCACACATCCATATATTTGCAGCATTATTCACAAAAGCCAAGAAATGGAAGCAGCCCAAGTGTCCATCAGTTGACAAATGGATAAGGAAAATGTGGTCTACCTATATAATGGAATATTACTCAATCATGAAAAGGAATTAAATCTTGCCATTTGCAACAACATGGATGGAGCTAGAGAGTATTATGTTAAGTTAAATAAGTCCGCCAGAGAAAGACTGATTTCAGTCATATGATTTCAATCATATGTGGGGTTTAGGAAACAAAACAAATGAGCAAAGAGAAAAGAAAGAGAGAGAGAGAAACCAAGAAACAGACTCTTAACTATAAACAACACACTGACAGTGAGCAGAGGAAGGTGGACAGGGGGATGGGGGAAATAGGTGATGGGATGAAAGAGAGCTCTTGTCAAGATGAGCACCAGATGTTGTATGTGAGTGTTGAATCACTATATCATACAACAGAAACTAATATAATACTGCATGTTAAAAAAAGGGAATTAAAATAAAAACTTAGAAAAAGAAAAGATGAAGAAGAAAAGAAAAGTCCCCAACAGCTCATCTTATAGAGAATTGTACCATTGGAAACCTGACTCATGTCCTCAAAGAGTCTTCACAGTTTTTAGTTCACATGCTTAAATATTAGCAGAAAAAGTGGAAGTTAGAGCCCCAAATAAACAGAAGAAAAGCAACTTGCAGGAGACAGAAATCATACAGGGGAGAAGAAAACATGCAAAGAAGAAATCAGATTGGTGTCCAAATTCTCACCAGCAACATTGGGAGATAGAAGGCAATGGAGAAATTACCTGAAAATTCTGAAGAAAAACTATCTCCAACTGAGAATTTTATCCCCAGTCAACTATCCATCAAGGGAAAGGGTAAATAAAGATATTTTCAGACATGCTTGGCTTCAAATGCCTCACCTCCCATTAGTTCAGCCCCAGATGATGTACTCCACAAAAAAAAGGGGGTTACCCATGAAGAAGGACATGAGATCCAAGAAACCACACTTCTAAGGGGATGCCAAGATAGTTGTGAATGGATGTGGCAAAGTGATGTCTGGGTACCTTGGAATAAAGAGCCATTGGTCTACACTGGAGTAGGTCAGCAGCCATGAGAGACACCTTCTGGAAAGCACAAACCGCTGGCTTGATATGCCTGAATATCTTGAAAAGAGCTTTAGAGAATGAGAAAAATTTGGAGTTGATGTGGGGCTCGATCCCAGGACCCTGGAATCATGACCCGAGCTGAAGGCAGCTGCTTAACCAACTGAGCCACCCAGGTGCCCCCCCTTTTTTTTTTATTTTTTAATAAACATATATTTTTATCCCCAGGGGTACAGGTCTGTGAATCACCAGGTTTACACACTTCACAGCACTCACCAAAGCACATACCCTCCCCAATGTCCATAACCCCACCCCCTTCTCCCAACCCCCCCCTCCCCCCAGCAACCCTCAGTAACTGCTTATTTTTAATATTAGAAAAGCAAGCAAGCAAACAAAAGATGTCAATTCTTACCAACAGGGAAAAAAATTAAATTTTGTACAGAAAATAAAAAGTAGTCACAGTTTATTACACGACTCAACTATGAATAGCATTTCCACTTCACTAATGTAAAAAATGAATATTGAGCTAGATGATATTAAGGCATAACTCTATTGGGACATGGAGGAGAGAGAGTAAAAGGAAATAAGATTTCCTACCATAGTAAGAAGTCAATATCATGCTTAACGTTGAAAAATCAAGGAGTAATGCAAACACATTATTAAAAAATATGTAAGTAAACGTGAAATGAATCAGCAAAAAGGTGGAGTTGTTGGCTTCTGAGGGAGGAGACATGGGGGTAAGCAGAGAACTACTCCGGGGCGTTGTAAAGTCCTCAGTCACCTTACACTAGGACGTGTATAACTTAAAAGATTAAAATGCAGATGTGGTCCCTGGGTAGCTCAGTCAGTTAAGTATCAGACTCTTGATCTCAGCTCAGGTCTCAGTCTCAGGGTTGTGAAATCGAGCCCCGCACGCCGTGCTGTGTGGAATCTGCTTGAGATTCTCTCTCTCTCTCATTCTCTCTCTCTCTCCCGCCCCCCACTCTGTCCCAATCCCCTGCTTGTGCACGCATGCTCTCTCTCCCTCTGTAAAAAAAAAAAAATTAAATTAAAAAATAAGATACAACATAGATCCACGTTTCTGCGTAGCGTCCCATGTTTATCCTCCATCTCTCCTCTCTTCTCCCCTTCCTTCCCTCTCTTCTCTCGGGCTTCCTCTGTCATTACAAGCCTTATGCCACCTCCTCTGGTCCATCAGCTGGAAGGAGGGTTTTAAAGAACAAGTTGACTTACTCTGGTAAATGAGCAGAACTCAATTAGACAATAAAGAAAACCATTTCCTTTCCAGCACTCTGTATACATGGGCCCCAAACTTGCGGGAAATGGAAATTCTAGTCTTAAGACAACCTCGTAATGATTGATCTTTCACCTGTTTATAGCTGTCCTTAGTTCTTTCTGATTTTCTCTATGAAAGCCCTGCATCATCACATAGGTTGAGTTTTGAAACTCCTTCCACACTTCGTTCCATTTGTATTTTTTCTTACTTTGTTCTTTCCCTCTAGCAAATGCCTGTGTTAATATCTGACCCATGCCAGGGGCGTTGGGCCAAAGATAGTCCTCAGTCAAACTGTGGCCTGAAACAGATGGTGAGCTGCCCTCGGGGACTCGGGTTACATTTCCAAGGCGTTCTCACGTAACAGCTGTGTACCTTTGATCAAAACACTGAGACACACAAACCCTCACGTCCACATACTTAAAAACCAGCCAGGACCCTGTTCTCTTGGATGAAAGAAAGGCATGCCGACTGCTCCATATGATTCCATATGCAGTAAACACCCACCCTGCAGAAGATCGCGCAGAGAAGCGGACAATATGGGTCAGACAGAGGATGAGGAGGGGAGGGTCTCCCAGATGGGGCGGGGAGGGGGGCAGTTTCCCTGTGTTTACTCCCCACCTCCATACCTGCAGCAGTGCTCGGCACATAGTAGGACTTCAACAAATATTGGTTGAGTAAACTCGGGAATAAATATGTTGCAGCTCTGTCTGGCACACACTTGACTTTTCTCAGATTAACACATTCCTGCTCATCCTTCAAGATTCAGTTCGCCTCCTCTCGTCGTACAGCTTCCTTTGACCCGCTCGACTCCTTCCTCTCTATTTATCTGCATTTTTAACACATTTCTGGAGCTTGTTGTTGCATCACAA
The DNA here is from genome assembly GCF_964662115.1 of Mustela nivalis. NCBI lineage: Eukaryota > Metazoa > Chordata > Mammalia > Carnivora > Mustelidae > Mustela > Mustela nivalis. Next base: position 12,733,087 of record NC_139028.1, read on the forward strand.
CCCTGCAGTTACTTGCACCTCTGTCCTCCCTACACTTTTAGTTCTGGGGCGCCTGGGTGGCTCAGTGGGTTAAGCATCTGCCTTTGGCTCAGGTCATGATTCCAGGGTCCTGGGATCAAGCCCCGCATCGGGCTCCCAGCTCGGTGAGGGGTCTACTTCTCCTCCTCTCTCCCCACTATCTGCCCTGCCTTGTGCTCTCTCACTCTCTCTGTCAAATAAATAAATAAAATCTTTTAAAAAAAGAAGAAGAAGAAGAAGACTTTTAGTTCCTTGAGAGAGCTAAGGCTTTGCCTTATTTATTTCTGTATCCGTGCTGCTGGCATAGTACCTGTATATACATTCATTAATTCATTCATTCATCCAATTCAACCGGATTTCAGTATTTGTTATGTTCCAGGCACTAGAACGGGCTCTGGAGATCCAGCAGTGAACAAGGCATGGCCTCCCACGCCGCCAGGCTTATATTCTCTTTGGGGTTGCAGACAATTAAAGGAAGTGTGGCCCATGCAATGATAGGGTTGTGAGCACACTAGGGGATCCCATGGGCAGAGCATCGCACGCAGAATCTGAGGAATAAGGAAAAGCCTCCAAACGGGACGCTGCCCAGAAGGACAAAGAACATCTGAAGAAGGAAGAGAAGTGAGCCAGGAAGCGTGGGACTGAGTGTTCCAGGAAGTACAGCCAGTGCAGGGAATGGAAGAAAGGAGAGAGGAAGACGACGAGCGGGTGGACGGACAGGAGGAGGACGGGAAGAATGGAAGAAGCGATGGAGGGAGGAAGAGATGCTAGATGATCTCACTGGCCTCATAAGATTTCTTGTGCCAGAAGGTGGCCTTACCAAGAGTCCTAAATCTCCAGAGGCCGCCTGCTACCCCTCTGATCCCGGGTGGTCTGTTTACATCCCCGTCACAGAATCATCGCAGGCTACTGTGAGCCACAGAGGGAAAACCTACTTCAGTAACTCTGGTTCTGCAGAGATAAAACCGAAGCCCCCAGAAGTAAGAAATGACAGCATGTGGCTTTTATCTCTCATCTCACAAAGCATTTTCACCCCTATCCAGCCCTGTGAGGCAGCACCGTTTTCCTTCACGTATCAGGACCCTGAGGCTGGAGTGGAATTAGCATGGCGGTAGCGCTGGAAGCCGGGTCTTCCAGAGTCCCATTCGCTGCTCATTCTGCCACACCTCAGCTCCTCTACCAAAGTCACAGCGTTAGGAACAGAGCCAGCAGGGGACTGGACTCCTCATCCAAAGCTCCTTCCAGAAGGCAAGAGCGTCCTTACACCTAATACGGACTGACCGCTGCTAATTATCACAAGATGTCCCATTACGAGAATACTTGTGTCGAACGACTTGTTCACCAGCAGCCTGAAGGACACTGAAATGATTGGGGTTTCCTTGGTCTTGCCTTGATTTGGTGTAAGGTTGTAGGTCAGCCTCCTTACAAATGAAAAGACTGTTAATTTTCACTACATAAAAAAGCAAAATTTCTGTAAAAGCAAGACTCTATAAACAAACTTAAAACACAAGCCAGAGACTGAGGAAAAAATATAAACTGCACCTTCAAGCAAAGAAATAATATCCAGAGTTCAGGAAATTTCTGCAATTCAAGAAGAAAAAGACATAACCCAACAGAAACATGGGCAAAGGATATCAGTAGACACTCCACAACAAACAGGAAAATTTAACGGCCAATTAATGCATGAAAAATGACCACGGTCAATAAAAAATGCACAGTAAAACATGAAGATAACAAGTCTTCTACCTCAGTCAGATTTATAAAAATTTTAAAGTCTAACCATAAGAATTGTGGATGAAGATAGAACCAAGAATCCCATTCTGGGAAGGCATAAGACAATGTAGAGTAAAGCTGAAAAATGCTCAATGACCCAGCAATTAATTCCATATCTAGATACATAATCAGAGATAGGTGATAGACAGATGAATAGATAGATAATTCAAGAAATTCACACACACACACCCCAAGGTGGTTCACTGAAGTATTGTTTGCCATCAAAGTTTTTAGAAAGCAAATTTCAGAATGCTATATACTGTGTTACCATTTCTATAAATTCTATCATTACATATGAGTGGTGAAAATACAATTATATAATACATACAGGAGCAAAAGTATAAATGCAGGACTGAACATTTACCAAAGTTGTGATAATGGTTTCCTCTGGAAAAGGACAGGAATGGGATTAAGAAGGGAACCCAGGGACTTCAATTTTGTTGGGTTTTCTTTTCTTTTTTTTTTTTATTTGAGTAGAGTTGGCACACCATGTTACTTTGTCTCACGTACCACACAGTGATTTAACTTCTCTGTACATGTTATGCTTATGGGCTTATTTTTCCTTAAAAATAATTTTTTAATCCAAACCTAAGACTTAAAAATATTTTCTAATTCTTTGTTCGTTTCTGCACCAAAATTATTTTTCAAAACATTTTAAGCAAGCCTGACATTTCACACACAAGTTTCAAATATTCTCTTCCCATTTCAGTCTTGACACCACCAGTCTGTCCATCTGCTAAAGAAAGAAAAGGTAGATTAGATCACTTCTAAGATTGCTTCCAGTCCTGACACTCGAACCTCCTACAAAATCTCAAAGGCTTTAAAGAGATTGCAAATGAGTGACCTTTTGTTGGAGTCAGTGCTGGAAAGGGGTTAGGAATCTACTGTCAGCTGTTACAAGGGAAGGAAACTGTGGAACATTTTTTTAATTATGAAAGCCTCTTCTTTTCTCAGTAGCCTCACCCCAGAGGCATTCCCCACTCAGTGTCTTATCTATTTATATTCTAGGAACCCTGTCTAAAGGAAGCTTCCACACCAGGTTTAAATGGTGATGGGGTCTGGAAGTTCTGGATTGTTTCTCTCCAGCCCCCACCCCCACCCCTAGCCAAATGCCTTGACATGAAACTCCATTATTACTAATTCTTATATAGAACACTAAGCTTAAAGTTTTGGTGACCATATATTGAACCCAGAAGTAGAACTTGTGATCTGACACAGCTTTGATGATGGGACAGAATATTTGCCATCAGGAGGATCCCAGCAAGTCTCCAGTCCTGTGGGAGACGAAAGGAACCAGGGAGCAGATTTGATAGGAAGACTGGCAGAACCAAGGATTTTATATCCATTTATACCCAATCAAGATATCCTCCCGGTACGCAGAAACACTTCTAGAGAAACGTACTGGGGATAAATTTCATCCAACCAAGAGAGAACTAAGAAAACTTCAGCAAGAGGTCTGCTGTGAGCGTTTGGTGTATTTTACTGCAGAACTAAGAATAAAACAAGGCTTGGAAGACTGGCGTGTGAACAAAACAAAAACAATGCTGTTAACATACCAAGAGGAGAAGAGATAAAAGAGAAAGGAGAAAAAAGATGACTGACACTGGGGGTTAAAAAAAAAAAAAAGAAAAAGGTGCCCCTTTAAACTAAAAGGGTATAAAACAGGAACAAGGGGTACCAGAAAAGATTTTAGAACAAAGATAGCTATTAGACGCACCCACGTTCTTTGCAGCACTATTACAGTAGCCAAGACATGGAAACCAGCAAAGTGCCCATCAGTGGGTGAACACGTATAGAAACTGTGGTGTGTATGTACATATATCCCACGGATTGTTACCCAGCGCACTCATATGTGGAACCTAAAACAAACGCACAAACAAATAATTCGAACTCCTAGGTCCCGAGAACAGACTGGCGGTGGCCAGAGACAGGGGGTAGGGGGCGGGCAAATGGATGAAGGGGATGGGATCAAAAGGGATAAACCCCCAACCGTAAAATAAATAAGTTATGGCGCTGTAATATACAACATGGTGACCGTGAATAAATTCTCATCCCAAAGAAAAAAAATTGTAACCGTATGTGGGGATGCATGTTAACAAGACCTACTGTGATCACTTCTCAATATGTGGAAATATTGAATCATTATTTGTACACCTGAAACTAACATCATGTTATATGTCAATTACTTCTCCATTTAAAAAACAAAGATAACTGTTACAACGAATAATACAAACTTTACAACTGCCAAAAGAAATGTTTTTAGGGGCACCTGGGTGGCTCAGCGGGTTAAGCCGCTGCCTTCGGCTCAGGTCATGATCTCAGGGTCCTGGGATCGAGCCCCGCATCGGGCTCTCTACTCAGCAGGGAGCCTGCTTCCCTCTCTCTCTCTCTCTGCCTGCCTCTCCATCTACTTGTGATTTCTCTCTGTCAAATAAATAAATAAAATCTTTAAAAAAAAAAGAAATGTTTTTAAATAGTAAAGAAGCATAGTAAATATAATTTATACGATAGTTTAATAGTTGTAGCATTAAATAAACGGCAGGGTTGAGGAGTTATTTCCAGGATACCTTCTTAAGTGAAACAAGCACTAAAGAGTATGGAGTAGTGTGGTGTGCTAGCCTTTGTGTTAAAAGAGGGAGACAAGAGCTGTGCCTGTGGCTCAGTCGGTTGAGCATCTGACTCTTGATCTCAGCTCAGGGTTCTGAGTTCGAGTCTCAAGTCACTCTCAGAGCTCAGCCCAGAGTCTGCCTGTCCCTCTCCCTCTGCTCCTCCTCCCGCTCTCCCTCAAATAAATAAAATCTTAAAAAAAAAAAGAGGAGACATACATATACCTATTTATTTTTGCAAAAAGAAACACAAGAAGGATAACAAAAAGAATAATAAAATCGATTCCATGCAGGGAGTGGGGAGAAATGAGGAAATGAGGAGGGATGGGTTGGAAGGGAGCAGTAGTCCTCTGAGTATACTGTTGACTTTGGGAAGCCTGTTAATACGCTACATAGTCAAACAATGAAATTAAATCAGCAAGAATGGGGATACCTAAAGCTGAGTATAAATGGAAACAAATGAATTCAATTGTACTTCCAATGAATGAATGAGAGAGGGAGGGAACAGGGCAAATAAATCCTGAACTCCTCTTTCGGTAGATTTGTTTTTCATAATGGTATGGATGGAACTATTCTGAATCCATCCTCTATTGTAGGAGTAAAGGTGATTATGTTCAAGGAAGCCAGCATTCTCAGTATGAAGAAAGGAGGTACAACTATGCAACAGGCAGAAGAAAGGAAGATCCTTGCAGTCTTGAATTGGCATTAGGAGTATAAACAGGAACTCACCATTTCTGAAACACACCAGCAGCAATGAGCAACCCCAGGGCCCAGATCTTGGTTTATAGTAGAAGTGACCTCACTAAAGATGAGGCAAAGATGATGTTGAAAAGAGGGGCTCATGACATGGGAAAAAAAAATGAATGTGGGTCCACACTTCACACCATTAATCAAGGTAAATCCCTGATGTGTTAAATAGTTACATGTGAAAGGTAAATCCACAAGGCAAATAAGAAAGGGAAAAAAAGTCAGAAAAAATCTTATCAACTTAGAGAAGGATTTCTTAAACAAGGACCCAGTGTTGGTTCACCAGAAGGAGAGAAGTTGATGAGATCTGACTGCATTAAAATTAAGGATTTCTGTTCAACAAAGCACACCATACCAAGGGGTAACATGACAGGTTAGAAGATGTTTGCCATATATAAAACCAACAAGGAATTAACATCAAGGTTGTCCCCGGAACACCTGAAGACATCTAAGAAAAAGAAAGGACATTCAATTTTCTAAAAGGTAAAAAATATGAATACATAAATAGGATTCCCAAAATAGAAAAAAAAAAAGTGAGTAGGAAACACCTGCCCTCTTCATCAAGATCTTCCTCTTCTTCCAACACTGGGTATTATTTCTCTGGTCAGCAAATCTCTACACCAGTTCCCATCTCAGTCTGGAGCGCATTTCCCTGAAATTTCCTTCGAATGACTCTGTTTGTCAGATCTCCGTTTATGTGCTATGTCATCAGGGAGGTCCTTCCATCCTAGTTCACCTGACAGAGCCGTCCCTCATCATTACGTCTTTATTACATCATGCACACTGATTACTTAGTGACATTCTCCTTTATCTGTGCACTGACTCCCCTCTCTAACCTCTCTAACCAGATGTCAAGACCCACGGAGGAGGGAGTGTGTCTCCTTCAACTTTGCATGCCTGGTGCTTGGCACAGAGTTGGTATTCAATACATTTTTGTGAATAAATATATTACTGTATGAAAAAAGTCATACCATCGATATTGCTGGCTTAATGAGCTTTCCAGACAAGGATGTTCAATCCTAATTAAATGACTAATTAATGAAATTTTGTTAAGCGGTGTTAAGCATCACATGAAGAACTGGACGGGACAACCATTTAATAGGCTCCTTCTAAAAATATTCTATGAGTCAAAGGAACACGGTTTCCTTGGATACTTTTGTTTTGACCACACTGCCTCGAGCTCATTCTTTTAGCCAACTGGATTAAGCCAATTGAAACTCAACCCTCTTTGAGACCATGCACTTTCTAAACACCACCACCCAGAGGGGCCCTGATGTGAATTCCAACAACAGGAGGTGATATTTATGCAGAATATTCCATGAGGCAGAAATATTCTAACCATGAATCTTTGTGACCCAGGGTCACTGACAGTGGCTTCCCACTTTAAATTCTGTGGTGCAACAATCGCCACCTAACAGCGGAAACCCCTACACTCTGCTAAGCAGGTTTTGTGGGAGAAAAGTCAGTGAGTTTTTTTTTTTTTTCAAAAAATAGGTCTCAGAAGGATGGAAAAAGGCACCGTGCCACACCTGCCATTTTAGTTAAGACACGGAGACCTTGATTTAACAAGTTGTTGAGTTTATTTCAACAAAATACTTACATGCTTGGAAAATCTGTCATACAGCTTCTCAACATGCCATGCGATTTCTAATGATCCATTTCTGTAACCTTCGCTTGCCCAGTGTAACCTGAGCCTCGTCCCTGAGGATTTGCTGGGATGTCTATTTATGAGGTCTGGTTTTGTTTGTTTTGCTTTACCTCAGAAGAAAAGGTATGCAGAATCCTAATTCTTAACACAGTGTCATCATCAGTCCAGGCCCAATACCACTCTTCTTATCTCTTGATTCTTTTATTTCTTTTTATATTTTACTTAATCCCTTTATTCTTTTCCTACATTCCCAATCCCCAGAGTCACTACCTACGATGCATTTTATAGAATATTCTCGATCAGGCATATATTCTCATGAAACTAATTCTTTTCAAATAACTTCAATTTTTTTAAAGATTTTATTTATTTATTTGACAGAGAGAAATCACAAGGAGGCAGAGAGGCAGGCAGAGAGAGAGAGGAGGAAGCAGGCTCCCTGCTGAGCAGAGAGCTCAAGGCGGGGCTCGATCCCAGGACCCTGGGATCATGATCTGAACCAAAGGCAGAGGCTTTAACCCACTGAGCCACCCAGGCGCCCCTCAAATAACTTTAATTTTTTTCTTACTGTCGCATCAACACCATTTTTAAAGGATTTTGTTTATTTATTTTATTTATTTATTTATTTGTTTGTTTATTATATAAAGAGCTAGAGTTGGGGGAGGGAGAGAGGGAGAAGCAGATTCCCCACTGAGCAGGGAGCCCGACGCGGGGTTTGATCCCTGGACTACAGGATCAGGACTTGAGCCGAAGGCAGATGCTTAACTGACTGAGCCAGCCTGGCGCCCCAACGCTATTTTTTTTTTAATTTTATTTATTTATTTGACAGAGAACACAAGCAGGCAGAGAGGCAGGCAGAGAGGAGGAAGCAGGCTCCCCACCGAGCAGAGAGCCCAATATGGGGCTCAATCCCAGGACCCTGGGATCATGACCCGAGCTGAAGGCAGAGGCTATAACCCACTGAGCCATCCAGGTGCCCCTGCCAATGCTATTTTTTGTTTTAAGTTTTTATTCATTCATTTGACAGAGAGAGAGAGAGAGAGAAAACAAGCAGGGGGAGCAGCAGGCGAGGGAGAAGCAGATTCCCCTGCGGACCCTGGGATCATGACCTAAGCCAAAGGCAGATGCTCAACTGACTGAGCCACCCAGGTCCCCCACTTCAACGCCATTTTTAAGGACTATTTGTTCCTATATGAATATCTAGTTCAAAACTTCTGTTTCAGCCGTATCCACTATATTTTAACGATCTGTCCTCTTGTGCAAGTTTTATTGCTATTTTTCAAAAGATGCTTTCTCTATCACGTTCAACTTTGTTTTTCCTGGCCTAGAGGAAGAGTGTTGATTTTTTTTTATTTGACCTTGTATCCATTTTATTTGACCTTGTATCAATTTTATCAAATATTGGTATTAGTTCTAATATACTTACACATTGAATAGGTCGGTTTTAACTCTTCTGTTGAGGAGCAACAATATCTTATCACCTTCAAGGTCCTTGTACTAAGAACTAGAGTAACATGAGACAGTTTAACAGGAGAAAATCAATTTAATTCTGTACATACAAGGAATCCACACAGAGACATGGAAATTCCAGTCAGTCAGGCAAAATGAGGTATATGTGTCATTCTGAACCAAGGAAGGGGGTAGGGGTCTGGGACTTCAAAGGGAAGGACTGCAATTCACAAGAATATGAGAAAGAGTAAATGTTTGGTAAACGAATAGTTTCTGGGACATTTGGAAACAATGGGACCTGGAGGACTTGGCTCAAACAGGACTTGCTAGAGGTTCCTCTCTGTCCGCCATATCCAGGTCCCAGTACAATGTGCTTCTCAGTGGGAAGAGCTCTCTTCCCGGAGCAGGTCTTCTGTCTAAATTCTTTTTAGACAGTTGTGGGGGAAGCAAAGATCTTTTCTGAATCTGCTGGGTTTTGATTGTTTTTAATTCAAAATAACTTCTGTGTCAAAGGGACCCCGGCTGGGGTGGCCTGCCCTTGGCCTCTACATGTTCCTTTCAGTCCTTACACTTCTTGTCTCTTTGGTTTGTCTCAGCAGTACCCAGGACTTCCTTCACCATGGTAAGATGTAGTAGTGAACAGGGGCACCTGGATGGCTCAGCCGGCTAAGCACGGGACCCTTGACTTCCGCTCAGGTCATGATCTCAGGGTTGGGAGGTCGAACCCTGCAATGGGGTCCATGCTGGAAAAGGAGCCTGCTTAAGTTTCTCTCTGCCCCTCCTCCCTGCTTGTGCACACATCAAAAAAAGTAATAGTGAACCGTTGGCTCCCAAACTGGCCTTGTACTCAGAGGGCAAGGAGAGACCTCAGAAAGAGGTCCCTCCAAATTGGTAGGTGACCATTTTAATAGGCAAGCATACTTAAAAGACAGGCCAACTTGCCCACCTGCCTGCCGTATCTTACAACTTTATGTAGAAGCCTTAGCTGGCTTTGGTCTCTGATACCGTCCAGATGGTCTCCACAATACATGGCTCTCTTAAGGCTGTGTCCTTGAACATGGCCTCCACTGTGGGAACGGTGGGCAGAAGCTGCATTCCAAGGACAGCAGAGTCAGGGAGGGGCTACCAATTTCCCAGGCCCAGCTCTTGGGTCGGCCAGGGGCCACCTTCTCTGGATTACCTCCTCCAACATGAACAAGGCTAACCATTGCAGCAAAAGACTGGAAAGCGTCCAAATGTCCATCAGTAAGGAACTGTTTGGATAAACTGTACCATTCTGCAGAGCGCTCTACAACCATAGAAGTAAATAAGGGAGATCTCTTCTTTTGCTGTGGAATAATCTCTGGGATTGCATGAAAAAGCAAGATTCCAAACAGAGTATATAGTGCGTTCCCTTTACTTAAGGAAGAGACCGAGATCAGATGAGAGAGAGAAAGAGGGAGAATTTTCCCCTCCTGCTGTTAAATATGATTAAAGAAGACCATTCAGGTGATCCAAACAGACTTTAGCATTTTATGAAGTGGGCAGTTTCTATTCCCCAAAGGTCTGGCAACCTGCAAAACAGGGCAGAAGACACGATGCTTTCATAGGATAAAAAATGAGGAACAAAGAAGTAACCTGGAGCCCAGAGTTGGCTTGGCGGTTGGGGACTGGCTGAGCTCTGTTTCTGGTCAAGCAGAACATTAGCAAGGACAGGAAAATTCTCCAAGTTTTTTTTTTTTTTTTAAGATTTTTTTATTTATTTGACAGGCAGAAATCACAAGTGGGCAGAGAGGCAGGCAGAGAGAGGGGGAAGCAGGCTCCCTGCTGAGCAGAGAGCCTGATGCAGGGCTCGATCCCAGGACCCTGGGATCATGACCTGAGCTGAAGGCAGAGGCTTTAACCCACTGAGCCACCCAGGCGCCCCTCTCCAAGTTTTTTTGTTAGCTGGTATGGTACCCCCAGACAAGCTCTCCATCACAGGCCCAGAAACTTATTCCCGCAGAACTCTCCAGGGTGTGGTGCGAACATGGGCACAGTCAGGGCCTCCACTCCTCACCCTTGCAGGAGACTCTCTTGACCCAACATCGCAGCGCAGTCCTTCATTCTGTGTTCCTTCGGCTGGATGCAGTGAGCTGTTGAATCTGGCTTCCACGACAGCATTCTTATACTCAGGACATCTACACAGCTCTTCTTGGCGGCTTTCTGTCCCTACTTCTTGTGACCAATATCACCTGCTATGTCTCTGAGGGGTTCTATTAAGCTTATTTTCTTTTAAAGTCTTAGTCCACGTTTTCCACTAATTGTTTTCCTCAATAAAGGTCACTTGATCAGGGTTCTTTCTCTCAAACACACCGGACTCCTGTGAACTTTTTCATCTCTGATGTGGACCTAGAGTGAGGAGTTGAGGCCCAGACCCTTGCTGGAATCATTCCTGGAGAGTTGGGGGGGGGTTCCCATTTTTTAAACTTTCACCTGGTAACTCTGATTCGATCTCCAAGTTATAGGAGAAGCTACATAAACTTCTCAGACATCACCCCTGAAAGATCTTTTTTTCTCTCTGCACTGTAACTGTACACCCCAGCTGTGTGGGGGTGTGATACTGGGATTGATAATAAGGAATATATATTTGGTCCTTGTCCTCCTCCTAGGCACCAAGGTCTTAAGATCTTTGGAATGTCCTAAGCAATAAAGGTGATAAAGGGGAGAGAAGCATCTGTGATGCTTACAAGCCGGTCTTAACCACATGGTGTTCATGCTAATGAGATCACTCTTGATGGGGGCAGTGGTGACAAGGACCAACCTTGTGATGAGAAGGTTGGAGCTTCCAGTCCCACCCCTGACCTCCAGGGAGGGGAGAGGGGCTGGAGGTGGAGTTCAATCACCATTGGTCAATGATTTAATCACGTGTGCCTACATAATGAAGATTCCATTTGAAAAAAAAGGTGGGGGAGGGAGGAGCCGAAGGGGTTCAGAGAGCTTTCAGATGCAGGAGGGTGGTCTTCTTTGAGAGGGCAGGGAGCTCCTCACCCTTTCCCACAAACATTGCCTTATACACGTCTTCCGTCTTGGCTGGTCCTGAGTTACTGCCTTTTATGACAAACCAGTCATCTAGTAAGCGCATGGCTTTCTGGACTTCTCTGAGCCCTTATAGCAAATTACAAAGCCCGAGGAGGTTGTCCTAGGAACCACTGATTTCCATCTGGACGGTCAGAAGTACAGTGACCACCTAGGGCTTGGGGCTGGATGTCTGAAAGCGAGTGGGGCAGTCTGTGAGACAGAGCTCTTGAACCTGGGGCACGTGATGCTGGTGCAGGCAGACGGGGCCAGAAGGGAAGTGTGAGTGTGTAGTAGGAGAGAAAAACACCGCATTTTTTCATTAGGAAGAAGAGGGAGGCTCAATGCTCAGACCATATCCTTGTTATGCTGTTTCCCCACTGGTTCCCTCGCCCCGCATGGGTGCTGCCGTAGCTCTGTTCTACCCTGCAGGACGGCCCTCAGTGACCCACACGGGCAGCAGACAAGAGCATCACCAAGTTTCCCCTCGATCCAACTGGAGCCGGGACTTCCTCACCCTTCCCTGAGCTTCCCTTTCCATACCAGACCCTAATCACTTTGCACCTCCCCAAGGCTGACTCGTGGGGTTCTCACGCCTTCTGCTTCAGTACTTCAAATCCAGTGCTTTTCTCTCTCCTCCGCGGGGTGTCTGTGGTTGGGTGAGGAGGGCCGGCAGCCCTGCTAGTTCACCAGCTCATCTAGAACCAGAAGTAGCCTCTGTTCCTTAGCAGCATTAGAGCAAAGTCAGCTTGCTTGCTTGCTTGCTTTCTTCCTTTTTTTTAAGAAAAGAGCAGAGAGCCCAACACGGGGATCGGGGATCGATCCTAGGACCCTGAGATCAGGACCTGAGCTGAAGTCAGATGCTTCACTCCCTGAGCCACCCAGGCGCCCCATCATGTGCTGTTCTTAACACTAAAGTCGGGTTGGCAGGACCATTCATATATTTGAGTTTGCTTGTTCCAAGGGGGAAAAAATGATCCCAGGCACTTAATTAGACATTCATTACCCTGCCTGGGAGCTCCAGGGGCGCCTGCGTGGCTCAGGACACGGACAGACTATACATTTTATACGTTTTAATCCCGTTTTTTCCCCATCGATTAGTGATTTGATCTTGGGTAACTTAACTTCCTACAATCTCTGCTTTTTTTTTTTTTTTTTTTTTTTTTGTTAAATCCCATCTCATATAGTGACTATGAGACTACACACAAAATCATGTACGAGGGACGCCTGGGTGGCTCAGCTGGTTCGGACGACTGCCTTCGACTCAGGTCATAATCCTGGAGTCCCGGGATCGAGTCCCACATCAGGCTCCCAGCTCCACGGGGAGTCTGCTTCTCTCTCTGACCTTCTCCTCGCTCATGCTCTCTCTCACTGTCTCTCTCAAATAAATAAATAAAATCTTTAAAAAAAAAAATCACGTACGAAACATCAGAATAGAGTGCATCATGTCATCCCGGGCAAATCAGCCTTCATCACTTCACAAGGTACCCCCGGTTTAGGGGCTTTAAACAACCACAGTTTATCTGGGCCCCGATTTCATGGATCGGGAATTTGGGCCAGGATCAGCTGGGACGTTCTGGGAACAGGCTGTTGTCAGATGGAGCAAAGGCGGTCACAGGGCCGTTGTCTGTGTCCCCAACCTGCGGGTGCACCCAGGCTACATGGGACTGACCAAAGCACGTTGCAGGTTCTGTCCAGACTCCAGGGGTTAGAGAAAGTCCATGGCACTTCTTGACGGGAGGAAGGACAGAGGCAGGTTCGCAGGCCGTCCCCACAGAGAGAAAAGCACCACGTCCGCGTCTGCAATTTGCTGGAACGCGGGTAAGGTTACCGTCTCCCGAGACCGACTGGCCTGGGTTTGGATGCTGGCCCTGTCAGGTGATGGTGGGGGGACCTGAGCCGGGACTCAACCTTTCTGTGCCGCAGCCTTCTCCTCTGAGAGACCAGCTCCTCCTCGCACAGAGTTCATGGGAGCTTCGGGGATTCAGGGAGTTACTGCTCACAAGGCACTTAAAGCGGAGTGTTGGTGGGGCTTTGCACTGAAGTTCAGGGTGCCCCTGTCTCTCCTGACTTCCCTGCCCCGGTCCTCGCATTCCCTCCTGGAACAAGAGATCAGTGGCTCTCCCCGTCCCTGCTGCCTTCAAAATGCTTCCCATCCCTCCGGGCTCTGCTCAAACACCCCCTTCCCCCAGACGCCCTCGTTCCCTTTAAATGTGTTCCAACACCACCCTTCATCTCTGGGAGGGCTCCTGTCACATGGCGCCCTGTATGGATTACACAGTCGCTCACCCAGACCCAAGGACGAGCTCCTCCGAGCTCCTGGCAGAGGGTAAAGGGCTGACGCGTGGGACGCACAAAGCCCCCGGGTTTACCGGACTGCGCTGGAGAAGACAGTTGTGGGCACGCCTGTCTCTGCCAGATTACAGCTCCTGGAGGCAGGGATGACATCACACCCGCCTCATCCTTCACAGTCCCCAGCCGTAGGAGGCACACAAAAAGCTGTTAATGGGGTTGGAATATCTTTCACTGAATTCAACTGAACGTATTGTCGCCAAATTGACGATGCTTCATTTGGGTGAGCTTGCCTTTATATTTTCGGTTAATTTCCTTTCCCAAACCATCTCCTCAAGCTTTCCCTCTCCAGGCTCTGCAATGAAGACAGGTGTTTTCTCTGGCTGAAGGCAGCAGGGTTGGCTACCAGAGCAAGCGCGACTGGTAGCTTTTCGTGGGTCCGTGTGAACAAAGCCACCTCGCGTTCCCTCGTGTCACTTCCCGAAATTCATGTCAGTGACTCAGTGCTATAATAGACACATGGGGTTACTGTCAGTGAATGTGGCAGGACTGAGCTCTGACTCTGGAAATACCTTCATGTCTTGAATCACCGAGTATATTCGTGGGACTAAGCTTGTGAGAGTCTCTACTCTGGAGTGGTTTGAGGTGTCAGTGCAGTGCCAAATAAAAGGGTATTAAATGGTATGACAAATTAAAGAAATTCATAAAGTTCTGATTTTTCCCATGACCACTGTTCTTAAAAATACAAATGATCAAATTCAGAATATTTTTTCTAATTAATGGGTGTGGTTGGCAGGGTCCTAAGCGTGTGTATTGTCTACCGATTTGATGCCCCAGAATGGGGCCAGCTGTTGCTATTCATGTTAACAAACAAATCCCACTGAGTCCATTTTAAGATCTAACTGGCGTCGGGAAGCTGTTCAGGAAAGTTTCGTTAGCTGTCAGCTGGACAGTTCCTGACCTAGCAAGCAGGGCGGAACTCCCCATCCCAAGGAAGGAGGGTGGGGCAAGGACCTTATTAGCAAAAGAAAAGAAAGGATTTTTCCAGGCAAGGTCACCTTCCCTTAGAGGGAAGGGCAGGGGGTCTTATTAGGAGGGTGACCTCATCTTCTTTGCGGGGATGGAGAGGGACCATGTGAAAGTGACATCATTGGTGCTGACCAAAAAATACCTGACTGACAAGGTAAGATTACATTTCTGGAGCACCTGACTGGCTTGGTCAGTGGAGCTTGCTTGGGACTCTTTTTTTTTTTTTTTTTTTAAGATTTTATTTATTTATTTGACAGACAGAGATCACAAGTAGGCAGAGAGGCAGGCAGAGAGAGAGAGGGAGAAGCAAACTCCCCGCTGAGCAGAGAGCCCGATACAGGGCTGGATCCCAGGACCCTGAGATCATGACCAGAGCCGAAGGCAGAGGCTTAACCCACTGAGCCACCCAGGCACCCCATTGCTTGAGACTCTTAATCTGAGGGTTGTGGGTTTGAGACCCATGTTGGGTGTAGATTACTTAAAAATAAAAATCTTAAAAACCAAAAACACTATACATTTCTGGAGGAGGTTGGAATTGCCATCCTCATGATTTGGCCTGGCCTAAGTGACTCCATCTTGGACTTGTGGTTTTCTAATACTTTTTTTTTTTTTTTTTTTTGAGAGAGAGAGAGAGAGAGACCGCGCACACATGCGAGTTGGTGGGGGGGGGGGGTGGGGGGGGTGGGGGCAGACCTTAAGCTGGGCAGCTGGATGTGGAGTCCCCGGCGTGGCTTGATCTCATGATCCTGAGATCATGACCTAAGCCCAAATCAAAAGTCAGATGCTTAACTGGCTGAGCCACCCAGGCGCTCCAGTAACACTCCTATTTAACAAAACCAAGAAGGAGAAATAGGGTAAGGGATTTAACCAAGGTCATAAGGTTGGTTAGCAGCTGAGTTAAAACTCCTGACTTGCACATTGCTTTTTTCCCAATAGAGCACACTGCCCGGATACCAGAGGGTGCATGTGTGTGTGTGTGTGTGTGTGTGTGTGTGTGTGTGTGTGTTGGGATCGGAAGCAGAAATTATCTACAAAAAACAAGGTGACTCACAGAAGACTAGGATTCTAAAGATCTGGGCTGACACGCTTGATGGGGAGGGCAGGGCTCCAGGTCTCTGGGACTTGGCACCTCAGAGGGAGGCAGCACCCAGGGGGCCCCAGCCCAGGCAGGGACCCTGTTCCCAGTTTACTGCCGCCGACAGATAGATACAAGGATCAGGCCGGCTTCTCAGGATGGGAAGGTGGCGAGTGTCAGTCCATCTGCTGTGTCTGGTATGGGGGCTGGGAAGAGAGTGTGAAAAAAGACAGCAAGTCGTTTCTTCCTTCTGCAGAGGGCACATTTTCACTTTCCCAGATGGATGACAAAACAGATCTGAAGGCAGTCTTACAAAAATCTTGGAATCATAGGAGCTTCTGCTCCCAGTCCAAGCTGGGGGAATATGGAGCCTCCAAAGTAATACAATCTTAATCAGATAAATGTCTTTTTACCAGTTATTAATTATCAGAATGTCAATAACAAGATTGGGGGGGGGGGGGATGAAGTCCCAGGGGCCTCCCATGCCTGTGTGATTCTGATAGGTTTCTTCCAAATTTGTCATTGTTTCAACACTGCCACCTAGTGTCTACTTATGGACTTACCAAGCCTGCCACCACCTGCTCAAGTATTCAACTCTGAAGACAGGAAGGTCCACTTTCTCCACCTTGGAAAGGTATCTGTGATAACTTGTTGAGTGAGAGGTTGGGGGGAGGTGTCACAAAGTGGTATGCACTATTGTAGTTCAATGCAGGTAGATGTGTGTGTGTGTGTGTGTGTGTGTGTGTGTGTGTGTGTAAACTTGAATCATGGGAGAACAAGTATAAAAATCTGGAAAGACATTCTCCAAATTATTGATGCTGATTATCTCTGGTTGGTAGGATTTGGGGGGATTTTTGCTACCTTCTTATTCTTACCTGTATTTCTTTAGTTTTTCATAACAATAACCGGCCATTTGTGTAAATAGGGGAAAACAGCTTTTGAAAGGACTAAATGAGCCCCCAACATAAGAATCACCCTCAAAATACTATTTTCTGAAATTAGATCAATCCAGGAGAAATTTATGAAGCATATACTGTGTACAGGGTGTTCTTCCAATTGTAAGGTACACCAGGAAAGTAAGGTGATGTCCTTCTACCAAACTACTAGCCACCTTTTAAGGAGCATTTACTGTGTGCCAAGCACTGCGCCAAGCTCTTCCCACTGGAGATGTTGAATCAGTCCTATAGGCACTGCTCCTGGGGTGGGAATACTGAGGCTCAGAGAGGTTAAGTAACTTATCCCAAGTCACAAAGTTATAGGCTGTAACTCCCTCGACTAGATAGAAGATAAGCCAGACTTCAGCCCTGGGGATTCTCCAACACGAATTTCCCAAGCTACACCAGAGGTGATGTTAAGCAGGGAGTATGGGCTAGGACATCAGGCTGGGGCAAATCTCTGTCTTAGGCTAGGAAGGCATGGAAGATCTTGTCTCACACCACTGATCTAGCATTGGGGTTTTGCTGGGCAGGATGTGAGTGCAAGGAAATGAACAGTATAGGTGAGAAGGGAAGAAATCCAAAGCAGCCAATCACAGACTCTAGGCAGAATAGGGAGAACATTCCAGAAGGGGGTGAATGAAAGGAAGCAAAGAGCAAGAGTTCAGAAGGGCTTGAAAAACTGGTGTGCTGGGTTTAGGGATGTAAATTGTACTCAGAATCTAGAATATGGGACTATACTGAGCACTTCTGATAGCAATATTCAGATTTATCATGAGAGTAACAGAGACAAGTTAAGGCAATAGATTGGCATGAAGGACATACATATATGTTGAGGTCCAGATGTGGGCAGTTCATCCACATGGGCACCGACCAAAGAAATGATGGAGGCATTTGAATAGGAAGATGGCAGCCAGAGTCAGAGTCCCCAGTGAGAGCCGGTGAGTGACTGGGGGGCAGGAGTTGGCTGACCATACCACGAGATAGAGAGTATGAAACTAAACGTGAAACTGGAAGAAAATCAGACTAATCATTCCATTGGGCCAAAATCTGGAATAATACTGTTGGCAACAAATTTTATTGCTTCTGGCAATAATGCACAAATACTTTTTAATCCCCATCAGAGAAATGACTCCTAGTAGATGGTAAGCTTCTAAAGAAAAATCGTTAGATTTTTTTAAACTTGATAGTTTATTCTTAAATGTAAGTCATCCTAAGTTTAATATAGTGGAACAACTTTGTCCAGGTAACAACTTCGTAGAAGTTTCTTTTTTCTCTTTTTCAGCCAGGAAGGTACCAGAAAACTGCTCTATCCTCAGTGACAACAGCTTCCCTTCAAAAGGGGATAAGATAGCTCAGGTTCATTGAAAATAGTTACTTCCCCAGAATTTGGTGTAGACGCAGGTGAATCCCTTGGAAAATCTCCTCTAAAAGGGTGAGTTACCTTCATGGCTTTCAAAGGAGTTAAGATTGCCTCCTTCAGGAAGACAGATGGTTTATATGTTTTCAGGTAATTCAGGGAAGCGGGAGAGCCCCTCAAGAGAGAACTTTCTTACTAATGGGGCCCATGAGTTCTAGACTAATTCATTAGTAAAATAAACATGATGTAACTGTGCCCCATTTTATGGAGCGGTTTCTATCTGTGACATTAATAATGACGAGTCATTGGGGCGCCTGGGTGACCCAGTGGGTTAAAGCCTCTGCCTTCGGCTCAGGTCATGATCCCAGTGTCCTGGGATCGAGCCCCGTATTGGGCTCTCTGCTCAGCGGGGAGCCTGCTTCCTCCTCTCTCTCTGCCTGCCTCTCTGCCTACTTGTGATCTGTCAAGTAAATAAATAAAATCTTTAAAAAAAAATAAATAATGACGAGTCACTTTGTGCTTTCTTGACTTTTGGATCTTGGCCCTTCGCAGTCCACAACAGAAACAACTGTCTCAAGATGACAAGGGAAGTCGTGAGATTGCGAAACTCAAAAGAGTTGAAGTGTAGTGTGGGGGGCGGAGGGGTGACTGCACCTGTGGGAGGCAGAGCCAGCACCCCCGGAGGATGAAGGGCCCCAACATGGCTGGAAGGTTGGTGTTGCACAGTGCTCAGCGCTAGAGGGCAACCTAGCGGCTCTGTGATCACAAAACTGGTGGTTTCCTCCAGAAGACATCTCTGCTCAGGCCCAAAGATGCCTTGTGTCTTCCAATTCACCCAAGGGTTTTTTAGGTTGGTTGTTTCTTGTTTGATTTTTTTTTTCAACTCATAGACAAAGAACTCCATCTCTTACAAGGTTTAACTTCATAATATTAATTATTCTAGCTGGCGTTTCTAATAGTTCCCCAGGTAGCAGGCCTATGTCCGGAAAGCAACCAAAACCTGAAGCTCAGAACTTATTCTCAAATTACCAGGGCCTAAAAGGACTCTCTGACAGGCGTGAATGCTACCAAGTTCTAGATCAAATGATTGCACCTGAGTGCCACTAATCAGGACAAAACAAAGCATCCATGCTTAAA
The DNA here is from genome assembly GCF_964662115.1 of Mustela nivalis. Lineage (NCBI taxonomy): Eukaryota > Metazoa > Chordata > Mammalia > Carnivora > Mustelidae > Mustela > Mustela nivalis. The sequence continues at coordinate 12,752,189 of NC_139028.1, forward strand.
GCCCACAATTCTCCTGGTTCTAACAAGACTTCCATGCATCTAAATGACTATGATTTTATTATAAAAATTAAAACAATGTTTTGCAATTTGATTACTCTTTATTTCTGTCACACATTACTGGTGTTACTATTTCAACAGTGACAGATAATGAAGGCATTACTACTTTACCATAGCGTCACAGTGTGATGGTAGAGTCCAGACTCTGGAGTCAGACAGATGAGAGTCTAAATTTCATAAAGTTGCTTAACTTCTTTAGGTCTTCCGACAGATAGAGATGCACATAAACACCCCCAAGGCTTCTCCCCGTCCAAGCACATAGTAGAACTGTATTTCCTTTGAATTTGGACAAGGCCAGGTGACTTGCTTTGGCTGATGAAATATAAGAGAAAGTGCTACCTGCCCCTTCCAGGCAGCCTTTAAGAGTCAGGGAGGGATTTTCTGTGATTCCCTCTTTCTGGTAAAGCTGTTTCATTAGCCAGAGCCCCAGAGTGAGGACAACTTGAACCAGATCCACAGTGGAGGAGCATGGCCAAAAATGAAATCTTTGTTGTTTTAAACCAATAATATATTTGCTGTTATTTGTTACAGCAGCATAACTTAACCCATCTTGACTAATAAAGCCCAATTTCCTCACTTGTTCAATAGGGGCATGAATAGAATCTGCATTCTTAGAGGCACCCAGGTGGCACAGTCGGTTAAGCATCTGACTCTTGATTTCAGCTCAGTCTTAATCTCAGGGTCATGAGCTCAGACCCCGTGTTGGGGCCTACTTAAAAAAAAAAAAAAAAAAATAGAATCTACCTCCTTAGAATGTTGTGAAGTTTACATAAATAATGCAGGTTTTAGGAAAACCCACCACGCTGTGAGACACGTACTACATCTAGATCAGTAAGAGGTACAAGTAGAAAGGGGCAAAGGATTGCTCAAGATCATCCAGATCTTTAATCATAGAACCATCCTTTCCTCCTAAGCAGTCACCTGGAGAGTCTATCAAAGTGCTAGTTCTCTACTCAGACATGCAAATTCTGGCTTCCAAATATAGTCACTCTCCCCAGGGTTCATGTGAATACTGGGGTGATCATAATTTCCTTTATTCCCTTCTATTTAATTTGCTTGACATTTCTCAGCAACACTTGTCTAACCACAGGAAATACAACCTACTGATCTAGGTGCTTCTTTCACCCAACTAGTGCAGCATTTCCTCACCAAATATCTTCTAGAATTCTTTGGCCCTATTTGCACTGATGCCAAGAATGAGATGACCTGGGAGGAAGACTCACAAGCAGTTCACAGATACCATCCGGCCTCATCCCACACACTAAATCATCTTTGGGTTTCTTCCACCACAGAATTATTACCTACTTTCCAAAACCAAAACTAATGCTTCTCAACTCCAAGATTGACCAGAACATAGAAACGCATGGTCAGCAACAAAAATGCAGTTCTACTGAGTCCCTGTTATTTTTAAGGCTTGATGTTTGGTGCTGTGTTAAATGTTTCAAAGTGTAGTTCATGACCTTTCTCATTCCTTTGGTGTTTCAGTTTGCTACGAGTAGGGCAAGATCTGCCCATCTAGATTTTACACTTTCATGAGAAGGGTAAAATATTCACATGGGCTGGCAATTAGGTAAATTAGCAATATAAGGCAGAAAGTAGACCTCAAATTCAGTGTTTTCGTAGACTTCCCATTTTCTTGCATTAGATATTGATTCTACAAACCAACTTTTGAAAGCCCTTCAGTGCCATTCATAGTACCAGAGGCCCCCGGGCTCTGACTTTCCCTAGTTTGTTCTTGTCCCATGCATCGCTGTCTTGGGGATCTATGTGAGTATCCTCCCATAACCTAGCCAACCTTCTTCCTAGGAGATAAACATGCCCTCACTGAACTCCAGGCAATTAGAAAGTGCCCTGCTGGGTATTTACCCCAAAGATACAGATGTAGTGAAAAGAAGGGCCATATGTATCCCAAGGTTTATAGCAGCAATGGCCATAGTCGCCAACGTGTAGAAAAAGCCGAGATGCCCTTCAACAGACGAATGGATAAGGAAGATGTGGTCCATATACACTATGGAGTATTATACCTCCATCAGAAAGGATGAATACCCAAGTTTTGTAGCAACATGGACAGGACTAGAGGAGACTATGCTGAGTGAAATAAGTCAAGCAGAGAGAGTCAATTATCATATGGTTTCACTTACTTGTGGAGCATAAGGAATAACACGGAGGACATTGGGAAATGGAGAGGAGAAGTGAGTTGGGGGAAGTCGGAGGGGAAGACGAACCATGAGAGACTGTGGACTCTGAGAAACAAACCGAGGGTTTTGGAGGGGCAGGACTGGGGGGTTGGGTGAGCCTGTGGTGGTTATCAAGGAGGGCACGTATTGCATGGAGCACTGGGTGTGATGCATAAACAATGGATCTTGGAACACTGCATCAAAAACCAATGATGTATTTTGTGGTGACTAACATAACACAATAAAAATATACACATATACATATATAAAATAAATAAATAAATTTCTATCTGGAAAAAGAAAAGAAAAGAAATTGCCCTGCTCTCTACAAATAAGTCTCCCAGAGTCTCCTGGCCTGACCTGGAGTCATCCTGCTCTGCTCCGCACAATGAGACAGGGGCATGAACGATGTTCGTGCATCAGGACCTAACAGTCTCAGGGGATGGACACTTCGCTCCCCAGTCGAGCCACATACCCCTGCTCTGGCATGGCTCACACTTCAGTGAGCAGATCAGGAACCAGGCCCTGGCTCTCCTCCTCCCGTCTAATCCTCCAAACGGACAGTAGGGATCAAATAAATGTGTACCAGTTGTGGGCAAGTAAAGGTACCATTTACACTCAACCAACAGATGGACTAGGGAACTGAGGCTTTACAGGAATGCCTCTAGGTGGGTGTCAAGGGCAGATTCCCCGAAGCAGCTGCAAGCAATCTTACTGACAAGGCAATTTCTAGAGAAAAGAGATGCTAGAAGGCAAGGTGGGGACGGGGCTGGTGCTACTGGTGACGGCGGTGGTGTCGGTGGCGTCTGTGCGTGTCTCCATGTGTAAAGGTGTAAGCACTGAACGAGCAGTCTTTTCACAAAGACCAAGCTGGATGAGGTCTCACACTGGCTCACAAGACCAAAGGCTGAAAAGAAATCTGAAAGAACGAAAAAATGGGAAATACTCGGGCATGATTGAAAAGCCTGGTTACCCAGCGGGAAGAGACATCGGTGGTCAAGGAAGGTGGAACTCTGCGCAGAAACTCCAGCTTCGTCATCTCAGCCTCTCCGCTGGGTCAGCCGTGGCTAGGAACAGCTGGTCGTGGGATGACCATTTGGCACCATCTGAATGCTTGATGCGATCAGGTGGAGCCAACAATTGTTCAAATGACTTTTGTATTTTTCCTTGGTATCACTTCTCTTTCCCTTCCAACCTAAATTTCCTCCTCCTCCAAAAGTATCTGCACTTGAAGATTGCTTGAGGGGCCTCCGGGTGGCTCAGTGGGTTGAGCATTCGACTCCTGATTACAGCCTGGGTTGTGATCTGGGGTGGTGGGATGGAGCCCTGCGTTGGGCTCCACGCTCAGCACGGATCTGCTTGTCCCTCTCCTTCTGCTTCTTCCCAGCCCCTCTCTCAAATAAATAAAATAAATCTTAAAAAAAAATAAAATAAAAGATTGTTCTAAGAAGATAATACTGAGACCAAGGAAAAAAGTGCATGACAAAAGCATTAAGAGAAGACATTTGGGGACATTAAATTCTACAAGTAAAATTTTGCTGGTCTGAAGCGCCTTTACTCCCCTTGAGATACCATCTCTAGATTGCTGGACGTCTCAAAACGCCCTTTCGAAGGCTACTGGAGAACTGCCTGTTCAGCATTACCTAATTTCCTCATAAATCTCTTGCCTTTTCATCAGCTAAGTAGCTATCTGCTGAATTTCCCTGATTTATGGATCTCTTTTGAGGGCTGAGGATATGTCCAGATACTAAGTGATTAAATGTGGATGGAAATGGCACGTCCCCATAATAATGATGGAGGAGAGAACCGTGACTAGGCATACAGAGGGCCACAGACACACAGGCAGACAGACGCTTAAAAGGGCAGGCTCCGGGGCTACGGGGAAAACCACTAACAAGCTGGGCTCTACTCGAGAATCTTCCACCTTCTCTCCCAGGATGCGTGTGCTGACTCAGCGGTCGGGGGATGGGGTGGGGGGGGGTGCCTACTGCAGGCTGCTAGAGCTGCTGAAAGCAATCCTGGCTTCTGTTTTCACCACGGGCACCAAACTGTGTGCCCTCCTCGCGATGCTTCAGCTTGCCTGAGAACCCCGTCCTTCGGCGGCTCATGGAAGACAATCCCTGCTGAGGGAAGTCATCCTAACACCATCTTTTAGGGGCACCTGGGGGGCTCAGCTAGTTAAGCACCTGCTTTCAGCTCAGGTCATGACGTTGCAGTCCTGGGATCCAGCCTCGTGTGGGGCTCCCTGCTGAGCAGGGAGTCTGCTTCCCCCCGCCTCCTTCTTCCCCACCTCCCTGCCTGTGCGCGCTCTCTCTCTCTCAAATGCATAAATAAAATCTTTTAAAAAGGACCTGGAGAAGTTGTAAAATGCAAGGTGGTTTAGGTCACAGGTCTTGGTCATACTTGCTAAAGCGCCACCTGCTGGACAGGCCATGGATAACACACATACATTCTCCGCAAGCCGCTGGTCCCCAAAAAGGGGGGAAACGTCCACTGTCAACCAGAGAACATAGTTTCCATGTCCAAACAGGGAGAATGACTCCAGCCAAGCCCTCTCTTCTTCCAGCATCACCACAGTCCAAATGCGCAATTTATTACCTCAATACAACACGAGGGAACAATCCAGCAGCCCTATTATACTATTCAGCAGGGTTTTGTTAATGGCATAAATATCTACAAGAAAATACTGAAAAATCAATATTCTTCTAATAGGGTGGAAAAGAATTTATGGGAGGTTATCAGCTTAAGAACGTGTTACATTTCAAAAGCTTGTATGTGAGCCAGATGTTTGAAAATACATTTTCCATGGGAGTGGTGGTACCGAGACCGGGGAAACTCTCGGTCTTTACGGACTTCTATAAACCAGGATGCAGGATTTGCGATCCGTTTATTGAAGTGCTGACTGTCACTCACAGCACGGCTTCTCTGGAACACTGAATTCTAAGTTTTGGTTTAGGATGCTCAGGGTTGAAGTCCTTTGCCCCTCTCCAGAGGGAGCAGGTAAGGAAAAAAAAAAAAAAAAACCACTGGGTTTAGGGGGACAGGGGGAAAGAGCCAAGCAGGAAGAGATTAACACTGCGCACATATATCTGCAGAAAACGCCTTCGTTTAGGCCAGTCTCCCCTTAAATGTTCTGAACTGCAGCCAGAGACAAAGTTCATTTAATAAATGTCCAAGGGGGCGCCTGGGTGGCTCAGTCTGCCTTCGGCTCAGGTAATGATCTCGGAGTGCTGGGGTGGAGGCTTCATCGAGCTCCCTGTTCGGCTGGGGAGTCTGCTTCTTCCTCTCCCTTCGCCCCAGCCCACTGCTCCTGCTCGCTCTCTTTCTCCAGTAAATTAACAAAATCTTTTTTAAAAGTAACTAAATGCCCAAGAACTGAGACAAAAAGAGGTCTAGAAAGATGAATAGAGACCATGGTTGACATCGAAGAGCTCAGCCGGCAGCGAGGAACGGCAGGTAAACAGCAAGCACTCCATAAGTGCAACAAGGAACATATGAACAAGGGCCCTGGGAACCTAGAGGAGAGGGAGCCTGACAGCCTGAGAAAGGCTTCAGAGCAAGAGATGATGGTTGAGCTCAGACTTGACACGCACGTGGGGCGCCATCACCTCAGGCTCTTCACGTCACCCCGCGCACACAGGTTTGTTCCTAGGCAGGGTGTTTAAGAAATAATGTGTTCATCCAAACGGAAGTCTTGCCCCAAAGGTGAAACACAGCAACCTAAGCTTTTCCCGTTCATTGGCAGCTGTGAATGATACACAGTGAAAATCAAACATCAGTTTTAAAGGGCTGCAGACAATAAAAAGTTATTCCACTCGAAAAACTTAAAAAAAAAAAAAAGGAAAAGAAAAAATTAAGGTAATTCAGAATTTTAAAAAGTTTCTTCCAGCAAATGATCCGTGGGCTCCCTCTGACTTCCCCTCCATCCCAACATAATCCCAGGTAGGTCTGCCGCAGCTCACCAAAGACAGGATTCTGAGAAGCCGGACAGGAAGAAATGTTGACTATATTAAGTCATTTAAAAATCCAGAAGGGAAACGGGTTCATCAAAGAAACCACACAACAAATGTATTGCCATGAAATCAAAATCTTTTAATCACATGAACAGTTACCCTCAATTTCTTTATTACATTAAAAAAAAAGTTTACATAGAGTTTACAGTTTTTGCAAAGTGGCAGCATGGTCGTGGATAATCATGATGATGCTACACATTCACACTGTGAATTGAAGAAGGATCGGAAAATCTCACGGCACGTTACAAATCCTCGGTGAGAAGCCGTGCACTGTCCTCTTAGAAGCGGACAGGGGGTCCCCAGGTCTCCCGCACCACCCCTCTCTCCTGCCCGGACGGCGCTCATACCGGTATCCCAGTCTTTCTCAAGGGCTACCCCAACCCGTTGCTGCCATATGCAATCATCAGACCCCGGGGTGGGCCACAGGGCTTGCGGACGAGGACGACCTCAGCAAGACAAAGCACCCGGAGGCCTCCAACTGTGGAAGGCTTCTCCGGTCCCGAACAGGCCTGGACTGCCCCCACTCCGGCCAGGACAGCCCGCTTGCGGCCGCGCCCTGAGGCTGGATCACGCCTGGGTATCCCCCCCACCAGGCTTTTCCGCAGGTGCCTCTGACACCCCAGCATGGCCCGCACCTGTCCCCCTGGCACGACCGGGCATTGGTCCTCAAACCCACAGACACACAATCCTAGCCACCTCAGCTTCTGCTCTATTTTCCAATTTCTGGTTTTGATGCATTATTTTCTATTCCTTTGTAAAATCTAACCACTGGCTCCAATCCAATGTCTAAGGGCTCGCCCCCCCAGTAATTTTCCAAGAGTCCCCTCCGCCCCCAGCAGGCTCTGCCGCCTCCCAGCGACGGCCCCCGGTTTCCCGGGAAGCCTCGGGTGCCCACGCTCCGCGCCTTCCTCTCCAGCTACAAGGCGGCGGAGTGGGTCTCCGGCAGGTTCTCCTCCAACTTCAACCCCAGGTTGTCGATGCCAATGCTGGTGACCTGCGGCACGTCGCTGTCCGCCGGCTCAGCCGTGCGCGTCGGGGTGGAGCAGTACAGCACGAAGCCCACCATGATGACGGTGAAGGACAGGATGTAGAGCCCAGAGAACTAGGAGGAGAACAGGAGGGGGCTGTGGTCTCTGGCAAACGCAGGCCGGCTGCTGCCCTGGGCCAACCACGCGATCCCGTGACCTTTGTTTCTGGAAGCTGCCTAAGGAGACGCTGATACCCCCAAGCCCTCCGGTGCACGCGTGCGTGAAGACACGGTCTCGGGCATCACCTGTCCCATCAGCCGGTCCCTGCATCTCTAGGAAACGGAACTTCTGCCTTTCTCTGTGCTATGCCCGGCTGGACGCCACCCCGCAACCAGCCCCACTCAGTGCAGACCATCAGAGGTCAGCCCGGACACCAGGAGCGAGCCCATTTCAGACCCTAAGCCCTGCTTGTAATGTGGCTATGAAACAGAGAAATACAGGACCCAGGATAAAATGTGGGCAAACAGAGAAGACAAGTTCTCCACAACCCTTCGCGTATGCGAATGCAATAAAATCCAGTTTCTTAAAATTTAATAAATTATCTTCTTTCGGTAGACAAGGGTAACAAGCAGGTAAGATTTTTAGAGCTCGAAGAACGTCATTTTTTGGAAAAGCCTCAAACCCCAAGAGGTCACTGGTGTGAAGTGCAGTCGGACAAGCCCAGGGCGCGGAGCCTTGTGGGTGAGCCTCCCACCGTCCGGGATTCCGGAAGGACCAACTGCAGCGAGAGCCCATTCTGACAAACACACCACAAGGATGTTCAGAGTTTCTGGTGACCTTCTCCAACCCACCCCCTCTGTTAGGAAAACAAACATCCAGAATAAAATGCAGTGAAGACAAAAACACTAATTCACTGTTTATTATTACTGAAAAACGGCCTTCTGACATACCCCCAAAGTTTGAATAAATAATAATATGCACTTTGCATATTTGCTCTTATTTGAATGGAGGAGCCATACAAAAGTTCAAGTATTAAGGAAATTAATAATTATTTTTAACAGCATGAAAGATTAAAGAAAGAGAAGAGCTGAAGACTGACCAAGGATGATGTAGTAAAAATTAAGGTAACTATGTAACATAATTAATGTGCCATTAAACACCTAGGATCATTTTTTTTTTCTTGGTACAAGCAAACTCAAATTTATGAGTGGTCTTGCTAACCTGATTTCAAAGTTAAGAACAGAGGATGCTGGGGGTGCTTGGTGGCTCAGTCGGTTAAGTGTCTGACTTCTGCTCAGGTCATGATCTCAGGGTTAAGGGATCAAGCCCCGCTTTAGGCTCCCCACTCCGTAGGGAGTGTCCCTCTCCCTCTACCCTCCCCACCACTTGTGCTCTCTCAGATAAATAAATAAAATCTTAATTAAAAAAAAAGAATGGAGCATGCTATTTTATTCAAGCCAACAAATGTTTAATTCACTTAAGATTTCAAAGTATGCTCCCAAAGAGTTCTAATGCCTAAAGAGAGTTCTAATAAAAAGGTGATAAAGAAAAACGATAAGAAAACATAACAGACTAGGAAAGGAGAGGAGAGGGGGAGAGAGGAGAAAGAACAAGATACACTCCAAAAAGTAGCAGGAGGAACTAAATAGGGTTTTGAAATGAGTATTATGTACAGTCCTGGTCATCTCCGGGCTTCTCTGAGTCACCACTGGCTTCTGCACGTTTATTTTCTAAAGATGCTCAATCACTTCCTAACCTTAAGCCTTTAGATATCTTTAAGGAATGGAAGAGCCACAGCCCTCCCCAAAACAGGAAAGCCTTCACCAGATTCAGTGCAAAGAGTCAATGATAATGACGTGAGTCAAGCTTGGCTTGACACCCAAACCTGGCTTTAGTTCTTGGATCCAAACCAAGCATGGTCCTCACAAGCATGGCCAAACACAGCTGGCATTTAATGAATACTTTTTGGGGAAAAAGGAGATTCAGAGACTATTAGGGAAAATTAAACCTATTTAGATTACCCTTAATTTTCAAAGTCAATATTATAAAGTCAGTATCTATGGCCTCCTATAAAATGTTTACTGTTACCTGTAGGGAAGCCTACATAACTTGTTCAAAACATGTCCTGTTTGGTTTGGTGGTTTTAAATGGTTGGATCCTCTTAAGAACCAGGTGATCAAATGGAGTCATTTCCCTTAGAAGGGAGAGACTCCGAGGGAATGAGGGAAGTCTCCTGAATTAGAGGCTCTAACCTTTATCTCCCTTCTTTTCATTCTTTTTTTTTTTTTCTTTTCCTTTTTTCTTTTTTTTTTTTTTTCTTCTTCTTTTTTTAATTCTACTGGTTGTGTCAGGATCTATACTGGAAGTTTCTTGTGGCTACTCTGGTCAGTAAGTATTTACTCAAGATCAATTCCAGAAGAGGCAGAGTCTGACACTGAGGAGTGCAGAAATGTTTAAACTTTTCAACTGTGGATTTTAAAAATCAGAGCCAAGGTTATTTTAGAAACTACAATTTTAAGAATTGATGGTATACTGGGCTTATAACTGCCTTTAAAACTGCTTCAAAATGCTAGGTATTGCACACCCGGGGGGCTCAGTAGGTTAAGAATTTGCCTTCAGCTCAGGTCATGAGCTCTCAGGGTCCTGCAATCGAGTCCCATGTCGGGCTCCCTGCTCTATGGGGAGTTGGCTTCTCCCTCTGTCTCTCTCTACCTCTCATGAATAAATAAATAAAATCTTTAAATAACTTTTTTTAAGCGCTAGGTATCTTCTTTAAGCTCTGAATGGTTTCCCACCTCTATAATTTACTCTGAAGGTCACAGCAGACCTACTCTCTGTTCTACAAGTCTTGAAATGGCCTTTGAACAAAAACAATTAAATCTGATCTGGATTAAGAGACATGGAGGGACAAAGAAACATAAAGCAAAAGAATGGAGAAGGAATTTAACGTTTGCATGCTCTAATTTTGAAATAACGGTTTAAAGTTATATGGTCAAAAAAATGAAATACAAAAAGCTTTTTCATGTTCAAGTTAAGAGCAGTTAAAAAGCAAATATCTACATGAAAAGAGCTTATAACAGGTAGTGGCAGGTGTATTTTAAAAGCTTTTCTTTCTTTAACCTTACTTTCTCCTTCCCGCTGGGATAGTATTTTGCTTAGAAGAAATTAAACTACTAAAGCTAAGCCAATATATTTGGTTTAAAAAGAAAAACGCACAGGTGAGTGGGATCCTACTTTACATAGATAACCTATAACCACTAAGCTTAACTGCAGAATAGAAACAACATCACCTCCTGGTGGCAGCCATGTGAAATGCAAGCACAGCACCACAGCTCACTTTTAAGGCTCATTTTGTAGCCCTTGGCAGCTGTTCTCATTAAAATAATAATAATAATAATAATAATAATAATAATAATAATAATAATAGGGCACCTGAGTAGCTCAGTGGGTTAAAGCCTCTGCCTCAGCTTGGGTCATGATCTCAGGGTCCTGGAATCAAGCCCTGTGTTGGGCTCTCAGCTCAGCGGAGAGCCTGCTTCCTCCTTTCTCTCTCTCTGCCTACCTGTGATCTCTGTCAAATAAATAAATTAAATCTTTAAAATAATAATAATAAGAAATTTTTAAAAATCTAGGCCTGTCAGGTCACTTCTGCGGGGCCTGCCTCCGACACTCTGATTCACTCCAATATTTGTTGCTTTTTTTTTTTTTTAAGATTTTATTTATTTATTTATCAGAGAGAGAGTGAGCGAGAGCGAGCACAGGCAGAGTGGAAGGCAGAGTCAGAGGGAGAAGCAGGCTCCCTGCGGAGCAAGGAGCCCGATGTGGGACTCGATCCCAGGACGCTGGGATCATGACCTGAGCCGAAGGCAGCTGCTTAACCAACTGAGCCACCCAGGCGTCCCTATTTGTTGCTTTTTAATGATGCAACAAAAAGTTACAAATACTCTTTCAGTCTAAGTTCAGGAACACCTTAACCACCAAGTTTGTAAAGATAACACTGAGTTCCTTTCATACATAAGGCAAATGGTTTATGTTTCTTTAGCCGAAATTTCTGAGAACCCACTAAACAAGGCGCTGTGAGTTCATGGCCAAATCCTGGGAATAGTGTAAATCAGTGTCAAGCAATTTCTGCCTAGGTATAAAATTCTACAAGGACAAAGAAATGTATTTGCTGTCCCCAAATGAAACTAAAAGTATCAAGCAACAGCCAACATTCTCGGTATTTGTTCAAATAACTAGGATAGCAAGCTCACCGACAAGCATTTACTGAAGGTATACTCAAGAAAGACAGATTTCCAATGTAGCAGTTCTCAAGGTACACTCCTAAGACCTTAGGCACCCAAGACCCTTTCAAAAGTCTATAACATCAAAACTTTTATTATATTATGAACATGATTCTATTTGCATGGAGTAGATCGTCCAACGAGATTGTTGCCCAAAAAGATGAGGTTTTATTTGTGGATCTAAAAGACACCCACAGAGGGACGCCTGGGTGGCTCAGTTGGTTAAGCAGCTGCCTTCGGCTTAGGTCATGATCCCAGGGTCCTGGGATCGAGTCCCACATCGGGCTCCTTGCTCCGCAGGGAGCCTGCTTCTCCCTCTGACTCTGCCTGCCACTCTGTCTGCCTGTGCTCGCTCTCACTCGCTCTCTCTGACAAATAAATAAATAAAATCTTTAAAAAAATAAAATAAAATAAAAGACACACACAGCTTCTTTTAGGCCAAGCAAGTGTTTCTATTTGAACACGATCTATTTGCTTACCTTATAGCCAAACAGAAAAAGTCCAAAGAAAAGACTGTAGAGGTCGGCCGTCAGGATGCCCAAGTTCACAGAGGTGGCACTGGTGACTTTAATCACTAGTGGCATGAAGCTGTACAGGCAAAACATAGAGAGGGCAAACGCCACAAAGAGCAGAGCTGCGGAAAAAGCAAAGTGTAACAGCTAACATTACAGGAAGAAATCGGAAGGCAAAGACCCTTTTAAGGCTTGGCTGCCATCTACAATTCCCTGACCCACAAACTCTCCACAGAGCCACTTGCTAATGCTCAGCATTGCAAATGCTGAAATTTGCAGAAAGCCCTCAGGGCAAAAAATAGTCATAATAATAACAAGATACGACACCGAGGAAGGACTTCAAAATCGCAACACGGTGTTCGATGGTCAAGTCCGTGGGGACTTGCTCATGGTGTGAATGGTTCAGCAGCTCTCATCACTGGCCCCAACCGCCCACCCCCGAGAGTGTGATGCTGTGATAAAAGGTCAATAAAAGCAGAATCACTATCAAGAAAAATCACCATAGTCTTTCGTTTGTTTTTGTCTGGTTCATTGGTTGGACATGATTCGTGTCACTGGACTCAGAATAAAGCGTTTTTAGTCACCAAAGGCAGCTTATGCTTATTACCTTGTGCTTGCATCACTAAATTCAGCGCCCGGTCTAACCATCCTCTTCCGGGCACAGCGTGTGACCGCTCAGCTTTGCAACCACTCCTTCAATCCCACCCCCATACTCAACACACCCCCAGTCACACTCACTCACATTCACGCACACTCACTCACACTCTCACAAGCCAGGTTCTTTAACTGAATCAAATTACGTAAGCACAGCCAACACACTTCGTGACATTTCACGGACTGTTTCTAACTTCCTTCCACCCGTCACTCAATAAGGTTGGAGGAGTCCTTCCTAACCGTTCCCTCACTGTTTGCTACATTGTTTGTTTGTGCAGATGCCCAGGAACATCAGGTGAGAGTCATATGGAAGGCGGCAGGTGATTCCACGCCGTCAGAGTATTGGGGTTAATGTTTCACGAATTACATGGAGCAGACAACCTTCAAACGAGGTTTGAGGACTCGCGACGCAGACCTAATGGAAAGTGAGTGTGACCAAAGGTCAGTCGGTCTTGTTCAGAATTCCTGGTAAAGAAAAGCTCTTCCTGGGCGTAAAGATTAAGAATTAACTCCTGTGAAGGTTCATTTACGAGTTCTCAGGGAAAACTCAATGTAAAACCCTGGAGAACTCTGGGTACCACATTGCTCTGTGATTTTACAGAAATGGTTTAATATTACTTAAATGAAGTATTTATTTCTCAATGCGCACTTTTGTCACTCGAGAGGAAAGGCTACTGACTCAAAGAGGAAGACCATGGATGTACGTACCGATCTTCCAGTCCCACCGAATGCCGGCAATATCCTTATATTCCACGATCAACCTGAGATCAAAACCAGAGAGAACCACACACTCATTGTCACTAGCTTATAAGCATTTTAGTTGCTCTACTCCAGCTAAGGTGAGGAATTATGTTGATTTTGAAATCTTTCTTAGTGTATAAAAATAAGTATCTATAAGATAAATGACAACAAATAAAACCAAAGGAGCCCACAAACATGCTCAAGGCCCTTCGAGGCACTTTTCAAAGAGCACCCAGCATGAGACTATGCTTTCCATTTGAACAGGGAGTTAATATTTTCTGTTAATAACTGAAAAATAACGTCTGTACTGGGAATGCCTGTACCACACCGTAAGCAGAAATCCTAAGCTTCACGCGCATGTAAGAAAACAAGGTGCAATTCTTGATATTTCAAGAATCTTCTAATCATTAGCCAGCTCCTGATTTCACACAGGAATCTGGGCCAAACCACAATGAGTATCGGTAGCGGGAAAGGAATCGTGTACCACAGATGGGCTTATTTTGTTTTGAAGGGAGACTTTAGACTCTTACAGCTGTATGCCGCTGATCACTGTTCCAAATAAGCCCACCATCCCTAAAAACTCCTGTCTGCTCAGCTTCTTCACAATGTACTCTTCACACACGTTAGACACAGCATAGAGGGAAGCGCCTAGAAGGACCAAGATGTCACCAATCAGGACGTTACTGCCTACAGGAAGACAAGACACAAAAAGGTACACAGCGTCAAGACAGGGGACCCTTCTCGCCTGGTTCTAGGAGTTGATCTGGTTCACATCCATTTGAATAAGATTTTATAGAAGGGGAGACCCTGGTTTCTAGAAGTTTAAAGACTCTTACTCCTCTCACTTTCTGGCATAATTCTGCCGTGATTTTTCATGTTCTGTCCCCTCGGGAGATGATGCGACTGGAAGACGGATAATGTAAGGCCTTAGGAAATGATTCTCTGACAAAGAAATTAATGGAATTTAGGGAAGAGAATTAACTAAAAACTACAGGGAAGGAAGCTAGGTAGTCAAGGTCATCTTCTCTCAATCCGAGGACACCGTGAAGTCACTTGTAGACTAGGTAAATTCAGACACCATATTTAGATTTTAAAGCATCATCTGAACTTTGACCCGAAGGAAGTCCAAGTGTTCTCATTCACGGAGCGACTAGAAAGAGGTCAGTCACCCAGTGGACAGAAGCTTCCTTTTGATAAAGAGCCATGAATCTACAGTAGGATTTTCTTTTCTTTCTTTCTTTCTTTCTTTTTAAGATTTTATTTATTTGACAGAGAGAGATCACAAGTAGGCAGAGAGGCAGGCAGAGAGAGAGGGGAGAAGCAGGCTCCCTGCTGAGCAGAAAGCCCAATGTGGGGCTGGATCCCAGGACCCTGAGATCATGACCTGAGCCAAAGGCAGAGGCTTAACCCACTGAGCCACCCAGGCGCCCCTACAGTAGCCTTTCCAGCAACTAATCCAAATGGATGGACCAAAAGAGGATTATTGCAAATATTTAAAGAAACTTCTCTCTCATGAGACAAAACAAAACTATTTAGTGTAACAAAAGGGAGCAAGGACCATGGGCAGGCAGGAATGCAAAGCACGCTTGGTGGACCGTGTCCCGACAGCAGAAGCCAGTAAATGTGAAAATAAAACTGAAAAGGCAGTTTAAGCAAGACACGTCTTCCGTCTTTTCCCATAGAGCTTTGCAATACAGAAGCGAAAACACAAAAAACACCTTGTTTTCTGTGACCGAAGCAGAAGGACTACAGCCTCACCTGAATTGTCCTCCCTCCCCGCCAGGATGTCTGCACCGACCATCGTCCCCACACCCAACAGACACACAGCCACGGCGATGAAGTGGGTCGCTCTGTATCTTGCGTAAAGAATAAACCACGAGAGAGCCATCAACACAGGGATCCCGAAGCAGTCCAAGAGCTGCAAGGAAGGAGACACAAACAGCGTGAGCCTTCTGTCCTTAACTACGTGAGTCTTCCGTCCTCAACTAAAACATGGGTAACTCATGCTCGGAGTTCCTGCCCGTCCTGTATGTCTCGACGGCGATCTACCTACCGGATTACTCAGGTTTACCTTCCCCTGGATGGACGCCTTGTACCTTCACAGCCCTGTGAGACTGAAACCACGGTCCCCATTGTACACATGAGGAAAACCAAGGCGCAGTCGGGTTAAATGAGGTGCTCCGGATCCCACAGCTGGACGCGGGAGAACCAGTGGCTGACCCCAGGGATTCTGTCTCGCAGACTGTGTTGTATGTCTACCCTCCCGCTCGTGTTTCTCCTCCAGTCCAGCAGGCAGACCTGCTCTCCCTCACTCGAGCAGTACTTCCGCACCTCAGGTCGGGGAGACCTTAGGAGAGGAGCTGGAGTGCAGAGAACGAGAGAGATACGGCCCAGCCCTCAGGAGCCGACAGAAGGCTAGACAGACACAGAAGAAATAGTCACACAAGCAGGTGTTCAGCTGCTGTTGGGCTAAGAGCCACCGAGAGGTACAGGAGACTGTCAGAAAGCCCAAAGACACCATCTCCCTGACTGGCCAACCGCACCGTGGCTCACAGCAAATCGATATTCCTCCATCACCCAGTGATCATGGGTCCAGAAAAACCTGCTCCACGCCTAATATGGCCAGGCTACAAGGCAGTGCCAAAAATCACAGCAAATTCAAAATCACTTGTAAGATTAAGGGGGAAAAAAATGGAGATTTTATTCCCTCCATTCTTGAATTCACAAATCATGTGAAGTGCATTCAAGGATAAAATATATTCCGTACGCTAATAATAGTCCCAAACCTACTTTACCATTCCTCCTGTTCTTTTTTTTTTTTTTCTTAACCTTGACTTGGATTCTCTCTGTGTCTGTCTCATTTTGGACAAGGCCCTAAATCTCCCGCAGCCTCTTCGAGCCCATCCCCGGCTGCTGACTGATTGCCTTTTGTTGCGGTGTCAGTCCTGCAGGCCCCTGCGCCTGGGTGCGGGAACGGGCACCTCGCCTTGTTATTTATTCCAGCTGCAGAGCTCCAATCCCCTAAGTGCTTTACGGAGCCAGCCTGAATAACAAACCATTAAATGATGCAAATGATAACAGCCTGTCTCGGAAGACGCCAGCACAATCCAGCCATAATGACTTAACAAAGTCTAAAAGATGTTCCTTAAACCCAAAAAAGTAAAAAAAAAAAAAAAAAAATCCCTCTCTAAAGTCTCACAGGAGACTCCCTATCCTTAAATTGTGCCTTAAAATTGAACTTAAGTTTATTCTATTCTGGGGGCGCCTGAGGGGGGCTCCATCGGTGAAGCCTCTGCCTTCAGCTCAGGTCATGATCTCAGGGTCCTGGGATGCAGCCCGAGTGGAGCTCCCTGCTCAGCGGGGAGCCTGCTTCTCTCTCTGCCTCTGCCTGCCGCTCCCTTGTTTGTGCTCTCTCGATCCCTCTCTGTCAAATAAATAAATAAATAAAATCTTAAAAAGAAATGTGCTCTATTTTCAACAATTTGGGGTGGGCCGTGAGTGGCCATCTAAGGGACCTGCCTACGCCGTGCTCCCTGGCCAGTCCTCCTCGGCGTCACAGTCGGAAATGAAGAGATCAGACCAGATGATCTCACAGGTTCAAAAGTTCCCCTTCTCACCTGCTCTCTAGCACACGGGGCCATCTACCTACATGGACTCTCCTTCTTATATACTCTTGGTGATGGCTGTCTTCTCCTTGATGAGTTCCGTCCCAAGAGCCTCCCTATTTAACCTAATCTTTAAAAATTACTGGGGCCCCTGGGAGGTTCAGTTGTTAAGCAGCTGCCTTCGGCTCTGGTCATGACCCCAGGGTCCTGGGATCAAGTCCTACGTTGGGCTCCCTGCTCGGCAGAAGCCTGCTTCTCCCTCTCCCACTCCCTCTGCTTGTGTTCCCTCTCTCGCTGTGTCTCTGCCAAATAAATAAATTAAAAAAAAAAAATTATTGTCCAGCCACAGTCCGCAAGGTATGAAGTCAGACGGCCAGCAGAGGCAAGCACAGATACAAAACTGAGTTAGACTGTGTTAGAAATACTTTATTAGACATGGAGCGGAAAGGACAAAGGAAGACAGAAGGAGGCCGTGGAGAACGGAGGACGGGGGCGTCAAACGGCACGTGTTCTAGGAAGAACAGAGCAGCCCAACGGAGGAGAAGCTGGCCGTGGGAGGGGAAGGAACAGAGGGGAACACAAGGAATAGTGGTAAAGCAGGAGGACACAGGGGCGGAAACCTAGCCCACAGGGTGCCCACAGGCACGTTGTAAGCCTCCCGTAAACCACTCCGTCCGTGGTCGCCGCTCCAGCATCTGCGAAGGAATCCCTAAGGAGGAGGTTCAGAGACCCCCAGAGACCAACTCCATCCTTCTACCCAAACTGCAGATTTACTCAAGTAGAGAATCAGCTGGAAGAGTCCCAGGGACAGTCTGAACCACCTCAGCAGGGAGCTGTGCCTGCCAGATGGCCTTTTTGTCATGGACTCCTTGAGAGGACCAGAGCACGTAACTTGTGACGACCAAATGCTTGTTTTTCTAAGAGGCTAGAATGGAAGAAACTGTTTTCAATAATCTAAGGCATGAACCTCAGTCAGAAACCCAACTGTTAGGGTTTTTGCTTATTTGCGTTTAGACCTTGTACCAAGTGAAAACTGGTCATTATCAGTCATCCAGAGTTCCAGGAAATTATAATCAAGTAACTGTGTACGAGGAGGGTAGATGTGACTAGGAAATGCCATCTTCTATTTAAGTTTACGCTTACTACCCAGAGCTAAAAGCACACGTAACCCTATTTGTGAGGAACTTGATCCTTTAGGTAACTCTTGTTTTTAATAGTTTTTTTTTAAAGATTTTATTTATTTATTTGTCAGAGAGAGAGAGAGATCACAAGCAGAGACCCCGCTGAGCAGAGAGCCCGATGTGGGGCTCGATCCCAGGACCCTGGGATTATGACCCGAGACGAAGGCAGATGCTTATGCTTAACTCCCTGAGCCACCCAAGCATCCCCACCTCCTGGTTTTAATTTTTATGAATGCTGGCTTTTCCTACATGCTTCCTGTGATATCTGTCTTAACTCTAATTTCCCAAAACCAAAAGGTCTGCTGAAGACAATCTTAGCATGATTAGCACGATGTTACGGAAGAGAAAATATTTAATATGATGCATTCAGATAAGGGTAGCATTTAATGTATATTCACATTGGGAAAGTACTGAATTTTCATCAGTCCTCACGTCTTCCAAGCAAAATAAGTCTAATTACACTTTAATTTTTCCAGAGATGAGATAAGGACGCCTCTGTTTCATATAGTGAGAAAACTGATACATCAGAAAATTACAAATTTAGGGGCACCTGGGTGGATCAGCTGGTGAAGGCCTTCAGCTCAGGTCATGATCTCAGGGTCCTGGGATCGAGCCTCACATTAGCACATTAGGCTCTCTGCTCAGCAGGGAGCCTGCTTCTCCCCCTCACCCTCACCCCGGATCCTGTTCTCTTTGTCTCTCACTCTCCATCTCAGATAAATAAATAAAAACCTTAAAAAAAAAACTTACAAATTTATTAATTGTGAAGACTAAACCTGGCATTGGAGTCTCTCACTTTCACTTCCCTTCAGGAAACTTGAGTTGTTCGCAGCAGTGACTCACTGTCATTATACAGCCCACAGTTCGCTACCATCAAGACAATTGAATCAGTCTTCCTCAACACCTAGCTAAAAAGTACTGCTCTGCAGGAACATTTTTCCTTTAATGCAGCAAGAATAAAACCTAAAAAAGGAAGTACCTCTGGCTACTCAAGGTGCGTAATCTCTACCCCCAGATATCTACAAGGTTGCTTCCAACAACTCCAATGGCTCATTTTGTCTCGAATATCTACTTCCCTAGCAAACATTCAACTTTTCTGCAGCACAAAAGTACATTCCCTTTATACGTCATCTTCAAGCAAACTTAAAAAAGAATTCTTGTCAACAGCACAGCATCAATTGCCAACTAAATATTTATGTTTATTTTGGTAGCAACTGTTTAATTCCGTAATAGCTTTGGCAGTTTGGGAACTGATTGACTTGTATACATTTTCTCTAATTCAGGGAAATTTTACTCATTAGCACCTATGCTCCGTGAAGAAACAGACAGTGTCCACTGTGTTTAGGTTTTTCTACAAGGAAACGGCTTTTCCATAAAATTGGGTTAGCACATATGGGTTCGGATTCTTCTCTCGAAGCTGAAAAACCCACACGGGTCGGAGGAGGGCCCTCACCTGGACACTGGTGAGAGTGGTGTACTGGTACGCTCTGACGATCAGGTAATTAGCTTCCACATCTGCTAGCCCGAGCAGGACGTACTTCCACCATTTTCTCTTCAAGATGGATACAAGGTTATCGCTACCTGGTTGAAAGAAATCCGGGTTGGTACATATCCTTGAAAATGATGTTATGCATGTTGATTTAAAGATTAAAGAGTCAAAGTAAAGGTTTACTATGTCTTTTGAATATGGTCACTCTTTTACAATAAAAAAATTTTAAAAAGATTTTATTTATTTATTTCACAGAGAGAGACACAGCGAGAGAGGGAACACAAGCAGGGGGAGTGGGAGAGGGAGAAGAAGGCTTCCCACCAAGCGGGGAGCCCGATGCAGGGCTCGATCCCAGGACACTGAGATCATGACCCGAGCCAAAGGCAAATGCTCAACGACTGAGCCACCCAGGTGCCCTGAATGTGGCCACTTCTAATTTCCATTGTTCGTAACCAAAATGCCTAAGACAGTTTAGCAAGTTGTTAGATTTCTTCTATTACAAGACCCAAGCTAAGATGTCCGCATAGACTAAGGGTTTAAAGAAACCACCAGAGAGGGGCCCCTGGGTGGCTCAGTGGGCTAAAGCCTCTCCCTTCGGCTCAGGTCATGATTTCAGGGTCCTAGAATAGAACCCTGCATCGGGCTCTCTCCTCAGCGGGGAGCCTGCTTCCCCCCCCCTCTCTGCCTGCCTCTCTGCCTACTTGTGATCTCTGTCTGTCAAATAAATAAAATCTTTAAAAAAAGGAAAAAGAAAGCACCAAAGAGAAGTAAGTAGGAGAAAAGGGGTTAAATTTCATTTCCTACTGTAACAGAAATATAATAACCAGGTATGGGTTTAAATGCTGTCATTCCTGACAAGCTACTGGTTATCCTTAAAAAATCAAATGTTTTCTTATGAATTCAATGGCTATTTAACATCTGCATGTGGTCATTCTTCTGGAAGAGATATGCTTTCCAGAGAAAATTAAGTCAGTGGTAAGTTCATAAAAAAGATTTGGTGGCATCACTGAACAAACACCTTTTACCCCCAAATTCTTCTTATTCAAGTTAATGGCAATTCACTTCTTTGGAGACATTGGCAGACAGGAGATATATAATTAGCACACATATGAGAAGACTTTATGTAAAAATAACCTACAAGTAGGAATCATAACCAAATGATTGTTATTAAAACCCAATTAGCAGGAACATCCTGAAAACACAAAGTCAGTCTTCTCAAGATGACATGGCAGATGCCCACCCACCATCCCACAGGGGACCTCACTGATGTATTTACGAGTCACACTGACTCCCTAAAGGCCAACACTACAAAGGAGCAAAGTCTAGCCCTATTGACCATGTACCCAGGCATCTAATTCCAACTCCTAAGCTCTTACCAAATTTGGCACTTTTCCCTCTCCCCCAACTAGTTTCCACTTTCTTTCAAAAATAAGTCACTTAGGGAGCCTGGATGGCTCAGCTGGTTGGGCGTCTGCCTTCGGCTTGGGTCATGATCCTGGAGTCCCGGGATCGAGTCCCGCATTGGGCTCCCTGCTCAGCAGGGAGTCTGCTTCTCCCACTGACCTCTCTCCTTTCATGCTCTTTCTCTCAAATAAATAAATAAAATCTTTAAAAAAAAAAAAAAGTCACTTATTCCGACACTGGAATACCATTGTGCATGTTAAGGTTCATATGATGTTAAGGATTCACAAGCATTGGTGATTTCTTTTTTTTCTTTTTTTTTTTTTTTATTTGACAGACAGAGATCACAAGTAGTCAGAGAGGCGGGCAGAGAGAGAGGGGGAAGCAGGCTCCCCGCTGAGCAGAGAGCCCGACTCGGGGCTTGATCCCAGGACCCTGAGATCATGACCTGAGCTGAAGGCAGAGGCTTAACCCACTGAGCCACCCAGGAGCCCAAGCACTGATGATTTCATCATTCACCTTTAAACGATGAAGATGGAAGTATTGCCCCCTCCCGATCAGGTGATGGGCTACCCGTCGTCTTCACGTTTCTGAGTTCCATCCCATTTCATGTATTTTGAAAGCCATGCCCCCCTCTCATGGGAAGGAGGTCTGTCATGCCTAGCAGCCCTCAGTGTGGCACGGCGGTAAGAGGACGGGCCCAGAGGCAGGCTAGCTGGGTCGGAATCCGGCTCCAGTTCCTACCTACAGGACTCGTGGCCCGTTACCTAAGTGCTACGTGCCTCAGTTTCCTCATCTGCAAAGTGGGGGTAACAGTAATCCCCACATGCTTCACTGAGAGTGAGGTGACACATCACCAAAGTGAGTTAATCAATTAAAATGATGCCTGGCACAGAAGTGTCCACCAGAATCTCACTTTGCCCATTTTCTGTGTCATTAGTTACAAATCATATTTCTACAATGATTCTAAAACAACTTCACTTGGGCATCTGGGTGGCTCCATCAGGCAAGCCTCGGACGCTTGGTTTCGGCTCACGTTCTGATCTCAGGGTTGTGAGATCGAGCACCGCATCAGGCTCCTCATTCAGCAGGGGATCTGCTTGAGATTCTCTCCCTCTGCCCCATCCCCTGCTTAGACGCACACACTCTCCATCTCTCTCTATAATAAACAATGAAATCTTTTTAAAAAGAATGATAAATTATTTATTTTTTTAAGATTTTATTGATTTAGGGCGCCTGGGTGGCTCAGTGGGTTAAGCCGCTGCCTTCGGCTCAGGTCACGATCTCAGGGTCCTGGGATCAAGTCCCGCATCGGGCTCTCTGCTCAGCAGGGAGCCTGCTTCCTCCTCTCTCTCTGCCTACTTGTGATCTCTCTCTGTCAAATAAATAAAAATCTTTAAAAAAAAAAGATTTTATTGATTTATTTGACAGAGAGAGAGAGACAGTGGGAGAGGGAATACAAGCAGGGGGAGCAGCAGAGGGAAAGGGAGAAGCAGACTCCCCACCGAGCCAGGGAGCTCGATGCCAGGACTCTGGGATCATGACCTGAGCCGAAGTCAGATGCTTAACAAATGAGTCACTCAGGGGCCCCAAGAATGATAAATCCTTAAAAAACAACAACAACAACAACAAAAAAAAAAACCAGCCAGCGATAAAGATGTTAATTCCTTGCCAGTTTTTGGCTTTGTCTCCCTCAGGACACAGACTTCATGTACATGCACCCAGTGTTCCACTTAACTGGAAATATATATTTTGGAGAGTGAGGCTCTTTTTAAGGGCTGTTTACTATTGTCTCTTAAATACCAACCACGGGAGAAAAAAACAAAACCTAACTCGTAACGGCATTTACAATTTTTTTTTAAGTTTTACTTTTTAAATTTTTTTTAAAGTAATTTCTATACCCAATATGGGGCTCAAGAGTCCCACACTACATCAGCCAGGCACACCAGCACGTTTTTATATTTTGACAACTTCTACTGGGACAGTTTGGCGCTACCTGTTTTTTGTTTTTTGGGTTTTTGTTTTAAGATTTTATTTGTTTATTTGACAGAGAGAGAGAGATCACAAGTAGGCAGAGAGGTAGGCAGGGAGAGAGAGGGGGAAGCAGACTCCCTGCTGAGCAGAAAGCCCGACTCGGGGCTTGATCCCAGGACCCTGAGATCATGACCTGAGCTGAAGGCAGAGGCTTAACCCACTGAGCCACCCAGGTGCCCTGGCACTACCTGTTTTAATCAACATTTTCACTGAATTATACCTAAATCTCCATAAATTTTCAGAGCATTCAGGGGTGTCATACTTATCTAATAACGTCTATGAAGAACAGTTTCCTGTTCTTGGTTTTTACCTCATTTTATTTTTTTTAATATCTAGAAGCCAAAACATTTTTACAGAGATAATTTGTTGAAAAGATCACCCTCACATTTAACCTACCTGACTGAAACGCCAGCGTCACTGTATAAAAGAGAAACAGCAGGCAGTAGTTGATAAAGCTCTGAAGCATGGGGGTGTTCACTTTGTATTTTTCTGCCAGGAACTGGCTGGTGATGGCTGTCCCGCATATGCACAAGGACAACATCTGACCCAGGGCAATTGTCTTCAAGATATTCCTAGAAAACAAAGGAGAAAATCAGAACAACTCCCAACTAAGTTATTCCACACACACACACACACACACACACACACACACAGAGGCTCAACACGAAGAAATATTCTAATTATCCCAGGTGGTTCTTCAGTTCACTTCATTGCTCACTTCACATGCACTAAAACGAAAGTTTCGTATTTCGAGAGACTCTATCTTTGCTCTTTTACATTTCTGATTTTCCCCCTCATTCCCACCAAAAAACATATCCCCCACCTTCACTGACCACACAGAGATCGTTTGGATTACTAAGTGATGTCATCTACCATTTAAAGTATGTGGGTGATTTTTCCTTTTTTTTTTTTTTTTTTTTTTAAACATTGACACTAGTTTTAAATTCTTCCCATGCATGAAGTGTTCACCACTTTCTCAACCTTTCATTCTCCCGGGGACTTGATTTCTTCAACAAGAAGCAATGGCTTTCAAGGTTGCCTGCAGGTTTGAGTCACGGAGAGTTTTCGAAGGTTTTATTGTTTATTTATTTTTAGAGACAGAGAGTGAGCATCGCACACATGCAGGCATGAGTGGGGGGAGGGGCAGAGAGAGACCCACAAGCAAACTCCCCACTGAGTGCAGAGCCTGATGCAGGGCTTGATCCCACGACCCTGAGATCCTGACTCGAGTGGAGATCAAGAGTCTGACAGTAACCGACTAGGCCACCCAGCACCCCTGAACCATGGAGACTGTAAACGCCAATGTTCAGCTGCGCCTGGATGGACCGGCCGCAGTGGGTCTCAGGCATCAGGATCCCAGGCATCAGGGTCCCAGGAGTAGATGATGCTCCAAGCTTCCCAGGTTATTCCAGTGTGCAGCCAAGACTCTGAATCATGCTAGAGGCTGACACTTTGAATTCACAGAAGAATAAGACCCAGACTCTGCCTTTTGGCATTTAAAAGAAGCGTCTTAACAACCAACGAAACCACATCACCATCAGTGGAAAGTAGAGGCCGGCGTGAAAGGTGCCACAGGGGCAGAACGTAGAGAACCCAGCAGCCTGTGAAACCTCCAGGGGAGGTATTGAAAATGATCTCTGGGTTTCTTTCTGTCTTTCTTTCTTTCTTTCTTTCTCTCTTTCTTTTTTAGATTTTATTTATTTATTTGAGAGGGCAGGGAGAGCGAGAATGAGCGAGCACAGGGTAGGGAGGGGCACAGGGAGAGAGAATCTCAAGCAGATTCTGAGCTGAGCGCAGAGCCCGCCACGGGGCTCGATCCCACGACCCTGAGACAATGACCTGAGCCGAAACCAAGAGTGGGACGTTCAACCATCTGAGCTGCCTAGGGTTAGGGTTTCTAGAGTGAATGACTGGGCAAATCCCAGGAAAAACAGGAAGAGGTTTGTGACAGGAGGACTCTAAGAAGCTCCCCAAGGAGTCTCTGCTTCCTGGCAGCTTTGCCCTGTGTGATCTCCTCTTGAGTGTGGGCAGGACCTGTCCCTTGCTTCTAACCACTGGAATACAGTACAAGTAATGGGATGTCATTTCCATGAACACGTTCCTAAGGTTATCACTTCCATCTTGCAAGTCAACTCTACTCTCTCCCCTGCTGGATCCCATGAAACAAGCGTATACAGAAAGACCCACGTGGAAAGGAACTGAAGGTGCATTCTGGCCAAACCCCAGCAAGGAACTGGGAACATCAGCCCACCGATCAGCAAGGAAAGAAAACTTGCTAACTTGAAAACTTGCTAACGTCCACGTGAGCTTAGAAGCAGATCTGTCCCCGCTGGAGGCCGCAGCAGACACCATGACTGCAGCCTAGCAAGAGGCCTCTAAGCCAAGGTCAGAGCTAGACCTCGCCCTGATGCCTGATCCCCAACACCTCTGTCTTACAAAGGTCACGAAGTCTGTGACAACGTGTTACCCAGTAACAGATAACAAAGTTGAAACTCTGGACTGCAGAAAGTTAGACCACATCTGCTTTCTCTCCACTACAGACCCAGGGCCTGGCACTTTGCTGTCCCTCAGTTAAGTATGTGTTGAATGAATGTAAATGGATAAAGAAATTATCATATGGTATCTCCAAATATAAGACACTTCTCTAGTTTTCCAGTGAAACCCAAGAGTCAGAGAAAAAGTAGAAATTATGGGAGTGCCGTGATACAGAAGCTAAGAGTGGAAACACTTTTTTTTAAAGGAAGAGATCATCAATATGATAGTATCAAAAACTACAGAGAGAAGGGGAAGCCTTCTGGCTAAAGAGATAGAGTTGGACTGGCAAGCTGGAAGCTTCTCATCGCTTTCAAAGAAAGCTTGTGGCTAGTGGGAATGCCCGAAGTCAGATTCCGGTGGGTGGGTGCGTAGATTATGAGCCACTGAATGCATCAAGCAGAAATAACTGTTTTTGTTTTTGTTTTAATGATGAAAAGGAGAACAGAAATAAGGAAAGAGTTTGAAGAATACACAGCAGTGCTGAAGACAGGTTTATTATTATTTATTATTATTATCATCTCATTAAACATGGAAGTGTAAACATATCTGGGAGATGAGCAGAAGACAGTGTGAAGGAAAACTTGAAGACTGACCAAGAAGAAACTGAAAGGAGAGAGTGAAGACAGCTCCTGGAAGGATCAGGACACAGGACTGAGAACCACCACTTTTGTTCAAAATGTTCCTATAAATCCTGCTAGAGTTGCTCAGAAGCAAAGTAGAAAATACCAAAACTGCAGCAGAAGACAAAGAATATCTGTTCTAAGAGTTTACAACGTATTTTTCCCTCTGGAATGTTTACTTCAGTAATTTGCAACTAACTCAAACAATCCTAGCCCAGGGGCCCAAAAACAAAGGGGACGCTTGCTGGGTGAGTCAACCCTAAGTGAACGGTACTGGAAGAGTCTTTGCCATGTGTCAGGACAAGAAGAGAAAATCTGAGGGGCGCCCGGGTGGCTCGGTCAGTTAAGTGTCCGACTTGATTTCGACTCAGGGCATGATCTCAGGGTAGTGGGATCGAGCCCCACATCCGGCTCCACACTGAGCATGGAGCCTGCTTAAGACTCTTTCCCACGGGGCGCCTGGGTGGCTCAGTGGGTAAAGCCGCCGCCTTCGGCTCAGGTCATGATCTCAGGGTCCTGGGATCGAGTCCCGCATCGGGCGCTCTGCTCAGCAGGGAGCCTGCTTCCTCCTCTCTCTCTCTCTGCCTGCCTCTCCATCTACTTGTGATTTCTGTCAAATAAATAAAATCTTTAAAAAAAAAAAAAAAGACTCTTTCCCTCTTCTTCGGCTCCTCTGGCCATTCACACATGCGCTTGCTCACTCTCTCTCTCTCAAATAAAAATAAAAATAACAGAAACAAAAAACCCTTAAGAGACACACTCTGTGCCTCAGAAGTTCAGAGTCTCCTGGGGATAAACAGGCATGTAAACCAGGAATTAGGACAAGACAAGTGCTATAATGCACTGGCTTACAAAACTTCCAAGAGTTCACCAGACAAGAACAGCAAGGAAAGGCATGCTAAGCAGATAGAACAGCACACACTAAGGCACAGAGTCCTAAAACAGTAGGGCACATTCAGGGATTTCAAGTGGGTTGATGGAGCTGCAAAAAAGGTGAAAAGAGGAGAACGGCAGCAGACGAGGGTGGGAGGAGTCCACAGAAGCCAGATCAAAAAGCCTTGGATCCAATGCTCTGAGGCTGGCATCTTATCTTGCTGGGGGTGAGATCACTGAGATCTTCTGAATAGGAGGGAGTGAAGTGACTAGCACATCAGTGACTGAGCACTCCTGGGTCCCTAAATATGTCATAGCACAGAGCACCAAAACCTTACCCTTAATGCCTCACATGAAAACCAGTTAAAGAGGAAAGTTGACAGAGAGCGGAGTCTAGAAGACTACCCGGTTTTCTAGATCAGACAGCTGCACAGATCACAACACGGTTAGCCAAGACCCCAATGGCAGCAGGAAAAAGGCACATCTGGAAAAGAGAATAACTCCATTTGGACATGCTGGAGTTTGTGTAATTATGAGACGGTCAAGGAAAAACTATCCAGTAGGGAAGCTGGGAAGAAGGACTGGGTTGCAGAAATAAATTTGAGAATTAAAAGCATAGAGATGGCAACTGAAGTGGGAATATAAATAATGCTAACACATATACATTAAAGAAAAAGAGAGATTTAGGGACGCCTGGGTGGCTGAGCTGGTTGAACAGCTGCCTTTGGCTCGGGTCATGATCCCGGTGTCCTGGAATCGAGTCCCACATCGGGCTCCTTGCTCGGCAGGGAGCCTGCTTCTCCCTCTGCCTCTGCCTGCCACTCTGTCTGCCTGTGCTCGCTCGCGCTCCCTCTCTCTCTGATAAATAAATAAAAATCTTAAAAAAAAAAAAAAGAAAGAAAGAAAGAAAAAGAGAGATTTAAAAAAAAGAAGAAAGAAAGAAAGAAACATTCTGGGAATCAGCAACACTTAGGAGCCAGAGGAAGAAAAGAAATTAGAGATAAGGATGGAGAGGCATGTCCAGAGAAGAGGGAGAGAACAAGGGAGGAAGACCATTCTGGAAGCAGGAGAAGACGGCACTTTAAAGAGAAAGTGCTCTACCATTCGGGCTGTAGCAAATTTCTCCTAACTGCACCACTCTCCACAGATCCAATCTCTACTCCCTAGCAGGAGTCAATGTTCCGAATGTTAACGGAAAGTTAAGGGGATCACCCCCACCCTTCCTGAAATCTCTCAGCAAGGATCTCTTCATCCCTAAATGAAAGCCAAACCTTAAAATGGCCTGCAGGGCTCCCCATCCACCTGACCCCAAATTCCCTTTGCCGGTCTCATTGGGGACTACTCTCTCGCAGCTTTAAATGTTGCTTTTTTAAACTTCTATAAGATACTCGACATATAACAAAGTATAATGTATAGCCAACACACATGGATGTATCTACCAGGGAGCCTGGGAACAAAATATTGGCAACATGGACACATCCCCCTCCTGATCTCCCCAGCCTCAGGTCTCGGAGGTAACCAGCTGCTCCAGAACTGGGCATCTATCTATGCCATGCATTCCCCTGTATTTTAATACTTATGCAAATATCCCTAAGCAATAAACAGCATTGCTCTGCTTGCTTTAAAATTTTATATAAACAGCATAACAGGTAGGTACAGTTTTGTTGCAACTTGCTATTTTGATCAACAGTGTACAAGAGTCATCTTGGCCATAGGCTAGTTCTGGTTCATTCTTTCCTAGTACGTGATCCTATCACTTTCTCCATTCTCTTCTTGATACTTAGGTTGTTTTCTAAGGGGTGGGTGTGTGTGTGTGAGCTCTTGTAAACAATGCCTCCACAAACATTCTTGCGACTTATCTAGAAGTTTTTCCGGTTTTTAGCAAAAAACCAAACTGCGGCAGGCGTGTTGCTGATATGCTAATACAAAATCTGCTCAGGATGGCAGGACCTAAGCTCTCGGGATGGCCTGGCAGGGACTACTCAGGGTATCCTGCAAATAGAATGACTTCCTACTTGTTGCACCAAGTTTAAAAGAATCACTTGCTCTGGACAAACATCTCAGAGTGCAATGGCTGCTCTTAACCTCACAGAAGCATCTTCCATTTTATTTGTTTTGCTCAATGCCTCTTGAAAGTGTTCTCTTACCACACGCTGTTTACTCTGTTACTCTCAAAAGAAAGGAAGTGCAGGAATCCCTACCCTTCAAGGGGAAGAATGGTATCAGTCCCTGGCCAGATGCAAAGACGTTTTTTAGGCTCTGGAAGGACACTGTCAGGTGAGCAAGGAGTTCAGGACTTGCTCCCACAAGGGTAGGAGTCTTTCCAGGGAGGCTGTGCCCATCACCCGCTGATGAGGCAAGCTGGATGCCAGCGTTCTGACCTCTTCCTCTTGAGCTCACTTCTTTCTAAAGGAGACACTGATTCTAGATTTTAGGCTAAACAAAAGAAATTCACTACTTGATCTGCCTAGAGCACCAGGAGACGACTGAAGTCAAAGAGCCAAAGCTAAAAAATGGGAAACAACTTCATTCTGCGTCACTGTCCCCGGCTCCGGACTCCCTCAGGAATCACGCGAGGAAGGACACCTGCACGAAGCAACGGTTCCAGCTCTCCTGTACTTCGTCGTTCGGCTGATATCGCTGCACAGGACACGTTCTCCACGTAACCCTCACCGTGACGGGAGAAAAGTACAACCACCCTCCTGCTATGGGGGAGGAAACCGAGACTCGGAGGGGCTGCGTGACTCAGCCACAGCCGCACAGCCATGAGAAGGCAGAGGAAGTCAGTGCTCTCAGCCATTAAAAGACTGATCAGGGGGACGCCTGGGTGGCTCAGTTGGTTAGGCAGCTGCCTTCGGCTCAGGTCATGATCCCAGCGTCCTGGGATCAAGTCCCACATCGGGCTCCTTGCTCCGCAGGGAGCCTGCTTCTCCCTCTGACTCTTCCTTCCACTCTGTCTGCCTGTGCTCGCTCTCACTCACTCTCTCTCTGACAAATAAATAAAATTAAAAAAAAAAAAAAACCTAAAGTTACAACTCATTAAAATAAATAAATAAATAAATAAATAAATAAATAAAAGACTGATCAGGGATTCGAATCTGCTTATAGAAAAGGACCTAGGGAAAGGTCTCCTCTCCTTCCTGGAAGAAAGTCTCGGAAGTACAGAACTTTGGTGCTAAACCCGCCCCCCCTTTTTTTAGTTGAAAAGACTGTGACCCAGGAAGAAGGAAGAGTTTTACCCAAGATGATAGAGAAGCCGAGGGGATGCCCAAGTTGTCCGGTCACAAATACCGCTGTTCCCCCCGCAACACGTGGTCTTGGGATAACAGTGAGATCCTCCCTCAGTGTTGGTTTCTTAATTTCTGTATCTCCTCCTCCTCACTCCCCGCCCCACACCCCTCTCTTCACCCTGCTTCCCTTCTCCGTCATGACTTAATAACAGAGCTAATACCAGAAAACTGGTTCTTCAAAGGATCCCCACCTCGCTGCCCGGAAAGGATCTAGGCTGTTCTCTCTGCTACCAGAATGAGCACTGTTTCCCTGTCCATCAGCGGGGACCTGGGTGTCCGAACTACAGGGCCCCAGGGAGCTAACCAAGTGGCCCATAACCTAACCAAATTCAGACCATTTTTCCCATCCCATAATGGACTCAAGAGCAACGATACATTTGAAATAAGCGAGGATAGAAGTCTGGAAGCACTAAGCCCTGTTCGCAAATTGACAACGTTCCTCTGGTGAGCTCTCATTTGCCATCTAAAATAGCACAATGAAGCAAGCTGTCCTCCAACTATAAAGTATCGCCATCCTCTACAACAACAACCAAAAAAAAGTCGCAAATTGAGTAGGGAGATTTAAAGTTACAGGAATGCACTTCTCTTGGCTCCAAATCATAATGACCTCATCTATAATGGAGAGGCAAGAGGGCAAGAGACAGGGAGAGAGGGGGAGAGAGAGACTGGGAGGCGGGGGAGACTGGGGGAGGGGGTTATTGGGAGGGAGAGAAAGACTGGGAGGGAGAGAGAGCACTAGGGAGAGAGGGAGAAGCTGAGAACCTGAAGGAGGTGGGCATTGAACACAAGAAAGAAGAGAAAAAGTATCCAGACTTGTCAAGAGAGATACCAAAGGCCTCAGAACAATTTTTGTTACTGTGGCTTCACAGGAAAGCATTTGTGTTTCACCACAAGGTCCTGGTTCACAGAGTTCTGACCTGAGCACAGGGACTCTCCAAACCGTAACAAAACCCGTTCCTTCCTAAGGGACGCCGCCAGAAACAACGTGCATCTAACCACGGGGTGTATCCCTTTTCAAACGGAACCTCCACTGCAGTGAACCATGTCCAAAGCTGGACATGGTTCCAGCTCTAAGACACATTATCCAAGGTGGCTTCCTGCTGGGGAGCCAGGCCCCCGGAAATCAGAGCGGACAGGAGTGGTCAGTCACTCGGGGTCGGCTGGGCAGGCAGGTGTAAGATAAATGAAGGAGAGCACTTCTGACCGCATGACTCCTCGAGTATAGTACATGGATTTAAGAATTTAGGGAGCCCGAATGGTTCAGTCCGTTAAGCATCTGCCTTCGGCTCAGGTCATGATCCCAGGGTCCTGGGATCGAGCCCCACATCGGGCTCCCAGCTCGGCAGGGAGCCTGCTTCTCCTGCTGCCCCTCCCCCTGCTCATGCTCGCACGCGCGCGCTCTCTCTCTCTCTCTAGCTCTCTCTCAAGTAAATAATAAATAAAAATCTTAAAAAAGAGAATTTAAGGAGGGAAAGAAGAAAAGGGTTTTAAAGCATTTTATCTCCCCCCTTCCTTCTTCCAGAGAACTTAAAAGCACATATCTTCATATTCCTTCCATTCCAAAATACTCGTGCACACACTTGTTAATGGAACTCTATCTTCTATCTTGTCTTATTCGTGTGTTCAGTCGTGTATTTACTGAAGTCTATTGGGTGCCTAACACATGCCAAGAGAAAGGGATTTAGAATTTAAAGGTCCCATATCCCATGTATTTACTGGTCCCATATTCCATTCTACCCAGACCAGATGGGGGGGGGGGGGGGCTCAGGCTTTGTGCCTGGAAAAAACACCACACCCCTCTATTATATATAATACCTACCACACTGCTTGGGGTCTCCCCCTCTCCAGATCTCTACTCCAAGAGGACAGGGACATTCGTCTCTTCCATGATGAACACAGTGCCTAGTACACGTAAGTGCTTAACGGGCCCCTGGTCATTTTTAAACATAATAAGGAGCTTTCCGTCTGGTGGAGGAGAAGGACCTCACCACACAGAACCACAACAAGATGGAAAGCGTCAGTGTCGAGCTGGGTCTGTGGTCAAGGGGAAGAAAGGACCCAGACTGCCCATCGAAGGTTCCCAGGATGGGTCAGAAAAGTCAACAATTTCCAGGAAGATTCAGGAATGAAGAAAAAGCTATATGGGTCCTTGCCTACTTCAAACACTAGTTTTACATAAAATATACATGAGACACAAAGATCAGATTGATTCATTTCTTTAGCTCTTCTTAACAGGCAATAAAGTCGACCATCAGTGCTCTGCTTAAGTGTACATTTTTTTTAAAAATCATTGGAGGGTTTGAAAAAAAAAAAAAGAACAAACAAACTTGACCTCAGCCCAAACCAGTTGAGTCAGATTCTTAGGAAAATGGGGAAGTCAGGTCCCATGATCAGTCTATTTAATTAGCCCCCTGGGTGAGTCTAATTATTATACAATGAAGATGGCAAACCATTGAGTTTTTCTCTTCCTTTTATTTGAAGGAAAAAAAAAAAAGAGTTCCAAATGAGTGATTAAAATGCACTCCTGGAATGCAAATCACACATTTTTCTTCATTTTATGTCTCAATAAATCTGTGCTGCTGGGTTGCACACTGTCAGCTAAAGGCAGGATTTCATACTAGGGCTAAGAGGCTTGTACGGAGCCCAGCTTCCTTGGGGAGATTTTAAAATCCATCACACCTGTCACCTGTAAATACCTGGTAGAGAACAGTAACTTCCAGCCCCTCTATAAAAATCCTATTACAAGAAATACTCATTTAGACCAAGTCCTCAGCCTTAGCATAAAGATCATCCCGTGTCTATTACTAGAGCATTTAAAATGATACTGGTAGCAAGCTAGAAAATAGTCTTTCTTTACATAGTGAGAAGCAGCCTCGATGACAGGTTATCTTCTTTCCGTATCTACATTTCTAGGATTCAAAAATTCAGCCATTACTGTATCATGACCTGCTTCTTTTTTTTTTTTAAAGGCTTAAAACGTATTTTAATAAGTTGATGCTGTATTACTGCTCCATTTCTCAGAAAAACTCCAAAGATATGAGGGACAAATCAAACATGGTACACCAATAAAAAAAAAAAAAAATGCACAGCATAACTACCAAAGATAGGCAAGGCTAAGAGCTACTGTCCACCTTCAGCACACAGCAACCCTGTTCCCAAGATTGTACTAGGCCTATCAAGAAAAGCTGTGAACAGCAACATCATAGACACAAAAGGGCCATTCCTGGGTTGTCCAAACCCCCCAAAAAATGATGGAGGCAACTTAACACAAGATTTTTTAAAGATACACTAAAATGAAAATCTCTAAGAGAAAATGTCTTCCTTAGGACAATGAAGGGGTAATATATGGGATATAACAGAACCATGCATCATGACCTTCTTTTTTTTTTTTTTTTAAGATTTTATTTATTTATTTGACAGAGAGAGATCACAAGTAGGCAGAGAGGCAGGCAGAGAGAGAGGAGGAAGCAGGCTCCCTGCTGAGCAGAGAACCAGATGCGGGACTCGATCCCAGGACCCTGAGATCATGACCTGAGCCGAAGGCAGCGGCTTAACCCACTGAGCCACCCAGGCGCCCTGCATCATGACCTTCTTATAAACACAAGGAGCTAGCGCTTTGGAAGAACCCCAGTCTCACGTAAAAAGGCATATTCAAGTCCACAGAAGCCAAATTTCAAAAACTAGAAAGTGTACTAGGATATATCATTACCTTAAAACGAAGGCAAGTAAGGGAAGGAAACGTGTTTTCTTTTCCCCCCACTAGATTATGTCTTACGCAGAGTTGATGCTCAGTAGATGTTTATTAGATTAGTGACTACACGCAATTAGTTCTTGAGATGTGGTAATGTCAGATGAGATCCTGTAACATTAAAACGCAAGGGAGACAAATACTGCAGTTAGGAGACACGGAGAGAGGAACTCAAGCAACGTGATAGTGGCAGTAACAAGAGCACAACAAACAGAGAACACTTGGGTCTAGATTTAAATTTGAAAAAAGAAAGAGAAGAGAAACAGGTGCTGACAAGTGGAAAACGTGTTTTCCACTTCATGTTTTGTTCCATAAAAGGCTGGTGGAGACTGTACCCCAGATGTGATCTTTAAGGAAGAAGAATTCCTTGTGAACACTGTGCAGAGAACCCTAGACTTTGAATCAGAATGTTTAATCCCACCCCTTATTAATGTTAAGAAGTTCAACTAGTGTTTCAAAAACTTTCTTTTTTTTACTTTTTTTAAAAGATTTATTTATTTGAGAGAGAGCAGGCACACAAATGGAGGGCAGGGTGGGAGGGATAGTGAGAGACAGAGAATCCAAGCTGACCCCCCTACCCCGCCGCCGCTGGGTGCAGAGCCCAAGGCGGGACTCGATCTCACAAACCACGTGATCAGGACCTGAGCCAAAACCAAGAGTCAGATGTTCAGTCGACTATGCCATCCAGGAGACCCCTGTTTCTTTATTTTAATGGGTGTAAAACCACTTGTTTGTGTTTAAGGGCTAATTAATGTAACCTGTAGAAAAAAACTACCCACCGCCTTAGGCACTCAGTAAATTTTCTTTCCCTTGTTTCTCTGGCTCACCCAGCCTTTTGGAGCCCTTCTGCCCAGAACTGTCCAACAGAAGTTTCTGCGATGATGAAAATGCTCTGTATATGCACCAACCAATAGAGTCACCTCCAGCCATATGGAGCAAACACGCACTTGCAACAGGGCTAAAGTAAATGAGGAACCGAATTTTGAATGTTACATAATTTCAATTTAAATTAAAATAGCCATAAATGGCTAGAGTAGCCACAAACCAACACTGTGCAGTGGCGTTACTGCAGTGATGGAAATGTTTGAGAAGGAGCTACTGAGCATCTGAAATGGAGCTAGGAGTGTGAATGAGGACCTGAAGTTTCTACTGTAGTTCAGTGTAATTCATTCTCATTTAAGTCGCCACATGTGGCTAGGAGCTACCACACAGAACACCACAACTCCAGACCGGTGCTTCTCAAATCTTAATGTGATGTGAACACCTGAAGATCTTGCTACATTGCACATTCTGGGAGTGCCTGGGTGGCTCAGTGGGTTAAGCCTCTGCCTTCAGCTCCGGTCATGATCCCAGGGGCTTCACATCGATCTCGCGTCCAGCTCTCTGCTCAGCAAGGAGTCTGCTTCTCCCTCTCCCTCGGCCCCCCGCTCCACACTCATGTTCCTACTCTCCCTCTCTCAAGTAAATAAAATCTTTTTTTTTTTTTTTTAATTGCACATTGTGATTCAACACATTTGGAGAGAAGCCTGAGATCTGTACTTCACACCAGCTCTCGGTGATGCCTGGGTTTCCGGTCCACAGACCACCCTTTGAGGAGCAGAGCTCTAGAGAAGGGCTTCCAGGTCTGAGTTCTCTCAATTCTAGAAATCCACGGAACAAATGATGGCAGTCTGGACACAATCTGTGAACTTCAAAAGGCTTAGTGGTACTTCTGACTGTTGCTGGTACAAAGCAAAATGACACAATCCATACTGGGGGACACAGCATGGGGAATTGTACTTTTAGCGGTCTCTCACCAAGACCCTCTGGCAAAAATACAAAAGGCCTACATACAAGCTATTCCTTACACGACTACCTAGAACAGTAAAGGACTAAAGATAAAAACCTAAATGCCTACCAATAGGGAACCACCCGAATAAACAGAAAAGAGTACCGTGGGCTATAAAAGCCAGGCAAACATTTCTACCCACTGCTATGAAGTGATGGCCAGGATCTACTTTATTTTATTTTTTATTTTTTTAGATTTTATTTATTTGTCAGAGAGAGAGCGAGAGAGAGCGAGCACAGGCAGACAGAGTGGAAGGCAGAGTCAGAGGGAGAAGCAAGCTCCCTGTGGAGCAAGGAGCCCGATGTGGGACTCGATCCCAGGACGCTGGGATCATGACCTGAGCCCAAGGCAGCTGCTTAACCAACTGAGCCACCCAGGCGCCCCAGTATCTACTTTAAAAAGCAAATGCGGAGCAAAATGAGTATGGAATGCTAACGCTAACCCGTGTTTGTTATTTTTAAGTGTAAAGAGAAAACCAAAACTGTTTTCAAAGTCAAAGTTAAACCCTCACTGTTCTGAACCCTACTGAAAACTAGAATTAACTTACACCGTATTTCATATATTTTAAAGATACATAATTCCTATCTCTGTCCACTGAAAAGCCAGCTTGAAACAATGACCGACCAACAATCCTGAACATTCTTCGTGCCTAGGTACGGCATCTAAATGCGATTTCCCACTACAACTAGGGCTCCTTGGAGAACCGCTGATCTCAGACTTGGGGTAAGAAACATACAAAATAAGCCTAGACTATCTCGTCACATTGGATGGCAGTAAAGTGAGCAAAACATTAGTGGTGTCATGACAAAAAGACATTCTGAACATCAAAAGAACAACCGCAATGGACTCAAAATACCTCAAATACGTTTAAATCCATAAATTAATAAGCAATGCTTAAAATTAAAATAATAATAATAATAAAACTCATGGAGTGCCTGGGTGGCTCAGTTGGTTAAGCATCCGACTCTTGGTTTTGGCTCAGGTCCTGATCTCAGGGTCACGAGATCCACCCCTGCGTCAGGCTCTCGATCAGTAGGGATCTGCTGGAGATTCTCTCTTTCCTTCTTCCTCTGTCCTCCCCCTGCCTGTGCTCTCTCCCTGCCTCTCTCTGTCTCTCTCTATATATAAAATAATAAACAAAAAATCTTTAAAAAAAAATAAAAATAGGGGCACCTGGATGGCTCAGTGGGTTAGGCCTCTGCCTTCGGCTCGGGTCATAATCTCAGGGTCCTGAGATCGAGTCCTGCATCGGGCTCTCTGCTCAGCAGGGAACCTGTTTCCTCCTCTCTCTCTGCCTGCCTCTCTGCCTACTTGTGATCTCTGTCTGTCAAATAAATAAGTAAAATCTTTAAAAATAAAATAAAATAAAAAATGATAATAATAAAAAAAAACCTCAATGGTAACCTTGGAAGGATGCTAGGAACCAATAACCCATTACTTTGAAAATTCACAGATAAAGAGGAAGAAATAAACATTTACTCTGCCCTTCCTATACAAATGATACCTCAGGGCAATGAGATTATGACAGAAATACATTCCCTAAAAGGTTCGTATCCAAAATATATACAGAACTTGAATAATTCAATATCCAAAAAACCCCAAATAATCCAATTTAAAAATGGGCAGAAGACATGAACAGTCATTTCTCCAAAGAAGACATGCAGGTGGCCAACAGACACATGAAAAGATCCATATCAAAACTATAATGAGGGGCTCCTGGGTGGCTCAGTCAGTTAAGCGTCCAACTCTCGGTTTTGGCTTAGGTCGTGATCTCGGGGTCTTGAGATGGAGCCCCAAGTCCGGTTCTGTGCTCAGCGGAGAGTCTGCTTCTCCCTCTCCCTCTGCCCTTCCTTGCCCCAGAACCTGTGCACGCACACACGCATGTGCTCTCTCTCTCTCAAATACATAAAATCTTTTAAAAATAAAATGAAAATTTAAAGTAAGTTACATTGCATCTTGACATGGACAGAGTAACAGTGGCCTGCTCTGCTGAACAATATCAACTCCAGAAAAAGGAAACTTGGCAAGTTATCTGTTTCTCCAGTCCCATCAAGGAGCAAGGGTCCCCTGATCTCGTTGGAAGCCAGGTATCGAGAGTAGAGGTCTGGGTCTCATAAAGGTGGGCAGTGGGGTGGATAGACATGTGACTTCTTTTGTCTTTGTTCTACATTCACTAAGCAACTTCATAGCTCATATTTCCCAAGTATGTTTTTCTGTTGGGATGGTCTTCCTATGAGCAACTGTCAAATTTGACAGCAACAATTCTCATTATAAATTAATAAATTTATTTTCAGGTGTAAATGTGAGCTTGAATAGCAAGAATGATCTTAATCATCTTAAAAATCAGAGCCCGGTGACCTCCTCAAGTGAACTGACCGTGATGTCCCAGACACAGAAGACTGGAATATTCCAGCAACGTACAAGAATCCAGAGTTTCAGAGGTCAGCTTTCTTATACACAATGCTAGAAGCACGTTCATGGAGATTTGCCAAAACCACAGTCCCGTACTTAACTAAGTCACTGAAGCAAGCTCTTCTAAAAAGGGTGCCATAAGTAACACCCATCAAGTTTTCTCGTATTTATGATTATTATGTAGAACAATGGAGCAGGACACTTCTGAAATTAGGACAACATCTCTCCTCTACTATCTTCACCATATGTCCTACTGTACTTCTTAGATCCGAGGTGGGGGAGTGGGGCTAACCAAGTCTTCAGTATTCTGTAACAATACAGCAGAAGCCGAGAGAAGGGCAAGCTTAGTGCCCGTCTAAATCCAGCAAGGAACCCACCCAACTGCACCCACTCACTTTAACTGTACCTCAGGTATGTTCACCCTGTCTGAACTTCAACCTCTGGACCTTCTCGACGGCTCATTCCTGGAATTGTTTCTTTCTCTTTTTTTCTTCCCCCAGTGATTTTATTTATTA
The DNA here is from genome assembly GCF_964662115.1 of Mustela nivalis. Taxonomy (NCBI): domain Eukaryota; kingdom Metazoa; phylum Chordata; class Mammalia; order Carnivora; family Mustelidae; genus Mustela; species Mustela nivalis. The sequence goes on from NC_139028.1 coordinate 12,791,125, forward strand.
GAGAGAGAGAGAAAGAGAGTGAGTGGGAGGGAGAGGGAGAGAATCTCAAGTAGACGCCCCACTGGGCATGGAGCCCTACACGGGGCTCCATCCCATGACCCTGAGGTTCAGGACCTGAACCAAAACCAAGAGTGAGCCACCCTGATGCCCCTGAACTGTTTCTTCCTATTCTGACTCTCTGGGAACAAGAGAAGGCCTACAGCCAAAGGACACTAGTCAACACTTAATTGTGTTGTCCTAATTTCAGACTACAGTGACTGACGGGTCAAACTGCCTGATTGAACCTTAAAATTAACAGAGAATTTAGGTTGAATTATAGGACATTTTTGGTTATTTTCTTCTTTATCCATTCTAGGCATACCAAATTTTCTAACAAGGAGAAATCTATTTTTCCAAATCTATGCTTTTTTCTTGAAAGAACCGGGAAAGGACCAGAAAGCAAGCATGAAGAGTAGCACTGGAAGCATTCCTGACTCCTTGCTCTGAATCCTTGTGCTCACCTGGATTCAGAGCTCACCTGCTCTCCTACGACCTGGGACTCTTTGTCCGGACAACTCGAGGTTCCAGACGCTGACTTAGAGCTCCTCGGATTTGCGGGTGGGGCACGCATCATTACCAGGTACTATTTATTTATCACATTCATGCTAATGAACCCCATCAGAATATCTGACTTTGTTTTCCACAGGGCCTTGCCATTTACAAAAATGTTCCTGCACCTTCTCGTTTTTAAGTTTTGACCCAGCAGAGTGACAGATGAACAAAATGAAGCTTGGAGAGGCAAAACGGGTCACCCAACTGGCGTTGTTCAAAAGTGGCAGAATCGGGGACAAAATGCAAACCCCCAGCACTAAGCAAAGTGCATCTGCTAGCCTACTACATTCCCTCCTACATGGCTCTGTTAAATAACTTCAGGAGGTCTGGCTGGTGACGTCGGTTAAGTGTCCCCTCTTGGTTTCGGCTCAGGTCATGATCTCAGGGTCCTAGAATCGAGCCCTGTGTTGGGCTCCAGGCTCGCTAGGAATCTGTTTGGGATTCTCTCTCCCCCCCTCCCCCGACCCATCCCAACACTCTCATTGGCTCGCTTGTGCTCTTTCTCTCAAATAAACAAATAAATCTTTAAAAAAAATTAAATAACTTCAGAACAGAGGACTCATCCCCTTTTCTTCCCTCTTTAACCCATTTTTTTTAAAGATTTTTATTTATTTATTTGACAGAGAAGAACACAGAGAAAGAGGAAACACAAGCAGGGGGAGTGGGAGAGGGAGAAGCAGGTTCCCCACTGAGCAGGGAGCCTGATGTGTAGCTTGATCCCAGGACCCTGGGATCATGACCTGAGCTGAAGGCAGATGCTTAACAACTGCGCCACCCAGGCACTCCTCTCTAACCCATATTTGATGAAAATGGATGAAGCTGCAAAAATGCAGGTCAGATCATTCAACGGCTCTTCTTTAAATGCCTGGCCTTTTAGCCGATCATTGAATAGGACTTCAATAATGTATTTTCCCGTACAAAATACAGTCCGTGATAATTGTAGACTCGGCTATCACAGAACAGGTTCCTATAGAATGAGAACTATTTTACATTTTACTTGGAATTTTGTGGGCAAATATAGCCTAACACACTCCAGTCGATTTAATCAATACCATCTGCACTAATGAAGGACACAACCTTCCCTAATACGTGTCCACTTTAATCATCACAATGTCATCCCACAGCCAAGAAGAGAAAGCTAGTAGTATCAAATCTTCTGGAAAATTAGAGTTTGGCAGAAAATCAAGTGAACGCTAGTTGAAGGGGTCAGCACTCCCCGCCTTGGTTGGCTTCTGAGCCTTTGCGCGTGCACACACACACACACACACAGGCAGGCAGAAAGAAGTATGCAGGGACAGGAAATGGCCACCGAAGGATGTGAGGGAAACCACACCACAGCCTGCAACACGGCAGCCTGGTCTGACGGAGCTGACCTGTCTCAGGGATGCTCAAATCGAGTTTATATCTGTGCCTTTTCGGAAGAGTTGGGTAGCTCTTGCTGTCCCCCTCCCAGACTCCTACCTAGAGAGCAGAATGTGTACAAATTCTCATCTGCTTGGGAGAAATCGTCCCACAACAGCAAGTTCAACAGCCCACAGTGACCTTTTTATTACCATCTTCTTAACAGTATCCTGTTCAATCCAGCAAGTATTTTTTACTACCAAGTAGGTCCCAGACACAGCCAGGCTCCGAGGACAGGGAAGTGACCAGCCCCGCCTTCACCCAGCTCTTAACACAGCAGCGAAGAAAAACAAGGAACAGTTGGACTTATTCCATGTAGCGTCCTTGAGGTCCATCCGTTTTGTCAAAAACAGCACGAGGGGACCTAACCTAATGTGAGACTCCGTGGGAGGCTTTCCTCACAAGGTGATACTTCATCTGACTTGACCAACGAAGACAAGTTGTTCGGGTCAAGACACAAGGACAGGAACTGCTGTCCCAGCAGCAGGAACAGCGCGTACCGTCCATCACCCTCCGTGCCCGCAGCCCGTCCATGCAGCTCCCGCGCAGAGGAACGGCCACCCAATCTCTTTCAAGCATGTCCTGCAGCTTAAAACCGAGTCTAGCACAGCTCGGTTGATTACTTCAAACGCTGACCAAAGGCGGTGGGTTAGAGGAGTCGAGAAAACGTTTCCTTGACATTTTATAAATTATTGTTTAGTTTTTCACCAGCATCTAGGGGTCTTGGGGCTCTATTTTCTTCTCGGAACCACGTTTAGATTCTATTACCAAATGGAGGAGGCAGAATAAGGTTCCTCAAAAATTCCCATGTGAATTTTTCCATGTGAACCTGGGAATACATCACCTCCCAAACTGGGATATGATAAAGAATATATGTTTTTGATCTTGCCTTCCCCAGAGCTCCTAAAAGTGATAAGAGAAAGAGGAGCATCTTCTGTTCTTCATGACAAGCCCCCTTCAAGGACACCCAAGTTTATGTTGATGAGGTGACTTCTGGAAAGCCCCTGAGGAGAGGGGAGCTGGTTTCCGGGGGAACCAGCCTGGACTTGGAGGCTTGGATCCTTCACCCCGCCCCCCCAGGATGGGGAGAGGGGCTGGAGGCTGAGCCATGCCCTGACGACCAATGAGCTCATCACCTGTGCCTATATAATGACACCATCCCTAAAACCCCTAACTAAAGGGAAGGCTGGGTGGCTCAGTACATTAAGCACTTGGCTCTTGGTCTCAGCTCAGGTCATGATCCCAGGCTCTGAGCTCCTCGGTCAGCACGGAGTCTGCCTGAGGATTCCCTCCCTTGCCCTCTGCCCCTCCCCCACCACGTGCTCTCTCTAAAATTAATAAATAATTTTTTTTTTTTTAAATCCTAACCAAGGAACTCCGAGACCTTCCAGGTTTGGTGAGCACACTGAGGTGCTAGGAGGGTGAAGTTCCCTGCCCTTTTCCTTCCTTCCCCACTACCTCGCCCTATGCATCTCTTCTACCTGGCTGTTTCTGAGTTGTACCTTTTCATCATCAACTGGTAATTTAATAAATAAACTGTTTCCCTGAGTTTTGTGAGCTGCTCTAGCAAATCACTGAACCCAAGGCGGAGGTCGTGGGAGCCTCTGATTTGCAGTTGGTCAGTCAGAAGTACAAGGTGCCAACCTGGCAATCTTGACCAGTGTCTGAAGTGGGGGGTAGGGAGCTGGGGGAGGGCAACCTTGGGGGACCCCTTCACCTGTGCTACCTCCAGGCAGTGTCATAACTAAAACATAAGACACCCCTTCTGTCTGGAGAACAGTATCTAGTACTGTTACTGTCATGGTTGTAGTTACTATTTAATTACCGCTGTGACTGTTAACACTGTTACTCTTAACAGTGAGAATAGTATCTAACACCCCGAGTGCACTCTTTCTATATACCAGGCCCTGTCCTAACAATTGCAGGATTTCACAGTCCTGTTTCATTCAATCCTCCCAACAGTCCTAAGAGGTAGGTGCTCTGTTGTTGGTTTTTATAACGAAACGGAGGCACAGAGATGTCGCACATCATGCCCAGTATCACACAGCTAGCGAATGGCAGAACCTGGAGAGCAACCCAATAAGAGTGGGTTCCTCGTCTCTGTCGCACAGGAGTACGCTGCTGGCATCTAGCCGGGACTCAGAAAACCTTTTTCATTATCTCAACAAAAGTGAGGTGGCTTCATAAAAATAACGGCGGGGCCAGCGCCATACTAAGTGTTTATCTGTGTTACTCCACTTAAAACTCACAAAATGGGTGCCTGGTGGCTCAGTCGTTTAAGCATCTGCCTTCAGCTCAGGTCATGATTTCAGGGTCCTGGGATCGAGTCCCACATCGAGCTCCCTGTTAGCCGGGGAGTCTGCTTCTCGGTCTCTCTTTTCTCCCTCCCTCTCTCAAACACCTTCTGCCTGCTGCTCCCCCTGCTTGTACTCTCACTCTGTCAAATAAATAAATAAAACCTTTCTAATAAATAAATAAATAAAACTCACAAAACCTCTCCTGGGATAGGGATCACGTGTACACGCCTGCCCCAGTGAGAAATGTCCCTAAGGTCAGAAAATCACCAAGTCTCTGTTTTCCCCCATTCTAGCCACTGCCTCCCTGATGATAACAAAAATAAATCCTGTAATATGGAAGATTCTGACACCACGCGAGGAGATCAAGTGATACAAATTATCCTGCATCTCTAACAGTTGGCACAGCTTAGCACCACCCATTTGATGGTGTGTTTGATCTTAATAAGTGGTATTCTCATGGAAACAAGAGAGGACATAATATCTACATACGATAGCCTCCCTCTGTCCTCTGACGTGGGACTGGTTGAAATGAGAAAGCATGAAACACGTGGGCACGTTGCCGATTCTCTTTGGTTACCTGTGACAGGACTGTGAAGCCTACAGCCTCGACAGATGTGGGGACAGGGGCAGCATTAACTGTGGTCAGTATGTGAGGACTGGCCTCTCACCTCCAGGACCCTCCCAACCCCCAGACGCCTCTGTGAGAATTCAGCCGGAGGCACCCACGGGAACCTGCTCCAGAGGCCAGGAACAGGAGCCCCAGGCGGGCGGGCAAGAAGGGTGCAGGGGTGGGGGAAGGGCGGATTCTCAAGGACGGGCTTAGTCCGGGCCAAGCAGTACCCTGCTGTTTCGAGAGTCTGGATGATGACATTTACAACAGGTGCGCCTCCCTCTCTCCACCCACCCAGGTCTGGCACAGGCACGGAAGGAAACAGACTAACCCTGTTCTCAGCAAGCAGCCAAGAAGCCACAGACCATCAAACTAAATTCTCACGGAGGCTACATCAGAAGTTCTGAAGGGCCATTGTTTTTTTTTTTTTAACTGTTGTAAAATCTCAATGAACCTTCCTGCAGATGATCAAAACAAAACTGCTGGTTTCTGCGTGTGGCTTAAACCATCAAAGGCGATCCTGGAGTGAGGACAAGCAACCAGTGGGCAGTTAAAAGAAGGAAATGAACAGCAGCCAGAGCACAGACAGAAAACCCCCATGTGGCAGGGTTCCGGGCCCCAGCCCTGTCCCCGCCCTCTGCGGTTTGGCACATTCTCCTCCTCAAACTCTGTGACGCTGTAAATCCTCTGTTTTACCTACACCAGTGGGGAGCTGCATTTCTCACTAATACACTCATCAAACATCAACCAGGCACTAGAAAAGAGCAATCTGAGTCTGCTCTAGAAAGTTCCTGGCACGTGGCCTGGAGGGATGGGGAGGCGGAGGCGGAAGGGAGATTTCCTGTGAGCTTGTGAGCTTTTCAACCCTCCACAAGGGCTCACACCAGAAAAACCCACTCCCCTCCTTAGTCAGCTTCCCTGCTCCTGATTTAACCCAGCCAACTCTCAAGCTTTTCAACAGAATGCCTGTATTAGGCAAAGAGAAGTAAATCACCATTTGTGGGGAACCTGCAGTCAACCCCAACTTTTTCGACTCTCAGGGGGTATCCTTAAAATCCATGTAAATTGCACCGTGTATAGGGCAAACCATTTATTATAAAAACAACGTGCAAAACATGGTTCTTTTTTTTTTTTTTTAAGATTTTATTTACTTATTTAACAGAGAGAGACCAAGCAGGGGGAGCTGCAGAGGGAGAGGGAGAAGCTGGTTCCCTGTTAAGCAGGGAGCCTGATGCAGAGCTCAATCCCAGGACCCCAAGATCATGACCTGAGCCGAAGGCCGACGCTTTCCCCACTGAGTCACCCAGGCATCACTCAACATGGCTCTTCCACAGGTAATAGGGGCATCTTTCCAAAGTGGAAACACGAAGGCCTATGAACAGAGCCCCACCTGCACCGGGGATCAGGGATGTGCAGATTAGAGACACCTTTTATATTCATTGGAATATATATTCAGAAGTTTAAAAGTCTAATAATACCAAGTGTTAGAAAGGATGTTTGTTCCCATACTCAGCGGGTGGCTTCGTAAACTGGTACAACCGCTTCGGGAACAGTTCAGCATTCTGTGAAGTTGAAGTCACCTGCCCTAGCATCTAGCTGTCCGCACCCCCGCCCACCCTCAGATACTCTGTATGCATGGGTGTGTGTGTGTGTGTGTGTGTGTGTGTGTGTGTGTGTGTGTGTGTATCAGAAGTGCTGGGCACCTGGGTGGCTTAGGCAGTTGAGCTCAGACTCTTGATTTTGGCTCAGGTCGTGATCTCAGGGTCATGAGCTGGAGCCCCACATCGGGCTCTGCGTTGAGCGTGGAACCTGCTGAAGATTCTTTCCCTCTCCCTCTGCCCTTCTTCCCACTCATGCTTTCTTTCTCTCACTTGCTTGGGGGAAAAAAAAAAAGAAGTGCGTATACGTGATCAATAGAAGACATATAGCAGACTGTTCCTGGAAGTCCTGTTCACTATAAGAAAAAACCTGGAAAAAACCCAAATGCCCATTAACTGAATTAATAAAGTACAGTTTATGCACAGGAAAGAATATTACATAGAGTCCAAGTGAGGGTTCCTGCAGCATTAGGCAACTGCACAGATCAATCTTAGCAGTGTGACACGGAAGGGGAACTAAATCACGACAGACTGTCTATAGTATGATACCCTTTTAATAAAGTAAAAGAAAAGACAGTAAAAGCATACTTTTTAGAAATTCACAGAGGAACAGGGTGAAACCTCGTTGCCCTCCTTCCTGCTGTGTAATCGTGTGACTCTGAGGGAAATACCTAACCCCTCCATGCCTCAGTTTCCACGTGTGTCCAATGAGGCTGCCAATGACAGCATTATAATGCTTACCGCAGAAATTTACTGTAGGACAACACTGACAAGCCTCTCTGAGGCCCCGGAACAGAGAGGTTGCTCTAAGTTCACCAACTCAGCTTTACCCAACAAAGACTTTATTTTATATTATTAATTTTTTTTTTTTAACTTTGGCTTGATACCACTGTGGAAAGCTTAAGAAATGGTCCTTGTAGACACTTTTTTTTTTTTAAGATTTTATTTTTGGGCTCTCTGCTCAGCAGGGAGCCTGCTTCCCCCTCTTTCTCTGCCTGCCTCTCTGCCTACTTGTGATCTCTCTCTCTCTCTCTGTCAAATAAATAAAATCTTTTTAAAATTTTTTTATTTTTTAAGTAATCTCTACACCCAACATGGGGCCTGAACCCACAACCCCGAGATCAAGAGTCACATGCTCCCCTGACTGAACCAGCCAGACGCCCCTCTTCTAAACTCTTCCAAGCAGGGTTGTCCCAGTACGACTCTGGCTAGCTGGACATCACACACCATAATACCGGCCTCAGACTCTCACTAAGGATTTGTTGGACTGAAGAAACGGAGTCAGTATGTTCCTTAAGCATGCTATCTTGCAAGAAATGACTAGAAAGAGGTTTGGGACTTAACTATGATTTTTTCATAGACTCTCTCTCTGCCTCATTTACACAAGTAGCCAAATTTTTGTGCTGTATCGCTTATCTGATGACTTTAATTAACACAGACATCTGTCACCATTTAAAAATAAAAGACCTCAAATCTATGGACTAAAAGTTACTATAATTTATTAAAATGAAAATTATTTAAATCTTTATTCACGGCCCACTAATACTTTCACCACAAGCAATTCTGAGAAATCGGGTTATCTGGTTTCTACAGGGTCAGCACAGAAGTCTTCATTTAGAAAAAATGCAGACTTCCGGAGATATGTTCAGTAACACAGAAAAAATCACATGTGACAACTGTAGAAAAAAAAAAAAGACAAATAATTGACTTCACTGGCCCCTGAACATATTCTTATTACTGCCGCTCAGCAGAATAATTAAACTTTACGAGAATAATCCTGAATGGTGAAGAAAAGGTGTTATGAATACGCGTTACTAAAAGGTGAATAGTCTCATACATTTGTTTTAAATATGCCATAAAGGGGGCGCCTGGGTGGCTCAGTGGGTTAAGCCTCTGCCTTCGGCTCAGGTCGTGATCCCAGGGTCATGGAATCGAGGCCCGCATCGGCTCTCTGCTTGGCAGGGAGCCTGCTTCCCCCTCTCTCTCTGCCTGCCTCTCTGCCTACTTGTGATTTCTATGTGTCAAATAAATAAAAAAAATCTTAATAAATAAATAAGTAAATATACCATAAAGACTTTCTTTCTTTCTTTTTTAAGAGAGGGAGAGAGGTAGGGGAAGGGGCAGAGGGAGAGGGAGAGAGTCTCGTGAGCAAACTCCACGCCCAGCACAGAGTCCAAGGGGGGGTTCAATCTCACGACCCTGAGATCATGACCTGAGCTCACATTGAGAGTCAGACACTTGACCGGCTGAGCCACTCAGGTGCCCCTACCACGAAGATATTTAAATAATGTTTTGTTTTTTTCTGGGCAAAATCTCAGGATTAGTTGCAAATACACCCACAAAATAGCGGCATGCCCTCGAAAGCTGTCCAATACAAATCAATAAAATGTGGAAGAACTGCTGCCCCAAATCATGAATTAGTTTACAGAAGTGAGTCATCCATTTCATGCCTAAAGCCACTCAACTGGATTTTAAAGTAAACTTTAATACTCAAAAGAGTGCGTTTTAAGTAACCTGCAAATTCACCTGTGTGAAAGGATCCGTTTTTCTCTGATGATCCTCAATAAATAATACTACAAGGAAGGCTTTATACCTTTTTTTTAATAAACTTACCCAAACTTACATACACAAGCAGTTACCCTGGGAGGCAACTCACTTCTTCCCCAGACGCGGCTACCGTCCAGGGCAAACAGCCCGCTTGAACCTCAGCCCTAACACGGGCATCTGATCGACAAGTCCCGCCGCCCGCAGGCTAGCACTGTTCCTAGAAATCCAGAGCCACGGCTTCGGGTCAAAGCCAGGCACGACGTCAGCTGTACCGGTATTTCAGACGAACTGCCATCCCCAGCCTTAACACATTCTCCCAGGCTGGTGATGACGACCCCTACGGCCCAATACGGTCCATGCAATGAGTGAGGAACGGGACCAGAAGGAGATGGACGAAGGGCCCCGAAGCCAAGACGTGTGTGAAGAGAGGGAAGAAAACCGCCCGACTCGGGGCCATCTACAGGGTCTCTACGCAGCCCGAAGAGGGGGGATAAGACAACCCTCCGTGGAGGAAGCTACAGGTGGGAAGGTGTGTGCAGGCAATCACAGGCTCGTTGCTATCCTCAGAGACAGACATTGTGGGAGAGGGATGATGAGCCCGGAGAGGCATGGGGGCCAGTGACGGGCGGCCTCTGTCATTCCTGTCAGGGTTGGCCCTCCTAAAAGGACAAATACTGCGTGACAGCACTTCCATGAGGGACCGAGAATAGTCAGTTCATAGAGACAGAAAGAAGCGGGACGGTGCTTACCCGCGGCTGAGGAGAGAGGGGGACGCGGAGTTAGCATTCGACAGGGACAGGGTTTCTGTATGGGACGAACAACAAATTCTTGAAGTGGACAGTGGTGATGGGTGTGCAACACTGTGAATGTACTTCACGTGACCGAATTGTACCCTTAAAAATGGTTACAGTGGGTGCCTGAGTGGCTCAGTGGGTTAAGCCTCTGCCTTCGGCTCAGGTCATGATCTCAGGGTCCTGGGATCGAGCCCCGCATAGGGCTCTCTGCTCAGTAGGGAGCCTGCTTCCCCCTCTCTCTCTGCCTGCCTCTCTGCCTACTTGTGATCTCTCTGTCAAATAAATAAATAAAACCTTTTAAAAAATGGTTACAAAGGTAAATTTTATGATTTATATTTTACCACAATGAAAACCACTAAAAATGTAATCATTGTGTTCAGGGGAAGAAGGAGGAGGAGGCACGGGAAGGGGGGATAGGAACCCCCCCCACAACCAGAGCTCTATCCCATCACCAGTTGCTCTCAGACTTTTTAGCTCCAGAACCCTTTCTGCAACCATCCGGCATAAAAACCTAACCACACACCAGGCAGAGCAACAGATCTGATGGGTGCCAGAGACCAGCCCAGGAGCCCACCAAGTCCCAACCTGCCCCACAAGAGCCCCTGAGGAGTCTCCAGGGAACCCCAAAAGCACCCTGGTTTGCAAACCCGGTGCAGGTCCCCAGAGGAAGCTGAACAGGATGTGATGGGATTTCTGAAAGAGTAAAGCAGGTCTGGTCCTTAAGATCAAAAGAAAATGTCCTGAGTCTGCCTCTCAGCCGCGCCTGGGGGCAGGGTACTGACCTGCCACCAACAGGACTAAAAATATTTGCACAGGATTGTTGTAAGACCTGGTGGATGAAGGGAAGTCAGACGCCTGACACGGGTGAATTCTCACTTGACGGCAGCTCTGACAGCGTCCGGTGTTATACGGCAGCACTCTGGCTCCTGTGACGGGAGATGCTAGAGCAGGAAGTGCACGGATGGCCACTGGGACAAGAGTCCGCGTGAGAGACAACAGAGGCCCGCTCTGAAGTCCTGAGCGCAGGGACTGAAGGGGGAGGTGGACCCTGGAAATAGCCCGGAAGTGCTGTCAGGATGGGGAATTGGGGCATGTGGGGGGCACAGTGGGTTGGGCTTGGTTTGGGTCAGGCTGGTGGGCTCGGGGTCATGAGATCATGCGAGCTCCGTGTCTCCCTAAGCAGAGTCGGCTCGTCCCTCTTCCTCCCCCTCGGCCCCTCCCCATGCTCTCTCTCTCTCAAATAAATATATAAATCTTTTTTAAAAAAAGAAAAAGATGGAGCAGAAATCAAAAAAAAAAAAAAAGAAAAGAAAAAAGAAATCTTGTCATTTGCAACGATGTTGATGGAACTAGAGGGTATTGTGTTAAGCAAAATAAGTGAGTCAGTCAGAAAGGGACAATTATCAGATGATCTCTCTGATACGAGGAACTTCAGAAGCAGGGTAGGGCGCCGTGGGGGGTAGGGAGGGAAAAAAATGAACAAGATGGGACCGAGGAGGGAGGCAAACCCTAAGAGACTCTTCATCTCAGGAAACAAACTGAGGGCTGCTGGGGGGAGGGAGGCGGGAGGGACGGGGCGATGGGTGATGGACTCGGGGAGTGCTGGGAATTGTGTGAGCCTGACAATTCACAGACCTGTTACCACGCCCCCTCCCCCCAACAAACAATACATTATATGTTAATGATAAAAAAAAAATTTAAAAAGAAAGAGAATAAGGTGGGAATAAGCACTGGAAAGCCATCCTCTCATTCATGGCCCAATCAGCTTGAAGAAAGGAGCAGAGATCAGCAGGAGTAACTCAAAGGTGGTGTGTGCAGCTGCTCTGCAGGAGGGAGAGGACGGCAGTCTGGGGCAGACACCTGCAGGGGCCCAGTCAGGGCACGCTGGAGTGAAGTGACGTCCACCCTCGTCCACACTCACCTCCGTCCCACGCTGCATGGGGACACTGACCGCCTGTCCCTTTACCAACTCCCTGCCGCACTAAGAAGCTAATAAAAAGGTACACGCTGTCCAGCCAAAAATCATTCCTCCACCCACCCCCTCCCTCCAAGCTCTTAGAGCTTGTGGGCCACAACCCAGAGAGATGGCCTCCTCCTCTTTCCAGAGCAGCTGCCAGGATTCTAGAACAGCCTGCCAGCAGGGCCCAGAACAGCGGCAGTGAGATCAGTGAGCAGTGAAGCTGGTGCCCAAGAGGCCCCATCCTGGGGTTCATCCCCTCTCTCCTCCTTAATCACCTGGCAGGACGCACCTGAGCCCGGCCACTGGCTCTTCCCCAGCACAGAAGGAGACATGCAGGAGCCCGCTGGTCACCCTGTGGTTTGTGGAGGCTACGAGTTGGAGACTGCATGGGTGGCCAGCCCCGGAGGGCCGTGGGAGCACGGACGGCTCTGTGAGGGTGCCTGGGTGGCTCGGCGGGCTGAGCACCTGACTCTTGACTTAGGCTCAGTTGTGATTTCAGGGTCCTGAGATCGAGCCCTTCGTGGGGCTCTGTACTCAGCAGGGAGTCTGCTTAGGATTCTCTCCCTCCGCCCCTCCCCCCACTCACCCTCCCTCACTCCCCCCTCTCTCTCTCTAAAATAAATAATCTTAAAAGAAAAGAAAAGAGATCTATTGTAAAATTCCTATGGGGGGGGGCACCCGGGTGGCTCAGTTGGTTAAGCGTCTGCCTTCAGCTCAGGTCATGATCCAGGGTCCAGGGATGGAGCCCAAGGTCAGGCTCCCCTGCTTCTCCCTCTCTGCCTGCTGCTCCCCCTGCTTGTACACATGCTCTCACGCTCTCTCTCTCTCTCTCTCTCTGTCAAATAAATAAGTAAAATCTTAAAAAGATAATAAAAGATAAAATATAAAATTCCTGTTGGGAATTAGGGACTCATTCAATCATCTGGTGTTCATCGTGTATCTAAAATAAGGTAGGCAGTGTGCTCAGCAGAGTAGACAACAGTGACTAAAAAGTAAGTAGCACTTCTCCCCTCCTGGTGTCAGTAGAGGGGACAGATGTGAATTAAATAATCTCACCGAGGCAAGGGAGAAGGGAGGAGATATGTTGGAGACAGGCAGGATCTAGAGTTCCTCAGTGTTGCACTTACACGAGCCACAGACAGCCACTTACATCCTTGCTTACGTGACCTTAAGGAAAGGTCCCGCTCGGCAGAGCTGCAAGCCACCCAGAGACCTTGCTGTGCCCACAAGGAACCCTCAGGAGATGTCTGTCCCATCAACGGATGAAGGCTCTACAGTTCACCACTAAACGACGCCTTCAAAAACCCCTGGGCCTTCACGTTTGAAAGGAGGAAACTGAACAGAAAGGAGGAGCCCAAGGGCCAGGCCCGTTGCCAGACAATCACAGGTGTGCACAGTGCACAGATGTCCACGGACCGACGACTAGTGGCCTTGCCTCCTCACACCCACGCCCCCCTCACACCAAGCGACTTGCCGTTCCTTAAGCAAAACACTCTTCCTCTCCCAGTTCACCTTGAAAACTCCTATTAATGCCTCCAATTCCTGATCACCCTCTCGGCCACGCTTTCCAACCCTACCTCACCCTGGTGACTTTGATTTCTGCCTTCCTTCGTGCCCTCTGTACCTTGTGCTCACCTCTACTAAACGCGACTCGATCATGAACTCTCTCAAACTAAACCCTAGTCATCTCTTGTAGGCCAGAGAGGGGTCTAGAACCTAGAACACCACAGAGGCTCGAGGTGTAGCAAATGAAAGAACAAATGAACGCATGTCCTGCATCGTGCTACAAATAGAGTAGGGTAAACTCTGTGCCCTCAAAAGCTTACCATCTTAGATAACAAATAAATGAAAAGATGTAGAAAAACTAATAAGAATTAAAATATTAGCACTCTACAGGTGCCTGGGTGGCTCTTGATTTTGGCTCAGGTCATGATCTCAGGGTTGCGAGATGGAGCCCCGATTAGTGCGGAGTCCACTTGAGAGTGTCTCCCTCTCCCCATTCTGCCTAACCCTTGCTCCCTTGCACGTTCTCTCTCTCTCTGTCTCTCTAAAGTAAATAAATACTGGGGCACCTGGGTGGCTTAGGTCATGACCTCAGGGTCCTGGGTTCAAGTCCCACATCAGGCTCCCTGCTCAATGGGTAGTCTTGCTTCTCCCTCTGCCCCTCCTCCCACTCATGTTTACACTCTCTCTCTCAAATAAAATCTTTAAAAAAATAAAATATTAGAATTCTAAGTCAACATTACACTTAGAGAAAATAAATTACTGTACCCAAAAGTCCCTTCGTATATACCATCACACATCCTCACAAAATTTAGAAATAAAAGACTTGAAAGAAACACACAAAATACAACTGTAAATACAGTTAGTGGAATGTAAAGGATTCTGATCTTGTTATACGCGACTGCATCTTTAAAATGAACGGGAACTCATTTTTCATCAGTATAAAATACTGAAAATATAACCTAAAAAGGCTTACCATTTCTTCAACAGGGAAAGGACAAATACGTGAAATAAACATTGAAGATGCTTGCTAGAGATGCAAACTCGGTAGTCATGGTAAGAAATATGCATTTTTTCATATACGATTACAGTACAGGTATTAGGACGTAAACTGCTAAATGGCATCCAATTAAATACATCTCAGGGATCCTAGGAAACCCAGAGCCTCCGGTCACAGCCGTTGTCATTTGCACGACAGCAACAAATGGCCGAAGCCCAAGTTACACGTGAAGCCGTCTAGAAAACATACAGTGCTTCTTATTGTGAATGCTTGGTGCATACTGCGTCCTCGATAAACTTTTATTGAGTGAGTGATCTGATAGTCTTATTCAAAGGGAAAAATTATCTACTAGTGAGGCAAGTTTATCAGGAGCTGGGGTTACCTAGAATACATCCTTCTCATAATGAAAACAGGCCCCAAATGTTTCCCCTATATTTAGCACCCAGTTGCTGAAAAGGCTACTCTTTTCCCTTTTTGTGCCTGTCCCTCTATGTACAAACTATCCCGCCACATACTTCCCATGTGGTAATAACACATCCACCCATCAGCCTCCCCCATGGCTCTCTGGCTACAGCCAGCCATTCAAACTTAAATCTGGGAGGTGTGTTTTAATACCGAGAGTTTAAAACAATGAGTATAAAGGATACTGGATATCTGCTAAAGTGCATTTTTCTGATTGCTGGGTCAGATAAGGAAAAACTGCAAAGCAGAATCCGAGTGTCTGGACAGTTGCCAGAGGTAGGAATGAAAACCCGAGTGAACAAGAGTTCTGCCAACCAGGCACCGGGGTGGCTCAGTTGGTAAACCAGCCAACTCTTGATTTCAGCTCAAGTCCTGATCTCATGGGTCACGAGATCAAGCCCGACGTCCGGTTCTGCGCTCAGAGGGAGTCTGCTTGGATATTCTCTCCCTCTGCCCCTTCCCCTGTTCACACTTTGTCTCCATCTCTAAAATAAATTTTAAAAAATAACAAAATTAAGAAAGTAAATAAGAGGCTTAAAAAAAAAAAAGAAAGAAAAATAACAAAATTAAAAAAGAGTTCTGCCAAACAAAAAATAAATAAATAAATAAAGCTCCAGCCAAACATCCTTAGAATAAAGACCAATGAAAGGACACATGCAGGGAGTGTGGCAGAAGGTAAAGGAAGCCTCAAGACCCTTGTCATCCCTCATTCATTCACGCATTTATGTGCTAAGGGTGTCAAGACGGAAAAAGGAAAAAGTCTTTATTCCTGCTGTGAAGGACTCCATCCATTAGAAATGTAAAATGGCCATAAACGGCTATCACACAAGGAAGAAAATAACAATGCATAAAGGAGGTACAAAAAAGTGTGTTCAGAGACAGAAGAAATCTCCTATTTAGGAAGCTATTAGATACCAGGATTTTAAAGATGAGAACATTAGGAGAAAAAAAGCAATCACTGCTAACCCTTATTCTTCTGTCTTGCTACACTGCCGTCTGCCCAATCTCAGGACCTCTGGCACGTCCTGAAACAACACCCAGGAATGGAGGGCTGATGGCAGGCGACCACCAAACTCCACAGAGCAGTACCATGAGCCAGGCAGTGTAGTCAGCCACCTCAGCTCACAAGTTCCCCTACAAGGCACAAACTGTTATCTTCTCCAGTTTACAAGTAAGAAAATGGGGCACAGAGAAGTTAATGGGGCACAGAGAAGTTAAGTGACTTGCCCAAGGTCACCCAGCTCATAAGTGGCACAAACAGGAGCTGAGACCAGAATCTGGGCCCTTAGCCATGAAACCCGTCGCTGCCTCCCAGCCGAGAACCTGTGGACATTTATCAGGACATACAGAGCTGGAGGACGCAGGCGATTTTGACCGACTTGGCCCTGTAAGCACACTCATGTATTTCCCACTATTCTTATCTGTGCAACAAAAACGTGCACACCATTCCTGACCTGGTTCTGAAAATGAGTTTTCACAATCTTTAATGGGATATTTGCTTTGTTAATCTGGGCGGGGGAGGGGGAGGGTGCCTGTTTCATGAGGGGGGCAGTGGGCAGAAGTAGCTAAATCACAGTCTTGACGGGCGCTGGAGGGCACCACCCTTACAGGTCATCTCAAAATCTTGGGCAAAATGCCCAGCTTTGCTTGTTTCTTCCCCAGAGTGGCTGTAACGACAGTGTCACCCACGAAGTAGGCAAAACCACCTGATGGTGTCCGCATGAACAGGCCAGGCACCGACTGCGCCATACCCAAGGCTTTGGTGACTGAGGTCCTAAGTCCTCTGCGTCTGCAGGAGGCAAGCCCCGCGGCGACCACAGAAAGGCTTTCCCCGAGCAGGGTCGCCGCCAATCCCTGAAGCACTTCGCTGTTCCCGGCGAGCACAGGGCCCTGCACCCCCGGGCCCGGAGGAGGCTGTGTCACCTCGCCTCGGGCCAGGGAGGAGGCAGGCTCCGGACGAGCTCGGGGCGGGACCACAAAACTTCACCCAGATTCCTCATTCGGGTTAACTCACCGCTCCGTGGAGGACCGGGGCCCTGCCGGACCCGCCTGGCAGCGGCAGGAAGCCGGGCGCGGGCTCCCCCACCTGCCGGGCATCCCCGGGGAGCTCGTCCCCTCCCGGTCGCCGGCGACGAGGGGGAGAAGGGGACCGGGGGTGCGCCGAGGACCCACCTGACCGCGCCGACACGGCCGACGTCCGCCGAATCGTCTGGAACACATACCCACGATTTCCAAGAGGGCGCCGCGGCGGGAGAGCGCGCGGCGCCTCACAAAGCCAGGTGAGCCGCCACGTCCCCGCCGCACGTGCTGAGCCGCCGGACCCGGCCCGGGAGTCCGCGCGGCCGCCCCCCCGCTTCCCGGCCGGCCGCCCCCGCACTCACCAGGTGAAGAGCTGGCCTTTGAGCCCACGCAGCAGGCTCCCCAGCGCGCCCGCCGCTCCCGGCGCGTACGGCTGCGGGACGCGGGGTCCCGCCGGCGAGGCCGCCTCCATGCAGGCTCGGCGCCCGGAACCCCCCGACGTGCCGGGGCGGGGAGGACGGGCGGGGGGGGCGGCGCCTGGGCGGCCGGCGGGACCCGGCCCCGTGCCCGCGCGCCCGCGCCCGCTCGCTCGCTCGCGAGCCTCCCTCCTCGGGCCTCGGCGGCCGCCCAGCCCTCGCCCTCCTCAGGCCTCCGGGGCGGGACCAGACAGCCGCGGACTACAGCCTGGCCCCTCCCGGGGCGCCGGAGGACACGGGACGCTGCGCTCCCCCGCCCGGGCACTGGCGCCTCGGGGATGCGTGACACCCCACATGCGTTTCGGGGTTTTATGGGTCCCTGTTCAGAAGCGGCTCACGAGGTGAGGCGAGGCTACGCCGCGTGCCCCGACCTAAGGAGCCGTGACTTTGCAACCGCCCGAACTTTGCTAACCGGGAAGGGCCGCTGACTCCTCCCCGGCGGGCTGACGCCTCCCCCGCCCGCCGCCCTCCCTCTCTTTGACAAAAGACACTTCCATCTAAAAGGACTGAAACGCTCCGTTGGGGGCTCTTCTTTTCAATGCAAAACCTGCGTAAACGCCCACAGGGATTTTTGCGACACGCCTTCGTTGGGTGCCTCGTTCGTGAGGGTGTGCGCGGCGCGGCCCTCGGGGTGCAGGCTCGGCCGGCAGGTACCCGCGCCGCGCTCGCCGCCACCCGCGGGCGCGCACCCAGGGCCCCCGGGCGCCCGGCCACGCCTTGCGATGCCTCTGCGGGCGGAAGAGCGACGAGCACCTGCGGTGGAAAAGTTCCCGATCGTCACCCACAGAAGGACCCAGAAGACCAGGGAGAAGGTATGGGACCCTTTCTCTACCTAACCACCTCCCACCCCGGGCCAGGGCGGAGGACCGAGGAGGGGTATGAAGAAGGAGCAAAATAAAGGTAAATTCAAACGAGTTGGCAGTTCCGTGAGAAGGTTCTAAGAAAGAAAATAGATTTTGAAGAATGGAATGAAGCTTTAGGGACCCCAAGTTCAGAAGCTACAGGAACCCCCAAAGTTTAAATGAAATTATTATTTTTTTAATTGTGGAGAACAAGGTCATCCAAGAGAGGGACCACGGAGTATTACGGTACAACAGCATCGCAAGGAAAAGAGCTGTGCCAAGACTTGGGAGGATTTTCTCTAGCTCTTTTTGAGTGAAAAAAGCAAGATATAGAGGAGTATGTTTAATGTAATCTCATTTTTCTAAACCAAACAGCCCATTATACCTTATATATTGACAGTGTTGAATTCTACCTGAGCCCTTGCTTCTGGAAGGCAGTAGCGGTTAGGAACCACCCGGGTGGCTCAGCCGGTTAAGCATCCCACCCTTGATCTAGGCTCAGGTCATGATCTCAGGGTCCTGAGATAGAGCCCCAGAAGGGGCTCCCCACACTGGGCTCCCCTGCTGGGCTCCTGGTTTCTACCTAAGATTCTCTCTCTCCCTCTCTCTGCCCCTCCCACTGCCTGCCCCACCCCCTTGCTTTCTCAGAAAGAAAGAAAGGAATTCCCCCCTACTTTGGTATTCTTAGAAGAGGCACGCTGCAAAGAAACAGGCTTCCCCTGTGACTCAGAGAAAGACCCAGAGTTGTTCTTTTTCACCTAGGACAAAGCCAGACACGGACCCTCCAAGCTCCAGTCCTCTGCCTCGTAAATGATGGCTAAACCACTTTTCCCCACTGACCATTCAGAACAAAATACTTGTTAACTCAACTGACTACATTCCTCTTCTTCCTCCAGGCCTGGGAACTTTCAGTCACCTCAGCCTGAGCCAGCTTGTAACCATCCTTAATGGGTCCCTCTTGAGAACTTGGTCTCCTCAAAGTAAAATAATCTCAGGCCCAGGGGCCTGGGATTGAGCCCCACGTCAAGCTCCCTGCTCCACAGGAGGCCTGCTTCTCCCTCTCCCACTCCCCTGCTTGTGCTCCCTCTCTCACTGCTGTGTCTCTCTGTCGAATAAATAAATGAAATCTTAAAAAAAAAAAATAGGCAAAACATTCTCTGATCTACAATTCAATTAAGCCAGGCTTCCATTCCACTCTTTCCTCGGGAGGGAAGAGTCCCTGTTCCCCTTTTGCACCAGTCCTCCCCTTCCTTCTCACAATAATTCTTTCCAATAGTCTCTTCTTACCTAAATCAGATTTTTAAAAAGATTTTACTTAAGTTATCTCCCCACCCCATGTGGGGCTTGAACTCACAACCCTCAGATCAAGAGTCTCATGTCCACCAATCTAGGCAGCCAGGCGCCCTAGATTTGTTTTTTATTTGACAATATGTCTATAGGTACGTGAGCATGGAGAAAAGTATGGGACACATGTCAACACAAGTAACCTGAAAGAAGTTAAGGGATACAGACAAGAAAACAAAACTCCAGCTTATATGATATAGTCTCTATTATATTAAAGTGTGTGTTCTAAATATGAGATTAAAAGGTAGATTTAGATGTTGGGGCAGGCTGAATAATACCCCCCACCCAAAAAAAAATATTCAGTTCCTAATCTCTAGAACATGAGAATATTCCTGTAAATATACGGTGTCTCTGCCAATCGGATGGGGTCCCCAAATGTAGGGAGGGGGCCCACGGTACCTGCGGTGAAAAGAGTCACCTGAAGCAAAACAAAGAAGGTAGAAGTTTCTGGAATTCACAGCAAGGGGGCTGGGAGGAAGCATATGACAGGTCAGACAGCAAAGGAGACACTGTCGGGAGCCAGTGGGTGGGTCTGTATTTAAAGGAGGAAGGTGAGGATGTATGGGAATGGAACTTACAGAATTTTCTTTGTTTGGTTACTGTGTCCACGTGTCAATAAGCCATTGGTCAGTTAGGGCTTACAGATGTTTTCAGGTGGGCTTGTGTGCATTCAGCCGCCTAAGGGCCCTTTCTCCATTCCATTGCACAAGCAAGCCTGTTGCCTAAAAGCTGCCTTTACAGTACAGTGGAAGAGATTTGCAGATATGATTAAATGATAGATCTTGAGATGAGGAAATTATCCTGATTTATCTGGTGGGCTTTAACGTAGTCACACGTGTCGTGACAGGAGAAAAGCCCATAGAGATTTACAGCGGGAGAGAAAGTGACACTGAGAGAAGCAGAGATTGGGGAAATACACCTTGAAAATATACCACATTTTCAAAGCCAAGGAGTCAACAGCCATGAGAAGCTCAGAGCCTCAAGGAGGAAGTAGCACTGCCCAGTAAAGCCTCATCTATAGCCCAATAAAACTGCTTTCAAACTTCTGACCTCCAGAACCGTAAGAGAATAACTTTTGCTTTTTGAAGCTACTAGACTGGTAATGATTTGTTACAGTAGTAGTAGGAAACAAATAGCTACACTAACTTGTAGAGATCATGATACACTGTTGGGTGAAAGAAGCAAGTTACAGACTTGCAGAATAGTTGTATAACATGATTCTGTTTTAGTAAACGCCACCTACTAAGTAACTAAGTATCTTTATGTGTAACATACACATCTATATGCATGTATTTACCTTTGCTTCTGTTTATATGAAGAAGAAGGTATAGAAGAGTGTATACCAGGCTACTGGTCCTGTTTAAGTCACGGGAGTGATGGGAGGCGACGTGACGGAGAGGGATAAGGGAAGAGAAACGTCCTTACATTATACATCTTCATTTTGTGTTCTTACTGTAGGCATATGCTACTTCCGCAGCTTGAAAAATATTCAACTAAGACATTTTTTCCCACAGGTCATGTTAATCCTAATTGAAAACGTATTAGGCTCAACATCTCACCCACACAGAAAAATGAGGTCAGGAAATAGAGTCAACCACTGATGTGGATTCTGAAGTTAAGGACAAAGTTATACGTATTTTCTAAACTGAAGATCTGCCTCAAAAAGCAATAGTAGGATGGCTCTAGCTTTGCCCCCAAAGTGAGCTCATCCCCTAACTAAAGATTATTGATCAGTGATCAGTCTATATTATTTTGGTATCAGGATTAACATATATTGAGTGGATCTGTGGGCATAGATCCACAAGGTTTTGTCAAAGGAAATTCACTAAAAATAATTATTTAGTTGTTGGGAGATTTTGTACATAATAGCCTTACTTCTTACAAGTACCAAAAAACAGCTACCACTAATTGAGCACCTACTATCTGCCGGATACTTCACAGACATTTTCAATTCTGTTCCAGTTATCTATTGTATATATCAAATCACCCAAAACCTTAGTGGCTTCATACAATAATGCCTTTATTATCTCTTATGGTTTCTGTGAGTCAGAAATTTAGGAAGGTTTGGGCCAGTCCATCTGGTTCAAGGTCTTCCATGCATTTGCAGTCAAAAGATAGTTGAAGCTGGAAGGTGGCGGTGTTGGGGGGTGGTTGGGTGTTAGGTAGGCTGGAGCAGTGAGGGACTGACTCACCTCTCTCTTTCTTCACTTAGACCATGGGGTCTCTTGTTGTGGGCTAATTTGGACTTCCTTCCAGCCTGGTGACTTTGGGGTTATTAGTCTGCTTATATGGCAACTGGTCAACCACCCCCCAAGCTAGTGTCCCAGGAGAAAAAAAGCCAAAACATTGCTAATGTCCTCCAGCCAAAGACCACTGACAATATACATGTAGTTAAACAAGTAGAATTTATTACTCCTTGCATCAAGGGAGAACAAACCCCATGGGAGAACCATTGAGTTTCTCAGTAAGAGGATGTTAGAAAGAACCTATTATAGGATGGGCTTTGGTTGAATGATTTGAGGAACAATGTAAGGAAGCAAGGATTTGCTCTGGGTTGAATGCTGTGGGACTGGATGAGATTCTGATTGGTATCTCAATCAATATATCTTATCTATATGGAGGGCCAGGTATGGTGGGGCTAAAACTCCAATTGGTGAAGAAGTAACAGCCACTCATTTTGACCAAAGAGAGAAGGAGAGTCAGTATTTTGTGGGTGGTGCAGTGATCCTGGCTTCTGCTTCAATAAAATTAGGAACTGACCTTGTCTTGTCTCATTTTATCATGGTCTCAGAGTAATCTTGTCTGAGGATGGTATACTCCATGAGATTGTTTATGTCCAACACAAGAAAAAATGAAAAATGGCCTAGCTGTGAGTGCCAGGTCAGTTTCCAAATGTTAAAGCCTCATTTTCTTATTTTTTATTTTATTTATGTATTTATTTTTAAATTTTTTTTTTTTTTTTTTTTTTTTTTTTTTTGGTCTTAGTAGCTCCATTTATGGCCTAGCATCAAAAGTCACATAGCATTACCTTCATAATAATCACAAGGCCATCTAGATGCAAGGATCCCTGTTTTGGATTGAATGCATGTGCCCCTCCCAAATGAGTGTGTTGAAATCTAATCCCCAGTGTGGTGGTGTCTGGAGGTGGGGTCTTTGGGAGGTAATTTAGGTCCTGAACGGAGGCCATAGAGCTGCCTCCGTGAGGATACAGTGAGCAGTCAGTAGCCTACAACCCAGACGAGGGCTCTCCCCAGATCCTGACCATGCTAGCACCTGGTTCTCAGACTCAGAGCTTCCAGAACAAAGAAATAAATGCTTGTTGTTTAAGGAAAATGGTCTATGGTAACTTGTTAAAGCAGCTCGAATAGACAAAGACAATACCCACCTGTCTATGGGAGACGTTTCACAGAGAAGTCACAGCAGGGAGAGCCTGTGGGATGGGAGATACCGTTGCAAACATCCTTGCAAAGCAGAGTCGGCCACAAATGCTTTCCGAAATGCTAGGCTTCCCAGCTCTTATCAGCTCTTTAGCCCTGTTTTTTCAGGTGAATAAGCGAAAGCTCAGAAAGATTAAGGGACTTGCCCCTGTTCTTCAGGATAGTAACTGATTCTGACATCAGTCTCCCCAGGCTGCTTCTCCAATGTAACTGACAAACACACATGAGCCTCGTTCTCTAGATCTTCTTTTTCCTGTTTGTACAAATAATTGTAAATAAACATACTTTGAAATTGCACCCAATACAACAGACTGTCTAATAAAAGCTGTTACGGTCACATCCATATTGATTCTCATCAATCCAATAACATAAGATTGTGGTTCTCAGTGTTTAAGATTTTATATCATGTCATTTTGTGAGGCATATTTGAACCCTAAAAATGCCATATTCGTAATGAACTACAAAGGATCAAAAAGAAGAAACATTTTCAAACAAACTACAGACATCAATGTTTAAAACTCTTTGAATCCAGGGGTGCCTGGTGGCTCAGTCAGTTAAGCATCTGACTCTTGATCGCAGCTCAGGTATTGATCTCAGGGTCATGAGTTCAAGCTCACCTTGGCCTCCATGCTGGGTGGGGAGGCTACTTAAAAAAAAAAAAAAAGAAAAAATAGACTCTTTGAATCCAGAACTAATGTCCTTTTCATGAAAAGTAAATGGGAACTTTACAAATGCAGTCTGTATTTAACTTCCTCTTAAAGCCCTTACATAAAAAGCCTTATTTTAATACAATGGGAGTTTATTTAGTCATAACAAAGGAAATCCTGCCATTTGCCTCAACATGGATGAAACTTGAGGGCATTGTGCTAAGTGAAATAAGTCAGAAAAAGACAAATATTGCATGACCTCACTTATATGCAGAGCCTTAAAAAGGTGAACCAGAGAATAGAGTAGAATGGTGGTTCCCAGGGGCTGGGAGCTAGAAATGGGGAGATGTCAGTCAGAGTACTAACCTTCAGTTAAAAGATGAATAAGATCTTGGATCCAATGTACATCCTGGTGAGGACAGTTAGCCACACTGAACTGTAAACTTGAAATTTGCTAAGAGAACAGACCTTAAATGTTTTCATGAAAAAAAAAAAAAAGAAGAAGAAGAAGAAGAAGAAGAACGCATGTGAGGGAATGGGTGAGTTAATTTAACCTTAATGTGATAATCACTTTACCATATATATATATATATATATATATATATATATATATATGGATGTCAGAGGATCATACTGTATACTTCCAACTGACACAATGTTATTTGTCAATTACATCTGGATGAAGCTGGAGGAAAAACCCTTATTTTAAAAGATCCACTTTCTAGCATCCTACTGCCACTACACATGAGGCCCACAAGACCCTGTCTTGTTCTAGCTAAGCCTCCTTACCTTCTCTTCCCCAGGTGTTCTAAGAATCTTGGTGTTAAGCTGTCTTCGATCTGAATTGCTGGAAGTACACAAGGTACCAAAAATGAAAATGTCAGAATTATTTGTCATTAAACAGAGTAAATCAATAATACTGCATGCTTAGATGGCAACTTTGGAGAACTCACATCAAAACCATTATCTTTTGATAGGGAGTATTGTAAATCAATTGAGCAGGTATTGGTTGAATGCAAAGTATGTGCAGGCTGCAGTTCTAGATATGATCAGCAATATTCGAGACATGAAAAATGCTTTTCCCTTTTCTTCCACCTTTCCTTTCTTCCCTCCCCACAAACACTTTAGAACACCTGCTCTAACCAGGTGTTCTAGGTCGGTGTAGGTGCCATGGAAATGATGGCAGGAAAAGTTTAATAATGTAGGTGGCAGGGAAAGTTTAATAATGAAGAGGGCTCGGCTCTTGCCCTCGAATGGTCTAAAATTTAATAGAGAATATCTGCATGGAACCCTACAGGACCCTATTATCTCTGCAAGGAGAGAAGAGCTTGAAACATGACATTTTTCCAGGATTACTCCTCTTTTCTGCACAGTCCTGAAGGATTTCTCTTCTCTTCCCCTCTTCCAGATGCTACTGCCTGAATCCTTTCCCCTCAGATCGTCCAGCATCTGAAATAAGGACTTACGGGTCAATGAAGAGGAAATAGATGTGCAGTTGAACAACAATAAAAAACCAAAAAGGGGAGAGGGGCTCTTCAGAAGAAACCTAAAGTTTGTCGCTACCCATATCTATTTCCTATTGCCCGGTTGCATGGTTTCAAATACTACCCAGAGGCTGACGATGCCCACATTTTTTTTTTTTATCTCTGGTGTGGGAATCCCCTGAGCTGGAAATTCACATGTCTGACTGCTTACTTGACACGTCTACCAGGAAATCCTTAAGACATTGCGAACATGGCCCTGATGAAATTCTTTGTCTTTCAGTAACGTGTCTGTAGAGTAGCTTGAACTAGTGTATAGCTGGACTTTGTTTTGTTTTTTGATCTGATGATCTTTGTCTTTTCATCAGAGTTTAATATAGTTACACATAGAATGATTAATGGAATATTCAGATTTATTTATATCAAATTACTATGTGTTTTCAACTTGTCTAACTCAATGGTACTTTTTTTTTTCTCTTTCTTGCCTTCTTTTGGTTTGGCTATATTTTTTTCCCTATTTATTTGTAAGTTATATAACTTCATATGTTGATAAATGTTTATGTATAAGTTATATAACTATGTTTATTCTTTTGGGTTGCCCTAGCTATTCTAACATGCAAACGTTTTTTTAAAGATTTTATTTATTTATTTGACATAGAGAGAGAGAGAGAGCACACAAGTAGGCACAGCGGCAGGAGAGGGAGAGCAGGAAATGGGCTCCCCGCTGAGCAGGGAGCCAGACATGGGGCTCTATCCTAGGACCCTGAGGCCATGACTTGAGCCAAAGGCAGCCACTTAACCAACTGAGCCACTCACATGCCTCTCTAACATGCAAACTTAACAAAGTTTGAAATTAATCAGTGTTAATCATTTTTCTAAACAATACAAGAATTCTAGAATAATTTCTCTAAGTTTCGTTGTCTAGTACTTTAATTTTTCCTTTTTTCCCCACACAACATAAATAAATTTATTATTGTTTCATACAGTCACTGATTATTTAGACATATCTAGGACCAGATTCATGGAGTGTAATTCATGGTGTAACCTATAAAGTCCCATGGAGCCTCCTGCTCAGAAGGCCCAATGCTTGACTCCTTACTCTTGAAATTTTTAATAATTTTTTTAACAAGGAGCCCTGCACTTTCAGGGCTTTGCACTTAGACCCCAAAATTATGTAGCCAGATCTTCCATCAAGAATTTATTTTCTTTCCACTTGAGTTACATCTTAGAACTTCCTTTAGAGTGTCTTTTGATAGTAAAGTCTCTCTATTTTTGATTGTCTGAAAGTATCTTGATGGTATCTTCTTTTTCTTTTAATTTTTTTTAATTAGAGACACAGAGAGAAAGCACAAGCAGTGGGGGAGGGGCAGAGGAAGAGGGAGAAGCAGACTCTGAGCAGAAAGCCCAAGGCAGGACTCCATCCCAGGACCTTGGGATCATGACCTGAGCAGAAGGCAGACCCTTAGCTGACGGAGCCACCCAGGCATCCCTCTTCTTTGTTTTGTTGTTGCTGTTTTTGTTGTTATTGTTTAGATTTTATTTATTTATGGGCGGGCAAGGAGGAGCAGAGGGAGAAGGACAAGCAGACTGTGCTAGTACAGAACCCAACATGGGGCTTGATCCTAAGACCCTGAGATCATGACCTGAGCTAAAACCAAGAGTCAGATACTTAACTGACTGAGCCACCCAGGCACCGTCCTTCTTTATTTTTTAAGATAGTTTTGGTGGATATATAACTTCAGAGTGATGAATATTTTCTCTCATCATTTGGAATATAATTTGCCAGGAATATATTTTACACTGTTGCATCTGAGTCAGCCAACCATCAATTTACCTTTTCCTTGTAGGTGACAAGACTCTTCCTGTGGCTTTTTTTTTTTTTTTTTAATTTATTTGTCAGAGAGAGAGAGGGAGAGAGAGAGCGAACACAGGCAGACAGAATGGCAGACAGAGGCAGAGGGAGAAGCAGACTCCCTGCCGAGCAAGGAGCCCGATGTGGGACTCGATCCAAGGACTCTGGGATCATGACCTGAGCCGAAGGCAGCTGCTTAACCAACTGAGCCACCCAGGCGTCCCTTCCCGTGGCTTTTTAGTATCTTTTCTGTTTTGGTTTGTTTTGGGTTTTTTTTGTTGTTGTTGTTGTTTGGGCTTTTGTTTCTTGGGTTTTTGTGTTTTGGTTTTTTTGGGTTTTTTTTGAGGTTGTACATTTCACTGTGATGTGACTCAATGTTGATATATTGTTTGGAATTTGTTTGGCTTTGTTGGGCTTCCCAGATTTGAAGATATCTTTCAATACATGGGAAAATATTCAACCATTAGATCCATATTGCCCTTTCTCTGGTCTATTATCTTCTTCAGAAACTACTTTATTTATTTATTTATTTATTGGAACGCCTTTTTTTTTTTTAAAGATTTTATTTATGTATTTATTTTAGAGAGAGAATGAGACTGGGGCAGAGGAATGGGGGAGGGGAGAGAAAGAATCTCAAGCAGACTTCCCATAGAGTGTGGATTCCCAAAAGAGGGCTCAATCTCAGAACCCTGAGATCATGACCTCAGCAGAAATCAAGAGCTGGACACTCAACTGACTGAGCCACCAAGGTGCCCCGGGAACTCCTTTCAGACGTAGATCAGCCATTCTTATTCTCTCCTTCGCATTTCTCAGTTTCTTTTATATTTTCCATATTTTTTTTCTCTAAATTTATTCTGGAAAATTATTTCAACTCTACCTTCAATAATGTTAATTCTCAATAATGTTAATTCTCTTTTTAATTGTGTCTAATGGTGATTAAACCAATTTTGAGATTTTCTTTTCAATTATTTCTAGAGGTTATTTTGCAGATTTACTTGTTTCTTCCTCATATTTTCAAGCTTCACTCTTGTTGCTTTAAACAATGTTATTTTATATATATTCTATCTTAAAATTTCAAAAGTTGAAATTTTTAGAGGCCTTCTGCTGTTCCTTGCTTCTATCTTTTCTTACTGTTAATACCTTATTTCTCTCTTCTCTTATTTAGAGAGAGAGAGTGAGCATGAGCAGGGCAGGGGCAGAGGGAGAGAGAAAGAATCCTAAGCAGACTCCATGCTCCGTGCAGACCCTGACGTGGGACTCCATCTCCTGACCCTGAGGTCATGACCTGAGCTGAAACCAGGAGTCAACTGCTTAGCCAGCTAAGCTACCCAGGCACCCCAATGCCTTACTTCTCTTGAACTGTTCTTTTCTTTGAAATATTATCTGTGAGGCAGCAACCTCTTCGACCTCAGCTGCAGCAACTTCTTCCTAGAAACATCGCCAAAGACAAGGGAAGCAGGGGCAAAAATGAACTATTGGGACTTCATCAAGATTTTGCACAGGAAAGGAAACAGTTAACAAAACCAAAGGACAACTGACAGAATGGGAGAAGATATTTGCAAATGACATATCAGATAAAGGGCTTGTATCCAAAATCTATAAAGAACTTATCAAATGCAACACCCAAAGAACAAATAATCCAATCAAGATATGGGCAGAAGGGGCGCCTGGGTGGCTCGGTGGGTTGAGCCGCTGCCTTCGGCTCGGGTCGTGATCTCGGGGTCCTGGGATCGAGTCCCGCATGGGGCTCTCTGCTCGGCAGGGAGCCTGCTTCCCTTCCTCTCTCTCTGCCTGCCTCTCTGCTTACTTGTGATCTCTCTCTGTCAAATGAATAAATAAAATCTAAAAAAAAAAAAAAAAAGAAAGAAATGGGTAGAGGATATGAACAGACATTTCTGCAAAAATGACATCCAGATGGTCAACAGACACATGAAAAAGTGCCGAACATCACTCAGCATCAGGGAAATATAAACCAAAACCACAATGAGATACCACCTCACACCAGTCAGAATGGCTAAAATTAACAAGTCAGGAAAGGACAGATGCTGGCGAGGATGCGGAGAAAGGGGAACCCTCCTACATTGTTGGTGGGAATGCAAGCTGGTGCAGCCACTCTGGAAAACAGCATGGAGGTTCTCAAGAAGTTGAAAATAGAGCTACGCTACGACCCAGCAATCGCACTACTGGGTATTTACCCTAAAGATACAAATGTAGTGATCTGAAGGGGCACATGCACCCGAATGTTTATAGCAGCAATGTCCACAATAGCCAAACTATGGAAAGAACCTAGATGTCCATCAACAGATGAATGGATAAAGAAGAGGTGGTATATATATACAATGGAATACTATGCAGCCATCAAAAGAAATGAAATTTTGCCATTTGCGACAATGTGGATGGAACTAGAGGGTGTTATGCTTAGCGAAAATTGTCGGAGAAAGACAATTATCATATGATCTCCCTGATATGAGGAAGTTGAGAGGCAACATGGGGGGTTTGGGGGGTAGGAAAGACATAAATGTAACAAGATGGGATCGGGAGGGAGACAAACCATAAGAGACTCTTTAATCTCACAAAACAAACTGGAGGTTGCTGGGGGTAGGTGGGGAGGGAGAGGGTGGTTGAGTTATGGGCATTGGGGAGGGTGTGTGCTATGGTGAGTGCTGTAAAGTGTGTTAACCTGGCGATTCACAGACCTGCACCCAGGGCTAATAATGTATGTTAATAAAAAAATTTTTAATTTTTTTAAAAAGAAAAAAGAAGAAATATTATTTGTGAATATGTTAATATCTAGATTGGAGTTGACTGCTCTCAAAGTTGAGTTACTTCTATGTGGGGGACCCAAAGGATTTCTTCTCCTTTGGTGCCCAAGGTTCTCTGTCACACCACGTTGAAGAATGAAGAGGTAGACCAGATGGGGTAGTTCTTGGAGCTTCCACCTTCATTCAGAGGTTTATTAGCAGGCCCTCACCCTAAGCATGCCCGGAACTTTAATTTAAACCTTCAGGGTTTCTCAGCAACCTTCAGGGCAAAAATGGGCTTTAACACATTCTTAGTTCCCAGGGTCTCTGAGTTTGGAGGCCAATGCAGAGGTGCGCCTTTCCTTCCAACTCAGCAATGGGTTTCATGCACATTTGGTTGTTTTCTAGTTTGTGGATTACTCAAATCTGGTTTTTCCCACAGAACTCTTCTGACACCGAGTTTATAGATTTTTCACACCAGTAGGACAAGAAATCTCGACATTGTAATAGTATGCTGCATTGGAAAAAACACAATGTACTGATGTGTGAAACAACATGGGATGAATCTAAAGAAGTATATAGAGTGAAAAAGTCCAGAACTACTCTGGGCTTCCATTTATGTGAATTTCAAGAAGCCCAAGAATGTAATCTATTGTGACAGGAATCAGAATAGTGGCTACTTCTGGTGTTAGGGGTTGAATTGAGTTTCCCAAAGAGATAGGTTGAAGTCCTATTTCCTGTGCCTATGAATGTGACCTTATTGGAAATAGGATCTTTGAAGATCTAATAAGTAGGACAGGGTCATGGTCAATTAGCGTGGGCCCTACCTCAATGATGGGTGTCATTTAAGATGGAAAATTTGGACACAGAGACAGACGGATGTGCATGGAGAAGGCCGTGTGATGAGGAGGCAGAGCTCAGTGAGGCGGCGGCAGAACAGGGAGCTCTGAGGACACCGGCAGCCAGCAGGAGCTGGGAGACAGTCTACAACAGCTTCTCCCCAAGAGCCTCCAGAAGGAACCAGTATAACTGATACCTCGATTTTGGACTTCAAGCCTCCAGAACTCAGAGACAATAAATTTCTGTTGTGCGAGCCACTTTTTTGTGGCAATCTGTAACGAAAGCCCTGGGAAACGCCCTGTGGGGAGGTATCAACTAAGGAGAGAACATGAAGGAACCTTCTGGGCTGTGAAAAACCGTTTTGTATCTTAATCTGGGGAGTGGTTACATAAGGTATATACATGGAAAAACTTTATGGAGCTACACTGTTAACCTGCATCTTACTCTAAGTGATACCCAATTTATAAAGTAAATAAAAAGGAAATCAGGGGCACCAGAGTGGCTTAGTGGGTTAAGCAACTGCCCTCAGCTCAGGTCATGATCCCAGGGTCCTGGGATCAAGCCCCATGACCGGATTCCTGCTCAGCGGGAAGTCTGCTTCTCCCTCTCCCTCTGCTGCTTCCCTGCTTGTGTGCACACTCTCTCTGTCAAATAAATAATAAAATCGGGACGCCTGGGTGGCTCAGTTGGTTAAGCAGCTGCCTTCGGCTCAGGTCATGATCCCAGCGTCCTGGGATCGAGTCCCGCATCAGGCACCTTGCTCAGCGGGGAGCCTGCTTCTCCCTCTGCCTCTGCCTGCCATTCTGTCTGCCTGTGCTCGCTCTCTCCCCCCCTCTCTCTCTCTGATAAATAAATAAAATCTTTAAAAAAATAAATAAATAAATAAATAAATAAATAAATAATAAAATCTTTAAAAAAAAAAGAAAAGAAAAGAAAAAAACAAAAAAATATAGTACAAAAAAATTTTTAAGTAAAATAAGGGTGCTGAGGTTATCTTTTTGTGCCTCCCGATCTAACGTTCTTGAAAAGAGCTTTTGCTTTAGTTGAGAACAGAAACGGTGAAGGGAGCTAACTCAGACTGGCTCTCACAGAGGCCGTCACCCCGATGAGGCAAGAGTAGTTGAGGGCTAGCCCCTTGGGTCTGCGGATCCAGGAGCTTGACCCAGTCATAACCCAAAGATGATACAGCACAGAGACATGTCTTTTCTTTTTTTTAATTTTACTTATTTATTTATTAGAGAGGAAGAGAGAGCATGTGCAAGCAGGGAGAGGAGCAGAGGCAGAGGGACAAACAGACTCCCTGCTGAGCCTGGAGCCGGACTCCAGGCTTGATCTCACGACCCCGAGATCATCATGACCTCAGCCCAAGTCAAGAGTCAGATGCTTAACCGACTGAGCCACCCAGGTGCCCCAAGAGACATGTCTTATTCTAATCTTTTCACTCAGGGTTTCAAATGCAGAAAACAGCATCTAGGAACTCCTTTTTTAAACATAAAAGGATATAAATTGGGGAATTGGAATTAGGTGCTTACCAAAAAATGTCTGGAATGCATAGAGAAGCAGACTCTAGTCTGGTCTCAGGCCATGACGTCTAGGAAGAACCCAGAACCAGCCCAGCAGAGGAGCCCCAGGCTCTGCTACAACCAGGAAGATGGAGAAACAGGGGCTTTCTCCAGAACCTACCATGGAAGCTAAGGAATCAGGAAGTCCCCGCTGCTGCACATGGTGCTTGAGGGTTCCCTCATGCCTAGCACATACCCCACGCCTTGCCTCTTGCTATCAGCACAGCTGGAGGTTGGACACTGAAGAAAAAAAACACCCCATGACTGTACATGACGGCAGACAGATGCCTTCACCTCACTTCCACCTTAAACCATAACTGATATATCTAATGTGTGGAAACTATCTTAACAATAACCCTAAATACCAGGGAAGACCAGTCTGTAACTTTGCAGACTCTGAAGTCTAGGAAGGCAAAGTAGGAAGCCTCGGGAATGGAGGCTGAGTTATGAATTATGTTCCCCCCAAATTCAGCCTTTGGTTACTCAATGTCTATGTGCACTTGTACCAATGCTGAGCCTTCCACACAATGGCAACGAAACAACCCATTCTGGTCTCACACGATGCAATTATCCTTCGTGGTATAAAGACACACCAAAACCTCTCACAGGGAGGATACGTCCAGATTCTAAAGAATCACGCCCTCCATCTCTGCGTGCTGTTCATTCCCCTTCTCGTCCAGCCACAGTCCACGTTCTGTAACAGCGGCTGAATTCTGAGGCTAACAGCCAGCCACACACCCTGTATAAATTCGAGGGAAACAAAGAAGAAAAGGATGAAGGGAAGTGGTTCAGGTGTATACCTGTTAACCTGAGTCAAAGGCTTGCTGCACTTACTTATTTGGGAGGTGGTCTCCTGAAGGAGGAACTGGAGACTGGGAGGAGCGAGACAGGAAAGGGGAAAGCCAACGAGGCATCGTTATGAGCCGGTCACCGCTGTGGACAAGTGCCGCCAAGCCCCCCAGGGCTTCTCTGGGGAACAGATTAAACACAACTCAGAGGTGACCTCTCAAGGTCAGAGGTCAGAATGTATCCAACAACCCCACCCCAAACTCCCATAACGGAGAGCTGCCCGGGCCACTAACGCTTCCTTGTCTGGGGCACACTCACAACGGCAGAGAAAACAGAAACACCTGAAGCGACATGCTGTCAGCATGCCAAGGGGTGGTCCACAGGGAGATCATTGCCCCTAACGGCCCCTGAACCAGAGGCAGTAGCAGCAAAGGGGGGTCTGCTACCACACAGAACCCAAAAAGGAAACAAATCTGGGTTGTGACAAGAGGTCTCATTTCTATTATGGGTCACAGAACTGCAGCCAATATCAAGAATTTCCTTGTTCATTCCTCACTCGGTGCTCCCTTTGCTCTCAGGTGCAGCTGACTTGGGTCTGACCTGGCAGGATGGTCCCAGCAAAGAATGCAATAAAATGCGGTCGCCGAGAGCGTGGTCGGGAACTGTCATCCGGAGGCGAAGCCCAGAGCTGCCACTCATTCACTCTGTGACCTTGGTCCAGTTACTTCATTTCCCTGTGCCTCGGTGTGGTCATCTGCAAGCAGTCGGGAAAGTGTCAACACGTATCTGTGCCGGGAGAACCAACGGAGCTGGCGCGTGTAAAAGGAAGGACAGCACCTGAGGCGCAGTCGAGGCCACTGGAGAACGAGTTTATTTGTTCCCATGTATTTCCGAGAAGTCCCTGCCTGCATTAGGAGGGTAGTTTTCCACTAACTTTTATCACTGGCTTGTCACAGGAGAGGCAAACCAGCAGGTTCCCTCAATTCCAAAAATACCCTGTCTTTGTCCCCTTGTATAGCAGGAACCCTATTTCTCCTTGATGATCATCAAGATCATTCATCCCAGTAAGGATAGTGACCCTCGATCTGCTAAGAGCAAGCAACTGGACGCTGGATCGCTGTCGCAGAAAAACCCCAAGGTCTTTACCAGCCGCACCCAACAGCATAAGTAACACAGATAGTCTCTCCCTCACCTCCACCTTTCAAATCTTGACCACACACATCTTGTAACAACCGAGCTATTTTCAATTTAAAAAAAAAATACACTTAACAGTTAGAGATGCTTCCTGAAATACTTACAAGATATGATTTCATCTCTCTAGTAACCGGAATATTTCTATCTGTGAGATGTAATGTCTCTTTGTCTTGGATAGTGCTGAAGGTTTTAATTTTCTGGGCTATTTACCAGCACTAGGTTTCCAACCTAAGCACAGTGTTTATTAGAAATTCATGTCTTAGGGTCACCTGGGTGGCTCAGTGGGTTAAAGCCTCTGCCTTCCACTCAGGTCATGATCTCAGGGTCCTGAGATGGAGTCCCGCATCGGGCTCTGCTCAGCAGGGAGCCTGCTTCCTCCTCTCTCTCTGCCTACTTCTCTGCCTACTTATGATCTCTGTCAAATAAATAAATAAAATATTTTTTAAAGAAAGAAAGAAAGAAATACATGTCTTAAAGTGGAGGGTCCTGTGGGTGGCATTACACGGCAGGAGTTAGATAATTAATACACTCATTCTTCCTGGTTTTGCTTTCAAAGGCAACAAACCTTGGGGAACACCTTCCTCTAGTCCTGTTTATGCTAATCACATTCTCGCTGAGAAATAAATAAGGAGGCTTTATGGAAAATGTCAAGGGAAAATAATGACAGGGAATGATGCACGAGGAAACTGGGTTCATTACCTAGAGCTGTTCCACGTAACATCGCCGTGGGAGGTTATTGCATTATTGTCCAGATACTGATGCACTTTTGAAAAATTTCCAAGCAGCAGCAGAAACAGAAGAGGTTAGGACATTTAGGTTGTAATGGAACATCATTTAGAAGTGCTGCTGTTAAAAAGTAAGTAGGTAAGCACTTGGGAAATTTGGGCATATAGTATTGAGTACATAAAAAGATGATATTTTAAGCCCAAGAATGAACTAAAAGTCCTATTGAACAGCTGACAGTTTTGAAAAGTATCGAAAAACTATAGTAGCACAAAGAATCAAAAGGATAACTAGAGTGCCATCTGTATCAATTACAAAAACACTGTGCCCTAATGGTCCTTCCAATTATCCCCGCAGGCTCGACCCACTTGTCAGCAAAAATTAAATGGCAGAGTTATTGTGAAATTATTTCTGAGATGCTACCGACTTTTACAAAACACTCTTCAGGACATTTATTAATGCACTACAGTGTTGTTATAAATAATTTAAAATCAAATAAATTCAGAATAGCTGAATAATTTAAACTCTTGTCAAAATGAATCAGTGGAGAATATTCTGAGGTTTAACATATTTGATTTCCATGCTTTGATTTACTTGTTTTCTCATTAAATCAGATAAAATAAAATGGAAAAAGCCGTTCAACTTCCAATTCCTCTATGCCAAACAACATTGCCTTGGCCATCCTGCAAAATCCGTCGGTTAGAAAACAAAACTTCAATGTGTCAACAAAAGGGACTTATAAAATTTGGAATTTGGGTGGATTTTCCACAAATCCCATGCACTCTAAATTCAAATCACAGTACTGTCTCCCCATAAGTACTGTCCTGTTTTCACAGACTATATGTCCCAGGTTTTGGTTTCATGTATATATGGTCCTTGGGCTCAAGACATTAATATATGTATTATTGTGTATATGTGTCCTTGGCATCAAGAAATTGGCGATATATGAAGGAAATAAAGGGTGTAAAATAAAAGTTAATGGACAAAGTGAGGCACTAAATGTCAAGTGTCATAAATTCTAATGGGATTCAAAATTAGGTGAGACAGCACCAGGCTCAATCAGAAAAAACTTCCAAAAAAAAAAAAAAGAAGAAGAAGAAGAAGAAAGGAAAGAAGGAAGGAAGGCTCTTTCTCTGAGCTTTCCATTACAGTTAGGACCTTGGATAAGGTGGTGAGTAAGACAGCATTTGGAATCAAAGTACAAAGTGGAGTATTATGTATAACCATGAAATAATAAACAAAGAGCCTTCCAAAAGAGGGTTCTTCCGGGTCCAAAACAGAAGAGGAGGAAAGAAGCACAGGTTGGAACCATACCGGGAAGGGCCTTGAACTGAGGTCAAGTGGTTTCAGTTTCATTGGACAGACAGACAGTAAGAGGCCCTTTGAGCAGTCTGAGTATTAAGAAGCTTGCTCCTGTGGAACACATTAGAAAGATGGGGTTGAACGCAGGGAAGACCCATCACAAGGTAATTATTGCCACCCGGATGGTAGCAGGGTGCTAGAAATACAAAAGAAGGAAGGAACCTTCAAAGGAGGCATCTGCAGAACTGACAGAAGTTGGCGATTGGCAAGGAAGAAGAGGTGAGAGAAAGCCCAAGAAAGGACTCGTGTTGACAGAGAGAGAGAAATCAACAGTTCATGATGAAGAGAATGGGTTTGATTTTCAAGTTTCCTGGGCAGCTCTGTTTGCTGGGGGTCATGTCTGGACCTGTTTAAGATACATGGGAAAGAACATGCTAGAGAAAGAACTGGAACTCTGGTCGAGCCATGGCAGCTGAATGATGAAGCAAAACGAAATTCCCTGAGGAAAATATGGGTAGAGAAACACAGAATGAGCCTAGCAAGTGCCCTCGCTTGGGGGAGAGAGGAAGGGAGGCCTTTGTGGAAGCCAGAACATTTGATGGATGTAGCAGAAGCCGCTTTTAGGCAAACAGGCCTGAGCAATGGAATATAGAAAAGGCCACAGCCACCCCCTGGCTGACTAGGGACAGGCCCATCAGGGGACCCACCTGAGAACACGGGCTACTGACAACCAGGCACAGTGACCAAAAAAGGGAGAATCCCCTATGCGGCCTCACCTGCTCACCTTCCCTCTTTAAAAGCACCCCCTCCCACCCACTACCTCCCGGCAGACAGCCTCACCTCTGCGGCCCTGCCTGCCACTCCCCTGCGCTCTATTCAACAAAATTCTCTCTCCTTGTTCGGCCTCCCACGAGTCCTTTCACTGCCAACCCCACCTGCTGCCACCCGCTCGTCACCCCACCTTTGGGGCCCCCATCTGACTGAGAGACACCACGGGTGTCCGTGCAGGAATGGAAATCTGTAATACGAGTGATGATTATGATTATTATTTTAGAAGTTTATCCCTCAGTATTGTTCAGACAGATAAGAGATATTGAAAATTTACAAAAGAATAATGAAAAAGCAAGAATGATACCAACCCAAACTCTATTTCACGAATTCCGCCAATGGAAGTTCTAACGTATCAAGAGAGATAAAGACTGAGGTGTTTTCAGGTTAAATGCGTCTTGCTCATTTACATGAGATGAAGGCTAATAAAGTATTTGTATACAAATATTTGAGCTACTAATGAATACAAAATTTCTAGAAGGATATGATGAAACTATCCATAATAATTATCTATTATCTATGGGGAAATAAATCCTCTATGCTAGCTACCTGAATCAATTAACTAATTAGGTTTTTTAAATAAGTTGATGGAGTTAATAGGATTAATGTATTTGATTGATTGTTTTAGAATCATGTGGTCACATGGACAAAGGCAAATATATTCAAATATATGCTTAAATCCTAATTATTCAATAACACTTTATAGATGTTTCTCAAACCTCCTCACCGATGAATCCTTGAATTCTAACTAGGTTGATCCCATTTCTACATTATGTCAAGCAACAAAGTAACATTTAGAAATAATTACCTGGTATACAAGAATGAGAATACTTTCATGAATTTTTATGGAACTGCTGAATTATTGGAAGAACTTAAAGAGGTTGATATTAAAGCCAGGAAAGTGTTTGGTAACATAGTATGGACTTGGGAGTCAGGCAAACTGAGATCCAGACAGAACATTAAGAGGATTACATGAGTGGATGAGTGAATTATACACATAGGAAGTGATAAGTGCTTAGTTAATATTGCTTAATAATTAGTTACGGACATTCTGACTTCACGTGCTCACGGGCAATGCAGGAAACCAGACATATTAATCACCATTAAAATAAAGTAAAATGAGGGGTGCCTGGGTGGCTCAATGGGTTGAAGCCTCTGCCTTCGACTCAGGTCATGATCCCAGGGTCCTGGGATCGAGCCCCGTACCGGGCTCTCTGCTCAGCGGGGAGCCTGCTTCCTCCTCTCTCTCTGCTTGCCTCTCTGCCTGCTTGTGATCTCTGTCTGTCAAATAAATAAATAAAATCTTTAAAAAAAAAAAAAAGTAAAATGATGCAGTAACAATAATGCTTATTATTATTTTTTGTTATTATGGACTTACCATATTATTCTTACCCCCATCTTCAAGAATGAGAAACTGAGACCTAGAGAGGCCATATAAATGGCTCAATGTCACACAGTTAATAAATAATACATTCAAACCAGATTTGCTGACTTCACAGTGTGGGCTTTTCAACAGACGTGGATCACGTCTCCAGACGGAGTTGAAAAGGAGTTTCCACAGAAGTAGAAAGGAGGTTCTTGGTACAAGAGGCAAGACACAGCACGGAGAGGGTAACAGGGACTCAGGAATGATTTTACTGAGATGAAAAAGGCAGCTTCTTAAACAGTAGGGGTCTGGCCGACAAATAGAATGTTGCAGGCAAAAAGGAGAATTACGGACAGACAACGTGTGGCTGGCTCGGGGAGATGTGGTCAAAGACAAGGTCAGAAAGGTCATCAAGAACATGCCTTCAAGAGCCTGATGCCTCCTGAAGAGTTGTGACACCAGGAACCATGGGAATGTTATGCTCAGGGGGACATTAATGGGTGTGACGGACAGGAGGGGGCAGAAACTGTAATAGCCTGGGCAAAAGTAACAGGAGCCAACACTAAGGGCAGGACGGCAGGAACAGAGTGAGGAAACATTACAAAGTAGAATCTACGAATAGACCCAATAGGACGTCATGGGTGAAGGGGCCGGGGGGACCCTAGGCTAACTCCTGGCTTCTGACTAAGGCCACTGCACAAAAGATGGCTTTTTCCTCTTGATGACTCTTGGGAGAGGAGCAAGTCTGAAGTGGGAAAGAATGAATTTTACATTGGATCTCTTGTGTTTGGAGTTCTTCTTAAGACATCCAGATGGAGAGGAATAGTGAGGTGGTAAAAAATATGTCTGCCACTCAGAAGTGATCTCTTAATATCCATTACTATCAAACGGATGTAGCCCTTCCAAATGTACAATATCCTTCTGTTAATTAGAGAAACATGCTTTTACATATGGACATACAAACGTATAGATGTGATAACCTATGCCAGTGAGCATAACCATACTACTGGTCAACGCCCGGATCTCTGCAGGGAAAGCCAGGCTGCAACCTGGGATCTATCCATCAGACTGCACTGCCTCCGTGTGTATCCTAGATGCAACAGCAGAAGGAAAGGCCTCACCCACCTCACTGTTTTAGGAAAACATTCTCAAATACTTGGAGGCCAAAAGGGATCAAACAGGACAGATTTTTAGTCTATGTAACCTTTTAGGAAACGTTATAGGAGTTCTGCCATAGTCTGATATTTCCCAGAATAAAACCTTAACTCAATAATAATTTCTATAAGACCTAAAAAAAGGGGTTATTCAGTAATCTGAAAGGATTTTATCCTTAGCTGTATTAAGTTACCAAGAAGTAATGGACCAATTAGAAAAAAGGACTAGAAGTAAAATCTAATTACTTGCAATACTATCTTCCTGTGGTCTTTAGCCAAAAGCACTAAAGGTCAGAATTTATGCCCAGGGTTAATAAAAAGCCAAAGCATTGTTAAGCACTACAGTGAGCATACTCTAAAGATTTAGGGAAAAATACCAAGACAATAATGAATGACTTTTCTAGCCTGTAGGCGAGAGGACTCACACAAGTTCTACAATATAGTTAGCACTTAGCCATGCAGACAGAGAAAGAAATGCCTCCTTTCTTCAAAAGCAGACACCATGCAACTCTGAAAGGGGAGAACAATTATAAGGCAGGAGGGAGAAGAAATTGAAAAAATACAGTGATCTGGGGCTTTAAAACTCAAATTTGCTTACTTTTTGGAAAGGGGAAAGTGACTATGCCAATTACAAGATAATTGGGATTTGAACCCAAGAAACCTATCTCTGTCTTCAAATTTTATGCTTCCAGTCACCCTGTTTTCTGCCTTTTAACAGAGAAGCTTAGATGTTATCTTCCCAAACCCCAAGTCAAAATGTCTGAAATCCTGTCATCAACCATCACCTGGGGAAGACTTTGTCTTCCTTCAAAGCACAATCCTAAGTGAGGGGAAATCTAAGGTCTAGGTCACCTACATTTTCATTAATTTATTCAATAATTAAATACTGACTCCTTACTCCATGCCAGGCATGTTCTAGCTATGGCATATATACAACATGGAAGATGGGTTTGGAAAGTAAATGAATGAGTGAACTAATGATACAGGAAAAATAGCGGGTGGTTATAAGTGCTGGTGGTAGGAGGGACGGAATGGTGAAGCAGAAACTGATGATAAGCTTAGCCTTGAAGTCAGAGAAACTACGGACTAGCTTGTCTTTCCCACTAGCCACTGTTTGGACCTCGGTCAGAGTGCCTCACTCTTTGGATCTTTGTTCCTCACACATCAAAGTCATTTTTTAAAACACAGAGTATTGAACAATAAATAAATAAGATATAGCATGTTGAACATCTGTTTATCCTTGTTCATTTCCAAAACCTCGGGGAGTGATAGACTAACCAAAAAAGAGGGCTTCAGGGTGGCTCAGTCACTAGGCATCTGCCTTCAGCTCAGGTCACCATCCCTGGGCCCTGGGATCAAGCCCCACATCCAGCTCTCCGCTCAGTGTGGAGTCTACCTCTTCCTCTCCCTCTCCCTCTGTGATCTCTCTCATATTCGCTGTCTCTCAAATAAATAAATAAATAAATAAATAAATAAAATCTTTAAAAGAAAAAAAAAGAATCAACATAAAAAGGAAGACTTAAACCCATCAGGACAAAAAGAAGAGAAGACAAGACAAGAGTGTCAACCACGCTCTGGAAGATAAAAGTAGTTGAACCCTTGGTAATTCACTTAGAAGAAGTAAGGAAGCTGAAACCTAGTGTGGAAAGTCAGAGGCCAAAATAAACTACTAGATAAAATAAAATGAGGTAAGAAGAAGCAGACAATGCCAGGACCAAAATAAAACTTTGGGTGCATCTGATTAAGCCATGTCTAAAAAACAAAACAAAACATTGAAAATAATAATTTTACCAGAGAGAAAATGTATCCGTAAAACAAAAACAGTATGGTGTAAAGAGAAAATAACCAGAAGGCATCAACAAAAACAAAAACTTCTTGGAAATTAAAGGACAATAGCAAAAATTTTAAATTCAACAGGAAAGGAGCTCCTGGGTGGCTCAATCAGTTAAACAGCCGACTTTTGATCTCAGCTGAGGTCTTGATCTCAGGGTTGTGAGTTCAAGCCCAGTGAAAAATAAATTCACTGTTAAGAGTAAAAGATAAAGTTCAGGAAATCTAGTAAGAAGGGAAAACCAAGACACAAAGAGAGTGAAAGTGGGAGATAATAAGAAGAAAATCAGGAGATAGATCCAAAAGATTTTACATCCAAGTTTCAGACATTTCAGGAAGAGCATGAAGAAGTGAAGATAAAGGAAATTCTCAAATCAAACAGATAAAAAAAAAAATCCTCATGTTGACAAACAAGAGAATCCATAATGAAAGAACCCACAGCAAAAGAGAAAGTTGCATCAGTGCAACATTTTATAAATGTTTATAATTTTATAATTAATTTTATAAAAACAGTTGTTTCCACACAAATGGTTAAGAATAAAAATGTTTAGGGTTTCTCAAGCACAACACTGGAATCTGGGTGACAGAGCCAATGTGTCTTCAGAATTCTGATGGAAAATGATTTCCGACCATAAAACTTTAAGGCAAGCTACTAAGTAAATACGAGGGTAAAATAAAAACATTTCAGACACGAAATTTCTCCAAAAAAAATTCCTTGCTCTGCATCCTTTTTTGGGAAGCTGCTGGAGAATG
This sequence comes from Mustela nivalis, assembly GCF_964662115.1. NCBI lineage: Eukaryota > Metazoa > Chordata > Mammalia > Carnivora > Mustelidae > Mustela > Mustela nivalis. The sequence continues at coordinate 12,833,068 of NC_139028.1, forward strand.
GGACCCACCAAATCCAAAAGTCTGTGGAGACAGAGATAAAGTGTGGTGGTTGCAATGGATTGGCTCATGTATTATTCTAACCTGCCTGACTTCTGTGGGGTATTTTGTTTGTTTGTTTTTGGTTTTGGGGTGTTTTTTAGAGGCTGGAAAGCTTAAAACCACTTTCATCCAATTCTCTTAAGGACCTCTGTTTTATGAATCACATGCATGCATCTGGACTTGAATTCAGGACTGAGTGGAGTGGGGAATGAGGGTACACCGTACATGGCATCTTTTTTTGCTGCTGGGACCGTAGCCGGTGCAAATGGCCTGGGAGCCATCGGACTCCTGTTCCTGGAGACACAGCTGTAGCGTGGCTTCCTGACCCCGCCGCCCCCCATAACCCTCCAGCATCGTGCTCAGACACCTACAGCAGCAGTCCAGGAGCCAGTCTTGTCCTTGGAGTCATCCCTGGGGCCCCATCCAGAGCCTGCCCCGCTCCAGACCCTCGCAGCAATTATATTCTTTCCTGAATTCTTTCCTGCATTAAATACTTTTCTGCTTAGAAACAGCTGGGCTGATTTCTGTTGTCTCTCTGGCCCCGGGAGGATTGCAGGCAACAGACATTCAAGGATCGAGATCTGGGGTTGTGCAACCTGGGTTTTTTTGGAAGGAGTGGGGAGCTGTTACAGTGAGAAGACGGGGTTCTGACAGACCACACGTCCCCGCGGCCTGTGACCTAAATTAGCACCTGTGCAAACTGAAATGTGACTTTTTTGTAGGCACCGCTTGGGTGTAGCCAGACCCCTCCCAGGGAGTCCCAGCAGAGGGACTCTGAGACCTTCCCATGCTGGCTCTTCCACATGCACGCTCTGCTTCTGGGCCATAGAAAACACCACTCGTCCTTTGCCCCAACGAAGGAGAATGGAGGTTAGTCCCATCACATCGGCAACCTCTCCTTCTCTCCTCCGCGAGAAGAGAGCCAGCACGGGCTTCCCTCTTCAGATTAATCAGGTGTCCTCAAAACATGTTCCCAACCCCCTGGGGGCACGTGTTGAGCTCTGTGAGTTGTCCTGTTGAGGGACTTCCCCTGGACTTGAGAGGAGGAGCGGGCATGCATCCTTGGGGAAGGGAGGAGGAACTCCCAGAACCCAGCAGCTCCCTCCAAAACTCATCTCTCCTCACCAGCAGTCCCTGACTTAACACTCTCTACACAGACAGGGGCATGTGAGTTGAATAACCAGTTTGGGGGTATCTCATGAAATTTTTGTATCTTGGTCTGAAGACATTTTGGGATATGTTCTCTGTTGCACAGGGGATGAAGGTGAAACTGCCACGATATATTGTTTTTGTTTGTTTTGATATATTGTTTTGATATATTGTTTTTGTTTTGTTTTAAAAGATGCTACTTGGGCGCCTGGGTGGCTCAGTGGGTTAAGCTGCTGCCTTCGGCTCAGGTCATGATCTCAGGGTCCTGGGATCGGGTCCCGCGTCGGGCTCTCTGCTCAGCAGGGAGCCTGCTTCCCCGTCTCTCTCTCTCTGGCTGCCTCTCCGTCTACTTGTGATTTCTCTCTGTCAAATTAATAAATAAAATCTTAAAAAAAAAAAATAAAAAAAAAAAAAGATGCTACTTATTTATTTGGGGGGGGGGGTGCAAGCAGGGGGAGAGGGAGAAGGAGAGGGAGAAGCAAGACTCCCTGCTGGGCAGAGAGCCGGACTCGAGGCTCGATCCCAGAACCCTGAGATCATGACCTGAGCCGAAGGCAAACGCTTAACCGACTGAGCCCCCCAGGTGCTCCAAGACTGGATAATTTGTAAGGTCTCTTCCAGCTCTTAAAAGTGTATTGTGGAGGTGGCGGGAGGTATATTTGAAGAGAAGAGCAAAATGCTGGTGGTAATAGCAGTGAGAAGAGGAGGAAAGGTGTGCACGTGTGTGTGCAGGATGGGGCCGGGGTGCAGGTAGCAGCTGGCCACACAATAGTTACTCCCTGTTGATTCCCCCTGAGAGCTGTGGAAGACGGTTGGAAAGGGTGGCCACCCAAGACTTCAAAGAATGACTGTCCAGACACCATCATGTGAAGAGACTTGAAGATGGTGGTCTAGGAGAAGAAAAAGGGTTTTTCTTCTTCTTTTTGAGATCTTTAGGATGTTGGGGAAATACTATTCAATATATTTAAGTAGGGGAGGAATGTAACATTGACTCTTACAACACACTCGGTCTCCGGCGGCCTGGCTGGCTCAGTGGGGGGAGCACGCAACTCTTGATCTCGGGGTTGTGAGTTCAAGCATCACGTGGGGCACAGAGATCACTCAGAAACAGAATCTTTAGAACGGCTCTATGTTTTTAATAAAAATAAATGGGCACTCTTTTGCAGCAACTCCGTGAATCCATTACCGAAAAATGCAGGCTACATTTCAGGCTGCCTATTCCTAGGGAAATGTTGCTTGACAGAAAACGTAGTAAAAGCAAAGTCATTTCTTAAAGGATAATGGGAGCCCAGGCATTTAGGTCTAATGAGGTGAAGAGGTCCTGACCACTCTTTGGTGGACTTCCACTCAGAAATAACTGGCATCGGAGAAGGTTTAGAATTGGAAGAGTGCCAATTCTTTGTCTTTGCTCTTCCTGAATAATATTGGTTTCTGAGCATTTGTGTAGAGGAAAATTTTCTACATGTCTTAGGTCTGCGATTAGAGGAAACTTTGCTTCAACATTCACAGTTCAGAAATTCGAACAAAATTGCTTTCTTTAATGATCTTGAAATTCATTGTGATGATTTATACCTTGACCTTTGCGTCATTTAATTTCCAGTGATGGGAAACATGAGGGAAGGAAAAACCGAAGTGATTGACCACCGAGTTAGTCACCCTCAGCAGAACTGTCCATTTGATAGGTAAAAACTGGGCATCATTGATTTAATTTGCATCTCTTTCATTACCAGTGAAGTGGGGCATTTTTGTCCAGTGCTTACTTGCCATTTGTATTTCTTCATTTCTGAATAACCTGCTCCCTGGTAGAAATGGTCTTTTGATAAATCAAATGGTAATTTCCAGTGGAATAAAGACAAACTATATTCCAGCCCCTCTCTTAATTTGTGCCTCAAGATTCTGCTCTTGGTTGAGTAGATTATAGACCCCTAGCCATAAAACAAAACAAAACAAACTAAAAAACTAACCATCTTAAATGTGAATCACTTTTAAATGTCTTTGCTATAAGTGTTCTGCTCCCTATTTTTGCACAAGAAATGCCTCTAAAAAATCAACTGTTCTAACAATAAATTCTTACTCTTGAAAGACAGATATCAGTGTTTAACTTGCTTATCAATTATAAACTTACACAAGTTAACTCATTGAGTTGCCAACATGGATTATCTTTTTTTTTTTTAAGAAATTTTTTTTAAAAAGATTTTATTTATTTATCTGACAGACAGAAATCACAGGTAAGCAGAGAGGCAGGCAGAGAGAAAGGAGGAAGCAGGCTCCCTGCTGAGCAGAGAGCCCGATGCGGGGCTCGATCCCAGGACTCTGGGATCACGACCCGAGCCGAAGGCAGAGGCTTTTAACCCTCTGAGCCACCCAGGTGCCCCCCTACATGGATTTTCATTTTGGATGGTTGAGATAGCCATGGAGTTTCATCTGATGTAAAATTTTTTCCAGGTTAAGCTCCTAAAGTCATGCTTCATTACATTGAAATTTGGGGACTTGAAGACCCTTGCATCTCTGTGCTAGAATGAATTAGAAACTTCTGCCTGAGGAGAATCTAGGCTCTACCCAAGGGTATTCCTGTGACCTATTTCCACACCCTTCTAAGACTTCTCTGCCATCAAAAGAGGCTGTCAATCCTATCCCCAGCCCAGATCACTATTAATATTTATGGATCTACCTTGAACTACACTGTAGGTCCCTGGCATTGAGAATGACATTGAATTCACAGTACTTATCCAAAGTAAGACATGATATTTCTGGAGGATTGCCTGAATGGGCTAGTCCCCAGTTCATGCTAAGATCCATCCCTAGGAAAGACCAAACCAGAAGAGAAGTGGACCTCAGCCCCTGATGATTCTGTTCCTGCTACATTAAACTCAGACATGATGTCATTGGCCTACACCAACGGACCATTGGTATGAAATAGTCAAACTCACTGGCCTCTCATTTTCTTGACCTCCTTCTCTGTGGACATTCTTCATCTACACCCCCTGAGATATCTACTTTCTCCAATCACGTCCTGAATATCATCACCGGAAATGGTACCACTTACTTCCAAACCCGCAGCTCTAATATCTGAACCTCTTTGCTGCACACCCAAGGAGCACGTGCCACATTCTTCATCTCATTAAGACCCGCTGTCTATCGACTCCCCACAACCACCATGTCAATCTATCATTCCAAGTTTTATTGTCTCTACTTTCTTCCTTATCCACCTTAGGAAACATGGCCTCAATTTTTGATCACACATGTCATTTAAAAGTATAAGGGTAAGGGCACCTGGGTGGCTCAGTCAGTTAAGCGTCTGACTCTTGATTTCAGCTCAGGTCATGATCTCAGGGTCCTAGAATCTAGCCCTCCGTCCGGCTTTGCGGTTAGTGGGGAGTCTGCTTGAGGATTTCTCTCGCACACTCTGCCCCTTCCCCACCCATGTGCCCATGTTCTCTCTCTCAAATAAGTAAATCATAAAAAAAAAAAAAATCCAAGGGTATATTTTGGCTTTAGCTCTGGCTTGATGCTAGGGATCAGAGGAGCTGAAAAGAACTGTTTGTTTCTGGGTTTAAGAGCTGGGCTTCCTCTATGTGAGTTCCACCCTCAGGCAGACACTGTCTAGGCTGTATACACTAGCCTCAAAGCTCCAAGTCCAACAGAAAGAGAGTTTCTCTTTTTAAGTAGCTTTTACTAAAGTTCTGAGATTCGCTGAGAATCACAGAGAGGAAGAGCACTTCACACCTCCTTCATCCTGCTCTGGAGAATGTCAGCACGAAACAGGTGCTTCCATCGTCGTTTTGGAGGTGAGAGCCACGCGGGGAACACGGCAAAACGTCAGCATAGTACCGCCTGGGTCTCTACCTTTGTAAAGCTGCCCTCTCGTTCTGGGGCAATTCAGGAGCTCCCTAAGCATAATAATGTAAAAGCAAACCGAAGGTAGAAGGTGAAGGAAAATCCAAAGGTACCAAAGCGTATCTTTAATGCCGTCCTCCTGAGTTTAATTGTTGTTCTTTAAGCAATGTGTATGGGTCCATACATGGGGTATTTGAAGCAGTTTGAGCTACAGAGTGATGAGATCATTCTGTGTGTCAGAAAGGGTCTTGAAGACCTTCTGGAGTTAGACAAAACCTGAGGAGCTGAGCTTGTAACAACTTTGGTAAGAGAGGAGAAGGGTCGGAATCAGGGAAAGAGTATTGGGGCAGGCAGAGTGTAAACAGATTTGAAAGATACATACAAGGTAGAATTGACCAGAATGTGGTCCATCCGAATGACTTCTGAAGCAGCAGAGATGCATAAACAGTTACAAGACTACAGCCAACTGGGGTGCCTGGGTGGCACAGCCAGGTGAGCCGCAGACTCTTGGTTTAGGCTCAGGCCATGATCTCGGGTCCTGGGATCGAGCCCCACATCCCGCTCTGCCTCCGAGTGGAGTCTGCCCCAGCATTCTCTCTCTCCCTCCGCCCCTCCCCCGGCTCACTAGAGAGCTCTTTCTCTAAAATAAATAAATAAATAAATCTTAAAAACAAAACAACAACAAAAAACAAAACTACAACCAACTGATATAGAAGTCCAAAACAGGCATTCCAGAGGGGTGACATGAAACACTGCAGCTAGCCGTTCCAGCAGATGTTTCATTCACCACCCACATGTGTATTTCTCACAAAAGTTCTGAGAGTCACACGCGTGCTCTGTCTGAACGAATGTGCATGGTTGACTGGAGTGCACGCATATTAAAATCACTCTTACAGGGGCTCCTGGGGGGCTCACTCAGTTAAATGTCTGTCTTCAGGTCAGATTATGAACCCAGGGTCCTAGGATCAACCCCCCACCCCCCAAGCTGGACTCCCTGCTCAGTGGGGAGTCTACTTCTCCTTCTGTCTCCCCACCCCTGCACGTGCTCACTCAAGTGTTCTTTCTCTCTTTCTCTCTCATAAAAATAAATAAGTAAAATCGTAAAAAAAAATAAGGGGCTCCTGGCTCAGTCAGTTAAGCAGCTGCCTTTGGCTCAAGTCGTGATCCCAGGGTCCTCCGATCAAGTCCCGCTTCGGAGCAGGGAGCCTGCTTCTTCCCCTGCCTGCCGCTCCCCCAGCTTGTGCTCTCTCCCTCTCTCTGACAAATAAATAAATAAACAAATAAAAATCTTTAAAATAATAAACCCCTCTTACATATCAGTTATCATTTGGATCAGTCCCTCCTCTTTAGCAGGCAAGAATTCTAAGTCTACCGCTTCAGGCGTCCATATGAACTGTAACTTTCTCTTTTTACAATTCACTGTTGTCTTTATTTAGAGTCTTCATTCTACTCAATGCTCTAATGTAGTTACTTGGGCTCTACGCACCCCACCCCAACCATTGCAGGTTTAAACTCTGTCCATTCAGGACTTTTTTTCCCTCCCTGTCCATGTTTATTCAGGTCATTTAGAATGAGAGTGAGACTGAGAGTGGACTTGCACATTGGTCCAAATGAAAAATGGCAAAAGCCTTCCCTGATGCTGCAGAGTCGTATCGTTTAAGTACAAAGGAGCAAAGAGAGGAAATTCTACCATTCACGTGTCCCTCGCAGGGCAAATTTGGTATATTTTACCAAAACAAAAATAATGCCTACACGCGGTAGAAAACTATTATTGTATTTTTAAAGTGTAAATTGACTTCTGATTCACTTTGGAGGAACTGCCCTATTCAGAAAAGAACTGTGAAGATCATAAGTTTTTAGAGTATTGAGAATGGCATGAACATACACTTCAAACTGACTTCTAATTCTAAGCAATCATTCCAGCCCGCCCTATTCATAAACTTGGAAAGACTCTACTTGTCCCCAACAGCCTCATGACGGTTCAATGAGACCAGCTCATCAGTTCAAGTCAGAACCATGGTTCCAGCGTCATCAGCCCGAGTCTGAGGAGCTGGGATTGAGGGCAGTGAGAATGTCGGACACTTCACAGGAAGCCCTCAGTCATCTGCGTCGTGACTCCCTCAGAGAACCACTAGGAAAATAGCCAGCTTTGATATCAGATTTCTTTTCAAAATTAATCCTTGGTAGGAAAAGATTGTGCAACATTCAGTTTATAAACACAGAATCGTAACTGATAATGCCCAGTGTCTATTCTCCATACTCAGAAATACTTTTCTTGAATTCCCATCTAAAGTCTTCAGTCCTCAAGTCTGAAATCAAATGTCACTATCTTTTCTTTTTTTTTTCTTTTTTATTTTCAGCGTAACAGTATTCATTATTTTTGCATCACACCCAGTGCTCCATGCAATCCGTGCCCTCTATAATACCCACCACCTGGTACCCCGACCTCCGACCCCCTGCCCCTTCAAACCCCTCAGATTGTTTTTCAGAGTCCACAGTCTCTCATGGTTCACCTCCCCGTCACTATCTTTTCAATTTAAAGATCACTTATCAGGGGTGCCCGGCTGGATCTGTCCGTAGAGCACGTAACTCTTGATCTCAGGGTTGTAAGTTCAAGCCCCATGTTAGGTGTAGAGATTACTTAAAAATACTATCTTGAAAAAGAAAGTAAAGATCCTATTTAAGTTACCCTGATTTTGTCTTCTAGAGGGAAACTTATGGGCAGCTTGAATTTATCCAACAAATATTTATCAGTGGTCTATTATAAACCAAGTACTGTGCTGGGCATTGGTTCACAACCATGAATAAAACAGTCCAAAACAAAAAACCCTACCCTGATGGAGCTTACATTCTCTTGGGGGAAGCAGACGATAAACAAAATAAAAAAGTAAAATGCGTATCATCCTATGTGATGATACGTACTATGGAGAAAAATAAAGCAGAGAAGGGGTTGGGGTACATAGAGCAGGGAAGGAAATCTCCATGAAGACATTCAAATGAGCTTGAATGAGAGATGCAGGGCTTGCAAAGACAAAAGAAAAGAGCCCTTCCAGAGGGGACGGCAGGTACAAAGATGTTGAGGTGGCAGCCTGCCTCTCATGTCTGAGAAACATCAAGGAAACCAGCATGCTGTGAAGGTATTGAAGGGAAGGTAGAAGATAAGGGCCCAGAGGTAATGAGAGACCAAGGACTGTGACTTTCCCCATGAGATAAGAAACCATTAGAAGGGGCGCCTGGGTGGCTCAGTGGTTAAGCCACTGCCTTCGGCTCAGGTCATGATCTCAGGGTCCTGGGATCGAGCCCCGCATCAGGCTCTCTGCTCAGCAGGGAGCCTGCTTCTCTCTCTCTCTCTCTGCCTGCCTCTCCATCTACTTGTGATTTCTCTCTGTAAAATAAATAAATAAAATCTAAAAAAAAAAAAAAAAAAGAAGAAGCCATTAGAAGTTCCTGAGCATAGAAGTGACTGGACCTGACTTACATCTTGCAGGGTCATTGTAGCTGCTAGGTGGAAAATGGCGATGGTACTAGCAGGGCAAGACTTAACTAGAGACTGTGACGGTAGTCCAGACCAGAGGTGACAACAACTCAGGTCATGGTGGCAGAGGGGAAGTGGGGAGAAATTGTTAGATCAATATATTTTGAATACACAGCCTATGGAATTTGCTGATAGAATACTTATGGGGGAATGACAAAGAGAGGAATTAAGAATGAGAGGTTTAGGGGCACCTGGGTGGCTCAGTGGTTTAAGCCTCTGCCTTCAGCTCAGGTCATGATCTCAGGGTCCTGGGATCGAGCCCCACATCGGGCTCTCTGCTCAGCGAGAGAGCCTGCCTCTCTCTGCCTACCTCTCTGCCTACTTGTGATCTCTGTCTATCAAATAAATAAATTAAAAAAAAAAAAAAAGAATGAGAGGTTTGTCCAAAGAAGACATCCAGATGGCCAACAGACACGTTAAAAGATGCTTGATGTCACTCACCAGTGAAATACAAATCAAAACCCCAATGAAATACGGTCTCAGACCTGTCAGAATGGCGAAAATTAACAACACAGGAAACAAGAGGTGTTGGCGAGGATGCAGAGAAAGGGGAGCCCTCGTACGCTGTTGGTGGGGATGCCAGCTGGTGTAGCCACTCTGGAAAGCAGTATGGAGGTTCCTCAAAAGAGTTGAAAATAGAGCTGCCCTATGACCCAGCAATTGCGCTACTGTGCATTTAACCAAAGGATACAAAAATACTGATTTGAAGGGGCAGGTACTCCTTGATGTTTATAGCAGCATTATCTACAATAACCAAACTGTGGAGAAACCCCAAACCTTCCTTGACTAATGAATGGATAAAGAAGATGAGGTACACACACACACACACACGCTCACATACAACACACATTACTAGAAAGTCTCATGAAACAAACATTTTTTTAAAGATTGTATTTATCTGAGGGAGAGAGAGAGAGAAAGAGAGAGAGAGAGAGCGCGCGCATGAGTGGGGGGGCAGAGGAAGAGGGAGAAGCAGACTCCCCATTGAGCAGGGAGTCCCACGTGGGGCTTGATCCCAGGACCCTGAGATCTTGACCTGAGCTAAAGGCAGACACCTAACTGAATGAGCCACCCAGGAGCCCCAAAACAAACATCTTTATTATGTGTGATGTACTCTGGTGTTTTGTTTTGTTTTTAGTTCTGGTAGTTACCCACGAAATTGATTTTATAACTTTAGTTTGAGAAACACTGACGTAGATCAACTTGTTGTAGTGTCTGGGTGAGGAAGCAGAGAGAACAGAGAGATTGAGTAATTGCAAAAAGTCCCCAAAGTTTGTAGCAACTCAGGGACCTGAACACAGGTCTCTTAACTCCTGGGCAATAAACAACAGAAAGAGGCTAGATCCTCCTTTTTGGCACTTCTCCTATTTTCACTTGATTTTAAAATATATACATATCAAAGCAGTATATCCTGAGTAACAGTGTAATGCGCAGCTCTCTTAAATTAAATATGCCCTAACTATGTGCCCTATTTTCTAAGCTAAACCTTCTCTAAACACTTCTCATTAAAATATTATTTGTACTCAGCATAATCCAAATCTACTTTTTTTTTTTAAGATTTTATTTATTTATTTGACAGACAGAGAACACAAGTAGGCAGAGAGGCAGGCAGAGAGAGAGAGAATGAAGCAGGCTCCCGCAGTGTAGAGAGCCCGATGTGGGGCTCGATCCCAGAACCCTGGGATCATGACCTGAGCCAAAGACAGAGGCTTTAACCCACTGAGCCACCCAGGTGCCCCAATCCAAATCTACTTAAAATTGAAATTGTTCCTGGCTTATTCAAAGGCAAATCTTAGGGATCATAAAATTATTCAATTTCAGCTCATCATGAAGCTGCTTGGGTTAAGGGCAGACTGCACATATATAGAAGTTCAAGGTCATAGAGAAGTATGGTTAACAGCTCATTTCCACTCCGGGAACATTTACAGAGCGCCACTATCGTGCGGGCTGTTGTGTGTGTGCTGGGGAAATAACACTGAATTAGTAATTGCCTTGAGGAACTTGCCATCTAGCCAGACAGTCAAACCAAGAGCCATAGTTCAATATGAGATATATTATAGAAGATATGAGATATCCTAGAAGTACAGAGTACTCCTTGCTTAACCACTGTAGGAATACAGATGAGTGAACAATCAATTCTCCTTGAGGATATAAGTGGTTGAGAAAGATTACAAAGGGGAGATAATATTTGTCCTGGGCCTTGAAAGATGAAGAGAAATTTGCTGACCAGATGGAGGTTGAAAAGAATATCAGAAGAGGACACAATAGCATGGGGGGGGGGGAAGACTAGCATGAAGAGGGGTCACTGACTAGATCTCAGAGGCCACATTAGGATTGGGACGTGTATTACATTATTATTCAGACCTTAGCCTAGGGTGAGTGAGGATATGGGAGGCTGTCACAGATTGAATTATATCGCTCAAGAGAGATACAAGGAAGTCCTTCAGAACTTCAGAATGTGCCTTATTTGGAAACAGTCTTCACAGATGCTCAAAGCTAAAATGAGGTCATTATCTGATAGGACTGGTGTCCTCACAGAAAGGGGGAAATTTGGACACAGACACAGACACTCACAGAAGGAAGGCTTCGTGAAGAGACACAGGAAAAATGCCACGTCACAGTGGAGGACTGGAATGGTCCTCCTACATGCCAAGGATTGCCATAGATTGCCCAGCAAGTCACCGGGAGCTAGGAAAGGGGCCTGGAACAGATTGTCCCTCACAGCCCAAAGAAGGTATCAAGCCTGGAACCCACTGGACTTCTAGCTTCTGACACAGTAAATTTCTGTTCCTTGAAGCCATCTGGCTGGTGGCGCTTTGTTACAACACCCCTGGGAAACTACTACAGAGGTTATTGAGCAGGACCTGAAGTGATAAGAAATTGAACAAAGACAATGACAGTGGGAAGTTCAGAAAAGGTCACAAATCTGAAAGATATTGCTGAGGTAAAAGTACCCAGATTTGATGATTGGCTGAAAATGCCAAAAGAATCCAAAAGGGATGAAGATGCTATTGCTTCATAACCAACCGAACGTGGTGTCTAAACTACCTTAGACCTTAGATCCTTGTTACATCTGTCCTGAGGCCAGGGACCTTACAGAAAGCCCCATGCCTCTTCCTCTGCCTAATGGTGTATCTAACTATGTTCCTAAACTCCCACTTAGACCTTCCTTTGGACTGGCTTCCCCAATTTCTATTTGGTTGAAATGTAGCTATGCTCCGCTCTATCTACCTAGTCCCTTTAAGGGGCTTCACTTGACCTGCTACTTTCTTCCCCATTTTAGTTTTGTCCAGGATGCTACATATTAGATTATCCTTAGCTCTACATTCTGCTGTCTTTAGACCAATTCCATCCCTTCTTTATCCACGCACAGACCCCTCCCCCCAAATTCGGCACCATAAGCTCTTACTTGTCTAGGCAGCTAGAATAGCCACTGAACACACCAACCCACCTATAAAGTATGGGGGGGGGAACGTAGCAAGAAATATGATTTTAGGGATGCCTGGGTGGCTTAGTCAGTTAAGCATCTGCCTTCAGCTCAAGTCATGATCTCAGGGTCCTGGGATCAAGCCCGGCTTTGGGCTCTCTGCTCAGTGCCGAGTCTGCTTCTCCCTCTCCCTCTGCCTGCAGCTCCCCTTCCTTGTCTCTTTCTGTGTCAAATAAATAAAATCTTTTAAAAAATAGATGATTTCACTTTTCGACATTATAGAGATATTTTTGGCACAAAGGGAAGCCACTGAACAATCCTTTCTCCAGAACCACTAATAGCCCATATACCCCATCCAAAGGGATTGGCTTGCTACATATTCCTATCTCACTGGCCATATATCTTTGGTATAAACACCTGTTCCAAACCGGGCCAATAAAACTGTCTCTGGAGAAAAATGTAAATCGATCTCTGTATGTGTCTAGATATCTAACACAGAGCTTGCAGCAACTATAGGTTTCCATATGGACTAAGCAGGAGACAAAGCTGGTTTGCAGAGAGGTAAGAAGTAAGCAGATGTTAGAAGGAAGTAAATAGGAGAGAGACAGAGACCCACGCTGCCTGTGTTCCTTACAACTTTCCCTTTCCTTCCAATCCTTTTATGACACCATCTGCATTCCTGCCTGTGGATTGTGTAAAAATACCTCTGTATCCTTATGATAAGTACACTTGTCTTTTTGTATTATCCTAACTGGAGATTGTTTCAGAGAATCCTAACCAACACACACCTAAGGGGAGAGGTCGTTGGAAGACAGAGCAGGGGTTGGGGGGAGGACACATGGTTTGGGTAAGGGAGGAACTGGAGTCACTGGAGTTGATGATGTCATCAGAAGCAGCTCAAAGTAATGGAAAACAGGAGGAGAGGGTAAAGAGAGACAAAATGGGTATCTTAGGAACATTAATATTTAAACAACAGATGACAAAAAGAGGAGTCAGTAAATAAGGTTTTAAAATACAGAAGACTAGTAGAGAACGCTTTTGTAAAAGCCAAGAAAAAATAGTTTGCAGGTTATCCTTACAGAAAATCCAACCCTCAGGGGCTTAAAAAGGGACTGACTTATTTGTGTCAAACAACAAGATGTTCAGAGCTGGTACAACAGATCCTCGATTCCATGAAGAACTCAAGCTCTTCCTCTCTCTTCTACCACCATCATTAGCATCTAGCCTTCATCGCTACAGTTACAAGATGATTGTGGCTCAGTGGTTTGGGCTGCTGCCTTTGGCTTGGGTCATGATCTCAGGGTCCTGGGATCAAGCCCCGCATCGGGCTCCCTGCTCCGCAGGAAGCCTGCTTCCCTCTCTCTCTCTCTCTGCCTGACTCTCTGCCTACTTGTGATCTCCGTCTTTCAAATAAATAAATAAAATCTTTAAAAAAAAAAAAAAAGATGATTGTTAAACCTTCTTCATAGGCAGGAAAAGCAAAAGAGAAAGAATGAAGGCCAGTATGGCTGCTGAACCCTTATCAGAAAAGTAAGACTTGACCAAAAGCCCTACTTAAGTCTCATTGGTCAGAATTCTATCACCTGGCCATCCTTACCTGGAGACTAGAAGAGAACTCTGGATAGAATGATGGGTCACCCAATTGGCTTTTTTTTTTTTTTAAGATTTTATTTATTTGACAGAGAGAGAGATCACAAGTAGGCAGAAAGACAGGCAGAGAGAGAGGGGGAAGCAGGCTCCCTGCCAAGCAGAAAGTCTGACATGGGGCTCAATCCCAGGGCCCTGAGATCATGACCTGAGCCGAAGGCAGAAGCTTAACCCATTGAGCCACCCAGGCGCCCCTTAAAATTTTTTAGTTTATTTATTTATTTGTCAGAGAGAGCACATGCAGGGGGAGTAGCAGGCAGAGGGAGAAGCAGGCTTTCCCATGAGCAAGGACCCCGATGTGGGACTTGACCTGGGGATCATGACCTGAGCTGAAGACAGACACTTAACCAACTGAGTACCCAGTCGTCCCCCCAGTCAGCTTTTAACAAAAGATTAGAATCAACAAAAGCCAGAGGGAGGTGAAGAAGAATGACAAGTAAAGATAGATGAGGGGATGGAGGCAGATTTGATAGAAAGTCCCTGACAACCTATCAAAAGCAGTTTCAGAGGGCACTTGGCTGGCTCAGTCATTGGAGCCTGGGACTCCTCTCCAGGCTCTGAGTTCAAGCCTCAGGTTGGATGTAGAGATTACTTTAAAAAAAAAAAAGGCGGGGGGGGGGGGAGCGCCTGGGTGGCTCAGTGGGTTAAGCCTCTGCCTTGGGCTCAGGTTATGATCCCAGGGTCCTGGGATCTAGCCCCGCGTCAGGCTCTCTGCTCAGTGGGGAGCCTGCTTCTCCCTCTCTCTCTGCCTGCCTCTTCGCCTACTTGTGATCTCTGCTGTTAAATTTAAAAAAAAAAAAAATTTTTTTTTTTTTAATTTTTAAAGCAATTTTATCAGGTATGGAGAAGGCTGTTGAAGACTAACTGGGTTGGTGAGAAATAACTACAGATGGTTCTTTCCTAATGTCTGAAAAGGAGAATAATGGAGGAAACAAAAATCTAAAGAAGCGTAAGGTAGAGCAGCCTTGTCTGGCTTTAGGATTGTGGCTGCTTGAGCGTGTTTACAGGCTGAGGAGTCCAAGCGATTGGAGAGATCAGAGCTACGAACAGCATGACAAAAGATCAACTATAGGAAAAATGTGCAAAGTCCTCTGAGTGACAGGGGATTAAATGCAATATTGAAAGCGACTTCTTTGTCTCCAAAACAAGAGAGGAAGTTAAGGATGAATAACAATAGTGCAGGTTTGGATGTGGGCATGAAAAAAGTGGAATTGTCAAAAACTCTTATTTTGGCAAAAACACTTTAAAACTGTTGTAAGTTTTAAACGCCAGACCCTGAATGCACAACTGCCGCGTTCTCAGAAGCGCACGAAGGACCGGCGAGATCGCATCGGAATTCAGGTGTGCTCCGCATCCGGCTCCCGAACCTGACTCGGCGAGGCGGACGCCCCTTGGCGGTCTTCGGACGCCCCTTGGCGGTCTTCCGACTCCCAGAACGGAGACCCAGAAGAACCGGAGCTTCCGCGAGTATCTCACCAAGTAACTCTACCCATCCTGCCCTCCGGGCTGGAAGGCCCCCAGAGGACGGCGTGATCCCCGGCATTCTTCTCGCTCCTCCGCGGCTCTGAAAGCAGCGAGGCAGGTACCCGGGGGCGGCAGGAGTCACGGCCGAAGCGCCCGCGGGAAGCCTCCAGAACTCGCTCTGCACATTCATTTCGATTCTGCTCTTCGCTCCTTCACCTGGAGCGCGTCGGAGGCGGCGCTGAGCAAGGCTACACTGCAGGACGCCGTCCGCTGGAAACCCGCAGCAGTCCGGGAAGGCGCAGAGCTCCCAGGGCCGCTCCCGTCCACGGACGAACGCGCAGCAGCCGTCACCCCGGTTTTGGCCTCCGCGCCTTGCAGGAGCCCACCCCGACCGACTCCGACAAGCCCGCCCCCTCTCCCCCGCAAGAAAACGATTCTCACTTTTCATTGGCTGACCCTGGCGGAGGGGAGCCCCTGCTTCATTTTCATTGGCGGCCGCTGCCGTCACGTCCTCTTGCCACACCCACCTGCCCGGCGGCGCCCAGTGAGCGTCGTGGGAGAAAGATTTACCTAGGGCGGCGGCGGGAGTCGCGCGCATCCAGCCCGGGAGGTCCTTCCTCCCCGCCCCACTGCGCCGCGGCCCCCGCCCCGCCCCCTGGCCCGAGGCCCCGCCCCCGGCCCGGCCGGGTCCCGCCCCTCCCTCCAGAGAGGGCGGGGACCAGGCGGCGGCCGCAGTCGCAGGAATATGCTGGAAGCCGGCGGGCGGACGCCCGGGCGGTGCTGAAGGGACAGTTCCCGCCGCCAAACTTGCCCCGCGGCGGCCGGGAGGGTGGGGCGGCCCCCGACCCCGCGGGGGCACGTGAGCGATGGAGACCATCTGGATCTACCAGTTCCGCCTCATCGTGATCGGGGACTCCACGGTGGGCAAGTCGTGCCTCCTGCACCGCTTCACGCAGGGCCGCTTCCCCGGGCTGCGCTCCCCCGCCTGCGACCCCACGGTCGGCGTGGACTTCTTCTCCCGCCTGCTGGAGATCGAGCCCGGCAAGCGGATCAAGCTGCAGCTGTGGGACACGGCGGGGCAGGAGCGCTTCAGGTAGGGCCGCGGCGACCCCGGGGCACCCCGGGGACCGCCCCCGCCCAGCTCGGAGGAGGCTCCGGCCCTTCCCTCTCGAAAGTGCAAACACTCCATCCTCGCTTCCCCTTTGCCCCTCCTCTTCCAGGGACGACTTCCTCCTCCGCAATTTCTCACTTCTTTCTTTGGCGCCCATTTCCTGCGCCCTTCCTTTCCCGCCCGAACCGGGGGGGGGGGGGGGGGCCCAGTCGCGGACCCCCTCTTGCCCCGCGCTCTCTGCCCCTGCGGATGTTGGGACCCCCAAGTCTTCGGCACCCCTTCCCCTGCCGCCTGCTCCCCAAACTCGGCGGGCGCCCTCGCTGCGCACACCCTGACCCGGCCCCCCGCTTCCGAGCGCCCTTTCTGCACCCCGCTCTGTGCGGCCCGGGGAGGACTGCAAAAGTGGGGTTCCCACGTCGGTGATCGGTCCTTCCGGCTCGACGGCGAGCGCCGCTCCCGCCCAGCCTGCCCGAGCTCCCTGGGCACGGTACAGAGAGGGAGGAGGATGCGGTAATGGTTGGAACACCTCGCGGCACCGAATGCGGTCATCAGAAATGCTGGGCCATGTGACCCGTGGGAATGTGTCTTAGGTGGCAGCTGGATGGAACGGCAGGGACACAGGCACAGCGTGGTGGTGGAAGGGGGGTGAGGGGGGGTCCTTGTTTTGTTTAGTTAGGGCTCAGTTGTCTTTAGAAGTTGCTCATCGTTGGTGGTTTAGTGGAGAAGAGAGAGACACACTGAGATTTTGTCACGAACTTTTCCTGTAGGGGATTGATAAGGGGTGCCTAACGTTCCAGGGTGCTAATACGTCAGAAAATGCGATCTGAATAGAGAAAGAGGGCTCCAAATGAAGAGTCTCATTCCAATGTTCACGGAGACCCTGAAGGAACGATTTTGCAAAGACAACTCAGGTTACGCAAATAAAAATTAAATGTGATTTGTTCGCATTTCCTGGATATTTAAGGCTGAACCGCCTAATAAAGCATATTTTTAAATTCTAGGAGTTGAGGACACTCTTTTTTTTAGAGAAAGGTAGGAAATTTGATACACTGTAATGTTTTGGATTGTGGCTTTTTTGTTTTTGTTGTTTTTTTTTTTTTTAAGATTGCACTGTCACCTGTAACTCACTTAAGCAAGCATTTTGCAGTCTTTAGCAAGTACTCGGCTTGTGAAACGCAGGAATCCATGAGGGGACTTCCCAAACGTGGCTTCCCCTCACCAGCCCCAGCTGGTCCCTTTCCAAGGAGATCGGCCTCTTCTGTGATAGAGGATGTACCAACTTTTAAAGTTCTGGCTTCCATTCCCAGCTACACGCCGATTCAGACAGATGATAAGTGAACCAACTGCTTAGCTCGCTCAGACCTTAGTTTTCTCCTATGTATGAAGTGGAAAGATGATAACACCAGCCTTGCAGAGAGATATTAAAGCTTCCTGTTTAATTAGAGTTCCATGAAGAATTTTGTTTTACCCTTTGGGGAATCTTTTCTTTCTTTTTTTTTTTTTAAACATTCAAACAATTTATTCAGCCATATTAAAAATTGACTAGATGAGATTGGGAATCCTTTTTTTAGTTAAAATAAGGTTTCAGATATCTGATTCCTCATCTATAAAATGGTGTCATTACGATCTCTTAAGATTCCTTCCAGTTTTACCATTTGTTTTTAAGATTTTTATTTATTTATTTGACAGAAAACGGGAGGGGGAACACAAGCAGAGGGAGTCGGAGAGGGAAAAGCAGACTCCCCAGCGAGCAGGGAGTCCCATGGGGGACTGTATCCCAGGACCCTGAGGTCAAGACCCAAGCTGAAGGCAGAGGCTTAACCCACTGAGCTACCGAGGCACCCTCCAGTTTTACTTTTAAGACTGATTGCAAATTCCTGTCCTTGGCATCTCCGTCAGAGATGAAACTTTAGATATTTTGTGGTCCCCAAAAAAAGCGTTTACTAATAGCTCTTGCTTTACGCTCTGAAATGAATATAATAAAAACATATTCTTTATGCCTTAAACTCCTAAAAACTAGTGAGTTGCAACTACAAGAATCATAAGTAGTAAAATCTTATTGTATTTAATCATTTCCTTAAAAGTTGCCCCTCAACTTATTGACAAGATAGTTAAGGATAATTAATTTGTTAGAGTTTAAAGTCCTTTCTGCTAAATAGATCATTGTTTTTAATGTCTTTGAGCACATGTAAATAGTAATTCGTTGTATATACATTATTAAAACCAGAGTACCTCTCCCATAACAATACAAGGACATTTAGGGAATGTTTACTGACAATGAGTCATGCTTTGTTTTGTCTGGCTCTTTACCAAAGATATATTCATAAATACATACGTATTTCAGTAGCTACCTCCAAATACTTGATTTTCTGTTAAGCAGAATATTTTACCATATAAAACAACCATTGTTAAATCATTCTGTATCTTTATCTAAGAACACAGATAACATTTTGAATAGTAAATATCCTACACATTTTATTTCATAGCAAGGTACTAGAGTTCATGAAGATATTAGCCATATCATATCATTAGGAATTCATGGGAAATTTTATATTTGAAGGTTTATTATTGATTGGCTACAAATTAGCAAAAAAGGAATCTTTTTTTTTTTTTTAAGATTTTGTTTATTTATTAGACAGAGAGATCACAAGTAGGCAGAGAGGCAGGCAGAGAGAGATGGGGAATTCCTCAGGCTCCCTGCTAAGCAGAGAGCCTGATGCAGGGCTAGATCCCAGGACCCCAAGACCATAACCTGAGCCAAAAGCAGAGGCTTTAACCCACTGAGCCACTCAGGCACCCCAAAAAGGAATCTTCTTTAGATAACTCAGGGTGTAGCTTGAAAGCGTTAAGAAAACAGAACAAAATAATGAGCTGATATTTATTGCCATACTTAGCCTTAGTTTTCTAACCCCAAGCTTGAGATATAATCAACACATAAAGCCTTAATTTTCAATGTTTAGATTAACACATGCTAGAAGACATAATTACTTGCAAAAAATAAGAACGAACAAAAGATCAAAGCAAAAATGGGCTTACAAAAATAATATATGTGAGTGTACCATAAATTGTAATATTCTTATTGACACTGTGTTAATGACAATAAATGTCAAATTCCTGTATTAAGGAGAGTCAAAATTACAGTCCCTTCGTTAAAGATGAAAATGTATTTCTCAGGTGTAAAAGTCTCAAGGTAACTGGTCTGTGTTGGTGGAGGGACTCTGCTCTGAGCCATCATTCGGGTACCATTCTTTTGAATTTTCTGCCAGCCCTAAGATATTATCTTCTTTGTGAACACTGTGTTCCGGCATGAGGGACAGGGGAAAAAAACCAAAACGTTAAATCAAACAATGTTCCTTTTTTTTTTTTTTTTTTTTTTTTAAGTAGGCTCCATGCCTAATATGGGGCTTGAATTCACAACCCCAAGGTCAAGAGTTGCGCGCTCCAGCGAGTAGGCCAGCCACCCAGGTGTCCCAGCAATGTTCCTCTTAAGCAAATGAGACCACTGTGGGACAGATCACTTCAGCTCTAAGTTCGCTGAGAAGAAGTTAGTTCCAAGACCACAGTTAGGCTGAGCCACCATGTATGTGCCCTTGAAGAAGGGAAGGTGGGTCTGGCATTGTGGATTTTGCAGGGAAACTAGCAAACCCCACTTTCACAGTGGACAAAGTTTAGCAGGAAAGGAGGCAAGACTATCCTAAAACACAGTTTTAATAAAGATAAATATTAGAAGGTGCTAGAAGTGTGGAAAGCATCAACTATAAGGATAAAAATGTTGAACTTCCCATGGAAAGCGCTTAAAGCAATATGAAGATAAAATGAGATAAAGAAATAGCTACGTTGCCTTGTAGGGATAGGAGATTTCACAGCTTCAATCCAGATTTTGCTTTTTATTTCTTGTTGTCTGATCTTTGGGGTGTTATGGTTACAGCGAGTGATTATAAAGCTAGCTATAGGGGCACCTGGATGGCTCAGTGGGTTAAAGCCTCTGCCTTTAGCTCAGGTCATGATCCCAGAGTCCTGGGATCAAGCCCCGCATCAGGCTCTCTGCTCAGCAGGGAGCCTGCTTCCTCCTCTCTCTGCCTGCCTCTCTGCCTACTTGTGATCTCTGTCAAATAAATAAATAAAATCTTTTTTTTTTTTTTTTTAAAGCTAGCTATAAAGAGAATAGGATATTCTTGGTAGAATGCTTCTCATAGTGTGTCCTGCCGCACCGTTATCCCTTGTGATTCTTTTTTAACAAGGAATTCTGTGCCCAGGTAAATTTGGGAATCCCTGAACTCCATGTATCACTCTCTTAGAAACTGATATCAAAGGCTCCCAGAAGTCATGCAGCAAAGAAGCCCGTTTAACTTTGATTAAACCATCATGTCTCAAATTTTATTTTTTTAAATATAAAAATTTACGCTAACTCATGCTGGAAGGAGTGTAACCCCAGAGAGGCTCCACGGATGAGCTCCTGTGGTCACATCCTTGGAGCAGAACCCCTGAACTTCTGAGGTGTAGAGCGACGGCGGACCTTCTGTTGTTCCTTTACCAGCAAATTAGCAAAGGGCTTTAAGTAGCCAGTGCTGCTGAGGGATAGCCCTGCCCTCCACTGGCCCCCAGCATCTGCGGGAACGTTCTGAGCCTCGCCCCGCCCTCCATGTGCCTTATCGTCTCTTTTTCTATAGCACCTCTTCTCTAGATCTTTCTCTTCCTGTCGTGTCCTACCTCTCCTTCAGTGGCTTATTTTCCCCACTACCCTCTCCTGTCTGTCCCTCTCCCCCTTCCTCCCATCCTCTTTCTCCTTCCTTCTCACCGCAGAGTGTCTCTTGCTCGCATTTCATTTTCTCTGTCCCGCTGGCTCCCTTATGTCTCTGCTGCCTCCCTCCCCTCAAAATACGCATGTGAATAATGTTTAAATGTGGCTTAATTTGCCTCTGAAACCAATAATACATGATATGTTAATTCTTGAATTTAAATTGTAAAAAGATAAAAAAAAATTAAAGTGGCTTAACTTACATTCTTTGTTTTTTAATTTTTTTTTAAGATTTTATTAATTTATTCGACAGAGATCACAAGTAGGTAGAGAGGCAGGCGGGCGTGGCGGTGGGGGTGGAGCAGGCTCCCCGATGAGCAGAGAGCCCGATGCAGGGCCCGATCCCAGGACCCTGTGATCGTGACCTGAGCAGAAGGCAGAGGCTTAACCCACTGAGCCACCCAGGCGCCCCTTAAGAGAACGTTTTGAATGCTCAAACTAAATTGCTTCATTTTGGTTTTGATTCCTTCCCTCTTGATTGCAGTTCGTAGTCTTCAAGAGAACAAGATTTTCCAGTCCTGGATCCATGGGTTCATAACAGCATGTGCCACAGAGCGGAAGTTGTCCGCAATTAAGTGCCACAGTCAGCACAGTCTCCTGTCGGTCCAAGTTTTTAGAAACAGTAAAAGCAATGCTCTATTTGTGTTGAGTCATCAGATAAAATAATGTCTTGGTTTAAATTATTTGTGCTGTAGGGGTGCCTGGATGGCTCAGGTCAGGATCCTGGGGATCCTGGGATGGGGCCCTGCACGGGGCTCTCTGCTTAGCAGGGATCCTGCTTCTCCCTCTCCCTCTGCCCCTCCCCCTCCTTCCGCCCCTCCCCCTCCCTTTGCCCAGCCTGGCACTTATGCTCACTCCCACTCTCAAATAAATACATCTTAAAAAAAAAAAAAAAACTAAAAATAAAAGTAAATGAAAATTTCTACCCCACACACTCTACCTGGCTTATCACGAAACATCTCATTAGGGTAAAAATCACTGTTTTCTGAAAGGAACGTAATAAATGTACTATTACTATGTAATAAAATACTGGTCTAACCTTCAAGAGTCCCAGAAAAACATGAAGCAAAGTTCAAAGTATGTTCTAAATTTATAAGTGTATTTCTAGTTTAAGCTGTAAAATAATTTCGAAATACAGGTGAGCCATTGTGTATATAAGAGTGAGTAAGCAAGCATTGATGGCTAGCTCACATATTATTTTAGTTTGGCTTAAAATCTTAACAGTGTTCTCTTGAACATTCTAAAATGTAGTAAAGTTTTTCTGTTTTTCTTCCTATGGTAGCGATTTAGGAACAACTTGCTAAGTCCAAACTGCTTTACTGGCGGCAAGTCTTTAAGACCACCAGCTGGTATCAATAGCAAGGATATAAAAAAGCCATCAAAATAACTCAGTGCCAACAAAATACTGAGGTGAAGGGGCAGAGACTTCTTTTTTTTTAATATTTTATTTTATTATTATTTTTTATTAACATGTAATGTATTATTTGTTTCAGGGGTACAGGTCTGGGATTCATCAGTCTTACACAATTCACAGCACTCACCATAGCACATACCCTCCCCAATGTCCTTCACCCCGCTCCCCCATTCCTCCCACCTCCCTCCACTCCAGCAACTCTCAGTTTGTTTCCCGAGACCAAGACTCTCTTAAGGTTTGTCTCCCTCTCTGGTTTCCTCGTGTTTCATTTTTTCCTTCCTTACCCTAGGATCCTTTGCCTTGTTTCTTAAATACCACCTATCAGTGAGATTGAATGATTGTCTTTCTCTGATAGGCTTATTTCACTTAGCATAATACCCTCTAGTTCCATCCACATCATTGCAAATGGCAAGCTTTTTGAGTTTTTTGATGGCTGCTTAGTATTCCATTGTATATATACACCACATCTTCTTTATCCATTCATGTGTTGATGGACATCTAGGTTCTTTCCATAGCTTGGATATTGTGGACATTGCTGCTAATAACATTTTGGTGCACGTGCCTCTTCGGATCACTACATTTGCATCTTTGCGGTAAATACCCAGTAGTGCGATTGCTGGGTCATAGGGTAGCTCTATTTTCAACTTCTTGAGGAACCTCCATGTTGTTTTCCAGAGTGGCTGTACCAGCAAGGAAGCTGAGACTCCTCTTAGGCTTGCTTCCATGTTACTTATGTGGTGAGTGAGTTGGAAGTCATGTGCAAAATGTCTTGGCAGAGCCATGCTCAGAAGGTCACCAGTGACTTTTCTTGGCAAAATGTGATCTTTCTCTATGCCTATTTTTTTTTTAATTCATTTATTTATTTTTTAGTTATCTCCACACCCAATGTGGGGCTTGAACTCATGGCCCCTGAGATCAAGAGCTGCACACCCTTTCAACGTGGCCAGCCAGGAGCCTTATTAATATTTTTTTTCTAATTTTTATATGATTGGGTATGGTTTCTTTTTAAATTATCTTGCTGTACTAAGAATGTTAAAAGTGGTTTTCCTTCTGATTTTTAAGTCTTTGTAAGTATATTTCCTTTTCGTAGGACTTACTGGCCTACAGCCTCACGCAAGGCTTAGGGACAACCTTAATAACAGATTCCTGCATCAGAAATACAAAAGAATGGTGTGGGACCCAAACTGCACCCTCCCTGAGAAACGATTGAGAAAGCATACTCCAGACAGGAGTTAGGTGATATTAAGAACTTACTGGCGTGATGAAGAAAAGATATAATTTCTTAAATACTAGATATTGCCTTTTGTTTTCCTTCAATGTAGCATTTTGCAGAGTGATGTTAATAGGTGTAATTTGAGAAGAGGCTTCCTTGATCAAATAATATGGGAAATGTTGGGCTGTTGCAGGATTCCTCAGTTTCTAATCTACGGATATAGTAATATATATTGGGAATCCCCAAGGTAGATGTGGTGTTTCCCTAACCCAGAGTCCTTTTACACAGGGCATTTTATTTTATTTTATTTTATTTTAAGATTTTTATTTGTTTGTCAGAGGGAAAGGGAGAAAGCAAGCACCAGGAGGGGTGGGTGGCGGGCAGAGGGAGAATCAGGCTCCCCACTGAGCAGGGAGCCCGAGGTGGGACTCGATCCCAGGACCCCGAACTTATGGCCTGAGCTGAAGGCAGACACTTAATCGACTGAGCACCCAGGCGCCTCTACGCGGAGCAGTTTAGGAACTGGTAGGTCAGCAGGTAGCTGGAGCACTTCAGGAGACAACACTTCAAAAAAAGAAAAAAAAAAGTATGAGCAATTCCTTAAATTTTAGGAATATATTGAGAATCTCTCCCAGTTTCTTTTTTCATGTGATTCTCCATGTTCCTTTTTGCTGCTGCTCCTGTGTATGATGTCATCCGATTTCCCCTCTAAAACTCTTGATGTTTTTAGGAAAAATCCAGTATCCCTTCAGAATCCCTTGGTTTGTGTCCCCTCAGTCAAAAATAAGAGGTGATCTTCCTGACTTCTAGCCCTTTGTCACACTTTGACTCAGATCACATGGGACCTTCGGCATTTGTTTTAAACACAGAACCTCCCAGTGGTAATCACTAGAGAAACTGGAAGAAAGGTAAAGGAGCAAATGGATGAAACTTCTTAATTTCAGATTGTTTAGGTACGAAAGAGCTACCGTAGGAAGGCTGTGGGAAAGCGAATGTCAGTGACGCAGATAGGAGGTGAAACTGAAGACCGATTTGCTAGAATAGATGGATAGACTGTGGAAAGAGGAATTACAAGTGAGAGAGAAGATGCTGTTTGCTACATAGCAGACAACCATTGGCAGCAAAGAAAATTAGTGAGGAAGGGAGCCGGGGGATAGACACGTGAAAGAAGGCACAGAGGGGCCCCTAGGGGCTCAGCTGGTTATTCACCTGACTCCAGTTCAGGTCATTATCTCAGAGTTCTGGGATCGAGCCCCACATCAGGCTCCGCATTCAGCAGGGAGTCTGGTTCTCCCTCTGCTCCCCCTGGTCATGTTCTCTCTCTCTCTCAAATAAATAAATAAAATCTTTAAAAAAAAAAAAAAGTGCTGTAGGGATCAGCCACACTGTGGTCAGCATACTGGCCATTTTACCCATAAATAACTGTAACCACAGGACCGGGAGAGAACAGACAGGGGATCTGCTAATAGCAGACTCAGTTGTTAATAATACAGTTAATGTCCAGAACGGCTTTAACTTGCCCCAGAGGTTATAGCTCCTGGGTGGTTTGCTCAAGGACCCTGTTCTCTTAACTGTGTGTTCCGAGCTCTTTCTGCTGCACCAGGCCTCCTATCGTGATGGAAGAGACTTTTGCTGCACGCTGTGAAGTTTCTGTCCTGAGAAGTACTTTGTGGGCACACAGCCACCTCCCCCCGACCTCCATCTTTTCTATACCCGCGTTAGTTACCGGCTCCACCCAAACTGTAATTTTACTGCTGTGTTCAGAAAACAGGGGGGAAGTAGCTTTGCACACAGCAGCAGTACTGATCACTGGCAGCAGACAGCTGTGGCTGCACGGACCCTTCCCCCGCCCCCATGCAGTGCTCCCTGGCTGCACTGCTGCACTCAGCGGCAGGAACGAGCCCAGTCGCTGCTGTGGACAAGCCTGTATGATGTGTCCCCCCTCGTTAGACAAGGAGAGGCTTCGGGTCCCGCCCAGAGCTAGCTACCAGCAAATGCTGGCCCAGGTGACCTCTGATTTCATAAGTGCCACAGAGTAGCTTTCCAGTCCTTCAGCCCTGTCCCCTTTTGTCCTAGAGAAATAAAATCAACCAGGATGATTTCCTTGTGGAAATCCAGGCACTGAGTCAGCTTAACTGTTTGTCCAGCACTAGATCTAATAACAAATAGAAACATAAGTAGGAGGTGGGGGTGTCTGGGTGGCTCTGTCAGTTAAGCGTCCCACTCTTGGTTACAGCTTAAGTCAAGATCTTGGGTCATGGGATCAAGCCCCTCATAGGGCTCTGCGCCCAGGAGGAGTCAGCTTGAGATTCTCTCTCTCTCTCTCTCAAATGAATAAATAGAATTTTTTCTAAAAATCAGTAAGCTATAGTCTCACTTTCAAGGTCCATGCTGTCCCTCGACGGTACGGACTATGCTGCTGGAACGAAGAGACTGCCCGAATCTGGCTTCTTAAATTTTGCAGGGCTTTTTGCTCCTCCCGTAATAAAGTGGACGATCAGGGTGGCTTTGCCTCAGGACCAGCTTCCAGGATTCTTGTCACTGTTTCCCAGTGAGCTGGAAGGAGGGGGAGGAGGCCAACTGCAAATGGCTTCTCCGAGGGGTTGGATGGCAGACTGCACACACGACTTCTCCTGTCCCATTAATCTGGATTTCATGACGTGACCATAGCGGACTGCAAGAGAGCTGGGGAACACAGTCTCTCCCAAAACTTGGGAGTTCTGCCAGGAAAGGAAGACAGGAAGAGCACAGCCTGGGGAACAGTTGTCTTTGTCCGTGAGTTGTAGCTAGAAAGATAATAATCAAATTTTTGCAATAAGGGCTGATAAGTATGAAAGTCAGTTCCAGCGGCAGAACAAGGGGAGGCATCATCCTCCGTACCTCGGGCGAGGGCCCATTTCAAAGGATGGATCCCAGAGAGGCTGGTCCTTGATGCTGGGACGTGAAGGATGTGTGAGTAGAGGGGGAAGGAACAAACGGACCAACTACAGCAGAGAAAGAAGTGGCTTCCGGTAATGATGGCAAATTGAACACCTGTATCCATTCTAGACTTTTTTCCCTGAACTCTCACTAAATGAGGATAGCTTTGTCTTGGAACCATAAACTCTCATCAAGGAGAGTTAGGTAAGGAGACAACAGCACCAAAGTTTGGGAAGCAGGAAAGCAGGTGGAGGGCTGGTCAGTGAATTAGCAGATTCAAGAAAACGGGCTTCTAAGCAACGGAAGGACAAAAGCTAACAACCAACCCAGTATATTCCGGTATATTCCATTGAAACTCCAGATACTTCTGGAAGTAAGAGTGCGAAAATAAGAATCATTGATTGCCAGTCTGGTTAAGAAAGTTTGGGTTCTCACATCCCTACCACCATCCCACACACCAGGTAAAATCCTCTCCCCCCACATTGGCAAAAACTGGAAATTTATCCTTGGGAAAGTTAAGTCTTCAGTTAGAAGAACCAGGCAGAGTTGAAGTCAGTCTGCCTTATTAAAAATAAGGGCGTTTAGTGAATGCGTGCTTGTCCGATGCTAATACAGTCTAGTTCTCTCACCTCTCCCCTGCTCAGCTTCCAGAACGCTGCCATCAGCCAATACCCCCCACCTTCAAACATTGGTGAAACCATTTCTGTTCTGAAGGATCTGACCAGCCCCAAAGAAGAAATGTAAGGTACCAACTTGAGAGATCCTGCAACTAAGTGATCCAGCCTCAATTTCTGGCCATGGGGCTTTTGGTGTCAATGCAAGACTGCAAGAAATATTAGAGGGGACCCTGGGTGGCTCAGTCGGTTAAACTTCTGCCTTTGGCTCAGATCATGATCCCAGACTGGGATCGAGTCCTGCATCGGGCTCTCTGCTCAGCAGGGAGCCTGCTTCTCCCTCTCCCTCTGCTGCTCCCCCTGCTTGTGTGTACTCTCGCTTTCTGTCAAATAAATAAATAAA
Source organism: Mustela nivalis (assembly GCF_964662115.1). Taxonomy (NCBI): domain Eukaryota; kingdom Metazoa; phylum Chordata; class Mammalia; order Carnivora; family Mustelidae; genus Mustela; species Mustela nivalis. The sequence continues at coordinate 12,860,638 of NC_139028.1, forward strand.
ATCTTTAAAAAAAAAAAATCAGCCCAGCTTCTTTATCATTCTTCCCATTCATATGAGGGGAGCTTGTTACTACAGCAAGCCTGGCCTATCTTCACAAACACACAGGATAATTATAAGCCTAGAAAAGGTTGTACAGGGAAGAAGTCACAGTTTATTTCAGGGCTTGGCAATGAAAAGAATGCCTGTGATCAGAAAAACACAAATGCCAAGGAAGGATCTGCCTAAAATTATGATGTCATGATACTGGCTGTTGGGGGTTGGGGGAAAGGAAGGATGTGTGGTAAGTGCGCATGTCACTTTGATGAAAACACGAGCTTAGGAAAAAGGAGGGGCACCTGGGGGGCTCCGTCGGTGGAGCCACTGACTCTTGGTTTCGGCTCAGGTCGTGATCTCAGTTGTGGGACTGAGCCCCGCATCAGGCTCTGTGCTCAGGGGGACTCTGCCTCTCTCCGTCTCCCTCACTCTTCTGCCCACCCCCATCCGCGCGTGCGAGTGAGCTCTCTCTCTTGCTCGATCTCAAATAAATAAGTAAAATCTTTTTCAGAAAAAGAGGGAAAAGAACATGAACGGAATCTGTTCAAATGCCTTGAAAATGAAAGCCCCATCACTTCAGAGACAGCGATGTGGGGAGCTACACAAAAGCACACGAGACAGAGCAGTGCAGAGAAGATTGTGTGGAAACAGATATAAGTCACAAAAATGGTGGAGGAATTATAACCCAAGAAAAACTATTCTTTTTTTTTTTTTTAAGATTTTATTTATTTATTTGACACAGAGAGGGAGAGGTCACAAGTAGGCAGAGAGGCAGGCAGAGGGGGCGGGGAAGCAGGCTCCCTGCTGAGCAGAAAGCCCGATGCGGGGCTCCATGTGGGGCTCGATCCCAGAACCCTTAGATCATGACCTGAGCCGAAGGCAGAGGCTTAACCCACTGAGCCACCCAGGCGCCCCAAAAAACTATTTTTTAGTTGTGTTAGATTACATAATGCTCGGTGTTATATGGAACATAAAGTAATCATGAGAAGATGGTCATTGTCTTATTTTTATTTGGCAGAAGAATGCCAGAAAGCGTTGGAAGTGCGTGCTGAAGTCTTCGATGTTTTCTGGTAACACACTGAGTAGAAAATAAGCATCCCGTCATTATCACCTTGCGGACAGTTAGCGAAGCTAGAAACAAACCGTTCCCATTCATTTCCAAATAAACTCTTCCGATTTTCACATATAACTTGTTCTACTTTCCGGAAACCACTGGAAACTACAATTTGAATCCCTACCAACTGTAAAAGAGCAGTTTTTGAGAAAATGTGGATGATTTCACCTATATGCTTATAAGTATATGCAGTTATTCAGCCCATTTCTCTCCTTTTGGCTTCGCAAATCCCTGCTGTATAAATAGCAAAAGGAGAAAAGCTTTTTGGTATTTCTCTGTTCCGTTTGCTCTGCATTTGCGTGCTGCCTTGGCACAGTCTGACAGTAGGAACTTACTCAGCTGTGGATGTGTTCCTTTACAAATACTGCGAGAACTGCTCGTGCCCAGGTAGACACTGGGGAGACAGCAGTCCAGAAAAACCGACAGCAATCCTTGCTTTCGTGAAACTCATCTGCTAGTGGAGGAGTCAGTCTCTAACCACATAAGCTGGAAAACTACATAGGGTGTCGGTGTTAAGTGCTGTGGAGGAAACTAGAAGGTAAGAGGCGAATAGAGCGTTGTAGGAGCTGGAAAGACCTCACTGTCATCCAGTGAGGATCTCTCAGAGAAGGAAAACAGAAGGTGGTCGTGGGAATTACATACAGTCAGAGAGAGACTGTGGCTCGTGAGGTGTTGTCAGTAATGCACTTAGCTTCTTCAACCACAGACTTGATCTTTTATGCAGAGACCCTGAGAGTACACAAAGAAAAAAGAGTTTTAATGTTTGCATGTATAAAGAAGGATTTCCTAAGTCGTGAGCTCCACATTTCAGAATCTCAGGGCAGAGGAGGGCTGGTAGCCTCGGTGATCATAAAAGGAAGAGGAGAAACTTGTGTTTTCATCTCTTGAAGGCTGTCCTAAGAGCCTGACTCACAAAGCCAAGTGATTTTACCACGTGAAACAGGTAAATACAGTGTCAACACAGTGACCGTTTCCAGAAGGGCAGTGGGAACGTGATGTCATGGTAGAAGGCACGCGCGAGGCTAAGGCATTCGTAGACTGCTTACTGGCAGTAGCCTTTGGCATCCAAGTCCGTCTCTCCTCTAAATGCCAACTTTACAACTGGCAAAGCCACAAGAAGGGCATTTCCAGGATGGAACATCTGGTTTATTTTACTTTTTTATTTATTTTTTTCAGTATTCCAAGATTCATTGCTTATGCACCACACCCAGAGCTGCACGCAGCCCCTGCGCTCCTTAATACCCACCGCCAGGCTCACCCCCTCCCCCCACCCTGGTTTGTTTTCCCTAAGTCAGTCAGCAAGTGCTCTGTACCTTGTCACTTTTTTAAGACGCCTGTGCACATCCAACAAAATTCATATTAATAGCATAAAAGGTTTAGATAATCTGGTCACTCTCAAATAAAATTTTATATTAAGTAATTATAGTAGAAATAATCGTGTGCCTTCCAGGACCTGTAGACTTTTGTCCTTCATATGACAGCAGCGTCTTGTTCTCTGTTTCCTCCAGGAAACTAGTTAACTGTTTAATTTGAGATATTTACATTTTTTAGAATCTCAGTCTCACACGTCATGTGGGCCAAAAAAATTCCAGATTCCCCGAGGCTCTTCATTCACCCAGGAGTGCATCGCTCCCATATTAAGTCCTTTGTTGTAAACGTCAGCAACCCCTGGTGCTATCAGTATCCCTTGTCTACATAGTGTTTTAGGAAAAAGAAAATTAAGAGGAAAATTAACATAAAATAGTTGGCCATTTTTCTTTTCTGAAGCAAAAATAGTGCAAGAATCAACCTTGCAGGGGCACCTGGCCGGCTCAGTCAGTTAAACGTCTGCCTTTGGCTCAGATCATGGTCTCGGGGTCCTGGGCTCGAGCCCCACATCGGGCTCCGTGCTCCAAGAGGAGTCTGCTTCTCCCTGTCCGATTCCCCCGGCTTGTGCTCTCTTGCTCTCTGTCTCTCAAATGGATAAATAAAATCTTTAAAAAAAAAAAAAAAAAAAAGGAATGGTTGAAAGAAAATGTGGTATAGACATAAAATTGAGTCGTATTCAGCCATTGAAAAAAGGAAATTCCGTCATAGGCGACAACATAGGTGAATCTTGAAGACGTTCTGCTAAGTGAAAATAACCAGTTACAGGACAAATACGGCATGATTCTGCATCTGTGAGGCATCTACAGTGATCAGGTGCATGGAACCAGAAAGAAGAGTGGTTCCCACGGGCTGGGGAGAGGGAGAAGGAAGTGAGTTGCAGTTCGCTGGGTATGAAGTTTCGGTCATGCAAGATGAGAAGGTTCTAGAGATGTGATGTACAGTATTGTGCTTACACTTTAAAACAAGAGATGGACCTCTTATATTTTTACCAATTTCAAAAAAGCATGAGTTTTGGCCTCATGTGGATGTGGAAGGTTATAAAACGTTTGTGACTCTGTTTGGTCATTGTTCTCTTGCAAAATACATGTGGACTCTGTCTGGTCTTTGGTTGCCAGCACCAAAAGGGGCTTGAGGAAATCTAAATCTTCACGAAACGGAAGTTTCTAGAAGCATGTCTGAGGCACAGAGACTTGACTGGAAGCTGAAAGGGCCAGGCTTGGAATGAATCAGAAGATCCCAGGAGTTCTGGGCAACGAGAGCCAAAGGAGGCCAGGGTGGTCCTCCCCCTGCTGTCGTCCTCTGTCACCGGGCAGCTCACTGCCATAAGAAGCCCCAAATGGCCAGCCAGCAGTCTCAGCTAATTCCGTAGAAGCATCCCAGCGTTCTCTTGTGAAAGCATTTCTCCCTGGGATACTAAAACCCTGACGTCAGCAGAGTTCAGAGTCACGGGGATTAGAAGCAACAAAAAATTGTAGTGACTCATTAAGTGTAATTGTGAAAGGCCTCATCATCCGACTTCCACCCTTTGTCTCCCAAACCACAGCCTCTGTTTATGAGGAAAACCACCTCGTACTCGGTCCCTCGCGCGTTTAAAACACGTACATTCCGAATCCTGCTGGAATCTTTCAAGCTGTTACCTCCTGAACGTAGGTGTAACTGAGTCTTAACCCGTTCCCCAGTTTTGCAGGGCCAGATGCAGGACAGTGACACGGTAAGATCAACGAACCGCACAGCATCTGCCCATTTCCCTGTCTCTACCTCTGCTAAGTGACATCTTTGGTCTGTAGCACAGTGTGGGATGCCACATCCATGTGTCAGGGGTCCTGTAAGTTCACAGATGGGGGTGCTGGCATGGTTTGAGTCCACATTCCGTGTCTGTTACAGTGGGGACGCGTCGGCGTCCCCTCCATGATGATCGCGCCAGAGAAACATACCATAATCCAGAGTGTCAGTAGCTGCTGAGAAATTGACTTCTGACCAGCGACAGTCTAGGCAAGAGAAAGTCTTTGTCGAGCCCCATCACTGCCTCCATCTCTGTGCCCTGATCACTTTGAGTCTAAACTGGGGTGAAGATACGGACTGATAATGACATGACAGGGTATTTTGTTTCAGCGGTTATTAGGAATGCTCCCCAGAGGGGAGTGGGAGTGAGGACTTGCAGAGAATACCCGCATTCACAGGCCCCAGGCCCGTCAGTATACCTCGCGCCCACCCCCACACCACCCTTAGCCTCTGCTTATGAATTGGTGTAGATCCTCACCTACCTCTTTCCATCTCCTTCTCTGGAAGAAGTACCACAAGACGGCCACAAATGGGAGGGGCTTTCTTTTCCACGAAACTTCAAGTCCGCTGTTGAGTGGGGCTGACTGAGGCCAGCACGCCGCACAGAGGCATCTGTAAGGCAGACGTGAGCGTTCTCCCCCTTTAGTTATAGGGAAATTCCGGTAAGGCCACAGGTTGAGAGGGTCCTGCAAAAGCCAGCGTGCTGGGCACGTGAGTCTTGTTACTCTAGGACTCCCATCCTGCCTGTATACATGGCTTCTGCTTGGTGACCATGTTCCAGCCTGCTGAAACAGGACGCCCAGCTCCGGGGAGCACTCAGATTACACTCTCGCCTGGCGTTCCAGGCAGTTAGTGTCTGTTCAAGCCAGGTTGTAAGTCAAGAACTAGTTCTCAAAAGTATAATGACTCTTGACAAAGAGAGCAGAACTTTATTCCAAAATGCCACTCCTGTAATCGCCCGGCGGAACCTTCCCCAGGCTTGACAGAGCATCCCAGTCGGCTGTGCATACTTCTGGTAGGTGCCATCAGATCTGATGGACCATGGGCCAAGCAGCCAAGCTCCGTGCATTGTACCTTGGGCCAGCCGAAGGGACTTCTCTTGCTTTCTGCCCTATTAAGCTGATAGCCTTTTGGGTCTCCGACTTAATGGGTCAGAGAAGTACCTTCAAATATTATACAAGTGTCCCCCACGATCCAAAAAGGCCCACCAAGTATTAAGCTTTTTTCTTCTTGGTAGCGGACATAAGATGCACAGGTCATCTTTGGAGAGGTTTTAACACCACTCCTCAGATTAAGGGACCACCCTCTCCCAAGAAACTTCACAGAAATTACTGACTGCTGTATTTTCGTGGGATTTATCCTTGGGGTGGATCTATCTGTCTATATTTATTTATTTTTTTTTTTTTTAAAGATTATTTATTTATTTATTTATTTGAGAAAGAGGCAGAGGAGAGAGCATGAGCGAGGAGAAGGTCAGGGAGAAGGAGACTCCCCGTGGAGGTGGGAGCCCGATGCGGGACTCGATCCCGGAACTCCGGGATCATGACCTGAGCCGAAAGCAGTCGTCCAACCAACTGAGCCACCCAGGCGTCCCTATCTGTCTATATTTAATTTATCCGCTCTTCTCTAGCCACTGACGTGCTCATAGAATCTCAGCGACCTTGGTATGAGAATAGAACACTCTGCTAATGGCTCTCAATATTGGGCACCTTTCTCTCTTTTTTTTTTTTTGCACTGCTGGTATCTCTTTCCCTAAAACGTCCTCATTCTCTCTGCCGCTTCTCCCGTTTCTCCAGTGGCCGTGTTCCTGGCTTTACCAGATCCACCACTTACCTCCTCACTAAGAACGGGCGCCAGGCACTTGAGAATCACTGGATATTCGGGGACGTGGCCCCTGCTCACCTTTCACAATTAGCAAACCAATATCCCGAACTCAGAAAGTGGAGGGAGGTGGAGAAGGGTGGTGTGCAAGAGATACTAACTTGAACCCGGTTCATTCTGCCTGCCAGCCTGAGAAACAGAAGGACCAAGCGACCGTCATATTTCCTGCAATGGAGGTATCCAATAAGAGGAGCGAAATGTTCCTCCGGTTCTCTTTTGTGGGGAGAAAGGTTGAAAGGGAAATGCTGTTCCTTCCTATAGTAGAAGTCTAAGTGTGAGAGAAGGGGAGAAGAGTTTCTCCTGATGCCAGCGGTGTTCCTTGGCGGTGTTGAATGTCTACTTGGGATTGGTTATAATTAATTCATGGGGACACCAGCCTGCCTGGTTGAGTGATTTTCCCAGAAGCATTCAGCCGCATGCCGGACTGCTCCAGAGATGAATTTTCCCCGATGAGTGTAGCCGTGGGGGAGGAGCTTGGGAATTTAGGTATTTCCAAGAGACCAATGATAGTGATGTCTCACAGAACAACGAAAGAGGTAAAAATAGGAGGGTATTAATGTAATGGGTAGAGAGTAACAGAGTTACTCAGTAGATTACAAATGTGGATACAGTTTTAAAGTTGCCACTGAACATGGGCTGCAGAGTGTGAGCTTTTGATCAAAAGTAGGCTATAAATCCACAGGTTTGGATGTAGTGAATTTCTTTCTTTTTTTTTTTTTAAGATTTTATTTATTTATTTGACAGAGAGAGATCACAAGTAGGCAGAGAGGCAGGCAGAGAGAGAGAGGAGGAAGCAGGCTCCCCGCTGAGCAGAGAGCCCGATGTGGGACTCGATCCCAGGACCCTGAGATCATGACCCGAGCCGAAGGCAGCGGCTTAACCCACTGAGCCACCCAGGCGCCCCTGGATGTAGTGAATTTCTGATAATGAAAAGGAAGTAGATGAAAAAGGAAGAATAGAGGGGGTGGTTCTTTAGAAACGAGGAGAAGTCGAGTAGCAGAGGTGACAGCAGACAACCCGTCCAGCGACTGGAGTAGAATGACAGGAATTGAGTTGGAAAGCAAAGCAAAGCACTGATGTCTTCAGCACATGGAGAATGACCACGCACTTGGCTGATGACAACAGATGACAGAGCCAGATAGCATATGCCTCAAAGGAGCAGAGAAGTTTTGGGTTTAGAGAGGTTTTCTTTCTGGTTTTGTTTTGTTCTGGTTTGTTTTTTTGGTTTTTTGTTTTTATGACACGGGCTGGGAGAGAATTATCTGGAAGTGGCATTGGGGAAGCAGAAACCATCTCCTCCAGATCCTATAGGAAGAGCAACTCAGTCAGGCTGCAGGGAAGCTGTGTGATCCGGAAATGAAATTACACACAGCAGGTGTCAGGAAAGGCAAGGAGGAGGGAAAACTTTCTGCCAGGAGACATGCCTTTGAATATGGGATAGCAGTCACTCATAATGTAGCTTTCAGGTGTATAAGACCCACTCGGTTTCTTGAATACTCAAAACCAAACTGGGGTGCCGGCCTTGGGGCTCGATCCCAGGACCTGGGATCATGACCTGAGCCGAAGGCAGACACTCAACTGACTGAGCCACCCAGGCACCCCAAAGATAAAATCTTAAAAAAAAAGATCAGATCTTCCACTTGGGAGGAACAAGGATCTGCTGAGTACTTGTATCCCTGAAGCTGTCCCCCGTGAGTCACCTTCCCCATTAGACCAGCATTGTGCTGGATTCAGCAGGCGCCATGTCCCCTTCCCAGTTTTGCCAGAGGGTAACCTCATAACTCTTTTTTTTTTCCCAAGAGTTTATTTATTTATTTGACAGAGAGAGAGAGAGATCACAAGTAGGCAGAGAGGCAGGCAGAGAGAGGAGGAAGCAGGCTCCCTGCTGAGCAGGGAGCCCAATGCGGGGCTCCATCCCAGGACCCTGGGATCATGACCTGAGCCGAAGGCAGAGGCTTTAACGCACTGAGCCACCCAGGTGCCCCTCTCATAACTCTTAATTTTTCTCGTAACACACCTGAGACCAGATTGGAACCCATTCCTTTTTCTCTCCCTTCCTTCTCTTCTTTCCTTCCCTCTGTTTCCCCCCTCCCCTAATATTTTTTCCCCTTTATATCATCCATTCATTCAGTGAGACTTTCAAAGCCCAGAAGGAAATAGTTAAAGTAACCCGCAGCAAGATGTTGTTGCCCACAGAGAACTGCTACTCTCATCAACTCTGCAATTCTTTGTAGGGAGGCCGACCTACATAGTTCTTCTAGGATCTGTACCCTGCTTCTATAACACCTGTGAGAACTTCTGGAGACCTCACTGTGACCCAAGAGAGCAGGTCCAAAGAAAGATAGTTGCTCCGCATCTCCTTCTGTAAGACCTGCCTTTCAAGTTCTGGTTTTCAGTCTATAGGCCTGGCTCTTCCCCTTAATAACTGACAGCAGGGTTGCCCAGTTGTTTTAGGGGAGACCTGTCCCCCCAGGACAACCATATCTGAATCTGAAACCTAACCAGATCGAATTCTAAGCCTAATATCCATGCCCACACATAGAAGCTGAAGATCAAGTTATTACATAGAAAATGACAGGGGTGTCTGTGATCGAGCCCCACACTGGGCTCTCTGCTAGGTGGGGAGCCTGCTTCCCGCTCTCTCTCTGCCTGCCTCTCTGCCTGCTTGTGATCTCTCTCTCTCTCTGTCAAATAATTAAATAAATAAAAGAAAATCTTAAAAATGACAGATGTCATATTGAGACCATTTATTCCAACTAATCATTAATAAGGGCTGGTTTATACTGTACATGGTATCTATTTTGCCATAATTTCATGCTATAGAATAACATGCCAGCTGTATTCCCAGTGTGTTTGCAAAATTAAATACAAAGGGCTAGAAAACATGGCCTTTCCCACAGTGTAAGACATGCCTCTGCCTAATACAAAAGCAGTTCAGCTGCTTTTGTAGTTTTGTGTTCAACCACAAAAGTATGTCTCTATAAATTAAACTAGTGGTAGATTAAACAGGGGGGATAAAAGTAATGCAGACTTGATGTTGGGTAAATTAAAGCTTTCAGTCCAATAATGTAGCCTTAGTTGTGTTTCTTTTAAGGCCCTGCACGCCTGCCTAAATTCACACGTATAAAGATAACTAGCAAAACAGTAACAAGTTATCCTTCAATTTTTTTTTAAGTTCAGCAACTTAAATGAACTACGTCTGAAGCCTGCCAAAGTTGGTGGGAGAATTTTTCTTATTGTCAGTGGCTGCGTAGTGCAGTCGTCCTTGAGAATCTCTCTACTAAGAATTCTGAAGAGGCGGCGCCTGGATGGCCCAGTCAGTTAAACGTCCCATTCTTGATTTCGGTTGAGGTCGTGATCTCAGGGCTATGAGATCGAGCCCCACGTCAGGGGAGTCTTCTGGGGATTCTCTCCCACTCCTTCTGCCCCTCTTCCTGCTCTCTTGCCCACTCTCTCTCTCCAAAGTAAATTAAAAAAAATCTGGGGCCCCTGGACAGCTCAGTCTGTTGAACACCTGCCTTCAGCTCAGGTCATGATCCCAGGCTCCTGGGATCGAGTCCCAAGTTGGGCTCCTTGCTCAGTGGGGAGCCTGCGTCTCCCTCTGCCTCTACCTGCGGCTCCCCCTGCTTATGCTCTCTCTCTGTGTCAAATAAATAGATAAAATCTTAAAAAATAAAAAATAAAAAAAGAATCCTGAGGAGAAGCAGGGAAGCAAATGAAAGGGAAAGAAAAAAGAGGTGGAGTACTTTCTTCACACTCCCACAACAAATGAGGTTTGGGGTATTGGGTCACTGAACTGAGCTGTGATTTCAGCAGTAAGGGTAATGAAGGTACAGAGGAGATGGAAGAGAGTATTGGTTGCCCTACGGACCCCCCCACAGAGATCTTTGGGGGTCAGATGAGCTTCATTAAGGATCATCTCAATGTTCAAGATCGTTGACTGCTCAGAAACTGAGACACGGACCATCTTTGCTTCGTACGACACTTAACACTTTTCCTCCCCGTTAAGATGAATCAGTCCAGTATAACAAATATTAAATGACACCTGTCATTTGCCAGGTAGTATGCTTGTTGGATACTTGAGAAAAGATGACCCTCAAGAGCCTTGAATTGAGTGGGAGACATACCAGCCAATCCGATCAGCACACGGTGAAAACGGATCGAGTCGTAATGGCAATATGCCAGAGGCTCAATGGAGTTAGAAGAAGATTGCCTAAGAGAGGTGGAGAACAGAGCCCAGGAGCAGGGAAGGCTTCTCATATATATGATTTTTGAACTTGTGCTTGAAGGAGAAATAGGAGTTATCGAGGCAGAAAAGGGTAGAAGACATTCTAGGTGGGAAAAAATAACATGTAAAGGCGAGAAATAGAAGAGAGAGTATGGCCTTGCCACCTTGCCTCATGGTTCGATCAGGAAATAAACAGCACATTTGAAGGGTTAACTAAAAGTTTAATGAAGTGGGAAGTGACCATATCTGGAAGTATGGACAAGGTGAAGGACGTCAGCAAAGGATGGTGAGGCATTCAGAGTTAGCAATGACGAAAGCCATTCACCGCCTGGCCAAAAGAGACAGGAAGGAGAATGGATTTCCCAAACCCAGTGGAACCCATTAGAAAGGCGCTTCCCGATGGGAGCCATGACCAGAAACAGGAACACAGCTGCTCTTCAGCCATGGTCTGGCTGAGACAAAGAGAAGAGTGGACGCCCAACCTCTTTCCTCTAGTCTCCGGCTGGTGCTTCCACGGGCTGGACCTCACTGCAACTGGGCAACTTCATCAAATCTTTCCAAATCCCTATTTTTAATCCCAGTAATGTAATAATGACTCTTACCAGATACTTGAACATAAAAACGAATCATTGTAAGTGCAAGATGACATACGATGTAAGTCCTTTTGTCCATTTAAGAATAACCACACTTCAATGTTCTGTCCTTGGATGAAACCAGCTCGCCTGTTAGTTTCAGAGCACTTTTGTCCACTTAAGACACTTCCTGTTTGATTTCTAAGTTCGGGTTAAGTCACAATGAGCTACCTTCACCTTTGATTACGGTGCTACATTGGAAGGGGAGAAGCAGAACGTGTCCTTTGACAACCCGTTTTTCTCCTTATTTTCCAGATCAATAACACGATCTTACTACCGCAACTCAGTTGGTGGGTTTTTGGTGTTTGACATCACCAACCGACAGTCTTTCGAACACGTGAAAGATTGGCTGGAGGAGGCAAAAATGCACGTGCAGCCGTTTCGGATTGTGTTTCTGCTGGTGGGGCACAAGTGTGACTTGGCTTCGCGACGTCAGGTGACGAGGGAAGAAGCCGAAAACCTGTCCGCAGACTGTGGTATGAAGTATATAGAAACCTCTGCCAAAGACGCCACAAATGTCGAGGAATCCTTCACCATCTTGACGAGAGACATTTATGAGCTTATTAAAAGGGGGGAAATTTGTATTCAGGATGGCTGGGAAGGGGTTAAAAGTGGTTTTGTTCCAAATACTGTGCATTCTTCTGAGGAGGCAGTGAAACCCAGAAAAGAGTGCTTCTGCTGACTTCAGATCGGCCAGAGAGCGGCAGTGGAGAGACTGGGGGTCATCTCGGGATAAACACCAACATTAACGGCAGAACAGTCACGACAAAGAGACTCCCGCCTGCCTCCACCCTCCTTCGGAAGGTATTTAATTCAGATCGCTATGCTTCCCTGCTACACGACCACACCGAGTATTTTGTTCAGTTATCAGGCAAAGCAGACAACTTTTTCTTGAAACTTGAGCATCTACAGAGTTACTCCCATTCCCACTTCGTTATCGTATAGCTCACTTTAATGTCCACGTATATCCATAATATCATTTTTCTTGACAATTAGAAATGGGTTTTGGGGGGTATACAGTCCGACCGGAAAGATTATATCAGCCCTTGCATTCTCATGAGTTAATTTGTTGATATGGAATAGTAAAGTGGATTTCAGAGTGCACTGTTGGCTTACAAAGTAAACAATCTCAGACGTGTCTTCAACTGGGACTAAAATAACTTCCTTGTATAAGGTACCGCGTTTTTAACCATTCTGTGAAATGTTTACCTTCCCTTAATTTGCCTGAACATAACAAAATAAGTTTTATACTCCTTTTGTTCTCTTATTTACTGCTCCTGATAATCTGAGTTTTCTAATTTTTAATTTATTGATTAAATTTTCCTCCTGCAGGCACATTGTGATCACAAACTCATATTTCATAACTTACATTTCCATTCTCTTAACCATCCCTCATCGCAGAGGGGCACCAAGCTCAGCCCCTTTCTGAAATCATGGTTTTACTGTTAAAATAGTATCTCCATTTGTTTGAAAACCAAAGTAATATGGTGGAAAGCATATTTAACGAAAAACCAGAAAACCTGGGTCCTAAGCTTGCGGTTTCTGTACCAGTACTTGGGCATGAGTGAGTCACTTAACCTCACTGCATGTCAGTGCTCTCCACTGTAAAATGAGGCTAATAAACCCATTTGTTTTGCTTCGTGGGATTATTTTGAGAATCAAGTGCATCGTGTGAATAGCTCCGTAAAGAAAAAGCATTTTGCAAAAATGAGCCTGGTATCAGCTGCTCCTGGGCATACTATTATTATATGTACAACAGTTGAGAATTTTGTTTTCTCGTGTTCTTTCCTTTCGTGCCCACATTCTGTAGAGGGAGCAGAAGAAGGTGCATGCTTTCGTGGACCTGGGGGGCATCTCTTGGTTTCGTGTATGCCCTCCACCCTCTTGCTCTGAAACACCGCTCCTCCACTGTGGAAATGATAGGGAGGGAAATCCCAGGAGACTTAATTCAATCAGAAGTCGTGTTTGAATGTGGGTTTTGTACATCTTTGAAGTAGGTATTTAATTATATTTTAAATACTTGTACCTTTTCTGGGTTCGTGGAAGTATTTCTAGTAGTGCTTATGGAAAGAAGAATATAAATGATAACATCACTGTAATATCGTGAAGAGTTCTATTGTCAACATTTTTTTGATATCCTTGTATTAATTTCACTCGAGGGAGTTCAAACTGTAATTGATCAGATGAGAAGAGCTGTCCCCCAAACGTGAAGTCATCTATTTTCACTGCGGCAGTTGTAAATCTCAGAAACTGAGTATCTAGCAACAATTTAAAGTACAGGGCCCCTGTGCCTACTTGTAAAGCTAAACTATAAAATATGACTTAACTTTCAGTGGACGCCCTTTATAAGACTAACATTAGGGTAAGACTAATAATCAGCCTAGAGGGTACAATGTGTTCCAAGATTTAGAATAGAACCACAGAGTCCGAAGAAACAAATGGAAATGCAGGGCCCCCCAAAATTGATACTTAACCAAGGTCACACAAAAGCAGAAGCAAGCTAGAACTCTGCCTGGTCAGGGTTCCTTCCGTATCCCTGCTGTGTCAGGGGTGTGTGCACATGTGTGCGTGTGTGGCAAAGCAAAGCGAAAATATGATCCAGCTGAATCTACAAAATACTAAAATTGGGCCATAACAATCTGAACTTATAGAAGAGTTGTTTGTGGTGCAAACAATACTAAAATGAACAGTAACTACAAAGATTGGAGTTCTTTTATTTTTTTTTTAAGATTGTATTTATTTATTTGACAGAGATCACAAGTAGGCAGAGAGGCAGGCAGAGAGAGAGGGGCAAGCAGGCTCCCTGCTGAGCAGAGAACCTGATGCGGGGCTCGATTCCAGGACCCTGGGATCATGACCTGAGCCAAAGGCAGAGGCTTTAACCCACTAAGCCACCCAGGCGCCCCAAAGGTTGGAGTTCTTATGCAAACTTGCCAAATGTCTGTATAATCTTAGCCAGATATTTTTTCCGTATATATATATATATATAGAGAGAGAGAGAGATAGATAGATAGATATAGATATATAAAATAACTGACCTATTTTCTTACACATTATTATGGAAAAGATGGATAATGACGCCAAAATGATAAAAATAGTTGCTCCAGGCAAAACATTTGGACTGTCTTACAAGTCAGATATACTTGAATCAGATGTACTTGAAATTATTTAATTTAAAATTCACTTAATTTAAATATAAACCTATTTAAATTTAAAATTCAGAACTAATAGATGATGTAGCTAATTACCAAACATTTTAAATAAACATGATAAAGAAGAAATGAAAAACCCTCTGATCGTATAATACACTGGTCCCTGACACTTTTCGTCTTGAGTTGCATTAACTCTTTCAGTGCCTGAGTAAATGGGATGGTTCATTAAATGGTAAGCTTAAGCCAAAATGATTTTGTAAACGAAATGCTTCTAAATGTGGCCTTTGTACACCTAAGAGGAGCAATCACGATTTCTTTGAGAGTTTACACTGGGTTTCCAAAAGCCTCCAAGTCCTCCATGATTTTTTTTAGCGGCCACCAAAGTAGCCTTTATTATTGTTAAGATAACTGCCAATCTATTTATCCAACTTTACGGCATCCAGAAACTGAATCTGTGGATTAATAAAATCCTTTTAGGGGTGCTTTTGATTTTATCTTGCCTTGGTTCCATCACGTACAAAGCTTCCGCTGACTTCAAAGTGTGCACTGTATTTGAATAATTTCCTTAGGTCTGACAGAGTCACAAGGATTTGAAAGCCTGAAGACCTATTGCAGAAGCTAATTCATTTGTTCCCCAGTAACTGCCTGGAGAGATTTAGTTGGAAATGCACAGGAAACGTGTAAATCTTTAAGGGGGGAGGGGAGAAGAAGAAGAAGAAAGACTATAAAGGCTTTTAAAGTTAGATCCCTTGAATGTTAATATAGAATACATTCCCAACAAGAAGCTCGCTCTTGGAAATTCCGCAGCTGATAAATAGCCATCTCTATTTCAAAATCTTTCTAAATCCCAGTGTTTTCACCACACTTTCCTGAGCGACCAATCCTCACCTGATCTTAACTAACACTTTTCTCCTGAACTTGGAGGAACTGCTACATGACTTGGTATTTCCATAATCCTAATCACCGATGGAAGTAGACACGTGAGTGCTGAGCTGTGACAATCTGTAACAATCATTGCAGACTCTGATTCACTTACTATGCATGATGATGGTAGAGAATAAAAGAAGAGAAAAGAAAACTTTTGAAGATTACTCTCTGGAAAATTTGTTTGTCTTTTTTTAAATAGTGCCTAAAACATTGTCTTATTGGTGTGCTCTAAAGTGACTAGTAATCAATGATTATTATGTTGAATTAATCCTATTAAATGTGGATTCCATATACATAGTTTAAATTTCTACATTCCACAGAGAAACAAACATGTTTGGCTACAATCATCTCTTGCCAGTTTGTTTTTTTTTTTTTAGAATGACAACCAATGGAAGAAAGACGTGGTCTACATTTTTTTCGAAATGTGTTATTATTGTTATTTGATTTTAAATAATGAATAAAAAGAATGAGAATGAGACCTTGGTTGTCCCAGGACTATTACATTACCCGTCTTTAGTGGTTCTTCCAAAACAGAAGCAAAGATTTAATGTAATTAAATGTGTCCGTGTGTGTGTGTGTGTGTGTGTGTGTGTATTTGCAAATGAAATGCAAATAAGAATGAGATCTGAAATCCCATATATATTACAGAATACCCTGGCCGAGTGTGGGGCAGAACCCCATAATTAATCATTTATATATTTACAGCAAAACACATGAATAACCTGTCTGTAAATAATGTGTCCTCAATTGAGATCAGACTTTTTTGCTACCAAATGAGTTTTCAAGAGCATTGGAAATTTTCAGGGCTTCTTGGGTTTCAGAATTTCAGAAAAGGATCGTGGTCTTTAATTATGCCTTGAAAGATAACACAGAATTTGTGACTTTTCTGTTCTTATTTCATCTTTTTCATACTTCAGCCTTGCACATAGCCAAAGCTCATCAGGTTTTGAGTTGAGCTAATCACACAGAAAAAGATTTCATAGCTTCTACACAGATAACCAGTTACACGTGTAAAATACTTACCACACTTGGCACGTAGTAAGTACTCAGTAAATGTCAACTTTTATTTTTGTTGTTAGTAGTAGTCTTACAACCACCGAATTGCTGAGAAGCAAGTTTTAATCCCCATGATGCGCCAGAAATTAATTGTTGATAATGGCAGTCGTACAGATCACTGCCAAGGGTCATGACTCCCTGTAGTGGTCTGATTCTTAGAATCAGGGGAGAGCGCTTTAGCAGGACAAGCAGAAGATGATACAGTTCTTGGGGACGGCTGGTGTTCCCTGAGAGCATCTCACCCAACGGACAGGTGATCAAATGAGTGTGGCCATTGTGTCTCAGCCGAGATGCAAGAAACAGTCATCACCAGAAGAGTCAGTGCATGTGCCCGGTGCGGTAAGGACCCGGGGCCATAAAGGATTGGGCTTCTTCGTTATGTATAAAATGATTCTCCGTAGCACTGTTTTTTTTTTTTTTTAAGGTATTTTGGAAATAGCTTTACTGACATAGAATTCACGTACTACACAATTCACCCATTAAAGATGTATAATTAGATGGTTTTTCAGATACTCCAAAATGTGCAACCATCACCACAATCCATTTTAGAACATTTTTGTCACCTCAAAAAGGAAACCCAACACCCTTTAGCTATCAACACCTGTCCCAACTCACACCTCCTGAGTCTTTTTTTTTAAATTTACCATATTTTCTTTTTTAAGATTTTATTTATTTATTTGACATACAGAGATCACAAGTAGAGTCAAGCAGAGAGAGAGAGGAGGAAGCAGGCTCCCTGCTGAGCAGAGAGCCTGATGCGGGGCTCCATCCCAGGACCCCAGGATCATGACCTGAGCCGAAGGCAGAGGCTTTAACCCACTGAGCCACCCAGGTGCCCCACACCTGGTGCCCCACACCACAGTGGTCTTAAACAACCACTGAATCTACTTTGTGTCTCTATTTGCCTATACTGGACATTTTATATAAAGGGAATCAAATAATATGTCACCTTTCGTGACTGGCTTCCTTCATTTGGCACGTTTTTAAGGAAGTATCCTTATTCACCTTTTTGTTTTTATAGTTAGCTTTATGCCCAATCTTGAACCTGCAACTCTTAGGTCAAGAGTTGCATGCTCTACCGACTGAGGCAGCCAGACACCCAGTACCACTATTTTAATAAAAGAATCTCCCCTGTGTAAAAAGTATTAGTTCTCTGTACCAAATTTGGGCAATATAGAAAATAGAAGAGGGGCACCTAGGTGGCTCAGTCCGGTAAGCGTCCACCTCTTGGTTTCAGCTCAGGTCCTGCTCTCAGGATGTCAAGCTCTGCGCTCGGGGAGGAGTCTGCTTGTGCCTCTCCCTCTTCCCCTCCCCCACTCACGCTTTCTCTCTTTCTCTAAAATAAATTAATAAAATCTTTTTAAAAAGGAAAGAAAAATAGAAGACAGGAAAATCACCATTAGACCCATCACCTGAAAAATGATTATTACAATATTTAATCTATTTCCTCTTTGTAATAATGCAACCATGTTGTAAAACAGAAAAAAATCTAACAATAGAGATATAAAGTGGAAAGTGAAATTTCCTTTTACCCTCTCCAACTCCATTCCCCTTAAGAGACAATCACTGTTCACAATTTTATATTTTTTTCATGTCTTTTTCCTATGTATTTGTACATAAAATACACACATGATGGGTAAGCAACCCCACAAATGAGATCAGTTATAACCTTGCTCTGTAACTTGCTTTTTGCACATGATAGGGTCTTGGAAATCTCTTCCATTTTGATACAGACTGATTTTGATGGCTTCATAGAATGTCATATATTGTGGGAAATACGATTTATTGAACCACTCTTGATAATAGATACTTAGATTGTTTCCAGTTTTTTGCTACTATAAATAACGTTGCAATAAACATATTAGTGAATGTATTTTTGGGGGAAATGTGTGAGTAATTTTGTCTGATATATTCCCAGAAGTGTGCTGGTTCAGAGGTCATTGCACATATTTTTTTTAAAAGATTTTATTTACTTATTTGGCAGGGAACACAAGTAGGCAGAGAGGCAGGCAGAGAGAGGGGGGAAGTAGGTTCCCTGCTGAGCAGAGAGCCCGATTTGGGGCTCAATCCCAGGACCCTGAGACCATGATCTGAGCCGAAGGCAGAGGCTTAACCCACTGAGCCACCCAGGTGCCCCAATTTGCACATATTTTTAATAGATCCTGCCAATTTCCTTTCAAAAGAATAGTCCAGTGATTTTTCAAAAAAGAGTTTATAAGAACATTTGTTTCCTCAGATCCATTATTAATACCAAATAATGGCAAAATTTTGATATACTGACAAATGATGGGCAAACATTTTCATTTTATTTTACTTATTTTTTAAAAAAGTATTCTTGTTAATTTGCATTTTTCTGTTCTGAGTCTGAGTTGCATTCATAAATTTATTGATCATTTGTATTTCTTTGGTGAAATCTCTCTTAATATCCTTTTTCAATTTTCAATTGGATTATTAGAATTTTTCTTAAAGATTTTTTTAAGGACCATTTTCTATAATATAGACAGAAGTGCTGTGTTTTGTGTGTTGAGATTATTTTATTACAGCCAGGAATAGCCTTTGTATGTTTCTTTTGTTGTAATGTTTTTATTTTTCTTCATATCTTCTAGGATTTATGTCTTCTTTTTAAAAAATTTATGTATTTGACAGAGAAAGCACAGGCAGAGAGAGAGAGAGAAGCAGACTCCCTGCTGAGCAGGGGGTTTGATCTGGGGCTTGATCCTAGGACCCCAAGATCATGACCCGAGCCAAAGGCAGGTGCTTAACTGACTGAGCCACCCAGGTGCCCCTAGGATTTATGTCTTGATTAATAAAATTAATAAAATTCCCTAGCCCCAAATTCTAAAACAGTTTCATACATTTTGCTTTTTATGTTTATACTTTTTTAAATTTTTTTTGAAGATTTTATTTATTTATTTGACAGACAGAGATCACAAGCAGGCAGAGAGATAGGCAGAGAGAGAGGAAGGGAAGCAAGCAGGCTCTCTGCTGAGCAGAGAGCCCGACGCGGGGCTCGATCCCAGGACCCCGGGATCACGACCCGAGCCGAAGGCAGAGGCTTAACTCACTGAGCCACCCAGGCGCCCCTAAATTTTTAATTATTTTTAAACATATAACGTATTTTTAGCCCCAGAGGTACAGGTCTGTGAATCGCCAGGTTTACACACTTCACAGCACTCACCATAGCACATACCCTCCCCAATGTTTATGTTTACACTTTTATATCAGAATTTATTTGTATGGCGTGACATAGGAATTTTTCCTGAATAGTCCATTGTTCTAACGTCATACATTCCTTTCTCCAAACATTTGAATTAACGTCTTTATCACAAAAGATTTATCTATAGTTTGGCTCTCTGTATCGGTGTAGAATCTGTTTCCAGACTTCAGTTCCACTCATTGTCTGTTGTTGAGCTAATGCCACACTTTTCTTTGTTGAAGTTTAGTTTTTTTTTTTAAAGATTTTATTTGTTTATTTGACAGACAGAGATCACAAGTAGACAGAGAGGCAGGCAGAGAGAGAGAGAGAGGGAAGCAGGCTCCCCGCTGAGCAGAGAAGCCGATGCGGGACTAGATCCCAGGACCCTGAGACCATGACCTGAGCCGAAGGCAGTGACTTAACCCACTGAGCCACCCAGGTGCCCGAGTTTAGTTTAGTTTTTTAAGTAGGCTCCAAGCTCAGCACAGAGTCCAGCATGGGGCTCAAACTCACCACCCTGAGATCAAGACCTGAGCTGAGATCAAAAGTCGTATGTTTAACCAACTGAGCCAGCCAGGCCCCGCTGGCTTAAGATTTTAAGTAATTTTCTGTACCCCACGTGGGGCTCGAACTCACGAATTCCAGATCGAGAGTAGCATTCTAGGGGCGCCTGGGTGGTTCAGTCAGTTGAGCGCCTGCCTTCTACTAGGGTGGTGATCCTGGGGTCCTGGGTTCAAGCCCAACATTGGGCTCCCTGCTCAGTGGGGAGTCTGCTTGTCCCTTTCCCTCTATCTCTCCCCGCTGGGCTCACGCTCTCTCTCTCTCTCTCTCTCCATCACTCTCTCTCAAATAAATAAAAAAAATCTTTAAAAAAAAATCACATGCTGCACTGACCACGCCAGCCAGTCACCCTGAATCATTTACTGAAGTTTTAAAACACAGTTTCAGAATGACTGGCCCAATTCCTCCAAGCCCCTCCCATGCCAATCAGCACCCAGACTGTGGTCTCTAAATACTATTTCCCCTTCAAAATAAAAGGCACCAGGGCTCTTTGGTGAAATGGCTGCTTCTCAGTGTGGGGCCAGAACTGAACACAATGAGCCCGTACATCTTGTCACACCAGAAGGCAAGGAAGCGACCCAAGAATACTACGGACACACCAAAAGAACATAGAAGCAAACCTGGAAAGGCTAAAGCTGGGACAATATGAGCATCAAAATGAAAAATAGTGGAGTAAAAGAGTATTAAATATTTTTAAATCAATGAGTTCAAATGACAGTAAGAAAAACTCATATTTCTGGGGTCCCTGGGTGGCTCAGTCAGTTAAGCATCTTGACTCTTCCAAGATGGAAAATGTTCAGTGTAATTATCCTGCCATGGGTGACTGGTTGGTCCCTGTCTAGGGGATCCCCAAGACCACACCCAAGAGAACATGCCACATCTATCTTATAAAAGAGTGTTGTTGTAATTGACGGATCTGAAGGAATCCAGCTCATGAAGGTGAGTCGTGGTCGTGTAGACACTTGGTGCTTCATGGTCTGGCTCTTCACCTCTACCAGTGCCCCAGCTTTATGCCAGAGCTGTTTTTGAAAAGGCATAGAGGGGCACCTGGGTGGCTCAGTGGGTTAAGCCTCTACCTTTAGCTCAGGTCATGATCTCAGGGTCCTGGGATGGAGCCCTGAATCAGGCTCTCTGCTCAGCAGGGAGCCTGCTTCCCCCTTGCTCTCTGCCTGCCTCTCTGCCTACTTGTGATCTCTCTCTCTCTCTCTCTAATAAATAAATATTTTAAAAAATTAAAAAGACACAGAGAAGCACCCATGGCTCAGTCAGTTACAACCTACCCATGGTTTGGGCTCAGGTCACGATCTCATGGATTGTGAGATCGCGTCCCATGTGCCACTCCGTGCTCAGTGGGGAGTTGGCTTGAGATTCTCTCTCTCTCCAACGAATAAATACAATCTTTTAAAAAATATATAAAATAATGATAAAATAAAAAGGCACGCAATTCTGTGCAATCGACGGGATGACTTTAATCAGGAATCCGAACGGCTACTTGTGATTCTCCCACTGGGTCTCACCATAGACTCTGCAATGTCTTTCCTGACCACTAACGGTGGAAGGTCTGGTGATTTATGGTCCAAGTGGTAGGGCCACTTGCTCTGTGGTTTGGACCCACTATGGAGCCCTTTCCTCTTCTGCAAACATGAGTAGGGGTGGGAGCACTATTCTCTGCTGGGGACCAAGTTGTTTTCAGGACTTGAGGTCCACTAGCCTTTGTACTTTCTTCTTCATGGGAAGATGCAACCATCTGTTCTCTAATTTGGAGAGAGTGTCTCAGTGTGCAGATGGTCACCAACCCTCACAAATTCTACAGTTTCACTTGGGCAGGCTCTCTGAGCGTTCTAACCCTTTCTTCTACGATCAGTCCCAGCAGTTCTAGCATTCCAACTTCTTAGTGTGTCATAACTTCTCCGTTTCTGGAGGGCATCCTAAGAGAAAGTTGGCACCATTTCCTCAGGTTCTTGCCAGAGCATGAAATCCAAGATCCCGTGAAAAGGCTCCCAAATCAGTAAAATTTCCCTTATCCAACCCTGTGTCCTGTTACTCAAGCACGTCCAGAAGCCAGTAGACTGTGCAAACCCCCAGCCCATGCCCGCCCCTACGTGCAGACTTACAGTTCCTTTTGGGATGTAGTCTCTTTTCTCCCTTATCTGGCTCCCCACACTCCTGACTGGGTTGCATTGTGACCTAACCCTGGTTTAGGCCTGGAGGAGAAGCATATGCTGCCTTGTGTGAAAACAAACCAAGAAAAACACCTCTGCATTATTAACAAGCCGAGGGAGAAATGCTGGTTCTTAGTGGTGAGGGGTGGGCTGTCCGGCTCAGAGGTCTCAGAGAAGTCTGATGATTCAAGACAAGATTCTAGGTCATCATGGCTGAGGACAAGATGTCCTCAGTCCATGTGTCAGGCCCCCCTTCTTTTTCAATCAGGGCCCTGAATTTGGCATGGAACACCAGCCCTGCAGGTCGTTGAACTCTCTCTGGAGCTCGGCTACTCTGATGAGTAAGTCCGGGCCTGGTACTGGTGTCCCCTACCCTCCCGCTGTCGGAGATGACAGCCTCTGTGTGAACTCACAGGGACACCTTCTGAATTTCACAGTAGTCCGCAAATGGCAATTTATGCTCTCAGACTGTCATCATCGTTTTCTTGTACTTGGCGACAGCCACCAACACCCTCGTGCTCATAGTTACTACCGTAACCTTCTTAGAGTTCATCTCTATTACTCAGACACCTGGTAGAGTGCACAGCTAATGGCTTTCCTTCCAATCTCTATCAAATAATTCACCACTAGACAAAGTGGGAATGATCTGTGACGGGCGGGGTCTTCATCATAATAGTAGGAAATTATTTAGTTCTAAAACCCCATTTTCGCTGCTTGTTTATGGAACCCTCCTTCCGGTGACCACTATCCCAGAACGGATGTTCCAGGAAGCTGACTCTGAAGACAGAGTTAGGTGGAGATGGCCCGGACTTTTATTCTCTTTGTTGAGAAGCTGTAGGAGCTGAGCCTCCCAGAAGAGGCGTGGCCTTGAGTGAAGGGGTTCCCTATAGCTGAGGCAGTCAGAACATTGCCAGCAGGCAGAAGAGCTGGGACAACGCGCCTTTCATGGAAGATGTAAAGACCTATTTAGCCAGAGCAACTCCATCTTGGTTAAAAGCCATTTTGTTGTTTGTGCATTAAAATTTAAACTGACGCTGCCGCCCCCCACCCCCAAGAAACTCACTTAGAAGCAAGTCTGGGAAACCAGTAAAATGTGGTCAGCTAGTTCCTAATAACAGAGCCCAGAATACAAGGATGAGTTGGACCAGGTGGAGACATCCAATCAGTAAGAAACACACACACTTTTTCCCTAACCACCAAAGAATGTAAACCCCGCCGTTTGGGCGCCAACCTTGAGCACCAATTCTTTTTTTTTTTTTTCTTTTTAAGATTTTATTTATTTATTTGACAGAGAGAGATCACAAGCAGGCAGAGAGAGAGGAGGAAGCAGGCTCCCTGCCAAGCAGAGAACCCGATTCGGGGCTTGATCCCAGGACCCTGAGATCATGACCTGAGCCAAAGGCAGTGGCCTAACCCACTGAGCCACCCAGGAGCCCCTTGAGCACCAATTCTGACCAGAGTAATAGATTAGGTCAAACAGCTACTATAGGGTAAATTGTAATTCAATTGGCCACCTGCGTGTGACCTTAACATGACTACAATCTCATTAGCCACCTTGTGTGGCCAAACTTTTGCTCTATAAAAGGTAGCCTGTAAGATGGGGAGGGGTCACTCTCTTTGGAGGCAGCCCTGACCGGTCAGTCAGTCGATTCTTGAGCCTGTAAGCTGGGGGTGGTTGCTCTTGGAGACGGCCCTGGCCGGTCAGTCTGACTTCTAGTGCTTGGCACAGAATAGAGATTTGGAGAACTTTAACTTTGTTTCAGTCTCGTTCCCCTGGCCGATCAATCTGATTTCTAATACTTATCATAAAATAAAGCTTTAAATAACTTTTACTTTGTCTCAGTCTCGTTTCATTTAACAACAGACCTAACAGAAGGAAGTTCAGGATGGGGCATCTCAGAAGCTTACAAACTAGAGCGTCAACCAAATGGGTTGTGTTGATTCAGTAAGGAAGAATTATTAAGTAAGGAAGAATATTAAATAATGATATCAAGATGTGTTGATTTTTTTTTTTTAGTGCAATATCGGTTTACTGTCTTATTTTTAGATGGAACCCTTACCATTTACAGACGCATACTAAGATGCTGATGGCAGGCTATCTGGAATTTGCTTCAAAATAATAGATTGGAAGTACACGTGGGACAAGAGTGATGGTGAATGGTTGGTGTGGACGGAAGACAAAATAATGGGCTCCCCCAAAGATGTCTGTGTTCTGATCTCCAGGGTGAAAAGGAATGTTACAGGTGTTACAGATCTAGATTAGTGGGATGGTGATCTGGGATTTTCCAGGTGAGACACATGTAATCGTAAGAGTCTTTGTAAGAGGGAGGCAAGAGGGTCAAAGCCAAAAAAGACGACAGCCATGTGCCAGTGGAGGCAAGCAGAGTCAGAGAGAGAGAGAAGTCTTGGCTAGGTGGAGGAGGGAGCCAACAGCACAGAAGGCAGGCAGCTGCTAGTAGGCAGGAAAGGCAAGGAACAGATTCCTTCCTGGAAACTTCAGAAGAAATGCAGCCCTACTGCCACCTTGATTTTGGACTTTCAGCCTCCAGAACCGTAAGGGAATAAATCTGTATGGTTTTAAGCAACTAAATTTAGGGTAATTTGTTACAGCAGCCATACGAATCTAATACTGTAGGCATATGGGTTTCCACTGTGGTATTTTTTTTACTTTTGTGAAATTTTTTTTTAATTTTATCTACTTATTATTTGAGAAGGAGATTGAGAGAATGAGTGGGAGGATGGGCAGAGGGAGAAGCAAACTCCCTGTAGAGCCAGGAGCACAACATAGGTCTTGATCCCAGGACCATGGGATCGTGACCTGAGCCGAAGGCAGATGCTTATCCAACAGTCACCCAAGTGCCCCTACTTTTGTGAAATTTCTTATGTTAAAAAAGTGTTCTGAAAAAATAAAAGAAACCCGGCATTGAAAAAGTAAAGCAGGGGCACGTGGGTGGCTCGGATATTAGGCGTCTGCCTTCAGCTCAGGTCACAATCTCAGGGTACTGGAATCGAACTGTGCATCAGGCTCCCTGCTTGGCAGGAAGCCTGGTTGCTTCGCCCTCTCCCACTCCCCCTGCTTGTGTCCCCTCTCTCGTTGTGTCTCTCTCTGTCAAATAAATAAATAAAATCTTTTTTTTTTAAAGATTTTATTTATTTATTTGACAGAGAGATCACAAGTAGGCAGAGAGGCAGGCAGAGAGAGAGAGGAGGAAGCAGGCTCCCCGCTGAGCAGAGAGCCCCATGTGGGACTCGATCCCAGGACTCTGAGATCATGACCTGAGCTGAAGGCAGCGGCTTAACCCACTGAGCCACCCAGGCGCCCCAAATAAATAAAATCTTAAAAAAAAAAAAAAGAAAGAAAGAAAAAGTAAAGCACATGGTGGGGGAGAAGCGGAGGTTGGTGGACAAAGTGGCAAAACTGTAGTTTCGATGATGTGACACGGGGGCCCCTGGCTGGCTCAGTCATTGGAGCCCGAGATTCTTGATCTCAGAGTTGTGAGTTCAAGCCCCACGTTGTGTGTAGAGATTACTAAAATAAATAAACTTAAAAAATATGTTGATATGACTTTGTTGCCTAGTCTTGTGAAGCCTGGGATGTTTTAATTTCATAAGTTATAAGTAGCTTATTAAGCAAACTAAAGCAGACATATCCCTTGCGCTCCAATGACTGGATTCCTGGGGCACAGAAAAATACTCTGACAGTTTACTTCGAGTTTAATTCAGTTAGGAAATTGAGTTTCACGTAGAAAGTCTGTAAATTCTATTACTAAGAGATTATTTTCATAATTCATCCTTATCTTGTAAACTGTCTAAACAAAGAATTTAAAAATAAATTAGATAAGGCTTTTGAATGATAGTAGCTTGAGGAGAATTACTATTACAGAATTTTAAAATAAAGTTCTAATTAGAGGAGGTCTCCAAGTGATAGCATGAATAAAAATGTTATAATTGGCCAACAGCTGCTAATTTCTGTTTCTTCCACTTAGCGCTAATTAGGCAAGATAAAGTTGCTTGTTTTTTATGGTACTGGGAAAGTGAATAATTGTATGTGTAATTATAGATAATGAAACAAGTATTAGAAGTATTAGCGTGTCTGTGTGTGTGTGTGTGTCTGTGTCTGTGTGTGTTTTCCAGGTTCTTTGAAATCTCCCTTAAGCCCCAAATCAATGTCATCTCAGAGGGCAGCTCCTGCCCCTGTAGTTAACTGATGTACCACTAGGGGGAGCGCGTGAGACGGAGCTTTGATCACTCCCCATCCCAGAGGCTGCAAATCCAACAGTGGTCACTGGACCATACCGGAATGCCCAGATCTAAAACCTTTGACTTGTCTTCTTTTCCCAAGAAAGCAAGTTTCTACCTGCTGGGGAACTATTCAGTGGGATAGGAAGGGAAAGAGGATGAGGTTGACTTGGGCGCTGGAACGAGCAAGTCCAGCAGAAATGTCAGAGAACTTAGACTCATCCGAAAGTTAACTGGTCCTCTCCTACGTGTCAAGAGTTAGGGTGTAACCTGAGAGTAAGGAGAGACCCACAGATGTGGTCGGGAGCAAAGAAGATGTAGAGTCTGAGTCTCTGGTGAGGTAGCCTCGGAGAAGATAAGAAGAATCCGGTCTAGAAGGGAAGGTTCAACCCCACAGTTCAAGCAAAACGTGCCTCGAGCATATTTCTGTTGATATTTTTCTGTGAAACCATCCTTCATAGGAGAAGGAGCATTAAATCCCAAATCTGAAGACTGGACTCTAGTGTCAGCCACCAAGACTAGCTGATGTGATGGAAGATAATTTGACTCCAAGAACGTTCATAGGATACAAGTTAGTCAACCCAACAAGTTGGTTAAAATATCCATTTGTTCCAGAAATCATATGCCCAATCATTGGTTTTTCAAGAATCGACAATTCTGGGCCTCACAGTGTTGTTTTGCAGTATGTTTCATCTTTAGATACTTTTTCTATTTTTCAGGATTTGGGGGTTATTTTCCATTATATAAATAAAATATCATAAGTCCCATATTATTTAATTCATCTTTGTTTAGAAAATACAGTTAAAGCCTAAGCTTCAGGTGTTGATTAACAATTGTTAATGAAGAAGCTGGAAAGAATAGGTGACAGTCCATCAGTTGCTTTGAAAACACAAGCCTCAAACTAGTTATTAAAATTTGTTCCCCGGGGGGTGCCTGGGTGGCTCAGTTGATTGGGCATCTGCCTGCAGCTTAGGTCATTATCCCAGGATCCTGGGATCAAGTCCCACAGGGGCTCCCTGCTCAGTGTGGAGTCAGCTTCTCCCTCTGCTCCTTCCCCTGCTTGTGTACTCTCCCTCTCTCTCAAATGAATAAATAAAATCTTAAAAAATTAAAATTAAAAGAATAAAATTTGTTTCCCAGGGACAGCTGGGAGTCTGCCTTGGACTCAGGTCACAGTCCCAGAGTCCTGGGATGGAGTCCTACAACAGGTTCCTTGCTTAGCAGGGAGCCTGCTTCCCCCTCTGCCTGCCACTCCGTCTGCTTGTGCTCGTTCTCTCTGACAAATAAATAGAATATTTTCCAAAAAAAAATGTGTTCCCCAGAATTCTCAGTACTTCGGTTAAGCCTGTCTTTCTCCCTAGGTTCCCTGCTCCTCCTAACGAGGATCAAGAGAATTCCTGGGGCTCCTGGCTGGCTCAGTTGGTGTAGTGTGCAACTCTAGATCTCGGGTTTGTGAGTTCAAGTCCCTCATTGGGTATAGAGGTTACTTAAAAATCTTAAAAGAGAGAGAGAGGGAATTCCCAAGATTCCTCTGGACTTGAATGGAGTAGGAGCACCCTTCCCCAGCTTCCACACTTTCAACTGTAACCGAGAAGAAGGGACGCTAGAACTCTGTGTTTCTGGCAAGATCCCCACCCAGCCCTACTGCCTGACACCCCCTCCCCCCGCGTACCTGCTCTTACACTATCAAAGCCAATCTCATTATGCCTTTAGCCTTGTTAGGCCTGTGTCCACAAGAAGTCCCAACACCTAGTTGACCCCTGGGCACTTCCCCATCTGATTCCATCTCCCGTTTCCCCAACAGCCAAGCCTCTGGACAGGCAGTAAAACCCTCTGTATCCTCAAACTCTTCTCTTTCCTTTCTTATTGTTGGTGAAGCTTGCTTTAGCCCTGACGTCACGGCTTCTCCTGCATTTCTCTCACAAGCTGGTCGAAGTGCCACAGGCCTGGAGCTTGTGTGCTGGTCTTTGCTTCCCACTGCCATTTCCAAATCCTCCTCTCCCCTCTTTCCTAGAAGCACTCAGTTTTGAGTCGGGTGTCAGTGGGCTGTCCATCCATTAACCCTCCTTGTCGCCATCTGACGTATCGACCTCCTACGTCATACTCGCTCAGTCCTTAACCAGTTTAAGCCCTGACACTCTATCATTCTCTCCAACGTGACTTCTGTCATAATTCTTAGTGATTTCATTATTAACATAGAAGATTATTAATACTCTGGTGTTTTCGTAAGCTTTCTCCTGAAACAAGGACTTGACACATCAGTGGTGTATTTGGTAGATAATCCGGTTGTCGCGAACTAGGGAGCAAGGAGAGTAAGATAGGGAAGACAGAAAAGCTTCTGCAGAGGTGTACCATGAACGTGGGAGACTCGAGTCCGCTGAGACCTCTGGGAGGCATCCTTAGTGCCTCCTGACATTATCTACCAAACATCTACAAACAAATCTGACCGGCGTCTGGGTCGCTGACTCACTGGCTTCTGACCCTCCTGGCCGAGGGCCGCTCCTTGAAGCGTGATCTTCCCCCTCCTTGGTACATTTGCCTGTGAACCCAGCAGGCTCCTGGGGGCGTGGAGAAGACTGTGAAGTGAAAGCAGAGAAGAGCGGTGTCCTCTTCTGGTGGGGAGCTTGGGGGGGGGGCAGGATGCTCTCACCGTGGCTGCTGCTGGAAGCAGAAGTGGCTTAAGGGATGTGTCCGGGATCCCGAAAGCATCAGGAATGCCTGGCTTCTCAGGTCCCCAGCTTCCTGTCTCTCACAAGGATCCGGTCCTCCGCTTGACCTCAGCTACCCTCTCCTGCAACTGCTAACAGCCTGAGCTCCACTTCACTCTCCAGTTACCTCCTCCTATCTCTCCTATCAACTCAGTCCCCTATCGTGTCTTGACTCCAACAGTCCTTAGGCTCTCACCCAGTCCTTTGGTCCTTCTGTCTTTCACTGTTCTCTACTGTCCCGCTTCAGCTGTCACCCCACAGTCCATCCTCACACCACTCCTTCACACGGATGCTCGCCTTCCTCCATCATCGTCCCGCAGCACAACCCCAGCCCTGGTTCCATCCCCTTCCATGCCTGTTCCCTGCCTGCGTCAGAGCCGCTGAGCGTGGCTCACGAGCTGTGAGACCTTGGGCATGTCACCTACCCCAGCCGAGTCTCCGTCTCCTTCACTATGCTGAGCAGACTCAGCGAGACTCCGGGACCAGGAGTCTCAAGGGCATCCCTGGGGCCACCTCGGAGTCGGATGCACTTCCTCAGCCCCTTGGCTTTCCCTCCGCGGTAAATCACAACGTCCCATCTTCTTTTCTCACAACGTCAGCTTTCCAACTTGAGTGGCAGAGCCATCAGAAGAGAACATTCACTCCCATCGGCCCGTCTATGCGTCGTGGTGCACCCTTCCCCCGCGGGGTGGGACCGTCCCTGCTCCTGGCCAAGGCCATGTCCGCTCCTCATCAGGACGATGGTTCCTTCCATCCTCTGCATCACCATTTTCTTCCTCCTCCCGGGTCATTCACAGCAGCCAGATGCGAAGTTGGAGTGATGCTTCAGTTCTCCACAGGGAGGGAAGGATTCCAGCTTTACAAGTACTCAGCTTTGTAAAGAGCGCGGTGCCCACCTGGACGGCCGGGTGCATCAGCTCTCATTGTCCCATGTGGCCGGTGCTTCCGTGTGCCATACATCCTGCTTCCCGTGCTTTAGCATACCTAATCTTTAGTTTTTAATTTTTCTTAAAGATTTTATTCATCTGACAGAGAGGCTGTGTGTGTTTGCACACGCGCGTGAGCAGGGCAGGGGCAGAGGGAGAGGGACAAGCAGACTCTGCTGATCGGGGAGCCCAACGCGGGATACAATCCCACGACTCTGAGCTCATGACCTAAGCCCAAACCAAGAGTCGGAGGCTTAACCGCTGGAGCCATCCAGCTGCCCCCATACGGAATCTTTAAAATAACTCCAGAAAGAGAAAGAAACCTTTGTGATGATGCAGATGCTATTTTTTTTTAAAGATTTTATTTATTTATTTGACAGATAGAGACCACAAGCAGGCAGAGAGGCAGGCAGAGAGAGAGGAGGAAGCAGACTCCCTGCTGAGCAGAGAGCCCGATGTGGGGCTCGATCCCAAGACCCTGGGATCATGACCTGAGCTGAAAGCAGAGGCTTTAACCCTGTTAGCCACCCAGGTGCCCTGCAGATGCTATTTTTTAAAGGATTTTATTGATTTATTTGAGAGAGAGAGAGTGAGAGAGAGAGAGAGCATGAGAGAAGGGAGGGGCAGAGGGAGAAGCAGACTCCTTCCTGCTGAGCAGGAAGCCTGACCCCAGGAGTCGATGCTGGGAGCCCGGGTTCATGGCTGCAGCCAAAAGCAGATGCTTAATGGACTGAGCCACTCGGGCACCTGCAGATGCTGGTTTTATCCCAGCTTGACAGGTAAGTAAGCGAAGGCTCAGCTGGGTTCACTCGTACACACTGGGTCTCACTGTTCACGAGTGGCTGGACCCTGTTCTTAATTACTACCCTGGTGTTCTCAACCATGGAGACAGTAAAAATCACCCCCAAGTGCGTGCCTGGGGGAAAAGGCAGATTTGGGACTATCTACTGATCTCTGGGGTCAAGATCTTTGCAGGGTGGAACTCGGAGTTCTGCCTTTTTAATCATGCGCTCCAGGGTTTTCTGATGTAAGGGATACATCTGAGGTACTGGGGAGACTCCTGTGTGCTTTCTTTACTGGAGACACAGAACACAGAGCGAGAGAACAAAGCAGACCCTGGACAGTGGATTCCTTCAAAGGAGGGAGACAGGAGATTATACTTCACTCCCCTGGTGTATGTTTTATTTTTTATTTTTTTAAGATTTTATTTATTTATTTGACAGACAGAAATCACAAGTAGCAGAGAGGCAGGTGGAGAGAGGGGGAAGGCAGACTCCCTGCCGAGCAGAGAGCCTGATGCGGGGCTCGATCCCAGGACCCTGGGATCATGACCTGAGCTGAAGGCAGAGGCTTTAACCCACTGAGCCACCCAGGGACCCCTCTGGTGTATGTTTTAACATGGCGTTTAATTTTTCTTAAATGAGCAGGTGGTTTAAAGAATATTTTAAACAAGAGGCTCCTGTGTGGCTCAGTCTGTTAAGGGCCTCACTCTTGATTTCAGCTCAGGTATTGATCTCAGGATTGTAGGATTGAGCCCCGAGTAGAGCTTCACGCTCAGGAGGACATTTGCTTGAGGCGTTCTCTCCTCTCTGCCCACCACCCCCCTACCAAAATAAATAAATAAATCTTTATTTAAAAAAAAAAAAAAAGCTGCCAAATAGATGTTTGCGAATTTCTTTTCTCTGCTGAGTTAAAATGGATTTCAGTGAGGATAAAAATACTTCAACGTGGTGCGCCTTGGTGGCTTAGTTGGTTAGGGGTTTGCCTTTGGGTCAGGTCACGATCTCAGGGTCCTGGGAATGAGCCCCGTTTCAGGCTCTATGCTCAGCAAGGAGCCTGCTTCTCCCTCTCTTTCTGCCTGCTGCTTGTGCTCTCTGTGTAAAATAAATAAATTAAAAAATACATTCCAGTGAGCAAACAGCTAAGAACGAATATTTTTCTCACAAAGAATATATAGGATGTTATTCTTAAATAAAAGAGTCCTTATTGGGGCGCCTGGGTGGCTCAGTGGGTTGAGCCTCTGCCTTCGGCTCAGGTCATCATCTCAGGGTCCTGGGATCGAGCCCCACATCGGGCTCTGCTCAGCAGGGAACCTGCTTCCTCCTCTCTCTCTGCCTGCCTCTCTACCTACTTGTGATCTCTCTCTCTCTCTCTGTCAAATAAATAAATAAATAAAATATTTTTAAAAAAGAGTCATTATTGAAAAAAACAATCATTCAGCACTCCAAATTGGGTCCATGATCTCTAATGTATCACTGGGAACCTTGCAGTATAACCGGTGGTGGATGGTTCTTCTGTCTGTTCTAGCCCAGCACGTCCATCGAGCGCATGATTCAGAAGGTGTGGGTTCTGCTACCGTCATAGTGTGGCTTGTGAAAGGTGACGGTGTCAATGTGGAGTGAAATGAACAGCCCCAGATTGTGTGGAGGGCCAGACTTCAGACCATGGGCTGAAACACTGATTGTAGGGGACAGGTAGAAAGGAGGAAGGAAGAAGGGTGCTGAGGGTGTTGACCATAGCAACTGGGTGGAGGACAGTGCTTTACCCTGAGAGTTAGGTAGAGCCTTGGGGAGGTGAGAGAGGCACAGGTAAAGGTATGGAGCCGGCAGTTAAAGAACAGAGGTGAGAATCACAAGTTCTGATTTGCATGTTGGCAAAGGAAAAGGCATCAGACAAATAAGGAAACTGACCTTATTTGGGTTCTGGCAATGGGGAGAGCACGCCAGCGCCCAAGACCAGAGTGCCAGAGGACGGTTTTGCCTGGAAGAGTAGAAAAGTTGTACACGGGGTGATTTGATGGTTTGGGCCGCTTTTATGAATCAGGGGAGCGTCTCAGCCAGTCCACCACAGTTTGTCTCAATGTCTAGCTAGTTGCGGGGTATAAACAGGTCACCTTATCATTATGGGACAAAGAATAAGAATTTTGTGGGTCTGTGTCTGGCCTTGTCACAGGTAAGTGGGTTTTATGAGAATCGTTAGGAAGAATGGACAGTTGAAGGTACATGGAGAAGGTTGGTTCTTTGCAGGAAGCCACCTCTGGAAAGCAGAATGTTGGGGGGATTAACCGCCACCATGTTCTGGGAGCACAGGGCTCGGGTAAAGTTCAGCCTATCAACATGTCATACCTGAGATGTTTACAAGATCCGAAGTGGAGATGGCCAGCCGGTGGTGGAATGTCAAGAATCCAAGAGAATCCAAGAGAGAGGGTCAAAGCTGGCAAGATACACATTTTTTAATGAAATTCAGTATTACTAGCTTCAGAGGTAGACGTCAGCAATTCATCAGTGTCGCGTAACCCCCAGTGCTCATCACGTGCCCCCCACGTGCCCATCCCCCAGTTGCCCCCTCCCTCTCCCCCGTCTCCTCCAGCGACTCTGTTTGATTCCTAGGATTAAAAGTCTCTTATGGTTTGTCTCCCTCTCTGATTTCATCTTGTTTTATTTTTTCCTCCCTTCCCTTATAATTCTCTGGTTTCTTGAATTCGACACATGAGTGAGGTCATATGATAATTATTAGAAAGATCTATTTGAAAGTTCTCAGCATTACAGGTGAGATTCAGCCCCAGGGGATTTGATGAAGTCAGCGAAGGAGATGCATACAGAGAAGAGCCCAGGAGGATGACAGCCAGGCAGGTAGAGTGGAGAGGAAGGGGCTAGCCGTGGCGAGAGAGACAGACCCACGGAGTCGGAAATAAGTAGGAGAATTTGGTGTCATGGAGGCCAAGTGAGGAAGGGGCTCTGGGACAGGGCAGGTGGAGGCTGGGTCTGAGAGGGGCTGAGCAGTGAGATCAGGGTAGTGACCATCGGAACAGGCGAGAGAGTCAAAGGAGGGTTTCTTTTCTTTTAAGAAGAAATGCTGAGGAACAGGGTTTTGGTTTTTTGTTTGTTTGTTTATTTATTTATTTATTTTACTAGGGGCGGGAATGATAAACGAGAGACAGAAACACCTGACTACAGGACAGGGGAAGTCTTCTGGAAGAAGGGAGTCCTTGGGGTGGGACCCAGATTACAAGCCGGAGCTCAGGTGCCGAGCGGCCGCAGGGGTCTGGCCAGTGCAGTGCGATCAGGGCCACGAACTGCAAACGGGGGGGTGGCGGGGAGAAAAGAAAGCTGCCGCTTACGTTTGTCGTGAGGTATGGACGGAGGTAACGCGCTGAGGGGGTCTGACATGCATGGGTGTACCAGGGAACGGGGTGGAAGAGGAGCCCGCTGGAGCCCACTGGGTAGTGTTCAAGGCTCATCTGAGGCCCGAGTCTGTGGGTTTAGACAAAAATGTTGCTTTTCTCCAGTGATGTTTCGCTCCTTGGGTGTAGGCGTGGAAAAGATGGAAAGGTTTACACCAAGTTGTGACTAGATTCCTTATGTTTGATGGACGGGAAACGGGACGAGGTTGGTGGAGACATCTGCAAGAAGAGTGACTATGTGACATGTATATAGTGGGCTGTGGAGATTCTACTGCTGACTTGGTCCCACGGGCAGAGACCTCAGGATGGTTCTCCTTGGTTTGATGAAGCTGCAGGGTTTTCATTTCTACCCACCCTTCTCCCTCCGCCCCAGCCACTTGTCTTGTCCAAGGCCCCACTTTCTGGAGGTGGGCATGGAGCTTAGAAGTGTTTGGGGGCCATAAAAGAGGGAGTCATCCATATTAAGTAGTGCTGTGGGCTAGACACAGACCGAAGGTACAGACGACTCTATGGCGAAGGCAGCAGCTCCCTCTGACATAGCCTCCCTGAGAAAGACAGCTAACAGATGGCTCGACACTGGCAATGTGTGACAGTCCTTGGCAGAGCAAAGAAGGATCTTCTGGCTTAGGGATAAGAATAGAAATTGTTATAGGGCTATGGTTAGATTCAAGTTTGGGTTGAGCGGTGGGGCAGGCGCTGAACGGTGGGGCAGGCTCTTGAGGTGAACTCTCTTTCTCCAGGTGCTGTACAGACATCTGGGAAGCCCCATGGCCATCCCCCACCTATTGGGTCTGTTTCTCTCCTCCCTCTCTTGGTCCAAAATCTTGTAAACCTTTGGTGTCCCTCTAGGTTGTCACCAATTCTCTTATCAATCAGCTAATCGATTAAACTTCACATACTATTGTTTTTATGTGCAGAAGCTTTTTGTTTTTTTGCTTCTTAATGTTCAGAAGTTTTGACTCTATAACTGTTATGTTTAAAAGGGACTGTAAGATCCTATTTTTGAAGGAATAATCCTAAACACTCTGGGGGCAATGGATGCATTAGGGCCTGCCAATAATTGTTTGAATGTCTGTTAAGAAGTATGAAAAAGAAGGGGTGCCTGGGTGGCTCAGCGGGTTAAAGTCTCTGCCTTTGGCTCAGGTCAGGATGCCAGGGTTCTGGAATCGAGCCCTGCATCGGGCTCTCTGCTCAGCTCTCTCTGTTTCCTCCTCTCTCTCTGCCTGCTTCTCTGCATACTTGTGATCTCTATCTGTCAAATAAATAAATAAAATCTTAAAAAAAAAAGTATGAAAAAAAAAGGGATGCCTGGGTGGCTCAGTCAGATAAGCGTCTGTCTTCAGCTCAGGTCATGATCCCAGGGTCCTGGGATCGAATCCCACATTGGGCACCCGGCTCAGTCGGGAGCCTGCTTCTCCCTCTGCTTCTGCCTGCTCACTCACTTTCCTGCATTCTCCCTTTCTCTCTCTCTGACAAATACATAAATCATCTTTAAAAATTAATAAAAATTTAGAAGTATGAAGAAAACAAGCAGGAACGTATTTTTCAGTAATTTATATCATACAGCTAAGTATAAGCAGTGTAAGAGTATAAACAGTACACCATCATTTGTGGGGAAAGAAAAAAACATCCATGAAGGCTTACACAGGCACAGAATGGCTTAGGGATTCACGAAAAATTGGTAACTGTGGTTGTGTCTGCGTGAGGGAGGAGGAGTTGGCTGGGGGACTGTGGAGGAAGGGAGGATGATGGAAAAAAAACTTCCTCCAACATTTAATTATGAAAAATTTCAAACGTATAGACAAGCTGAAATATTTTACATACTGAACACTAGTAAATCCACCACCTAGAGTCTGTCATTAACATTTTACTCTACTTGCTTGGTCAAACTGTCCAGGCAACCATCAATCCATGTTACGTGTCTATGTATTTTTAAGATTTTATTTATTTATTTGAGAGAGAAAGGGAGAGCATGAGAGAGAAAGAGAGAGAGAGGCAGCACAAGAAGGGGGAGGGGCAGAGGCAGAGAGAAAAGCAGGCTCCCTGCTGAGCAGGGAGACCCATGTGGGGCTTCATCCCAGGACACCAAGGTCATGACCTGAGCCCAAGGCAGTTGCTTAACCGACTCAGCCACCCAGGTGCCCCAAACCATGTTATCTTTGATACATTTCAAAGTAAACTGTAAACATAACTTCACTTACTCCTGAAGTCTGCAGCATGAATATCATTAACTAAATTTCAAACTGTTCACTTTTTTTTTTCTTTCGAATGCAATGGAAAAACCTTAAGTGCACACAGTTGAGTTTTGACAAATGCATACACCTGAATAGCCCACATACCTACCACAATATAGCACATGACTCCAGAAAGGGGAAGGAGGCTTCCTCGTAGCTGTGTTCCTTTTTAGCACATTCTGAATTTTGTACCACGTGTTTGGGATCTCTATTTTAAGATCAATGAAATATTTAAGCATTTAAAATATTCACACGTTTCTCTAATGAGGGGCTATCAAATCGAAATGGGAAGAGGAAGACAGTGAAAAGGAGGGAACGCTAGGTAACAAGGAAGTGGTAGAGTCCAAGGTAAGACGAGCTCATGGGAAACATGGGGACAGCTTGTCCTCCTGTGGCCGGGACATGTGAGGGGAGGATGAATTATCCTGTTGTCGGGATGTCTGCACCT
This sequence comes from Mustela nivalis, assembly GCF_964662115.1. NCBI lineage: Eukaryota > Metazoa > Chordata > Mammalia > Carnivora > Mustelidae > Mustela > Mustela nivalis. The sequence continues at coordinate 12,897,468 of NC_139028.1, forward strand.
GAGTTTTCGAGAGCCGTCCTAGGGTTCGTGCTGCGGGCGTGGGAATGATGGCAGTTACGGTACTAGACTCCCCCCTACCATATGCGCTGAAGTCCACAGGGTAGTTTTCCTTTATGCTATTTACCACAACTGCAATTAAGCAAGCTTCCAAAAAGACTTTTTTTGCAAGATTTTTTTTTAAGTAGATTCGGGGCTTGAACTCACAACCCCAAGATCAAGAGTCGCACGCTCGTCCGACTGAGCCAGCCAGGAGCCTCCAATTAAGTAACATTTGATTTGTGTAACTACACAATATGCATCTTCTTTAGGAGATGATAAGCTTCAAGATGACAGGGGTCTTCTCTGCCTCATTTAACCCTACATCTCCGGCGCCTCGTACATCATAGGCACTCAAACAAGTATGAGATGCTTAATTGGATTCTTAAGCAGTGTCAGCCATTAATTAATGCAATTACTTTATCAGTTTGTCATTTTACTTTTTTAAAGCTACATTGGGTTGAGCGTAATGTAATCAATTTACACCTTCAATCAGGCAGTGCGGTTGGCCTAGACTTGATGAGAAAACCCAGTTTCCCTGGAAAACGGAACTGTAATTACATCAAGTTTGCCCTGGACGAGGCCTTTTCTCCCTCCCATTTGAGTGACACTGGCCAGGTGACTCTACGAGCCAGATAACCTCCGCTAACTGGGAGTCAGCCCTCTGCGAACACCCTGCCAGGACCCCTGGGCACAGTGGCTGAGTCCTCCGTCTATCACACAGCCACCGTTTAACCATGCCTAGATCACTCTAATAAATCATTTGTAAAGCAGGGACGCCTTGGTTGCATGGCTGTGGCATCAATTTAAGGAGGTATTAGGGAAGCTCCTTACCCTTCTGCTTCAGTTTACTATTTACATAGGAGAGGGAGCACGTGAAGACGGGAGTTTGATCACGCCAGGCCTCTGCTCAGAAGCCGACAGTGATTGCCCATCTCCCCCAGAATGACACCCCGTCCTTAATTACAGTGGTCCCCAAGGCCCTGAATGAATGATCTTAGTGAGTTCTCTGCTGGCAACACACCAACCTTCTCCCTGCTCTTCCCACACTCTGGACAACCTGCCACACCCCCCCCACCTCACCCCCACCCCCGCTGGAAGGCTCCTCCACAGGCCTCGGCTTTGCTCCTCTCTCCTTTCCGCCTTTCCTCACATGACATCTTCTCAGTGAGGCCTGCTGGGGACACTCTGTGCAAAGTTGCAAACTTCATGCCCCTTCCTGGCTGCATTTTCCTCCAGAGGTTTTATTATTTTTTCCCCTAAAATATCATGAATGTAGGGCGCCTGGGTGGCTCAGAGTGTTAAGCGTCTGCCTTCGGCTCAGCTCATGATCCCAGCGTCCTGGGATGGAGTCCCACTTGGGAATCCCTGCTCAGCAGGAAGTCCGCTTCTCCCTCCCCATCTGACACCCCCCATGCTTTCTCTTTCTCAAATAAAATCTTTTAAAAAAATACTATGCATGTAGGAATGAATACTGTTTTACACACGCGTCAGACAGTACCAGGTACACTGTAGGTTCTATTGTGAGTTATACACTCCCCGCGTGCCCCCCGCCCCCCGCCAGTGGTTAGTGGTCTGAAGAGCTAAAGCTTGAGGGTTTACGGTGAGTACCTTCTAGGATCATGTGCCTTCAGGAAAGCCAAGATTAATATTCATTGCCTGGACAACCTTGCATGGATTATTTAAGCGCTAGGCAGTCTGGGCTGGAAATACTAATAGTTAGCACTTTTGCGCCTCCACTGATTCATGCAGTCATTCAACAAACATTTATTGGACGCCTTCGATGTGCCAGTTCTTACTGACTGAGCAGCCGGACGCCAGCCGACCTGGCGCAAGCGTCTCCCTCGGGATCCCGGCGCTCCCTGCACACCGGGTCCCCGGATTTGGGGTGAGGGTGGGAGTGGGGGCGGGGGCGTGGGGGACCAGGGAAAATATCCGATCCCGCCAGCAGAGGGCGTGCTTCCGCCCTCTCCGCCGCCTCCCGACCCACCGAGGCGTCCCGGCTCCCACGCTCGCTCCCGAGCGCGCCCCCGCCCGCCGCGTCACGTGACGCGGCCACGGAACCTGAGCTGCCCGGCCTAAGCCGAGCTAAATTCGTTGCCGGTGGCCGCCGCGGGTGCAACCACAAAGGCTAATCCGAAAGAGTGGGGAGGCTCGCGGAGTCCATGCTTCCTCTTCCAATTCAGGTCGGCTCCCGCTGCCTCCTCCCCGTCCGCCACTGCCGACTCCCCGAGCGTGTGCATGAGCTCTTCGGTGTGGGGAAGCTCCGGTGACCATGTAGGGGGGAAGAGCGCGGAAGCTCCAGGTGCTCGGGACGAGGTCAGCGCCTTGAGCACGTCTCCGCGGCGCCCAGCACACCCCCGGTGCGGGCCGGCGGGCCGCTCGGCCCTGCTGGGAAGCCGGGCCTCCGCCTGTGGCCTGGCCCGGAGCGCCGCGAAATCTCGCGCCGTCTCGCGAGAGGCGAAGTTGCAGGAACATGGCGACGTCTAATCTGTTAAAGGTAAGACCCTCGGTCCGGCGCGGCTCGGGCTTCGCGCCCGCCGGCTCTGGCGTTTCGGGAGAGGCCCGGCTCGGGCTCGGCGGCCGGGTGTGGGAGTGCTCGGGGGTTGTCCGCCGCGGGGGAGGCCGGGGAGGCGGCCGCCGAGCACCGGAACGCGGGTCTGTGGCCTTGGGGTCGGGAGGCTCCGGCTGTCCGTCCCGCCGGCCGGCGCGGGGTGTGCAGGGCCCGGCCGAGCGCAGGCGGCGAGCGCGGCTGGCGGGGGAGCCGCCGTGGCCCGGGGCGGCTGGAGCGTGGGGCTGCGGGGCGCCGACCCGCCGGGGCCGCGGCAGTCTCCGGGTCTCGGTAGCGGCCGGAGTCCAAGACGCAGCAACGGGAAATCCGAGAAGATGCTGCCCAGTCGGGCTCCGCGGCCCGCCTGACCCCCGCCTTCTTCTCCTCGTCTCCCTCGGCCCCGTCCTGTGTGCACGAAATTCCGGGTCAGGCGGCGAGCGGTGCCTTCCACCCCGCTCGCGCCCTCCCGCTTCTGCGCGCTGCACCTTCGCTCCTGTCCTCGCGCTCCCGAGTTCCCATTTCTCCTGTTTTTTCCTTGGGAAACTGCCCCGCAGCTCCGGGGCAGCGCTCCCGGCGTTTCTTCCCGAGCTCCGCAGAGCGACGGGATCCAAGACAAGGGTTAGAGTTAGTTTTGGTTCTGTGGGATGGCGGGGGAGACGGAGGCAGCAGCCCCTGCCCTCGGAAAGTTGGGAGGAGGAGGAGGAACACAGGGCACAAGGATGATAAACAGAACGGACAGTACGGTGAAATGTACCGGAACCTCGCGTAGGTCTTCTTTACATCACCGCGAACAGCTGCCTAACGGGTGGGACTGTCTTAGGAAATGTGGACCAAATTTTACTAATCGAAGAGGTAATATATATTCTTTTAAAAGGGGGGAGGGACCTGGAAGGAAACTCAGTCTGCCACTTAGAGGCTGTGTGACTTTGGGCAAGTTTCTCAACTCCCGTCCCCGCTTTCCTTATCAATAATGTGGCGTTATCAATAGCATCTATCTCGTAGGAGCATTGTTAAGGTCGTGTCCGTGTATGTAAAATACTTAAACTGGCACTGAATTAGTACAGGATACACGTACGCAGCCAGAGTTACTAGTGCGGCTGTTTCTGGGAGAAAACGAATTCATGGGGATGGAGTAAGCCATCCTACTCTTCTTTTAGAACAGGATTGCAAAGTTCTAATAGACCAGAAAGAAAACTTGTTTACCTTCTGAAGACTCCTGTTCGTGCTTCCCACATGTTTACATGAGCAGTAGCTAATGTTACTCATCGAAGTGTGTTTAAGAAATAATCTGGTTTGTGATTCTGTTTTTGACTTGATTACTTGGATGTAAAGCAGGGTCTTATTCCCCTAAGAATTCTTTCAGAAAAGAGCAAATCACTTTTTTCTGCTCCCTGTGACTTACAAAAGATTGTTTGGAGAAGCTGCCCGTTTTAGGCTACTTCAGTGCAATAATAGTGTGCTTACTGTATGGAGATTGTGAATCTGCATAGACAACAGACACCTAGAGAATGAGAAAACTGCTTGAGTGTATAGAAAATGAGTATTTGGGACTTAGGTTAAAAAGTTCACAAGCATTCAGAAAGTTCTGTAACTCAGACAACTTTTATAAATTAAACAAAGGTGATAATGCTTTGAAAAAATAGGTAAATGAGTTATTTACTCTAGTGAACATGAAGACAGATGCCAAAGATACACTGGAAAATTTTCAGTGAAATTGTTTTATGAAGTGTTGTAAAGAGGGGGAGAAAGAATTTCTGAATGTTATTTTACATAATATGTGATTTTATTTTATTTTATTTTTTAATTTATTCATTGGACAGAGAGAGATACAACGAGAGAGGGAACACACGCAGGGGGAGTGGGAGAGGGAGAAACGGCTCCCTGCTCCCAACGTGGGGCAGACACTTAACAACTGAGCCACCCAGGCGCCCCCATAATAGGTGATTTTAAATACACACAACTAACATCATATAATGGATGTTATAAATAGACACTTGATTCTTCTATCTGTATCACCAAAAGTTTATGTGTTGAAGTTGGCCAGAAAAATCTTTTTTTTTCTTCTTTTCTTTCCATAATGGAAGTAGGGAGGGGGGTTATCTCATGTTCATACTGAAAGAAGTAGCTAATTAAGAAGGGGAAAGTTTGTTTTCTTGGAGAAATGTAGTGAGACTGCCAGGGTAGACCTATAACATGGGTCGTCTGAATTCAAGTCCGGCGTGCCTTGAATAAAGATCGAGGTGAGTGGGGTGTGGCCAGATTAGCCTCATTTGCTCTCTTGACAGGACTAATAGGAAATAAGAAAAATGCCTTAGACATTGTGCAAGTAGGTTTCTTCAGAGTTTATTTGACAGAATTATCGTGTCTTGTGGTCAAAATGGAGAAACGTGGGCTAGATGAGAATACAGTTAGAATTGGATTCATTAAACAGTTGTACATGAGGAAGGATAAGTGATAAATCATCCACCCGGAAGGGAGGCCTGCAGCGTCCTGCTGAAAAAATAAGCTTTCTTCCAATTTGCCAGTAACTTGGGTGGAGTTAAGTTTATTGAGTTTGTGGATGACAGTTTGGAGGGAAAGCTGATATGTTACGAAAGATTACAAGATTCAGAACTTTGATAGGAAACTTACAAGTGAGAGGGCAAAGCCATAAAAAACGACCTGTGTTTTTAATATTGGAATTCGATAGAGGGATTGTGTATTTAAGGCAGGTGGACTGTGGCTGGATTTTGGAAATCTAATACGCAAAAACGTGTGTTGTATATTTTGTCGTACACAGTTACCAGTTGCTTGGGGGGGTTATATCTCCCCAAACCTTTCTGTATTACTACTTTAAGTTTATTTGTTTGTTTGTTTGTTTTTAACATGGAATTCTGGTTCTTTTGCTTTGGCAGTATCTAAGCCCTCCGTTTATTTTCTTCATTTCTAGTTGAGTATCCTATCCCAAATGGCAGTTGTTTAAATCTTACTTGGCCGGGTCTCAGCCCTCGTTTAGTTCTTGGCCTGTTATATAGTCTTGTGGAGGGCTCTCAACTCCTGTGGTCAGTGCCACACACTTTCCCAGTTTCCCCTGGATTCTCTTTTTTGAGGCACCTGCTGTGTTCTTCATGGCTCGTTCTTCAGCCTTCCTCTCCCCTCCAGGACCTGGCAGCACATTCCCTGTTACTTTTTTTAAGTCCCCTTGTTCTGGCTTCTGTGGAGGGAAAAAGTTCGCGTATCTCCTCTCGTAAAACTTGGGCTCTTTTTCCTCTTGCCATTCATGTCCCTGGTTGTTTGAAAGGCAGCCCCCACATGCTTCCTTTATAGTTCTTCACCTTCTTGCTTAACTTACCGTGACTCCTCTTCCCTTACCTCCACTACTTACAGCGATGCTGCCTGATTGCAAAATGAGATTTTTCTCCGATATTGTTGATCACTAGCTCTGCTTCCCTTTTGATTTTTTTTTTAAAGATTTTTATTTATTTATTTGACAGACAGAAATCACAAGTAGGCAGAGAGGCAGGCACAGAGAGAGGGGGAGGCAGGCTCCCTCCCAAGCAGAGAGCCTGATGCGGGGCTCGATCCCAGGATCCTCGGATCATGACCTGAGCTGAAGGCAGGGGCTTTAACTCACTGAGCCACCCAGGCGCCCCTCCCTTTTGATTTTTAAGAGATTCTCTCCATAGTATCCTCTCTCTCAGATCATTGGTGTTTTTCACTGACCTCCCTCCTGTCCTCCCCAGTGTGATTATTTCTCAGGAGTTAATCTTCAGCCCTATTCTATCTTTGTACTTCTGTTTCTGGGGCAGTCCTAACTCCCATGATTTCACTATTTTTATCTCTTAACTCTGATCTGAGCTCTGGACCAAAACACAGTTCTGACCATATCAGTTTCCTGCTCAAATACCTTTGATGGTTCAAATTCTTTGATATCTTTCCAGTTGGGTCTTCTCCCTAATATCTCCCTGCTTCCCCGGCCCCCTCCTGCTCTCCTTCCTCTCCGTCCGCCTCTCCCTCTTTCTCTCTCTCACACACCCCTACCTCTACCTGGCTGGATCCTTGTTGGATCACTAGGATATCACTATCTTCATATTGGCCTATTAAAATCTATTTAGTCACTAATAGGATCGGCCCAGATTCCCCTTTCTTCTTAGTGCTGTCTTTTGAAATTGTTGCCTGCTGTGCACAGCCAGAGCAGGGCGTCACTTCCTTTTAGCACTTGCTTTATGCCTTATATATTATATGTTAGAGAGTCAACGAGAGAGGGAACACAAGCAGGGGGAGTGGGGAGGAAGAAGCAGGCTTCCCACTGAGCAGGGAACTTGATGTGGGGCTTGATTCCAGGACCCTGGGTCATGACCTGAGCTGAAGGCAGGCGCTTAAGGACTGAGCCACACAGGTCCCCCAGCATTGCCTTTAAGTATATTCAGGATCCGACTCGTGGGGTGGTCATGGATGAGGGGCACTTGTACTGAGGACACCATGTTCATTGGAACCTTAACAGGGGGTCAGTAAGTCTCTGGAAAATCAATTCATCCAGTGAGTATTCAGCATTTTCTAATCCCGCCTGGTGATTTAGGCAAATTCCTGCCCTTATGTATATTTTTTGTGGGGGAGAGAGGCAAAAAACATATAAGCAAATAACTGGGTCAGATATGTTGTGAAGAAAAACAATCAGGGAAAGGGTAGAGAGGAATTGATGTTATATTTGATGGACTGTTCGGGGACGGCCTCTTGAGGAGGTGACGTTGGATGAACGTTGACATTGAATGAAGCGAGGACACGTGGCACGTACATATTTTGGAGAAGACTCCCAGGTGGAGGGAACAGGAACGGCTGGCATAAAGGCCTTTTGAGTCAGGAAAGTGCTCGGCAAGGAACTGTGCAGGTGATCACCAAATTGTGGGGGTTGTCCGTGAACATTTAAGGTACACAACTGCGTGATTCTTTTTAATCTCTATTTGAACACCAGTGAGAGCCTTATTTACAGCCCACCTTGTCAGTTTTCACTGAGTTGAGGGGAATTGCTTTCCAGATGGGTGTGTGAGAGGCACATGATTCTTAGGGCCGCCTGCCCTCCCTCCAGTGTCCTGTCCTTGAGATGTGGTTACATTGGACACGGCCTAGGGAGAAAGGAACTCAGGCTTCTGCATGTTGGTGGACTGAGTTACTCTAAGTCTGTGATAAACGTCAATGTGAGCGTTGTTCCTGTTCTGGGAAAATAGATGAGCAAGTACCTCAATCTGGAGGCGATATGTATTGATGTTACTGACAGGAAGAGACAGTTTAGGATAAACTTTGAGATATTGGTCGTTTATCAGTGGATTAGAAAAGGGCAATTTTAGACTGCAGGAGGGTATGGAGAGTACACTAGATAACCATCCAGGGGACAGAGAAGAGAGATAAAGACAGATGTTTCTTACCGGCTGTTTTGGTAGGCCTCCTGGAGGACCCAGTCGTGTCACAGAAAGCCATGTGACACGTGCCTTGGTATAGTAGGTGTGGAGTGAATTGGCACCCGCCTGATGGACTGTATGCGAGTAAACAGGTGACAGCTTGGGTTTAAACCTTGGTCGTGATACATGTGGTACAGGTACTGTCTGGCGTATTTGATCTTTGTAATGGGTTTGTTCATCTTACAAATATGTAGGCATTTACTCTGTGCAGGATACTATTCTAAGTGTATCACAGCAGTGAATATGACCGACGAGGTCCCTAGTCTGTGGAGCTCCTTTTCAAACGTGTGAGTGCTGTCACCAAAGAAGTGACACGTTGGGTAGTTTTTGTAGAAACAAGAGCTGTGATGGAAACAGTATAATCAGGAGTGCTCAGAAAATGGGGGCATATTTTATGTATTTACAACAAAATAGTTTTATCTTTTTTCCCAAAATACTGCTTTCAACTCTGTTCTGTTGAATTTTCCTTCCCTGCTACTTGATGACATTTCAGCCCCGTCTCCTAGCTTTCTGGTTTTTTAAAAAAGTCCTGTTGGTCTAAATTAAAAATTTCAATCTCAAAGTCAGGTTAAATCTATGTGCTTAAGCCTTTGGCTTCAGATCTGCAGAGAGGAATGGGCGAAAGGCAGTTTTCTTAGGCTGTTTTAGGAAGGCCTCAGGGAGGTGACATTGACGCTAGACCTGAATGACCTGCATTCTATTCTAGGCAAAGGTCTTGAGGTGCTGTGGTGAGCTTGGCTAATTTGAGGAACACGTTTAAAAGGGTGGTGTGGCTGGAATATAGTGAGAATTGCCAGGATTCAGATATATACTGGAGTTTAGTGGTTCTTTTGATTAATGGGGATTGCAGGTGTGGTTTTATTTTTTTAAAGATTTTTTTTATTTATTTGACAGAGAGAGATGACAAGCAGGCAGAGAGGCAGGCAGAGAGAGAGGAGGAAGCAGGCTCCCTGCTGAGCAGAGAGCCCGATTTGGGGCTCGATCCCAGGACCCTGGGATCATGACCTGAGCGGAAGACAGCGGCTTAACCCACTGAGCCACTCAGGTGTCCGCAGATGTGGTTTTAAAATCACATAACTGGGAGTACTAGTGGCTCATAGACCGTGCAGGAACCCACACATTCAAATAGGCTTGTGATTTACACGGAAGACCTGAAATACACAAATTGGATTCCTTTTGTAAAGTAATTAGATATAATTCATAATCAGTAGGATAGGAACTTCACAGAGGGAATAAATATAAATCTTAAATAACCTTGTGTCATAGTCAGAATGTTTCGGGATTGAAAGTGTGCAGGTGATCAAAGTGATTGCTACTAACTGTGTCCACGTCATTATTTCTTGTCTTGCCTCAGCTTGTCCTTTAACTTGTACCTTTGTCATCACGAGGGTGTTACAAGAACATGCACGGTATTAATAACTGCATTCTCTGTTTTCTTCCAAATGCAACTTTTTAAGATTGTTTGGGGTTCTTTTAGTAATCTCTACACCGATTGTGGGGCTTGAACTTGCAACCCCGAAATCAAGAGTCACACACTCCACTGACTGAGCCAGCCAGGTGCCCCCAAATACATTTGATGTCATTATAATTGTCATAGGATTGCTTCTACAGTTTGATATTGTGTGTTTTGTCCCATGTATTATGTAGGGATTTCTGGACATTTCAGGGCAAACCAATAGGTCAGTATTTGTGTTATTTTGTTGTAAAGTGAGTAATTTAAAAATGATTCTAAGTAGATTTTGCAAGTTAGTGGACTTTTCTGTTTCTGTTTACTCTCCTGTGTTTAAGCATTACTATTTTTTAAAAAGATTTTATTTATTTGACAGAGATCACATTTTATATGTGCACACAAGGAATTATGTACAACCTTTTTCTTGGGATTAAATAAAATGGAATTGTTGCAGATGAACTCACTGTTTGAAAAGCCACTCTTGAATTTCAATAGGAAGTGTGCAGAATCTTTTTAAATAACGTATTCCAGGGGCGCCTGGGTGGCTCAGTGGGTTAAGCCGCTGCCTTTGGCTCAGGTCATGATCTCAAGGTCCTGGGATCGAGTCCCACGTCGGGCTCTCTGCTCAGTGGGGAGCCTGCTTCCTCCTCTCTCTCTCTCTGCCTGCCTCTCTGCCTACTTGTGATCTCTCTGTCAAATAAATAAATAAAATCTTTAAAAAAAAAATAACGTATTCCAGAGAGAGCCATATGGCATTTTTCATTACTGCCCTATAACATCTCCCCCGGCCCCAAACACATTACAAAAAATTAAACTTTTATTCTGTAATTTGCTTTCTTCCTAGTGCATGCTTGTTTTTTTTTGAGACGATCACCATGGATATGGGTAAGAGATTGTAGGATTTGACCATCAGTTTGTTTTAGATCATTATGTTAGGGGCTACTTTTTCAATGTAGCTAAGTGTATTTTATTGGTTCTGGTTAACCAACATGTTATATTAGGAGATCCTGATTTATTTTTTTTTAAGATTATATTTTTATTTGTTTATTTGACAGAGAGATCACAAGTAGGCAGAGAGGTGGGGCGGTGGGGTGGGGGAAGCAGGCTCCCTGCTGAGCAGAGAGCCTGATGGCGAGGCTAGATCCCTGGGTCCTGGGATCATGACCTGAGCTGAAGGCAGAGGCTTAACCCGCTGAGCCACCCAGGTGCCCCTCCTGATTTCTTTATATCTATTAGAGTAGGAAAGGGAGCTAAGCCTTTGTTCACCTATTTTTCTTTCTTCCAACTTTTTTTTTTTCTTACTGTTTTCATCCTTTCTCTCCTCTAATTGTTTTTGAGAAACTTGACACTAATTTTTTTTCCTCAGTCTTGTGGGAGAGACAAAAGTAAAGAATGGTTTACTTTTTTATCTTATTTAAAATAAGGAGGAACAGTGAACTCAGGGGGAAAGAAATGAGGCCAAGAGTTAGAACTTCAGCATTTGATTTTCTTGGGCAGTACCTCCCAAACTGATCTTGACCACTCCTTCCAAATCACTCAACTCAAATGCATTCCTTCCCTGGCATTTCTTCTGTGGTCGGCGCTCTGTCAGTCACTCACATCAGAAATCTGAGAGCCGTGTTGCATTATGCAGTAGGCAGAGCAAACACGTGTTTAGGGGTACCCTACTCCCATTTTAAAAAAATAATGAGGAAAAAAATATGGGTTATATATGATTTTTTTAAAAAATCTGTTTTGGACCTCTATGTTTTAGAATTTCGTATCCTTTGTATTTTGAATTATACTGGGGAGTACCAGTGAGGGAGCAACTGAGAGTCATTTCAGAGATTAGTGCCTTAATACTGCTTTTGTCAAGTCATTTTCAACTTTCTCTCATTCCTACATCTGACTACCACCAAATTCCGTTATTGTAGGAGAATTAGAAGCAATAGTAGTTACTGTGGGAGTCCCTAATGCAATAAAGATAGCCAGCACCTTTATTATATTTAATTATTCAGTCTATGTCTCTCAAACATTTTACCTGTCTTATTAATTATTCAATCCATGTCTCTCAACATTTTACGTGTCTTATTAAATCCCGTAACAGCCCTTGCACATGGATAACTATGTTAAATCCATCTTACTTAGATGAAACTGAAGCACAGAGAGTTTAAGTAACTTACTCACGGTCACACAGTTGGTAAATGGCTAAGTCATAATTCCTTCCTTATAAAACCGTTTCGTGAACATCTCACCGGTAGCACCTTGCCTCCGTGTAGGGCTTCATCCAGTGTTGCTTACATGGACTGTTGTGGCTTCCTGTTGGACTGTGTGCTAGTTTTTCCTGTTGAATTTATAGATGATCATTTAGAAGTTAAATGTAATCATACCAATAGCCAGTGGCTGTGTTCCCCCCACCCCGTCCAAAGAATTTCATTTAATGTGTTACAATCTGTTACTGTCATTTATTTTGCTTAGATTAAATGCTTTCTTACTTTCTGACACAAAAATGTGTTCCAGTCTCATTTCTGCCCTAACTTTGGAATTAACATTTTTCTCTAAGGAACCTTTTCATGGAATACAGTCTTGAGAAATCAGGATCTGGATGCTAGGGATGCTAATTGCTGTTGGGGTGTTGCTTCTCCCAGGCTCTCCCATTGGGTTGAGCTGGGACACACACACCCTGTGGTAATTTCTGTGTATTATCGAAACCAGTGAGTTCACCCCAGTCCTCCCAATTCCAAAAGACTTATTTTTTTCTTTTTAAAGCTTTTATTTGTTTACTTGACACAGGCAGAGAGAGATCACAAGCAGGCAGAGAGGCAGGCAGAAAGAGAGAAGGGGAAGCAGGCTCCCCGCTGAGCAGAGAGCCTGATGTGGGGCTCGATCCAGGATCCTGAGACCATGACCTGAACTGAAGGCAGACGCCCAACTGACTGAGCCACCCAGGCGCCCCTCAAAAGACTCATTTCTATCCTTTTCCCTTTCCATATAATGTGATTTCTTTCTCTGACAGTGAGAAATCACATTGACACTGGCTTTTGGGCTGAGTTATTCAGGAAGGAAGGAAGGAAGAGAGGAAGCCATTACAACATTTTTAATATGTATAGATGTGACACTAGCTATAAATTCCTTAAACTCAGAATACTTTAACAATTAAAGGATAGTTACCAATTAAATACAACACTAAAAACTCAGTAATTTTTAAATGAACAACACTAGCGTGACAATTTTTCAAGCAAGATTTACTGAAATATGACCTGTATACAGAAATGCCTATAAATCATAAATGTATAGCTGGATACATTTTTAATAAAGGAAACATGCCTGTATAACCAGCACCCATATCTAGAAATAGAATATATTTTTTAAATAAATTCTTTATTTTTTATTAACATATAATGTATTATTAGCCCCAGGGGGAAGGGTCTGTGAATTGCCAGGTTTACACACTTCACAGTAGAAATAGAATATTAACAATGCCCCCGAAAGCCCCCTGTCTCTTGCCCTGTCCTAGTCTCTAGTTTGGAGCCCCTGCCCCAGGCTAATCTCTATGCTGATTTGTAATAACTGTAGATGTTCTTTGTCCATGCACGAGTGTGTACTCCTGGGACTTTTGCTCAGTATTATGTCTGTGAGGTTCCTCTCTATTACTGGTTGTTACATTTTTTTGCTGTGGAGTATGCCACTTTTATGAATATTTCAGTTTATTCATCCTGTTGTTGGACATTTGGGCTGATAATAGTTTTTTACTATTGAGAATAGAGATATGATGTACTTTCTTGAACAGGTCCTTGATAGATGTATGTATGCAGCTCATTTGGGAGTATACCCAGAAGTGAAATTGCTGCGTCACATATTATACGTATATCTAACCTTCATTGATATGCTATGTAGTTTCTTAAAATAGCTGTACCAGTTTACACCTACCAGAAGGATGAGCGTTCTGGTTTCTCTAAATTTTATCTAATACTTGGTATTGTCATTCTTTTCTATTTTAGCTTTTTTGGTGTATATAGTGATATTTCATTGTGGTTTTAGTATGTATTTCCCTGATGATTAATGACGGTGGGTGCTTTTTCGTATGATTGTTGGCCATTTAGATATTGGCTTTGTAGAGGGTGTATTCAAGTGTTGTTGCACGGGTTTGGATTTGATTGTTTTTCCTCTCTTACTGATTTTTAGGAATCTCTACATGTTTTGGATAAGAGCCTTTCTTGGATATATGTATTAGAAATAACTTCTTCCACTCTGCAAGTAGCTTTTTCACCTTCTTAATGGTATCTTTTAAGGAACAAAAATTATTATTATTTTTTAAAGATTTTATTTATTTATTTGACAGAGAGAGAGGGATCACAAGTAGGCAGAGAGGCAGGCAGAGAGAGAGGGGGAAGCAGGCTCCCTGCTGAGCAGAGAGCCTGATGTGGGGCTCGATCCCAGGACCCTGAGATTATGACCTGGGCTGAAGGCAGAGGCTTAAACCACTGAGCCACCCAGGCGCCTCCCAAAATTATTTTTAATATTGTACAATTTATCAAAGTTTTTCTTTATGATTAGTGTTTGGTTATAAGGTCATACAAATGATCCAGACTCTACTTGTGTTAATATCTTATTTCATTTTTTAGAACAAAAACAAAATTAAGAATTTATTATTATACTTTTGAGCCTCAAAAATATATCCTGGGACCCTTCCAGGAGTCTGTTTACCACAATTCAAGAAATACTGTATTAAAATGTGAGTTCCTTGAAGATTTTTCATTTGTTAAGTCCCAGTGGCTAGCATAATTCTTCAACTACAGTAGTCACTCAGGATATTTGTTGAATGAATAAATGGAACGAATGAATGATGAAAAAGCCCCCAAATAAGTTCAGACTCTTTCACCAATGCTGTTACTTCTGTGGTTGTCTTTTTCCTTAAAGTTAGTTGTTGGAGTTTCTAAAAATTAGGCACTATCAGAATTTGTTTAAAATTTTTTTCCTCTATAAAAGAAACCTAAAGGTTTTTTTTTTAAATTATCATTTTTAAAAGATTTTATTTATTTATTTGACAGAGATCACAAGTAGGCAGAGAGGCAGGTAGAGGGGCAGAGAGGCAGGCAGAGGGGCAGAGAGGCAGGCGGAGGGGCGGGGAGGCAGGCTCCCTGCTGAGCAGAGAGCCTGATGTGGGGCTCAATCCCAGGATCTTGAGATCATGACCCGAGCCGAAAGCAGAGGCTTAACCCACTGAGACACCCAGGTGGCCCTGAAACATAAAGGTTTTAAAGGGAAGTATAGTTTGAAATTTTTAATTTCACTGATTAAAAGATGTTTAGCTTTTTGGAAAAGTGTTCTCTTCTGCACCATGTTTAATGACAAATACGTCTTTCATGTAGTGGTGCTCCTGCCCTGTGGTTTTTCCATACTTGCCACTGAATTTTTATAATCATAGATTTTTTTTTTTTACCCTGCAATTTAAAAAAAAATGAAATTAAGTCAGGGGTTGGATTCCGGCCGATAGGTTGCAAGTCCCTCTGTTACTCATTTAGGAAAGACCTGAGAAGTAGTTAAGAATAAGGCTCTCCCCAGGGGCACCTGCCTGGCTCCTTCAGAAGAGCATGCAACTTGATCCTCAGGGTCTTGAGTTCAAGCTCAGTGTTGGGTGTTGAGATTACATTAAAAAATAATAAGACCTTATTTTTTTTATATATATATAAAAGATTTTATTTATTTATTGGACAGAGAGATCACAAGTAGGCAGAGAGGCAGGCAGAGAGAGAGGAGGAAGCAGGCTCCCCGCTGAGCAGAGAGCCGGATGCAGGGCTCGATCCCAGGACCCTGGGATCATGACCTGAGCTGAAGGCAGAGGCCTTAACCCACTGAGCCACCAGGTGCCCCATAATAAGACCTTATTAAAAAGAAAAAAAAAAAAATGAGGCTCGAACCAAACTAAACTGCTTGGATCTGAAGTCCACCTCTGCCACTTACTTTCTATAATCTTAGGAAAATAACTTAACCTAATCTTAGGGTAGAATGTACAGGTGTTTTCATCTATGAAGTGAGAATAGTATCACCAAACATAGAGTGTAGTTATAAAGATCAAATGAATACTTGTAAATATTTAAAGCAGTACCTGACACATAATTAGTAGTCAGATATTGTAAAGTGCAAGATCAAAGTTGATGGAATGAACTACACTGAAGATTATACTGAACTTAAATAATAGAAGTTATAAATAGCTGAACTATTAACAGTTTTTGGATATTCAGACTATCCATCGAAATGTAAAGGAAGCTATTCAGAGATAAGCAAAGGAAGTTCTCTTTTGTATCACAGTTATCACATGTAAAAAAATTTATTGACTGTAACCCCAAATTAGCTAAGTGGCATATATTTGCAAGGAAAGAAATAAGTACAAAATATTGTAAGGGAATGATTAAAAAAACAATAAAAATATAATGAAAAGTTTTTAAAAATTTTACCCTTCTATAATGTCAGTGGCAAGCATCCTACTCTGATTACCCCTGCTGTCTTTCTAACTTGTTTTAATGTTCTTAGCCCAGTAATCTAGCTCCACTAAGGCCTGTAATTCATTGATTCTACCACCTTATTGTGTAGTGTCTTAGATCTGAGAGTTGATAATTTTTATCAAGTTAGGGAACATTTTGGCTTTTATTTCTTTGGATATCAACCCCCTCTGCCCAAGACTCTGGTTATATGTTAGTTAGGTCATTTGATGTTGTTTCATAGCTCCCTGATAATCCTTTTTAGAATTCTTTTGTTTCTGTAATGTTCATGCGTGCTTCTGTTGTCTTGAACTTGTGACCTTTATAACAATTGGTTTAATGTCATGCTTTACTGAAAACTCTCATTCATGTCATTTCTGGGGCAGTGTGTTGATGGGTTTTTCTCTGGATGATGGGTTGTATTTTCCTTCTTTGCCTGGTTGGTAATTTTTGTTTGGATGCTAGACATTGTGAGTTTTATGTTTTGGGGCCCGAGTTTTTCAAATATCCTTTAAGTATTTCTGGATTTGGCTTTGACATAATTAAGGTGCTTGGAATCAGCCTGATCTTCTTGGGCTTGCTTTTGCGTTTTCCTAGTGGTTCTGGAACAGCATTCAGAGTAGGAGTCCTTTGGGTCCACTGTAGATGCACTGCCTTTCTGAGGACTCTCCCTAATGTGAAAGAGCACTTGTGCCCTGGCTGGTAGGAGCACAAACTGTTTTCAGCCCTTTATGAGCCCTGCGGATTGTTCTAATGGACTTTTCCCCAGTCTCTGATAGTTTCCTTAGACACATGTGCAAGTCAGAATTCAGTCAAGGGCTCAAGGGGACTTCTTTGTATATCTCTCTGTCTGTGCCACAAATTTTTGTCACCTTGTCCTCTCTAAACTCTGGCTCCTAAGTGAAACGCCCAGGCTGTTTGGATTCCCCTGCTTGTGCTGAGGCTTGGAAACTGTCTCTAGGCAGTCCGTTGGGCATCTGTAGGGCTCACCTGTGATGGTTTTCTAGGGAAGTACTGTCTCATGCTGCCCCATGGCGCTCTGGTTGTTGAAGCAGAGAGGGGGAAACCTGGCTGTTGTTACTCCATCAGGGTTGGGAGAAGTCTCTGTCTCTCATCATCTGCATGTCTTTTCTCTCAGTCTTCTGGGCATGAATTCTCCTTTCAGTCGTTGTAATCACTCCCTTGAAGACACTTGAACTCCCTTGCTCCTTTCATTTCACTTGGGAAAAACCACAACCCTGGTTAAATCCTCTCTCCACCTTTCAGTGCCAGTAGCCGTGTGAATGTTTCAGGTGAAAAAGACACTTCTGTGCTATTTTCCCTTCAAATCCACGACCGGAGTCTGTAAGTGAGCCCAGTCACATGACCACAGTCATTTATTCTGATTCCCTACATACCTGTTTCATATCTTTTCTCTGAAAATTCTAGCACCTCCTCCCGCATCTTCCAAGGCATTTTCCTTTTTTTCTACATCACTGAGAAACTGAAGCAAGCAAAAATGAAGTTTGCCGAGTGGCACTTGGATCATCTCCCTTCCCGCCAGCATCTGCGTGTGTGTACTTCGCCTTCCCCTCTCTCCGCGTGGTCATTTCCTCCACCTGTGCACTGTAGGCCCTTTCCCTTGCCTACCTAGGGCAAATTAAGTTTAAATTCAAATTCTCCAGCAGTTTCCCTCCGTTTCTCCACATCTTCAATAGTATATCCTAGAATGTGCCCGTCAGTATAAAAGCATACTGTATTTATCTCATCATAAAAAAAATTTTGACTCCCTCTCCCCATATCAACTCCCCTGCCATTTCTGCGGTCTTGGACAACAAAAGTGCCAAGAGTTGTCCGTACTTTTCCGACTTTCCTTTTCTTTTGCTCTCAGTTCCTCTCCAGTCAGGCTTTTGTCCTTAGTGCTCTGTGAAGTGTTTTTCTGTGAGTAATGTGAAGTCTCTGACTTCCAGGCTGCTATTTCAGGAGTCCTCCCACATCATCTTTCAGGAGCACGGGCTGCACTTGATCTCCCCCATTTCTCGATACTTTATTCCCGTGGTTTCCAGAATACCAGAGCCTTGATTTTTGTGCCACCTCTGTAGTTGCTCCTTCTGTCTCCTTTCTTGGTTCTTACGCTTCTTCCCACCCCTTATTGTTGGATGCCTCAGGCTATGGGCCTGGGTTGTCTTCTCTCTTACGGTCACTGCCTTGGTCCAGTAACAAGTTTGAAAACCCATCTGTACTCCAGTGACTTCTGCATTTTAATTTCCTGACCAGACCTTTCTTTGGATTGTAGATTTGCTTATGAAACTGTATTAAATGTCTTCAAAGGGCCGTTGTGTAGACGTGTCAGACATAGCCCATCTGAAACCAAATGCCAGGGCTTTCCTGCTGAGCCTGTTCTGTGTGCAGTGTTTTCCATCCCAGTTGACGGCAGTACCGTACTTCTTGGACATGTCCAATGACAACTCAGATAATTCAGTAACGAGTTTGATGTCCTTGACCGCAGGGAAGATGATCCCTGGGTTGAGGGAGTACAGTGCCCGACCACCGGTGGAGAGAGTACCCTTCCTGAAGGACGTGGGGCAAGGGCAGTTTCGTGGGCTGTTAGAAGAGGCAGTAGAGAAACAGGGCCTAACTGGTTAGGACATTGGAGATTCTTTACGAAGCAAGTAGGCGCCCTTCTCAAGGGTAAAATAAGATAGCTAAAGCCGAGTTGGGGGATTGTGATTGCTGTTAGGGTTCCTTGGTAGTGAGGTTTTCCCCACAAGCGCAGGCCGACTTAGGTTTGGATTTGTGACATGGGCTGGGCTCCTGGAGTGGACTTCATTTTGTGGGTCTTGATACATCGGGCAGAAGTCCTGCTTTACTCTGTTTTCTCATCCCACGTGCATACTGTTGGGAAGTCCTCTATAGTGCCACCTTTCAAACTGAAAATGTAACTACTGCTGCCCACTTCTGTAGCTGCTGTACTGGTCCAAGTCACTGTCGGTCTCACCTTGCCTCCTCAACTTACACTCAGCTTTAGCTCTTGCCTCTTATGATGTATTTCTTTTTTTTTTCTTTTTTAATTTATTCGACAGAGATCACAAGTAGGCAGAGAGGCGGGCAGAGCAAGAGCGAGCGAGAGAGAGAGAGAGAGAGAGAGAGAGGAGGAAGCAGGCTCCCCACTGAGCAGAGAGCCCGATGCAGGGCTCGATCCCAGGATGCTAGGATCATGACCGGAGCCGAAGGCAGAGGCTTTAACCCACTGAGCCACCCAGGCGCCCCTATGATGTATTTCTAACATTGCAATCAGGAAAGTTTTTAGGTGTAAATCAGTCATGTCACTGCTTGCTCAGAATCTTCTCATTGTTCCTCATCTCACTTATAATAGAAACCACAGTCTGTCTGTCTGTCTGTATTTATTTATTTGAAGATTTTATTTATTTATTTCATAGAGATCACAAGTAGGCAGAGAGGCAGGCAGAGAGAGAGGAAGGGAAGCAGGCTCCCCGCTGAGCAGAGAGCCCGATGCGGGGCTCGATCCCAGGACCCTGGGATCATGACCTGAGCTGAAGGCAGAGGCTTTAGCCCACTCAGCCACCCAGGCACCCCGAAGCCACAGTCTTTATGATGGCCTTCAGGACCCTGCAAGATCCAGACCTCTTTTGCTTCTGTGACTTCCTCTCCTCTCACATCTCCTCTCACATTTCCTCTGCTCTACCTTGAATACATCAAGCATGTTTCTACCGTGGGGTCTTCCCCGTGGATGCTCCCTCTGCCTAGAATACTCCACCCCCAGATATCCGTCGTGGCCAGCTCCCCACTGGCCTCCCCAGAGCCCTTTGTGTATTTGAGAAGAAGAAAGCCTGTGAGGGCAGTAGTTAGGCTGAAAGGAGTGAACGAGTTGGAAAGGAGTATGGCAGGTATTGAAATCTTGGTGAAAAAGAGCCAATGGGTGAGATAATCCTAGATATACCAGCAGTTGGTGAGTTCAGCCTACTATAAATCTGAGTAATAAAGAGAAAAAGCAAAAGAGACTTTGTAGCAAATTAGAGGAGATGAGGTGGCCTTCAGTTATCCAGTGGAAACGTTCATAAATCAAGGCTCATAATTTGAAGGTTCCTTCACATATTGTTAATGCCTGCTCTTTTGTAGGTAGAGATTTGGTCTGCTGCTGCTTACTTAATGATGTAATGATACGTTCTTCAGTTTAACAGAGAAATTGCTTGAAAGAATTGCTTGAGCATCATTTTTTTATTATAAAAGATGAATAGAAAACATTCAGTTATTGAATTCCTCCTTTAATTCAGTGTTAGAGGAAAATGTTTCTGATGTTAGTCTTGTGTGTTCCATCAAACAGAAGAATCAAATGTGTTTCCAGTTATTTTGCAAGAGCTAATAGATTCCAGAGTCTAAGCAGTATTTAATTTTCCTAAAACACCTGTTTATTCCAGTCCTCTGTATCTTTTAGACTTTTTAATTGCAAGATTTATACTATGTTTAATTTTTTTTTTTTTTAAGATTTATTTATTTATTTATTTATTTGACAGAGAGAGAAATCACAAGTAGGCGGAGAGTCAGGCAGAGAGAGAGAGAAGCAGGCTCCCGCTGAGCAAAGAGCCCGATGCGGGGCTCGATCCCAGGACACTGAGATCATGACCGGAGCCGAAGGCAGCGGCTTAATCCACTGAGCCACCCAGGCGCCCCTATACTATGTTTAATTTTATGAATTGCCAAAAATGCTAAGAGAAATAGACTTAGTTGGCATTATAAAGTATCCTCTAATTAAGGGGATATATAATGATTCTCCATGTCATAGTCAAGAAAACTTTCTCCGGTTCTTTCAAATTTGTTTATTTGCATGCTCCTCCTTCAGAAGGAACAGTAGGAAAAGTGAAGTCAGTCATAAGGTTAGTACACAACTTTTATGCCATGGAATTACAAATCTGACTCTGAATTTCTCCATAGCCAACACTTAAGGGCAAAGTTCCCTGCATGATTCACTAAAGTCTATAAGGTAAAAAACCAACTAGTTGTTCATGGGAAAAGTGCAGCTAATCCCAGTACAAAATTTTGAGTGAATATCACTCGTAGGTGCTTATAATAAGAATGTTGTCATTAGAGTAGGTACCTGGGGCAAGACAGTACAGTAACTCTTAGGATCATCAGTGTTCTAGGATATAGGATGTGAGCACGATCTGGCTGTGACATCTGTCACCTCACTGATCAGCAGAGTTGATGTGGCTGATCTGGCTGACTAGGCGGGTGTCCCCTCTTTCCCTCACCAGTCCATGTGTGTCCCTCCCGAAGCTGCACGCTTGGTTGAAGTGGATGACTGTCCCCAGTAGTGGAGGGCCGTTCTCTGGTCAAGGGCATATGAATGGCTACACTCCCCTGCTAGAACCTCCAGACAAGCTCTCAGGGTCCGTTTGCAGGAGAGCGTCGGGTGGTCAGGTTTGCAAGACTCCAGATACATTCAAACACAGCCCTGCATGGGACCGTGTGCCTTTCTTAAGTTTAAGAGAAAACAAAGTGTTTGTGGATATAAGAAGCATCACTTGCTTTCACAAGAGTTTGTCAGTCAGTGGTTCTTTTTTTTTTTTTTAAGATTTTATTTATTTGACAGGCAGAGATCGCAAGTAGGCAGAGAGACAGGCAGAGAGAGAGGAAGGGAAGCAGGCTCCCCACTGAGCAGGGAGCCCGATGTAGGGCTCGATCCCAGGACCCTGGGATCATGACCTGAGCCGAAGGCAGAGGCTTTAACCTGCTGAGCCACATAGGTGCCCCTGCAGTCAGTGGTTCTTAACCTGTTTTTGGACATAGATCTGATATTTTTATGTAGCTTTATCATGAGTTTGCTGAATATGCTGATTCTGAACTCAAAGAGATTTGATCCAAGAGGTCTGAGTTAAGTTTTAGAAACTTATATGTGAAACTGCCACCCTAGGTGATTCTGATGTATGTTCTTGTTAGACCACATGATTCAGAGACCTCTACTGGGTTATAATTTTAGGGAGTTTGAGATTCCAGGTAGTCAGTCTAGAACCTTATCTGATACAAGTCAACAGCATCTTTAAGAACGTTACATTAAAAAAAAAATTACATCTAGTAAAAATGATAATGAGTTCCATCCACATGTGTGTTTGAAAGTTTTTCTTTGAATGTTAGGAAATGACTGACTTGTGTGGAAATTTATTGATGAAAGCAAGTCATGTGGCCACAGTGGTAATAACTGAACACGAATGGGCGCTCGCTCTCTCTCTTCTAGTAATGTAATGAATTGAGGGCCTTTTTTTTTTTTTAAAACAGATTTTATTTATTTATTTGACAGAGAGATCAAAGTAGGCAGAGAGAGAGAGAGGAAGCAGGCTCCCCGCGGAACAGAGAGCCCGATGCGGAGCTCGATCCCAGGACTCTGAGATCATGACCTGAGCCGAAGGCAGAGGCTTAACCCACTGAGCCACCCAGGCACCCCAAGGACCTTTTTCTTAATGTCCAATCACTTCACATTTGTGGGATAAACGATGTGTGATTATGAAGTATCACTCTTTTAATATGCCACTTGTTTAATTAGCTGACATTTATTTAAGATTTTTGCACCCATGTCCTTGTTGAATTTGTCTCTAGTTTCCATTTCTTAGGCTCTTCTCTCCAGTTTGGTGTCAGGGTTTTGTTAGTATTTAAAAAGGGGATGGGTATTTTTCGTGTGTGTGTGTGTGTGTGTGTGTGTTTTGTTGTTGTTGTTGTTTTTCTCAGTTTTTAGAATTTATATAGACTCTCAGTGTACTTTTTGTGGGGAATTTAGGGCAAGTATAAAATTAGAAGAGACAGTCTCCATATACAAGACCATCCTCACTTCAGATACAAGCTACAAGTTTGGAGGGTTCCCAAAACCACCCCGAGGCTCAATAACTCATTAGAAAGATTCCTACATCTTACAGATTCATAGATCATGGTATGGCTTCTAATGGAGCAAGGATATAGATTCAGATTTGCCAAAGAGAGAGACATACTGGGCAGAGTGTAGGAGGGTTCCAAGCACAGAGCTTTCCCCGTCCTCACCCCTGTAGTCAGATCACATATCTCTCTTGGCCTTACTGTGTGACCATGTGTATGGGGTACTGCTAGCCAGAAAAGCTCATCCAGCCTTTAGTATCAAGTTTATTTTGGATTTTTATTTTTAAGGAATCTCTACACCCACCATGGGGCTCAAAATCACCACTCTGGAGTTCCAGAGTTGCATTCCAGCTACTGATCTAGCCAAAATTTTCCAGTTTTGTTTGTTTGTTTGTTTCAAGATTTTGTTTCTTTATTTGCGAGAGCGAGCGAGCGAGAGAGAGAGAGAGCGCGCGCGCACCAGAGCGAGCACACAAACAGGGGAAGTGGCAGGCAAAGAGAGAAGCAGGCTCCCTGCTTAGCAAGGAGCCTGATGCAGACTCTGTCCTAGGACCCTGGGATTATGACCTGGACCCAGGACCGATGCTTAACTGACTGAGGCACCCAGACATCCCTTTCTGGAGTTTTTACTGGGGCTTCTTTATGTAGGTGTGACTGATGGATTGCTTGTGGATAATCTCAGTCTCCATTTTGGTTAACCCAAAACCACCTCCCAAAGTTATAGTGGTGTTTCTGGGTTGGTGAGCCCCAATCCTAAGGACTCTATGGATATGGCCAGTTCCCTCCCTAAATCACGTTTGTTAGATTATCTAGTTTGACCCAAGGTTACCGGGCAAACAACAACTCTCTTATCAGACGCACACTCTGAGACCCCAGAGATTACCTACCAGAAGTCAAGGACAAAGACCAGGCCTTCTCCTTGGGCATGGCCAAATTCTTTATATGTTCGCACAATTAATTTTTTTTTATGGTGCCTTCCTGTGATTTCTTGAAATCAGATTAGTTTACAGGGATTCCATTATGGAAAACCGATTGTTTTAAATTTCAAACCTTGCATTTCTCTAGTTAACTCTTAAAAGACAGAAATAACAGACACTTTTGATATAACTGGATTTAAATTAAACTACTCTTTGTCTTTTTTTTTTTTTTTTTAAAGAATAAAGGTTCACTTCAATTTGAAGACAAATGGGATTTCATGCGCCCGATTGTTTTGAAGCTTTTACGCCAGGAATCTGTTACAAAACAGCAGTGGTTTGATCTGTTTTCGTAAGTAATCCATTAACTCTTAACTTTTTGATAATATAAAGGAAATTTTGGTGATGCATTTCTATATCCAAATGGAATGCTCACTTTAGACTGGACGGTTTACCTGTTTACAGTTGTTATTACTCTAAGTCCTCTTCTGTAGTCCATGATTTGCTGGGGATGGGGGTGGTACGCCGTCATACATCGCTGTGGCTGACTACAGCAAAAACATACAGCACAAAAGTAGCAAAAAGGAAAGGCACATCCTGGGGGAAAACAGGCACGGGCTTCCCAGAGTACTTACAGAATCGTACAGAACCCTGTCTCTCCAGCAATGGGATTGACACCCAGTATGATACGTTGTCTACCTGAGAAGCTCTCGCAGACTCCGTAATCAGAGTTTTTATTGGGGACTGGTCACATAGGTAGCCTCTGCTTGGCATGTACCCAAATTCCAGATTCTCAGAAAGATCAGGTGTTCAGTGTAAACCATATAGCTTGTACATTTAAGGCATGATCAGGAAAAGTTTTTTATCAGGGTAGGATACTGTTGACCATTTCACTCATACAGTGGGGCAAGGCAAGACCAATCGGTAGTACTCATCTCAGTAAGGTCTTTTAGAGGTCTTAGATTTAGCTAGTAAAAATAAATCCCACCAACCATGAAGTTTATTTTAGGAAAAGAAAATAAGCTTTTCTCCCTTCCTTCCTTTCTTTCTTTCTGATTTTATTTATTCATTTAGGAGAGAGAGCACAAACGGGGAGAGGCTGAGGGAACCAGAGAAGCTGGCTCCCCACTGAGCTGGGAACCTGACATGAGGACTCGATCCCAGGACTCTGGGGTCATAACCTGAGCTGCAGGCAGATGCTTAGCCATCTGAGCCACCCAGGCACCCCCTCCCTTACTTTCTATAGGAACCTTTATTTACGTGGTCTGAGGCATCAATTCAGGCACAGCATAACTCTGGCTCCTAAGCTGAAGCACACCCAAAAGCTTTCCAGGGTTAAAGCAGTGTCATGATCCTCAGAGCACATCCATGAAGAAGTATAATCTCAGAGGGCATGTGTGGTACCTCAGAAACAAAAAGTTTACAGTTGTTAGGGTGCTGCAGGTGAGACAGGTCAGGTTGGTCAGGTAGTATACGGTCACAGGGCTCCCAGTTTCCCTCCTCCCATAGGACCGTTCGCTCTAGAGTTCTTGTTCCTTTTCTGTTCATTCAGTTCAGCCTTTGTTTTCAGATGAACTGCCTGAAGGAAGTTAGTTCTAAATGGTTTCATTTATTCCATGACACTTGTTGATTCGCCTCACTAGTGCGGGTGCTGTTTATTTAGAAGGGCTCTGTGTAGAAAGTGTAGGAGTTGGGCTGTTCCCTGCTGTCTCCAAGCGCTGTCAGGTTTGATTTCAGAGTACTCACAGCAGCATGGAAAGCCAGTGGTGGGAGTTTTCCTTCAGGAAGACAGCAAAACCTTGAAGAATAATTCTGAAGAACAAAAATCTTTAATGTCTTCCTCCTCCCCTGTGCCTTCTCAGGTGCTGTGTTTTGTTTTTTCTTTCTTATAAAACCAGTGTGTCCCATTCAGTAATGAAAACTTTTCAGTTTTTTTCCCCCAGACATGTGGACTGGCAAGAGGAGCAAACGCATATTTACAGAAAATGTTTAAAATAATATACTTCCCTTAACTAGGAAGATGTATTGTGTATTGGTCTGAATGAAGTGTCAGATGTTCAGAAATTTTTAAAGTAGGTTTGTGTCCCCTCCCGCACCTTTTGTTCTGATTATTTATCTAGTGAGCAGCCTAGAAAAGGTCCACTCCTTTCTGGAGACAGCTGGGTTTAACACCCAAGTTGCTTATTAAGGTGTATGCACAGGGATGATGAGGCAAAGGTGAACAGAACATGGGTCACTCACAGTGAGACCTGAGAGGACGTCCTCACGGAGAGGACGTCAGGAGGGGTGGGTCACTGCCTCCCCCTGGTAGCTTTCGGCAGTCATCACAGGTTAGGAGTACTGCTAGTGTCTGTATCCAATAACTAGAGCCAGTCAGCGGCTTGACTTCAGATCACGTCATCAGAGATCACGCCCTTTTCTGGAGGCATCTGGAAGTAATGCAGGTGGTCCAGCCAGAATCTAGGATATTTGCAGTTGACAGCTCCACAAAGGCTGCTGAAACCTGCAGCGCCTTCAGGTCCAAGTCCTGTTCACTGAGCATATGCTTGCTTGAGTTCAGCACAGCTTATGTTGAGCTGGAAACAGCCAGTAACAGACAGTATCAGGTTTCAGCTCAGAGTCAGATCCAGGCAAATAAGATTTGTGAATTCAGGAGTTTAAAAAAGAGAGCAACTTTTCTTCTGCAGCCAGAAAGCTGAGATGGCTGCAGACATTCGTGTTCCAAGTCCAAGTGACAAGCAAGACTTATCTAAGCCCTTTTTATCTTATCAGTCTTAAGAGTCCAGATTGATTCGCTCAAGAACATGCACATCAGGCTGGAAGATCATCAGCCTCTAGGGGTCAGATACCTGATTTCACAGGAACTCAGTGGCAACTAAGAACTGCTTTTTAAAACTCCAGAAGTGTATTTCTGTCTAAAGATTTCCTTTGTTTCTATGTTGTCTCCCTTTTTTTCAGACATACCAGTAGGTAAAAATAATGCCTTTACAGAGACATTTTCTGTTCCAATATTCAAACACTTTAAATTCCAACTCCTTACCAGCAGCTTAAAGCATGGAAGTTGTGTCTGCTAGTTTTGGGGGGGCGGGGGGGGACAACCTTTGCTGCTAGGTACAATCCTGGTAGGATTTATGAAAGTACGAGCATATAACATTTTACATCTTTTTTGATCATACATCCAGATGCCAAAGGCACAAAATACAAAACCATCTTTTAAACCCATTATAGATTTATTCAAATCCCTAACAGCATTGACAACATTATGCTAGAGTTGCTGGGAGATCCTGGCTGGTATGCAAGGAGCCTGGAAGAATTGCTTCAGTAGCAGCCTTTGGCCTGAAGAAACAGCTGGAGTGATTTCCTTTCCCTGCAGGCACTCCACCCCCAGCATTTTCTCCCCTGGTTTATCTAAAGCTTTCTCCAGGATCTGACTTAACTCTTATTTCCTCCTGGCTGGGGGCAGGGGTGGTGGAGAATAATGCCAGCATTTGACATTTTTGGTTCACTCATAGCTTAACTTTGGGCCTTTTCTCTTCCCAGTTGGAGGCAAGAGCAAAACCAGAGGTGTTAGCCAGGCTGTGCTTTTTCTCCTGTCACTCGTCAGTCAGCATGGCTGAAAGCAGCGGGGGATTGAGCGAGCCCACTCTCTGGGGATTAGAGCTATTGTTTTCTGCTTTCCTAGGTAACTCTTCTCTCTTAAAACACATGCACTCAGCTCCTGTTTTGTAGCATGGATGACTTTCTAGCCACCCAAACAGCAAGGGTTCATCGTCCAGTCACTTTATCACTTCGTACCCTTACCATGTTTCAGTGAGTCCCAGCTGTCCTAGTGGTCAGTCTCATGACCACCTCGAGGTTCAGTGATTGCTGGGAATACTCACAGGACTCAGACATAGTCGTATTCATGGCTGTGATTTATTACAGTAAAATGCAACAAAGGTGTAGGTGGCAAATTCAGGGGAAACCAGGTGCATGTTTCCAAGCATCCTCTCCCATTGGAGTTACACAGGAGACACTTAGTTCTCTAGCAGCTGATGGTGACAGCACAGGTGGTGAAAGTCTTTCTACAGGGAAGCACATTAAAGACAAGTGTTCAGGTTTTAACTCAGCTGTTGCATAGATAGCCTCTGCCTGACATGAAGTGAAGTCCCAGACTCCTAGATGACAAGCAGGAGTTCAATATAAATCAGCTTGTTTACCTAAACATTTAGGGCCAATGAGCGATTCTCAGCAGGAAACGGTGAGAACCTTTGCAGAATCCAAATTCCCAGATACCAGTCAAGGGCCAGCCTTACAAGCACATCTTCCTGAGGTTAGCCTTCGCAGACCTGCTCTAACTTTTCTGTGTATGCTTTAGTGGAATTCTATGTCAGGACTTATAGATATGTGATTGAATAATCCATACACATTAAGCTGTTCTCATTTTTTTCTCATTATTGCATGATAAAAATATAATTTCCTAAATAGTATTACATAATATTAACTTATATGCATGATTCTATCTTTTGAAAAATTAAAGTTCAGTAAACAGCTAAGCCCTTTTAGAAATACATAGCATTCATGTATACTATTTTTCTTAAATTATTTGATTAAACTATTTTATGAATAACCTGTTGACTGTGGTGGGGTTTTGTTTTGTTTCTATCAATTTGTGTTGATTATATCATTTATCATCTAGAATGATGCTTGTTTTCTGTGCACTCCTGACTGGGGGAACTGTAGTATGATGGTATTCCCTGCTTATGGTGCATTTCTAAGCAGAAATGATGAAGTCCCAGAACCTAAGTCAGGTTCGGTGGGGTGAGGAGGTTCGGAGCTGACGACTAAAGAAAGAATTCTTAAGACGTCGTTGGTGCAAAAGGTGATTTATTAGAGCATGGGGACAGGGCCCGTGGGCAGGCAGAGATGCGGCTGCCCCGGGTTGTGAGGGGTGGTTGGTTATATACACAGGAGTTGGGTAGGTGAGGACAAAGGGGTGTCCAGAAGGGCTATTGGGGCAAAGAATACTATCAGGATATTGAAGGCTTAGTTGCTATCAAGTAAAGACAATTGGGAGTCTGGTGGAATGTTACATTCCTGCTATCAAGCATCCTTGTCAATGAGATTTAGGTTTAGAAGAAATTTAACTTTATTTACTTTTCCTTCTACCTCCGCCTCCTTCCGTTTTTCATGGAGGGGAGGGTGACATTAGGGCTTGAGGAACTGAGTTCTGTGTCCCTGGATATTGGGCTATTGATAAGGTAACTTCTTTGTTGTAATCTCAAGGACATTTGCAAACCAAGGGAGACTCCTGTCTTGCAGGATTGTGATCTCAGCAAGTTAACTATTTATCGTTTTATGGCAGTCAGGGGTGCCTGAGGAATGCTACACATATGGAGGGGAGCGGATGAAAGGGGGGGGGGGTGCAAGGCGCCAGCTTTTGCTTTGTCCTCAGCCAGCCTCCTGCTCCCTCATCAGAAATAGTCAGTACCTTTGTATTTGCTCTAGTTGTTGGTCTCATCACATCATTTTTTTTTAAAGATTTTATTTATTTATTTATTTGACAGGCAGAGATCACAAGGAGGCAGAGAGGCAGGCAGAGAGAGAGAGAGAGAGGAAAGCAGGCTCCCTGTTGAGCAGAGAGCCCGATGTGGGACTGGATCCCTGGACCCCCAGACTATGACCTGAGCTGAAGGCAGCGGCTTAACCCACTGAGCCACGCAGGCGCCCTCATCACATCATTTTTAAAAATCCTTTATCTCCTTGCAGTTATCCAAGGCAGCTCAATATGTAGTCCTTTTGGGTTAAAGGATTCTTGGATATCTTAACGTGGTATAACCCAAATTGCAAGACCTACGTTAATTAAACCCTTTGAGTTTTAGGGCTGCTTGGGTGGCTTAGTTGGCTGAGTATTCAACTCTTGGTTTTCATTCAGGTCATGATCTCATGGTTGTGAGATT
The DNA here is from genome assembly GCF_964662115.1 of Mustela nivalis. Lineage (NCBI taxonomy): Eukaryota > Metazoa > Chordata > Mammalia > Carnivora > Mustelidae > Mustela > Mustela nivalis. The sequence goes on from NC_139028.1 coordinate 12,927,115, forward strand.
GAGCCCATATTGGGCTCTGTGCTTAGTGGGGAGTCTGCATCTCCCCTCTCCCTCTCCCTTTGCCCCGCCCCATGCACACACTCTCTAAAATAAATCTTTAAAAAATACATTGTAAGAAAAACCCTTCAAATATTAGCTGTTTGATTATGTAAATTAATATTTGGGTTGCTTATATCTTTCTAAATTTGAGGTACTAAAATATTGTTATTAAACTCCATTGACTATTTGCTTCTTCTTCTTTTTTTAAAAAAATTTTATTTATTTATTTGTCAGAGATCACAAGTAGGCAGAGAGGCAGACAGAGAGAGAGGGGGAAGCAGGCTCCCCACTGAGCAGAGAGCCCGACATGGGGCTCGGTCCCAGGACCCTGGGATCATGACCTGAGCTGAAGGCAGAGGCTTTAACCCACTGAGCCACCCAGTGTTTGCTTCTTTTTTATCTGAGATCCTTATTTCTCAATAAAAGTGTGTTGGCATTTTAGGTGGTTGTAAAAGATTATCTAGCATATTGTGGGATGTTTATCACCTCTGGCCTTCACCCTCAGACACTCTAGTAGTGGACACTCCCTGTGCACCCCCACCCCTCATTAGTGAAATAAACAAACAAAAGCTCTGGTACCTTTCCAAGCGAGCTTCTGTGGGGATGGTATGTCCCTCAGTTGAGAACTATTCCTCTAGATCCATATTTGGTTTGACTCTGGTTAGTGAAATTGAAGCCAGAATTAAATCACAAATTATTTTCAACTTGTGAGACCTTATTTTTATTTTTATTTTATTTGTTTATGTATTTATTTTAAGTAGGCTCACTCCCAGTCTGGAGCCTACCATGGGGCTTGAACTCACAATCTGTGATCAATACCTGAGCTGAGATCACAAGTTGGACATTTAACTGACTGAGCCTCCCAGCCACCCAAGACCTTATTTTTAAGAAAATTTGTTTTCACTATATATATATATCATATATATATATATTTAAGATTTTATTTATTTGAGAGAGAGAGATCATGTGCATGAGTGGTGGAGGGGTAAAGGGACAAGCAGACTCCCTGCTGAGTGAGGAGCCCAATGTGGGACTCAGTCCTATGACCTGAGCCAAAGGCAGATGTTTAACCAACTGAGCCATGCAGGTGCCCTTTTAGCATAAATTATCTTAAAAGATATTTTTCTTGTGGGTGCCTGTGTGGTGTACTCAGTTGACTATCTGACTCTTGCTTTTGGCTCAGGTCATGATTCCAAGGTCCTGGGATGGAGTCCAGGTCAGATTGCACTCTGGGGAGTCTGCTTGAGAATTCTGTCTCTCTCTCTCGCCCTCTGCCCATCCCCCTGCTCACACATACTCTCTTTTTCTATAAAACAAATAAATCTAAAAAAACATTACTAAAAATGCTGTTTTTCTTGTTCCTGAGTTGGTTTTCTCCTCTCTTGTCTGCCTCATCTCCATTATGTAAGTGGACTTATTGTTGTGTACACCTTAAATGGTGGTTTTTTTCAGAGTTCGTTGTTTTTCTTTTACCTGTGTTCTTGTATCTACAGAAGCAATCCCGATTATTCTGAGTCAGACTTCTAGACTTCATAGGTCTCTTGTTGTTTCTATGTGTCTGTCTCTTAACTTTTGTAATTACTCCGTATTTAGAATGACAAAAATGTGTTGTTCGTAGCTTCAAACCAAAAATTTGAAAGCTACCATCAACTTTCTATTTTCTTCCTCCCTCATATTCAGTTGATTCCTGGGTTTCATAGGTTTTATTAAATATCTCTTGAATTGGCCTTCTTTCTTTTCTTTTTTTTTTTTTTAAGATTATTTATTTATTTATTTATTAGACAGAGAGAGATCACAAGTAGACAGAGAGGCAGGCAGAGAGAGAGAGAGGAGGAAACAGGCTCCCTGCTGAGCAGAGAGCCCGATGTGGGACTCGATCCCAGGACCCTGAGATCATGACCTGAGCCGAAGGCAGCGGCTTAACCCACTGAGCCACCCAGTCGCCCACGAATTGGCCTTCTTTCTATCCCATCTTCCTCCCCGCTACCATTTCTCTGAACGATTACAGCAGTCTTCTGCCTGCCTGTCTTTGTTGTGTCTCCACGTATCATTTGTCCATTGCTGCATGACAGATTACTCTCAAGGTTAGCAGCTTGAAATGCTGCACACTTACCCTATCATTATTAGAGGGTCAGGAAGCCTGATGGGCCTGTCTAGCTCAGGGTCTCTCCTGAGCTTGCAGTAAAGCTGAGCAGCGGGTGTCGGCCAAGACTCTGGCAGGGCTGAGTGAGCTTTCCGCTTGCTCACAGGAGTGTTGGCTGGGGTCAGTTCTTCCCTAGCTGCTCAGTTCCTCACCATGTGCGTCCCTCCTTGAAGCAGTTTACATGTGGCAGCGTGCTTGCTCCAGAGCAAGAGAGGGCCTCCCAGCACAGAGCTCAGGGTTTCTGTCATAGTTTTGGTAGTGACAGACAACCACGTGGGTCATGTTTTATTACTCAGACAGGTGCTTATACACTGTAGGAGGGAACCGTACACGGGTATGAACACCAGGAAACCGGGGTCATCGAGGGCCATCTTAGAGGCTGTACCTCAGAGTTAGAGGAAATAAATGATGTAGGGTTTAGAAAGAACTCTTGAAAAACTCCAGTTTATGGCATAGGGCTTACATTGAAAATGAAAGTCAACTAAAGAAGAGATCTTTGAAATACAGGATGAAGGGGGTAAAACAGAAGATCAAATCAGTGATTTGAAAAATAAAACCAGAGTTCTCCCTAGATGTAGAGCAAAAACAAGGTATGGGAGATAAAATAGAAATAAAGGGATAGGGAAGGTAGATCTAGAATTGGGTAAACAGGTACCAGAAGGAGAGAACAGAAATAGCAGAGGAGAGGATATGGTCCAAAAATAAGAGGTGGAAACTCCCCAGTGGAAACTCGTTCCTTCTCACCCATCTCCTCAAGTCTTAATATTGAAAGTGCTAGAAAACATGCTGAGATATGTCCTTAGGGAGTTTCAGAATTCAAAGGATAAAGAAAATACCCTAGTTTTCTTGCAGTGAAGAAAAACAGTTCACTCTCAAAACAAAGCAGACTGTCTTCAGCACTTTTCGTTGGCCAAATTGGATGTAGGAGGTTGATGGAACATTTTCTTAAATATTTGAAGGGAAGTTATCCCAATCCTAGTATTCTCCAGTTAAGTTTGTAATCAAGTTTAAGACAACATAAGCATATTTTCAGATAGGTAAGGATTTAGAGGATCTGAGGATCCTATTACCAACATTGGTCATTAAGAAATTGAGTGTTGTTTAAAAAAAAAAAAAAAAAAGAAATTGAGTGTTGTTAAGCTTGACGGAAGGAGGTGCTCCGAAGCTAGGAATCCTGACCTTAAGATGAACGTAAGCAGAAAATGGTCTGTTGGGATAAGAAAGTGGAAACCAAACATTGTAGCTGATAAAAATTGTTCCACAGAAACCAGCTATGAAGCAGAAGAACACCAACACAGGGCTCCAAACTGAGTGTGGCGGCCTCATACAACCATTCAGGGTAATTTAAGAAATCTTGAATCAAAAATTCAAAAGCTGAGGAGAGAAACCAACAAAAGTAGGAGGAAATAAAATGAAAATTGACCTCAAAAAACAAATAGGAAAAGTCAATCATGTTAGAAATTAATAATCTCAGTACGTGAAGAAAAAACAGAGATGAATATTTCTTTTTTTTTTTTTTTAATATAATTTTTCAGAGATGAATATTTCTTAAAGGGCACCTGGGTGACTCAGTGAGTTAAAGCCTCTGCCTTCGGCTCAGGTCATGATCCCAGAGTCCTGAGATCAAGCTCTACATCGGGCTCTCTGCTCAGCGGGGAGCCTGCTTCCTACTCTCTCTCTCCCTGCCTTTCTGCCTACTTGAGATCTCTGTCAAATAAATAAATTTTAAAAATCTTTTTTAAAAATTGTGCTTTTTCTTTTTTTGAAGTTTTTATTTATTTATTTGACAGAGAGAAACACAGTGAGAGAGGAAACACAAGCAGGGGGAGTGGGAGAAGGAGAAGCAGACCTCCTGTCGAGCAGGGAGCCTGATGTGGGGCTCGATCCCAGGACCCTGGGAGACAGACGCTCAACAACTGAGCCACCCAGGCCTCCAAAATAACCAGCTTTAATAAGTATTAGATAATGTATATGAGGCTTGGGAAAAGGAGGACTGACTGGAATCGGATTCTGATATCTTCAGGATGTTCTCCATCTCATTTTTGTTTCTCTGAGTGTAGCCTGAGTCTCTGTGTTCATACCTTTAGAGCTTCATAATGAGAAGGCAAAGAAAGGGCCTTTACTTGCGCAGTTCTGGTTTGAAAAATCCCAGGGCACAACTCTCTCAGGCCTACACCCTTAACGCAGTCAGTGTGGTCTTGGGGTAATATGATTGGTTTAGCTTGTGTCAGGTACCTACACCTATTAATAGAACATGGAAGTGGGTATGAGCAAGTAAAAATAGTACAACTCTTTCGACAGGGTTAGATACTCCCCATTTTGTATGTTTCCACCATAACATATCTCCATATGATAGAATATATCATTATTGTCTATTTATTTATGTCTGTTTTCTACATCAGACTATATGTTCTTACATTAGAGCCTGAACACCGGTACTACATTTTTCTTTTTTTAAATTTTTTAATTTTTTAAAATAAATATATAATGTAGTATTAGCCCTAGGGGTACAGGTCTGTACCCAGGTTTACACACTTCACAACACTCACCATAGCACATACCCTCCCCAATGTCCATAACCCCATCATCCTCTTTCTACACCCCTCCCCCGGGCCCCCTCAGTTTGTTTTGTAACATTAAGAGTCTCTTTTGGTTTGTCTCCCTCCCGATCCCATCTTGTTTCATTTATTCTTTTCCTTTGCCACCCCCCTCACCCGTTGCATCTCCACTTTCTCATATCAGGGAGATCATATGATAGTTGTCTTTCTCTGATTGACTTATTTTGCTAAGCATGATACGCTCTAGTTCCATCCACGTCATCGCAAATGGCAAGATTTCATTTCTTTTGATGGCTGCATAGTATTCCATTGTGTGTGTGTGTGTGTATACCACATCTTTATCCATTCATCTGTTGATGGACATCTAGGTTCTTTCCATAATTTGGCTACCGTGGACTTCCATAGTTTGGCTATCGTGGACATTGCTGCTATGAACATTCGGGTGCATGTGCCCCTATGATAAATCATTTGCAGGTATTCCAGCAGTAGACATCATCCCAATAGTGATATGTTGGAACCTTCTACTTAAAATTGGGACTAAGACAAAGAGTCTTTTCTCACACTTCATTTCTTTTTCCCCTAGATTTTGAAATTTGTTGCCATGGTATTATAAGTAGTATGTTTATATTGTATATGTGGATATATCTTGTTGTTTCATCCCTAATCCTACTATTTTTCTTTAATCTGTTCTTTAAGGAGTTGATTCATTTTATTGGTGTTTTCATAGAAGCAAGTTTAAAAAATTACTTTGGTAAGACACATCATATCAAAACTTGTTTGATCCACATAAGCAGGGCTTAGGTATAAAGGAGTTTATAGCCTTTAATCCATATGTTAGAAAAAAGAGGTTCAAAGTCCATGATCTGAGCACTCATTTCAAGAGATGAGGACAAAGCTAGCTAGCTGGCATATTAAAACTAAGTAAAGTACAAGGAAGGAGAGACAATAGCCAAAACTGATGAAATACAAAATAATTGTACAACAGAGAAAAGGAAAAGGCAAACATGAGTTCGTTGGGAAGAAGAATATTCAATTTATTTTCATTCAAATCCATAATTTGCTTTTTTATTTTTTTTTTTTGTAAGTGGGCTCCATGCTGGGCGTAGAGCCCAGTGCAGGGCTTGAACTCAAAACCCTGAGATCAAGACATGAGCTGAGATCAAGAATCAGACACTTGCTTAACTGACTTAGTAAATCAGGTGCCCCCATAATTTGTTTTTTTATTAATGTCTTCTTTCTGGTTACTTTGAAATTTTTTTCTGGTTTAAGATGAATTCTTAGTTCTTTAATCTTTTTGTTCCAAATGAAAGCATTCAGGGCTATACATATTTTTTCTTAATACTACTTTTATTGTTACACAGGTTTTACAGTATGAGATGTTTTCCTTTTTATTGCCCTCTCGATTGTTGGGAAATTGTTTTGTGTTGTTCAACCCATGCATTATCTAGGGACTTAATTTCTAATAATGATGTCTTCTTTGATCACTTATTTATTTATGGATTGTGATCAAGAGAAATAGCCTGTAAAAATTTCTTTAAAAATTTTATATGGGGGGACGCCTGGGTGGCTCAGTGGGTTAAACTACTGCCTTCGGCTCAGGTCATGATCCCAGGGTCCTGGGATCAAGTCCCACATCGGGCTCCTTGCTCAGTAGGGAGCCTGCCTCTCTCTCCGCCTCTGCCTGCCTCTGCCTGCTTGCGTGCTTTCTCTGTCTCTCTTTCTGACAAATAAATAAAATCTTAAAAAAAAAATTTTATATGGGTGCATACGCTCTTAGGAGAAAAACTATATTAAAAAAATTTTTTTTTAATGTTTTACTTTTTAAAAAGATTTTATTTATTAGAGAGAGCATGCATGAGCAGGGGCAGCGGGAGAGGTAGAAGCAGACTCCCTGCTGAGCAGGGCACCCAACAAAGACGCAGGACTTGATCCTGGGACCTTGGGATTGTGACCTGAGCAGAAGGCAAACGCTTAATCCCCTGAGCCACCTGGGGGCCTCTACTGATTGTATTTTTAAATTCTTCTTTGTCCTTAATTTTTTTTTTTGTCTAGCTTTTCAGATGGTAAGAGATCTTGGGGCAGACGCTACTGACTAACACCCATTCCTGGCCTTATGTGCCTTATATACTTTACGTGCAGCTGCGTATTGTAATATTCACTTCTTCGGCTTCCCTTGCTGTTTTGTCACCATGTGATACAGTTCCAACAAATAGGTTTACAGGAGGGCTTCTGAGATAGGTTTTGCTTTTCAGATGAATTAAACTAATGTGCCTGGCGCAGTCCACGTTTTAGAGGCTAACGTGCTAAAGTGGCAGAGTGGAGAGAGACACATGCTTTTCTCAGTTTATTTCCAGATGCTAGCCGCTTCCTACGTCTAGACTTCTAGTTATTTCAGAAAAATAACATAATAATTGGAGCCTTTGTTGATTGAATTTCATGTTTTAGCTAAATGTATCCTAACTGATATAAGTGAAGATGTTTTAAGTTTTCTGTTGTATTTGTATCAAGTTCTTTCATTCTTAATTATTAATGTAACACAAAAGTAATATAAATAGTTGGATCTATCTTCATAGATAATGCTTTTTATCATTATATAATATTTCTTTTCTCTAGATCTTTTAACCTAAAGTTCCTCCTCGGATGATACTAGTATTGTCATCCTGCTTTAGTTTGGTTTGTGTTTGCTTAGTATCTTTTAAGATACACTGTCCTTTTTCCTTTTTAATTGTACATTACACAAAATGTACCACTTCAACCAGTTCAGTGGCATTTTACAATTTATTGACATTGAGTACATTCACAGTATAGTGCCAGCATCATCATTATCCATCTTTTGGAATGTCTGCATCGTCCCACACAGAAGATCGAAGCTCTTTGCCACTGTGAGTTTGTCTATTCTAGGTACCTCGTATAAGTGGTCCTTTTGATGGACATACTGTCTTTTAATGGGAAAATTTTTCGAGTTCATATTTAATGCTACGACTGATTTTCTTGTTTTATTACTTCTCTAACTTTATCACTTAGTAGATATTCTTGTTTCTTCATTTTTTGTTTTTGTTATTTTTGTTAATCTGAAAGTTCACTTCCATTAGTGGTTATGTTCCTTTTTCTCACTCTGCATCAGAGGCAAATAGTGTTACTATTACTCAAAAGCAAAATACCTGTTTTTTTATACCAGGGTTACACTTTTCTCTTTTACCTTCTTTGTATCCTTCTTTGTACCCAACCCTTCTCCCAACCCTTCTCTCTATTGCCTTAAAACCTTTGAAGAACCATGGGGCGCCTGGGTGGCTCAGTGGGTTAAGCCTCTGCCTTCGGCTCAGGTCTTGGTCCCGGGGTCCTAGGATCAAGCCCTGCATCAGGCTCTTTGCTCAGCGGGGAGCCTACTTCCTCCTCTCTCTCTCTGCCTGCCTCTCTGCCTGCTTGTGATCTCTGTCTGTTAAATTTAAAAAAAAAAAAAAAAAACCTTTGAAAAACCTTTACTTTTTTGCTTTCCCACCCTCCCCCCTTCCTTATTTTTCTAATATAGTTGAGGAGTTAAAAAGAAATTCGCTTACAACATGCCCTTTTTTAAAAAAGCACTTTGGTTGGGGTGACTGGGTGGCTCAGTTGATTTAGCATCTACCTTTGGCTCAGGTCATCGCAGTGTCCTGGGATCAAGCCCCAGCTCAGGCTCCTTGCTCAGTGGGAAGCCTGCCTCTCCTGCCTGCTCCCCCCACCCCGCTCCTGCTTGCTTGCTTGCTCCCTCTCATGCTCGCTCTCTCAAATAAATGAAATCTTTAAAAAATAAATAAATAAATAAAAGCACTTTGGTCATATATTCCAAGGGAATGTATTTTTAACCATTCAGATTTAATTTCATACATTTACTGCTTGCTATTATTCCTTCCCTTTATATTAAAATGCCATTTGATCATTTGATATAACAGATTAAGTACAGGACCTAGAACTACATGCACCTATTATGGGTAAATACCAGAAGCAATGTTGAGTGAAAAAAATCACTCAAAAAAACTATTATTTGATACAATTTCTTTCTTTCTTTTTTCTTAAGAGAGGGAGGGTGGGTGCCTGGCTGGCTCAGTGGGTTAAGCCTCTGCTTTCGGCTCAGGTCATGATCTCGGGGTCCTGGGAGCTGGTCCTGCATTGGGCTCTCTGCTTGGCAGGGAGCCTGCTTCCTCCTCTCTCTCTCTCTGCCTGCCTCTTTGCCTGCCTCTTTGCCTGCTTGTGGTCTCTCTCTGTCAAATAAATAAATAAAATTAAAAAAAAAAAAAAAAAGAGGGAGAGGGGCGCCTGGGTGGCTCAGTGGGTTAAAGCCTCTGCCTTCGGCTCAGGTCATGATCCCAGGGTCCTGGGATCGAGCCCCACATCGGGCTCTCTGCTCAGCGGGGAGCCTGCTTCCCCCTCTCTCTCTGCCTGCCTCTGCCTACTTGTGATCTTTGTCTGTCAAATAAATAAATAAAAATCTTTAAACATTTTTTTTATTTGACAGAGAGCACACTCAGGGGGAATGGCAGGGAGAGGGGGAAGCAAGCTCCCTGCAGAGTGGGGAGCCCGAAGCAGCTTTGATCCCAGGGATCCCAGGACCTTGAGATCATGACCTGAGCCTAAGGCAGAGGCTTAACGCACTGAGCCACTGAGGCGCCCACCAGGAGAGAGAGAATCTTAACCAGGCTTCACACCCATCTTAAGAGTCAGACGCTTTCTGAGTGAGCCACCCATATACCCGTGTTAGATACAATTTCTGTGAAGTTCAGAAATTCTCATAGTCTTCTGTAAAACTTGACAAATAATAACAGGTTCACTCTACTTCTGGGGAGGGTGGCAGAGAGTAGGATCAGGGAGAGGAGCACAGAGGTATGACCAGAGGGTGTTTATTAACCCGTTACCATGGGGTATCACCGTAATCCGTTCCTCAGGTATGTTATTATAAAATGTTTCAAAATGTGTGTGAAGATTGACCAGGAGACTTAACAGGAGACTTGGGTCTTTTGTGCAATGGTGAGTAGCATTGTGTTTTGAATAAGATTGAGTGTAGTGAGGGCATTCTTTTCTGATGTAGCAACACCTCGGAGTACCTGGAGAAATTTTCTCAACCTCCAGGTTGAGTGTGCCAAGTCACTCATGACCGCAACTGCCCCGGGGGGATGGATCCCGCGTTCTTCACCACGCCATGTCCTCTTGTCTTACGGATTCAAGCCGCCTTTTAACCCTTCTGACATGCATACCTGGCGGTACTTGGAGTGTGGCATAGCTTCCAGGGTGGCATCAGACTCCTCTGCTGCATGACTTTTGCCCCCAAACTCCCGGTAATAGCATTACCACGTTTTCTTAGAACTGCCTGACGGCCTGACGCTCTTCATACCCGGCTGTCCTTTCTGTTCGGCCCTACGGCGATCAGGCTGGTTTTGTGGGCTTCTCACAGTACACTTCCCATTTCCCCTCACCTCCATTTCCCTCCATAAATCTCTTGCCTGTCTAATCCCCTCCGCTTCTGGCGAGCCCTACACGGACCTGAGTCACTCTGCAAAGTGCCTGCCCCATGGTGAGTGGTCAGTGCCTGTGTGTGTGGGGGGGTGTTTGTTGTTTGTTTTAAGATTTTATTTATGTGAGAGAGCACATGAGAGGGGAGACAGTCAGAGGGTCAGAGGGAGAAACAGACTCCCCATGCAGCTGGGTGCCCGATGCGGGACTCGATCCCACGATTCCAGGATCATGACCTGAGCCGAAGGCGGTCGCTTAACCCACTGAGCCACCCAGGCGCCCAGCCTGTGTTTGTTAAAGTGAGAGGCAGTGGTGATGGGGACTCTGGTAGTCGTAGTGGATGCCCATGTCCGAACTAGAGAGACTTTTAGGGGATGGACACAGCAGGACTGTGACTGAATGTGGTGTGTAGGGGGGAAGGGTTAGTGTGCTCCATTTCTTGCTTACCACTCCCCTCTTCACATGCAGAGCACGCCGATTCCCTGCCTGCGGCACAGTGAGCCACAGTTTTTTACTCGTGCTCCTGGTTCTCCATAAAATCTCCTTCCCTCATGCCCTCATACCTTTGCCTGACAAACTCCTGCTTGTTCTTTGAGATGAAGCTCAGGAAACCAGCTCTTTCAGGGAACGCCCCCCTTCCAGCTCTCACCCTTCCTGGGTTCCAGAACCATCTTGTGTTTCTATGCATGGGAGCCGTACACTGAATTACAGGCAGCCTGTTTTTGTGTCATGTTCTTCTAACCTCTGGATTCCTTTAGTCATGAGCTGAGATTGCAGGGGTGTCAGCTGCCCGCTGTGTAGTTGACTCACAGGTCGGTGGGAAGCCATTGGAGCTTTTATACAGAGAGTGAATAGGATGTGATTTGTTTCAGAGCCTCACTTTGGCTACTGTTTGTGGAAAGGTTGGTTTGGAGAAGTGCAGGAGTAAATTTGGGGGAATGGTTTTGTGAGTCCCACCTGCCCTGCTCCTCTGGACGCCAGCTGAGCTGTCCCAGTTCTACCACATACTGGCTTTGTAACTTAGGAATGTTCCTTAACCTTTATTTGCCTCAGTCTCCCCATCTGTAAAATGGTGATAAAAATAGTACTCCCTTCAGAGTTGTGGTGAAGGGAGTTTAAATGAATGTGTTTTAAATGAATTAAAACAGCTTAGAATAGTAACTGGCACATAGTAAGCAATCACATGTTATGTATTGTGTCGTTATTTAGCAAATATTTGTGTTCGCTACGTACTAGGCAGTGAGCAGAGATACCACTCTTAAGCTGAAAGTTCAATTTAAACAGAGACAAAAGCAAGTTCAAATGAATAATATGCAGACACTGAGTTATAACGATGTCCCTGAGAATCCGGACTTAAACTATTTGGCTGTTGTTACAATGTTACAATTCCAGAGATCTCTTATTTTGATTTCTTAGGCATTTTTTTAATAGCAGTGGTCCCATTAGGTACTGTGTGAGTCACTGGGGAGCATTAATAAAAGCATCCTCGATAATAAGACTCTATCCTTTTGTTAGGAGTTCACCCACTCTGTAACTTGATAATTAAGAAATTAGTTTTTGAATATGTTGTATTACTGTTAAATAAATATCTCTACTGTCAACTCCGTAAGTTCAGAGGTTTTTTATCTCAGTTTAGGAGAGCTTTTGTTTTTTTGTTTTGTTTTAAATAAAGGAGATACAGTAGTAGTTCATGTGTAAATATAACAAATAACAAATGTATGGGGGAAGTTAAGAGATTTGCTGTTTAAATGACTGATTCTTTTTAAAGAGAATAGTTTACATATATTGTAAAAAATTAAAATAATGTATAGAAATAAAACAATTTATACTTTATATGAGAAACTAATTTATAGTGGTTAACCGTGGGGTGTGGGATTTAAAGACAGAAGGATGCGTTTATAATTAAAGATAAACAGTAAGCAGAGATTTAAGGAGGAAAACAGTGACAAAGAAAGTAAAATAAAAGTAGAAACAAATTTGTGTATCAGATAACAAAGAACTTGTGGTTCTTATGGATGAATTCTCCACTCAGCTGGGTGCAGCGTGGTCCGTGGAAACTGTATTCCTACAGAACTTGCTGGGGATTTTGTCTTTGTTCTTGGTCTAGTGTTCATTTCTGTTTACCTGCTTTATTTTTACAGGGATGTGCATGCGGTCTGTCTCTGGGATGATAAAGGTCCAGCAAAAATTCATCAGGCTTTAAAAGAAGATATTCTTGAGTTTATCAAGCAAGCACAGGCAGTAAGTTCTGTATCTTAGATTAAGTTTAAGATTTAGAGAATATCCTATTTTCTGCTGTAGGACCTCCAGAAATAATTTTAAAATATCACATTGACTTTTGACATTTGCTAATTAAATTTTTTTAAAGTTTATTTATTTAAGCAATCTCTACACCCAACATGGGACTGACTGAGTCACCCAGGTGCCCGTATTTTATTCTTTTTGATGCAGTTGTAAATGGGATTGTTTTTAAAATTTTTCTTTTTGATAGTTTAAGTGTATAGAAATGCAACAGATTTTTGTATATTGATTTTGTATCATTCATTTTTACTAAATTCGTTTTTTCTCACAGTTTTTTGGTAAACTCATCATCATTTTCTCTATCTTATGTTATTTGCAAATAATGATGGTTTCACTTTTTTTTTTTTTTTAAACTTCTTCCTTTTTGACTTGGATGTCTTTACTTTTTCTTATCTGATTGCTGTTCCAGTACTGTGTTGCATGGAAGTGGTGGGAGTAGCATTCTTGTCCTGTTGCTGATCTTAGACTTTCATTTTAGCTGTGGTTTGTCATATATTGCTTTTATTATGTTGAGGTACATTCCCTTTATCCCACTTTTTAAGAGTTTTTATTGAAAATAGATGTTGCATTTTATCAAATACTCTTTCTGTGTCTATTTGTGATGATCACATGCTTTTTTTACTTTGCTTTGTTGCTGTGGTGTTTCACATGGATTCGCTTGTGGATGTTGAACTAACCAAGCTTGTATCCCTGGAATAAATCCCACTTGCTCATGATATATGGTCTTTCAATGTCTGCTGAGTTGGTTTCCTAATATTTTGTTGAGAAGTTTTGCATCTGTGTTCTTTAGGGATATTGACCTATAATTTTCTTCTTTTGTGCCATCCTTATCTGATTTTGGTATCAGGATAATACTGACTTCTTAAATGAGTTTGGAAGTGTTTGCTCCTCTTCTGTTTTTCGGAAAGGTTTGAGAGGGATTGGTATTACTTCTCTTTAAATGTTTGATAGAATTCACTGTCGTTGCCATTTTGTCCTGGAATACAGTTTGTTGGGAGGTTTTTCATTACTGATTCAATCTCCTTGCTTGTAATTGGTCTGTTCAGGTTTTCTGTTTCTTCATAATTTAGTTCTTAGTAGGAGTATGTTTCATGGAATTTATCTCTTTCTTCTATGTTGTCAAATATGTTGCCAGATAATTGTTTATAGGTGTCTCTTATGAACCTTTGTTGTTGTTGTTGTTGCTGTTGTTGTTTTTGTAGGTTAGGCTCCACACCCAGAGTGGGGCTTGAATTCACAAACCTGAGATCAAGAGTTGTATGCTTGGGGTGTCTGGGTGGCTCAGTTGATTAAGCATCTGACTTTGAGTCAGGTCATGATCCCATGGTCCTGGGATTAAGGCCCACATTGCACTCCCTGTTCAGCAGGGAAGTCTGCATCTCCCTCTCCCCCTGCCCCTCCCCTCAACTCATACTCTTTGTTTTCTCTCTCAAATAGATAAAATCTTAAGAAAGAAAGAAAGAAAGAAAGAGAGAAAGAAAGAAAAAGAATTGTGTGCTCTACCAGCTGAGGCAGCCAGGAGCTCCAGTCCTTTGTATTTCTGTGTTAGCAGTTGTAATGGCTCCTATTTCATTTCTGATATTTGAGTCCTCACTTTTTTCTTGCTGACTATGGACAGGTTTTTTTATGAACTTCTTTTGGGATGTAGGTATTTATAGCAGCATTTTTCATGATAACCAATGGCAGGAAACAACCCACAAGTCTATCAGTGGACACAATAGATAAACAAAGTGTGGTGTATCTATAAAATGGTATAGTGTTCAGCCATAAAAGGAATAAAGTATTGATACATCCTAGGACTTGAGAGACCCTTGAAACTGTAAAATGAAAGACGCCAATTTTAAATGTCTGTATTTTATAGGGGTACCTGGGTGCCTTAGTCAGTTAAGCTTCTGATTCTTGATCTCAGCTCAGGTCTTGATCTCAGGGTAGGAGCAAGCCCTGGGTAGGGCTCTGCACTAAGCTAATGGTGGGCTTGGTATTACCTCTCTCCCTCTGCCCCTGCTCATGTACATGTGCTCCCTCCATCCCTCCCTGCCCCCCACTAAATAAATAAATAAATAAATAAAATCTTAGAACAAAAATGTCTGCATATTACATGTTTCCATTCATGTGGAAGTCTGGAACAAGCAAGTGCATAAACACTGAAAGTAAATTAGTGGTCACTGGGGCCAGGGAGGGGATGATGGGAATTGGTATTTATGGGAGGATAAAAACGTGATAGCTTAAGGGATATAGGGTTTTAGGAGGTTTTTTTTATTGAGATATAGTTGACATAAAACATTTCTTTAGTTTCATGTGTATATTATGATTTTATGTATGTACCAACATGATTGTCAAAGTAAGTCTTTGTGAACATGTTTTTATTTTTCTTGGGTATATATGTGTTTTAATTTCTCTTGGATATAATATAGTTTGTACAATAAATGTATTTATAGTATGAGTAGATTCTGTTATTCTTTCAAGCACCTACCTGTATATATTTGAAGTTCATACAATTCTATTTTTTTTTTTTTCCAGCGAGTACTGAGCCATCAAGATGATACAGCTTTGCTAAAGGCATACATTGTTGAATGGCGAAAATTCTTTACACAGTGCGATATTTTACCGAAGCCTTTCTGTCAGCTGGAGATTACTTTAATGGGTAAACAGGGCAGCAATAAAAAATCAACTGTAGAAGACAGTATTGTTCGAAAAGTAAGTTAACTTTTGCACTTTTGACCCTAATATTCTTCAGAAAGAGGGTGATTTTAAACTTCAGAAAGTAATTCAGACTTTCAGTGGTTTTTTCTACTTGATGTATAAATCCCTTCTCGACTGCTGCTGGATTTTACAGAATACCACTGACTCTGTCCCGTCCACGTTTAGCCACACTCCTCCTGCATTACATCACATGGGTCTGTGTCCTCACACACTACCACCTTGCTTCTCCTTTTCCTGGCTCTGTCTTCAGCATTCTGTTTCCTTCTTCTCCTTTGTAATGTTTCCTTCCTGTAGATTACTTTTTTTCCTCTTTCCAAAGTCTCTCATTAGGTTACCTTCTTGTATCTTTGTGTTTAATTGTGGCTAAACTGTTACTTTCATGATCTCCTTTTTACTTGATTAGGGTTATCATGAACTATTATGTACTGTGTTTATTTCCATATTTTTGCGTGGTTTCTAGTTAGAAGCTCTGTGTCCAGTAACTCCTTGTGATTTAATGGAAAGAACTCAGCTTTGAAAGTAGAATCTCAGGTGTTCTTTTCAACTCTTCAATCAGTAATGACCTAAACTCTCTGTCTTCAATTCTCATATGATTTCATGCTTCTGAGAATGAAGTGGAAACGTAGATTTGAAAAGTGAAAAATGCCTCTTGAACTTTAAGCAACTTGCTACTTGCTATGCTGGTTATGGCAACAAAGCAGGTGTTCAAATAGTGGCGTAGGCATTCCTGTCCCTCCCCAGCTCTAAACTTTGTGCTGATGTGGACAGGGATGTTGTGAATTTAGACACCCAGGGGTCCTCTGGTGGCAGAAATGACTGCAGTGTGAGGCATTATCCCCCTCCTCACAAAAAAAGAAAAAGAAAACACTTCTGGGTGCTTTTTAATTTGCAGTTCCTTAATCTTGTCCTCTCTTGTTTTTCTGTTACTCTTTTAATTTATACCATTCCCTACTGGTCACGGGAATCAGCATCACTTAATGATTAAGAGCATAGATTCTGGGACCAGACCTGTTGGATTTGCATCCCAGTGTTGCCATTTATGAGCTGTATAAGTGTGGGGAAGCTTGCTTTCCTCTCAGCACCCCACTACATTTCTAAAAAGGGAGATAACAGTACCTCTTTATCGGTTTGAAGATTAAATGAGTTACGTGTGGAAAGTCCTTAGAGCAGTCCTGGGTGCGTAGTGACTGACACATACCTGCTTATGTCATCATTTGTGCGGATGCTGTTGTCATTAATACAGTTTCTGTATCTGACACAGTTTCTTGGAATAATAATACATGTGGATGTGTATATAAACTGAACATCTGTCAGGTGGATTTGTATTTTTTTTTAACGTCCAATACCACGCAGGTTTTCATTTGGTGCTTTTGGCATTTATTATTTGTTTATACAAACATGTACGTGAGCATTCCAAACACCAGTAGTACTGAAATTTAACCCTCTAACTGTAGGAGAGGTAACCTTTTCCATGTTTTGCTATATTTAATTTTTACAAAACCACTTGAAATTTGTATTATTATCTGTCCTATTTTACAGAGGGGAAACCTAGTAAATGAGTAGCAGAGCTGAAGTTCAAGTCCAGTTACGTTGGTTTTGAAATTTGTGCTAACAGTTACCGTGTGTTTCTTTCTTTCTTTCTTTCTTTCTTTTTTTAAGATTTTATTTATTTATTTGACAGACAGAGATCACAAGTAGGCAGAGGGGTGGGAAGCAGGCTTCCTGCCGAGCAGATAGCCCGATGCGGGGCTCCATCCCAGGACCCTGAGATCATGACCTGAGCCGAAGGCAGAGGCTTTAACCCACTGAGCCACCCAGGCGCCCCTTACCATGTGTTTCTTACCAAACTTAAATACATTAGTTCCCTCAAGCATTCAAGTGAATATAAACTAAAGAGTTAGATTTCCTTTTTTAGTGTTTATAGTTAAATTTTTTTGTGTCTGTATGTGTCTGGTATATTAATAATTGAGATGATTGCATATTTCTTTTTTTCCTAGCTCATGCTTGATACATGGAATGAGTCCATCTTTTCAAATATAAAAAACAGACTCCAAGATAGTGCAATGAAGCTGGTACATGCAGAAAGATTAGGAGAAGCTTTTGATTCTCAGCTGGTCATTGGAGTAAGAGAATCCTATGGTATGTTCTGAACTTTTATGATCATAATTTTTTTATGAAAATTCCGAGACCATTGTAGAACAGTACGTTTGGAGTTATGTGTGCTCTCAAATAGTCACATCTATTTTTAGTGCTGGGTGCTTTTGAGAGCCCGGAGAAGGTATTAAATCTCTCCAAGAAAATACAGAAAAATCCATATTTGTGTGGTTAATACTGGTTTTCTCCATTTCACTTATTTCCTGGCTGGTGAATCCTTTTAGTGACCTAAATTAGAGAAATGTAGATTTGAATCAGTAGCTCAGAAAAGGTGGTAACTGGTTTTGTCCTTACATTTTCAGGAAGTTTGTTTATTCCATGTACACATTCCTCTGTGAACTTTTCCATTTCTGACCATGATATTCTCATTTGGTCTGTAAATCAGATACTCTAATTTCCCTGAGAATACTTGTCCTCCAGCTTTCCTTGTAGGTCATCCTCACCCTGTTTGCTGGCAGAGGCCTTTCCTGATCCCCAGACTGGGTCAGGCCTCTCTCGCACTACTTCCCGGGACTGATGACTCCCTGTCATCATACTTTAGCTAACTGGTGTTGTTGACACTGTAGCTTTACTGAACGTAGAGCGTGGGCACAGAGTATGCCTCAGTAGGAATTTGTTGTATTAATGAACCTTCAGCTATCTCTGATTGGCTCTCTCTGTTGCCCCCATGTTTCTTTAGGTATCAGAGTCTATAGGCTTTTGTTAGCTGTGCTGTTGAAATTTATTCCTTCTGATTTCAGCTACCACTGCTTATACTGTGTATGTTTCTGGACTTTTGAAACAGTCTTCTTCTAGTGATCTTACTGCTATCATTTAACCCATAAACTGTTTACAAGATTAATTTTTAAGTACTATTTTGTTAGTATTTTTCTTACCATTCATGGCACACGACGCTGAAATCGGGTCACTTAGCCTGAGAGCTGCAGCTCTCCGCAGCCACTCCTAACTTCCCATTCCACCTTGCTTTCCTCTCAGACAACCTGGTCGTTTTACCTTAACTTGGCCTTGTGATCTTGTACTTCCCAATACTTAGTAACTATACTAGCTTCTGTGTGAGTGCTAGTTTTTCCTTAAGACTCATCTCACATCCCATCCTGGCTATGAATGGTTTCTTGATCATCTCGTTGGAAGTCACTCTCCCTCCTGTTCAGAAATACCGTAGCCCATGTTGCCTGTACTATCACTTTAGTACCTTGTGCTGTTACCTTTATAAGTCTCTTACAGAGGAGGATTTTCTCTTGCATGATTTATGTTCTCTTGAGCTTGATCAGAGTGCCTTGCACATAATGACTCCTTACTATTTGTTACTTCATTTATTGTACTCAAAATACTGATTTGAAGCATAATTAGAGTAAAATTTTATTTTCTGTTTTTCAGTTAACCTTTGTTCTAATCCTGAGGATAAGCTTCAAATTTATAGGGACAATTTTGAGAAGGCATACTTGGATTCAACAGAGAGATTTTATAGAACACAGGCACCCTCGTATTTACAACAAAATGGTGTACAGAATTATATGAAATATGTAAGTCAGAACTTAGTATATGTGATAATTTGAGCTCTTCTCTTGATATTCTTAAAAAATGATTGCTATTTTGCTTCTGGGCAGGCAGATGCTAAATTAAAAGAAGAGGAAAAGCGAGCACTACGTTATTTAGAAACCAGACGGGAGTGTAACTCTGTTGAAGCAGTAAGTAACTGTGTGATTGTGTGTTCTTGGAGATTATTTCCAGCACAGTGGCCCAGGGATGGCAAATACGTGATCTGAGTGTTCTTACTCACACTTCGCACACCTCTGAGCAGCGTGACTGATGCAGTGAGTCCTCTCGCCTGTGCGCCCAAGCAGAGCTGGCCAAGTGCCTCGTGCGGAGCTTAGTCATCATTCTTTGGAGCTGATGTGCAAGAGATCTATTTGCCATCCCTGCTCTAGACTTTACTGCATTTAATTTACTTAATTTTTAAACCGTCTCCTTGTATTATGTTATATGTGTATCTGTAGTTAACCATTTTAGTGATTTTCATGTTGCGAGTAAAATATGCTCTGTAGAGATACAGTTGTTTTTTGTTATTCACAGTGATTATGTTCTGTAAAGTGGCTGTGAACACTGAATTAGTACCAGTCGAATCATTACTTCTAGGGGATTTTTTTTCTTGTTATGGGAGGATGTTTTCAAACTTGTCATGAGGATAAAATATTACTTGATCAGGGAACATCAGTCTTTATATTGTTATTTTGTTTTTCTTTATACTTTAAGTTCCTTAAAAAAAAAAACAAAACAAAACTGATCAGAGGTAGTAGCCTTGATACAGTATCTGTCCTAAGTGTTTTCTTACAGAGAATGACCTAAATATGCTGTAGTCAGGAAAACAAGAGTCAGGCTCACCAAGAGTCTGAGAAATGGCTCACATATAGCAGTGGTGTTTATTCTAATTCCTTTCAGCCTTTGCAGCTTAGGGACTAGATTTAGATTTACATTCAGGGAGGCGATGTTCCTGTTTGCCTGTGACCATTTTCCAACTCTGGATGGATTTATTTATTTATTTATTTATTTGCTTCTGACTATTCTTTGGTTCTTCCATCTTGAATGATAGTCATGTTTATGCCTTGTCCAGAAAAACAGGTTGAATTGGAATTCCCTCCTCCCCCTGACCCCTTTTTTTTTTTTCAGTTTGTCTTGCTTTGCGTAACTTACAGTATATTTCCTCTTCTAGTGGCTAAAATAACTTTGATGTTGGCTAGAAAAGAGGACTACTTTTGTGGTTGTTTATAGAAATTCTCTGTAGTAATATAAAGCCAGGCTTGGACTTCATCCAGAACGCAGGGAAAGGCCATTGAGTATTTTTTTAAGCAAGTGTGCCATGTTCAGAGTTATCCCTCGGGGGTGGGGGGGGTAGTCTGGTGACGAAATGAAAGATGAATTGGGCTGGGGAAGAGAGAAGAGGAGAAGGTAGCCGGTTTTTGCAGTGATTCTTGCGGGGGCTTAGGAGTACCGCATAGGGTTATAGCCCCGGGGACGGGGACGGAGACGGAGCTGGGAAGAGGAGAGAGGTGAAGAGGCCCCACCCAGAGGTGGAACCTGGGGTCATATGGGTGGGCCTGGGTGTCAAGGGAATGGAGTCCTAGTGTTTGGCCTGGGGGAATTTTGGCCGAGTTTTGGCCTGGGGGAATTTCTCGGCTCTAGGAAGGTCCGGTGAAGAGTAAGTCCCAGTCCCGATGGAGAAGTAGGAGTTTGTGTGAGGAGTTTGAGTTGATCCATGTGCCCACAGCATCTGGGTGGGGATGTTGCAGTTTCAGTAGGATGGAATTGTTGTTTTTCTCCTCTAGTTTATATGACTTAACAGATGTATCATATCCATATGAAATAGATGTCTAAGAAAAAGAGAAAGCAAGAAAAAGAGTATGAGAGGGGCGCCTGCATGGCTCAGTGGGTTAAGCTGCTGCCTTTGGCTCAGGTCATGATCTCAGGGTCCTGGGATCAAGTCCTGCATCGGGCTCTCTGCTCAGCAGGGAGCCTGCTTCCTCCTCTCTCTCTCTTTGCCTGCCTCTGCCTGCTTGTGATCTCTCTCTGTCAAATAAATAAATAAAATCTTAAAAAAAAAAAAAAGTCTGTTTAAAAAAAAAAAAAAAGAAAAAGAGTATGAGAAATGGTAGAGAGAATCGAATACACATGACAGTTGGTATAGCACATGTAAGCTTCCCTTTCTACTTCATTTATTTTTATTATTTTTATTTTTTAAAGATTTTTATTTATTACTTGAGAGAGAGTGAAAGCAAGAGAGATCACAGAGGGAGAGGGTGAAGTAGACTTGCCGCCGAGCGGAGAGCCCAGTGCAGGGCTTGATGCCAGGACCCTGTGATCATGACCCCAGCCCAAGGCAGACCCTTAATCAACTGAGCCACCCAAGAGCCCCTCCCTTTTGACTTTAGAATGCGTGCACACAGAAAAAGTTAAAATAGATGATGTGAATTTGCTTTTCCACAGTTACCAAATTGTGTGAGCATCTTATCAAGCTGAATGACTTTAGGGCTCTGAAGATAAGTTTTTTGTTACTGTTTTCAACAGAGAGACCCTAAGTGTAATACAGCATGCTTCCAAAGAAACCGTACTTTATTTGGAATGTAGGAGGTCTTTTTGTGTGGTTTGTTTTTATTTTGTTTTGACTTTCTGCTTATTTTTAAAAACTAACTCTTGACTCAAGTGTTAAGATATAAACAGGAAAGCACACAGAAATCTCAGGTATGCATTCTTAGAAAGTGAGTATACCTATAAAATCACCATAACAAAAATTACTAGCAATTCAGAAATCATCCATCATGCTCCCTCCGAATTACTCTTAGGGTCCTTTTCCTCAAAGGTTATCACTCTCTTAACTTTCAACAACATGGACTAATATGTAGTTTGCACAACAATATTTAGTTCAGAGGAGAAATCAAGTACCAAAACTGTAGGATTAATTATAACATTGGGAATTTCAGATTTAATGAAGATGCTTTACTGTTTATATACCTCAGTGAGCTAAGGCCCTTATACTGTGTATATAACCTTTATTATATATATATTTGTTGATTTATAGTTTCTGTTTTCAGAGAGAAATTATACATGTTAAAATGAAGTATGTTGTGATGGAAAGAACAATAAACCAAAAAAGTCACCAAGTACTGATATAAATCAAGTATCAACAGCATTATTTGAATAGTTAGAAAGAAACAAGTCACTTCCCATACCATACCCTATTCAGAACAGACTTACTGTCTTAGATTCTCTGAGAGGAATTATTGGCCATCAGAACATGCAATGGTGGGGCGCCTGGGTGGCTCAGTTGGTTGAGCTACTGCCTTCTGCTTGGGTCATGATCTTGGAGGCCTGGGATCGAGTCCTGCCTCGGGCTCCCAGCTCCACAGGGAGCCTGCTTCTCCCTCTGACTTTCTCCCCCTCATGCTCTCTCTCTCTCTCTCAAATAAAATAAAATCTTAAAAAAAAAAAAAAAAAAAGAACATGCAATGATATATACTTACCTGTTAGACTCTTTTTATTAATGGAGGGTAGTTATGGTATAGGGAAGATATATTTTACTGTTACAGTCCCTTCATAGGGGGCTATACTGTAATGCACATCAGAATTTAAGATTAAAATCTGTATTTTTTTGGCATTTATGTTTTTCTCTGTATATTAGCAAATTATTATGGTTATTCGATTATCTTCTCTGTATTTAGTTAGTATAAATCAATACCAAGTTTTTAAACTTGACCAGTTTTTAATATAGGCGGAAGAACAAGTTTTTGGACCTATGTTGTGTATAGTAGAGAAAATCTCACCTAGGTAGTACCCCATTGTGAGGCCAAGCCTCCTACAGGTCAGATGTACATTTCAAGTAAAGTTACTTTCACACTAAGCAGCTCACTGGATATTTTCATTGTTTGTATCAGAGTTCTGTTTTCTTGGGTATTCCAAGCCACTGAGTACATCATTTGCAAATAATGATAATGATGCTTTTGCCTTTCTAATACTAATATTTCCTTCAGTAGACTAAATCTTTTAATAGTTTTGGGGGAAAATGTTAAATAGGGGGGATTCTTGCTTCTTCAGTCTTTTGGGAATGCTTCCACATTTTCATCATTAAACATGATATTGGATTTTGGCATAATTTATGCATTTTGTTATATTGAGAAACTATTCATTTGTTGTTCTTCTTTAAAGAATATAATCAGAAAAGGGGCACCTGGGTGGCTCAGTTGTTTAAGCTGCTGCCTTCAGCTCAGGTCATGATCTCAGGGTCCTGGGATCGAGTTCCGCATCGGGCTCTCTGCTCAGCAGGGAGCCTGCTTCCCTCTCTCTCTCTCTGCCTGCCTCTCTACCTACTTGTGATCTCTGTCAAATAAATAAGTAAAATCTTTTAAAAAATTTAAAAAAAAAGAATATAATCAGAAATGTATATACTTTGGTCCCAAAGCCAGTATCCTATTTAATGGAGAAACACTAGAGTCATTTCCAACAAGATCTTGAACAAGGCTAGGATGCCCACTATTTCTGCTGTTGTTTAACATTGTATAATAGGTATTAGCCTCCGCAGTTAGACTAGAGAAATCTATTGGAGGCATGAGAATGGGTGGGCAGAAGTAAAACCTTCAGTATGGAGATGATATGATAGTATATTTGGAAAACTCCAGATAATCAATGATAAGTTAACTCAAACAATAAAGCAATTCAGAAAAGTAGTTAAGATTTAAAATTAATATACATGGGGCGCCTGGGTGGCTCTTAAATTCTGTGACTTAGAGTTATAAAGATGTCAGTTCTTCCCTAAAGAACTTATAAATTCACTGTAATGCCATTGAAAATACTAACAACTATTTAATAAAGTTAGGACAAGTTGATGTGAAAGTTTGTATGGAAAAATAAACATGTACCAATAGCCAGGAAAATACTGGAAAAGAAAAACTGTGTGGAGAAAACTCTACCAGACATTCAAACATCCTCCATTAAATAGTGTGTTAATTACGCATGAATGGATAGTGGACCAGTGGGATGGAGTTGACAGTCCAGAATTCTGTGTGACAAAGGCTAGATCTCAAATCACTGGGGTGTAAAGATAGACTTAAAGATACACTTAGAAGATGGTGATGGGACAACGCAGTAGCCATTTGGAAAAAGATGATATTGTGTATTATAACATTCAGAAGAATAAACACTAAATGGGTCAAGGATTGAAACACTAAACATGAAATCATATAGGTACAAGAATGATTCCTTTTTTTTTTTTTTTTAAAGATTTTATTTATTTATTTGACAGAGAGAAATCACAAGTACACTGAGAGGCAGGCAGAGAGAGAGAGAGAAGGAAGCAGGCTCCTCGCCGAGCAGAGAGCCCGATGCGGGACTCGATCCCAGGACCCCGAGATCATGACCTGAGCCGAAGGCAGCGGCCCAACCCACTGAGCCACCCAGGCGCCCAGAATGATTCCTTTTTTAACCTTGGTGTAGGGGAAGGCTTTTTAACATGACTCAGAATTCAGTGCAGGTAAAAGGAGAGATTGATGAATTTGACTACATTTTTAAATTGCAGAAAGAACCATAAAGTCAAAAGAGAACTGACATTCTGGGAAAAAATATTTGCAACATATATCACAGAGAAAGGCCTGTTAGCCCTGCTGTATAAAGAACTTTTAAAAATTGAGGAATGAGGGTGCCTGGGTAGCTCAGTCATTAAGCGTCTGCCTTCAGCTCAGATCATGCTCCCGGGTCCTGGGATCGAACCCCATATGGGGCTCCCTCCCTGCTCAGCGGTGACCCTGCTTCTTCCTCTTCCACTCCCCCTGCTTGTGTTCTCTCTCTCACTATGTCTCTCTCTGTCAAATAAATAAAGTCTTTTAAATTAAAAAATAAAGTAAATAAAAATTGAACAGAAATGGGTAAGCACCCGATAGAAAAATGTTGGGAAAAGATACAGACACATGACAAAAATATGTCCCTAATACTGGCCATCAAACATTTGGAAGAGGCTCAAACTCATTCTTACAGAAGAGTTGCACCTTACAAACATGAAGGGAAATTGACGATCACTGTTAAGCAAATATCACAGTAATAACAGTTGTAGACAAGCTCCATTAATGGATATTAAAATTAAAGTGTGAGGTAAAATGGAGTACGTTAACAGTTTCAAAATATATTCCCCAAGATATTTACTCAGGGAAAAATCAATGGAGAAACCCAAAAGACACTATCTTAAGTGATTAAGGTTAACATCACCAGTAATAAGGACATACTGACATGGTGTATCTGTGCACTAAGAATACCTCATTCCTGTGGTATTCTGATAAAAAAGCATAGCCTTATTCTAATGAGAAAAGATTAAACAATCTCAAATTGGAGAACAGTTTGCACAGTAACTGACTACTCTTCTTTAAAAGTGTCAAGATCCGGGTGCCTGGGGGGCTCAGTCGGTTAAGCCATGGCTTCAGGTCATGAGTCCCACATCAAGCTTCCAGCTCTGCAGGGAGTCTGCTTCTCCCTCTGACCTCCTCTCCTCTCATGCTCGGTCTCTCTTAAATAAATAAATAAAATCTTTTTTCCCCCTTCTTTTTTTAAAGAAAGATAAAAGTGTCAAGATCATAACAAACCAAAAAAGTAAAAAAGAGAGAGAGATACAGACCGAGGAACTGCCACAGACTGGGGGAGAGCAGGAGATCTAAGCAACAATGAACAGTGTGGGCTTGTAGACAGGGTCCTGGAGTAGGAAAGACACATTCGTGGGAAAACTAGTGAATTTCTAGAAAGATCTGTCTTTTTTTTTTTTTTTTAAGATTTTTTATTTATTTATTTGACAGAGATCACAAGTAGGCAGAGAGGCAGGCAGAGAGAGAGAGGAAGGGAAGCAGGCTCCCCGCTGAGTAGAAAGCCCGATGCAGGGCTTGATCCCAGGAGCCTGGGATCATGACCTGAGCCAAGGCAGAGGCTTTAACCCACTGAGCCACCCAGGCGCCCCAAGATCTGTCATTTGTTAATAGTGGTATACTCTTTTCCTGGATTTGGTAGTTATACTGTAGTTGTGTAAAACATTACCCATTAGGTGGTAGATATATGGGCCCTCTGTGCTGTTTCTGCAACTTTCCTGTGATGCTAAAATCAAAATAAGATATAAAAATAAAAACATGTTATGAAGAATGGCATTTTGCTCCTTTGGACTAATTCAGTAAATCACATTTACAGAGTTCCTCACATTAAGCCATTCTTCTGTTTCAAGAACGAACATGGTGTCCTGTTTTTTTTTGTTTTGTTTTGTTCTGTTTTTAAAGGTTTATTTATTTATTTATTTGAGAGAGAGACAGTGAGAGAGAGCATGAGAGGCGAGAAGGTCAGAGGGAGAAGCAGACTCCCCATGGAGTTGGGAGCCCGATGCGGGACTTGATCCCGGGTCTCCAGGACCGTGACCTGAGCCGAAGGCAGTTGCTCAACCAACTGAGCCACCCAGGCACCCCCATGGTGTCCTGTTTTTTAATGGATAAACATTTTTGCCCCAAAGGGACTTTGACATATCCTATATAGCCAGTAAAGCTTACTCCCAAGATTTTCCTTTCATAATTTTTTTTAGTTTTGTTTTGTTTTGAGGGAGCGAGAGCAAGCTGCAGCATGGGAGAGGCAGAGGGAGAGAGAATCATAAACAGGCTCCACTCTGAGCACAGAGCCTGATGCAGTGGTCGATCTCACGTCCCTGATATCATGACCTGAGCCGAAATCAAGAGTCGGATGCTTAATACACCGAGCCACCTAGGTGCCCCTCCTCTAAGTTGCTTATATGTAGAATGTTTAGTTGTAAAATTTATTATGTAATGATAATAATGTCTTTATGATCCTTAATACAGATTTTTACTTAAAATTGCTTCTCATTAATACAGTAGATTATGACAGAGATGAATCCATGAAAAGTGAGTCATGCTGTGAATTGTTTAAATTTTAATCACAACATGAAGATGCCAGTAAGCAAAAGGTGGGGGAAAAGTGGGGAGCTGATAAACTGTTTTTTTCTGATGCCTGGACTGTGTGTCGGAAAGTTTTGGAAGTTAGTCTGAAAAGTAGAGGGCAGATTTCAGTCTCATTGTGGAGAACATTTGAATTCTAGGTTGATGTTTTTGAACTAGGCTAATATATTTTGAACTGACATCTCCAGGCCAGGTGTTTTCAATAAAGGTAACATCTACCTCTAGGAAATAGTATATAAATTTATGGAGGCTTTTTTCAGTTGTCACAGAGATTGATTTTTAGTGAATGAGGTCAGGAATGCTACATGACTCAGTGCTCTCCCTGTCCCACATAAACAGAAATTAGATCACATCCCAGAAGGACTGAGTCACTGGTCCCACTGGCCACACAGGTCAGTGAAAGTCTTGTTTATGCCCGAGTTTAAAACTGAGTTGTATTTTACTTATAAACCAAAATATTTTTACATGATATTAATAATACACTGTATTTTCCAGTGATGATACTGTTGTGTAAGTTGGGGAAAGATAATATTTTTATTGCTGTTTGGGCTTTAGACGTATTTTTACTGCAGAAGCTTTTGTCGCCCACAGTAGTGCCAGTATGCACCACTGTGACAGGATGTGGTCGCCAGCGTTTCTGCTGCACCACATTCCCAGTCGTCCCCTTCCCGGTGACGCCACACACAGGTGCAGGTGGCTGACTCCTTTCCTTATACCTTCCCGTTTGGCTGTGACCACGTCTTTACAGGTTGAAATACAGATTGACTCATTATAAAGAATTGTTGCTTTCCGCTCTGTGTCATAATTAGAGATGTACATCGGTGTTCTTGAGGTAATAATGTCGGTAAATTTCAGTTAACGGTTTGCTGTCAAAGGGAGTGTTGGGTCTGAAGGGTGTGAGAACCAGTGCTTCGGTGGTGGAGAGCCTTAACCATCCATGACTAGTGGATCGAAGCTGTGCTTTGCGGGGTTCATCTGCTGGCGTGTGTATGACAGGGCTGAAAGAGACAAGAGACTTGCTTTTAGTTGTCACTAAAGGGGGTCAGCTATGTACATGATGATAAACTAATGGAAAGGAAGGGCTGTAAGAGGCATTTTGAAGAAATCATTAAATGACATTTTATTTATTTGTTTTTAACTAAGCTCAGCGCCTAGCACGGGGCTTGAACTCGTGACCCTGAAAATCAAGAGTCATGTGGTCTACTGACTGAGCCAGCCAGCTGCTTCCTGAAAGACATTTTATTTTATTTTATTTTATTTTTTAAAATTTTTTTTAAAGATTTTGTTTATCCACTTGACAGAGAGAGGTCACAAGTAGGCAGAAAGGCAAGCAGAGAGAGAGGAGGAAGCAGGCTCCCCTCAGAGCAGAGAGCCCGATGTGGGACTCGATCCCAGGACCCCGAGATCATGACCTGAGCTGAAGGCAGAGGCTTAACCCACTGAACCTTAGCCTTATCTTTTAGTGCTAAAAGACGGTTTTAATGGCCCGTAGAGTGATTGAAAGATTTGAGCCTGGGTTCTTGGAATAATCAGAGTAGAGAATCAGAGGGGAGCTAATTGTGAGAGGCCTCTCCAGTTCTTGAAAGATTGTATACTTAATAAGAGTTGAAGGGCTCCTGAGGAGCTTTAAGTTAGAATTTGGGGGAGGGGAGTATGTGTAAATAATAATCACCCTCCTTGTACAGCACTTTGTGAAATGTAATGAGAAATCATTGTCTTTGGTATTCCTGAGTAATGATGAGTTCCAGCCTGTCGCCTGGCTCCACACTAGTGCTTTCTCCACTGGACTGCTTTCCTTCCCGGCCGTTGGTGTGGGTCCAAATAGATAATTTAAGCTTGTGTGTGTTTGCTGGTGAATGTGCCCCGGATTTATGAGGAATGGGATCCTAGAGCGAGAGATTATAATCCTTTCATTGCTTTTTCTTCATTAAGGCTTTTGACCTATGTATAGGGAGCACTCATTCCCTCCGTAAATGTGAATCTGGTCTCTGTTAGTGGTGAGGTGAGTAGAATATGTGCTGCCGAAGCGAGCACAGTGGTGAGGTGAGTAGAAAGGGGTACACCGTGAACAAAACAAAGTCCTTGCTCTTACAGAGTTAACATTCGGATAAGGGAAGACCGAGAAAGACTAGTACACAAACAAAAAAATGAGTTTTTGAAAATTTTTATTCAGTTTACTTAAGCTAAAAACAAAGTACATTTTCCCCACCTCTGGCCCCCTGCCTCTTGGAACCACCAGTCTCTTCTCTGTATCTATGAGTTTGGGCGTTTTATTTCTCTCTCTCTTTTTTGTAAGATTTCACGTATGAGAGAGATCATATGTTATTTGTTGTTTTCTGCCTTATTTCACTCAGCATAATGCTCTCACAGTCCATCCAAGTCACTGCAAATGACAAGACCTCATTCGTGTTACTGGCTGATAATACTCCATTGCGTGTCTGTCTCACAGTGTGTTTACCTTTTCACCCACTGGCAGACACTTAGGTCGTTTCCTTACCTTGTTTATCATAAATGATGCAGTGAACAAGGGGCTACATTATCTTTTCAAGTTAGTTTTTTATTTTCTTCGCATAAATACCCAGCAATTTGGAATTGCTGGATCATATGGTAGTTCTGTTTTTAATTTTTCAGGTAATCTCCATACCATTTTCCACAGTGGCTGCACCATTTTACTTCCCACCAGCAGTGCCCAGGGACTCCCTCTTCACAGCATCCTGGCCAACACTTGTTATTTCTTGCCTTCTTGATACTCGCCATTCTGGCAGGTGTGAGGTGATCATGTGGGTTTGATTTGCATTTCCTGATGATGAGTGACATCACCTTTTCCTGTGTCTGTTGGCCGTCTGTGTGTCTTCTCTGGAAAACGTCTATGCAGATCTTCTGCCCATTTTCTGGTCAGATTATTTATTGTTGGCTACTGAGTTGTAGGAGTTCTTTGTACATGTTGGGTATCACCTAACGCTGGGTTTTCTTCTAGGACTTCTTGGACTTGTGGTCTTCTTGGACTTCTGGTTGAGATTGCATTGCATTTGTGTGTTTTTGGTAGTGTGGACATTTTAACGTTCTTATTCTTCCTTGTTTCCTCCGTGTCCTAGAGTTTTCAGTGCACAGTACTTTGACCTCCTTGGTTAAATTTATTCCTCCATATTTCACTCTTTTTGATGCAGTTGTAAATGGAATTATTTTCTTAATTCTCTTTGTGTTAGTTTGTTATTAGTGTAAAGAAATCTAACAGATTTTGTATATTGAATTTATATCCTGCAGCACCACTGAATTTGTTTATTCTGACAGTTTTTTGGTGGCATCTTTATCGTTTTCTGTATAAAATATACTGTTACCTGTAAATAGTGGAGTTTTACTTCTTCCTTTTGTTCAGCGCGGTCTCAGCTCTTGTATATCTATCAAATCTTTATGGTTATACAAGGAGCCGATTATATTTCTAATAGTGCCTAGGGAAGTATGTACCAAGGCCTTTCGGTGTCCCAGTGTGATTCTTCATAAAATAGAACATGCCATCGAGAATGAATTGGCGCCCGTAACGCTCTTATTGTCGCTTTTGCTTTATGGAATATGGTCAGGGAAGGTCTTTTCGAAGTGATATTGGAGCTGAGACCTAAATGATCGGGGTCTAGCCTTGTAAAGATCTGGGATAGAGCTTTGCAGGTGGAGGGAAGAGCTAGGGTAAAGGCTGTGAATCAGGAAGGAGCTTAGCTTGTTTTAGGAACAGAGGAAGGTTAACGTGGCCCCAGTGTGGTTGGTGAGGGGAAGAGAACGATCCAGCTGGAGGCACGGGGAGCAGGAGCCCAGTGCAGAGGGTGGCTGTTGAAGGGTTTTAAGCAGAGAGCTGGTGTGATCTGATTTTCATACCCCAGAAGAGCATTTGGGTTGCAGTGAGGTATTTGGATTCTAAACTATAATCGAGGTGAGAGGTGGAGATGAATATAGAAGTGGAAGGATTCAGGACACGTTTCGGAGGGAGAACTAGTAGGTAGATGCTGTCATTGTTTCTCCTTTATAGGTAAAGACACTGAGGGTCAGAGACCGCGGGAGGTTGGCCTCAGTCTGCTGGGACACGGTGAAGCTGGCTTCTAATGAAGTCCAGTTCTGGGTCTTGAGTTCCTGAGGATGATGGTAAGCACTGTGGCAGTGAATAAAGAAGAGAGCAGAGTTCGATACAGGATTTTGAACACGGGATTGCCCTTACACATGCCTAGTTCGTCTGCACTCTTGGTGGCAGGGAGCAGGAACCCATCTCAAACAAAAAAAGGCAGTTGTGTTAGTTTGTGTAAAATCCTTCATAGAAAATTCAAGGCTAAGACTGAAATGAAGGATGTGTGGGTTTAGGAACTTGGAACGTTGGGAGAGCTTTCTTCGTGTGTGTTTTTCTACTCTTAGCTCTGCTACCTTGAACAGCTTTTAGTGTTTTGGTTGTTGTTGTTGGAGTGGGGACCATGGTTGCCGCCATCCTGTCCTTCAGTGTGTGTGATCTGAACCAAGCTAAGAGTCTGGCTCCAAGGTTTTACGTAGCCTGGCTCTACTTGAACCAGCTCGAATTGAGGGCCGACGCTTGGATCTCACGCTTTCTGTGTGTGTCTTTGCCCACGTGTGTGTGCATGCTTCAGTGGCAGCGTGCATGTGTCTGAAATATTTGTCCAAACCGTAGAATTTGGCTTCTCCAGAGGACAGCCCTTAGAGTGTTTAAGCTATTTGCTATTCAGTGGAGAACCTGAAAAGTCAGTCAGTCCAAAACTTAGCCCAGAGCCTAAGTGCTGCCTAAGAAGCCCAGAGGCCCACGGTTCTAGTTTTGCTCCTGGCCTGGGAGACCCACGTAGCCCCGCTCACATCCAGTGATGCACACGATTCTGATGAGCTCCACTGTCGTTAGCTGGTCCAACACTTGAGTGGCAGCGTCTGTGTCAAACCCGGAGAGGCTTTGAGCTGTCTGCTGAAGACACATGACAGGCAGGAAAAGATGAAACTTAGTAAGAAAATGGGAGAAAAAACCTTAAACGAAAATAACTTTTTAGGGCGCCTGGGTGGCTCAGTGGGTTAAGCCGCTGCCTTCGGCTCAGGTCATGATCTCAGGGCCCTGGGATCGAGTCCCGCATCGGGCTCTCTGCTCAGCAGGGAGCCTGCTTCCTTCTCTCTCTCTCTGCCTGCCTCTCCATCTACTTGTGATTTCTCTCTGTCAAATAAATAAATAAAAAAAATCTTTAAAAAAAAAAAAAAAGAAAAGAACTTTTTAAAAGTTTTTCTTTCTTATTTATTTATTTATTTGACAGAGATCACAGGTAGTCAGAGAGGCAGGTAGAGAGAGAGGGGAAAGCAGGCTCCCCGCTGAGCAGAGAGCCCGATGCGGGGCTCGATCCCAGAACCCTGAGATCATGACCTGAGCTGAAGGCAGAGGCTTTAGCCCACTGAGCCACCCAGGCGCCCCTCTTTTTTTTTTTTTTTTTTAAAGATGATATATATTTATTTGACACAGAGAGAGATCACAAGATTAAAAGTTTTTCTGTGGCTGTTTGTATTTTAGGTGTTTATCCTATATACCTTGGCATTCCCTGAGGGCATTCAGTTCGTATTTATTATGCACTTAAAACATACTAGGCCTTGTGTGAGTTGGGCGTAACACCGGAGATCTGGTTCCGGTCTTCAGAGTGACAGTAAGATAAAATGGATTGTTCGTGCCGTAGAGTGGTGGGATGGAGAATGGATTGATGGTGGCAGGTCTCCATCCTGTCTTGGGGACACGGCGCTGACGGGGGTCAGTGTGTTCTAGGGGTCAGGGGCATACTTGTGGAATGAGATGAGGATTTGAATCCCTTTGTAGCCTTTTGACTAGCAGTGTGCTCTTCGGCGAGTTGCTCAGCCTCTGTAATCCTGTTTCTTTAACTGTGAGATGGGGTGACACCCGCATGTGTTGTCAGAGTTTAATAAAACACTGCGCCTGGCATGTAGTTTTTACTGTTAGGGCTCGGGTTTGGAGAAGGTTGCTGATTCTCAGATAGGAACTATCTGACTGTCCATGCAAAACGTTGATTAAAAAAACTGAATTAGCAGCAAGGTCATAAGTCACAGATTATTAACCTTAAAGTATGTATTTGTTAACTTTTAGTATCTTAGTATATTGAGGGTGATTTCAAAAAAGTCAAGGTGAGTAAGTCCGAGTTTTCATTGCTCTGTATAGTTCCTATGTAAATAGTTTAGAAATGAAGGAAGTACCCCCTAGTTATAATGGTAAAATAAAGAAATCTGAACCAAGCCAGAAAGGCCAAGGGAAATTAGTTTTGAGAATAACCTGCCACGCATAGAATAAACTGAATTCTTAAATACGTTACAGTTATCTTTGTATGGTTAAAGATCTTATAATGATAAAGTCTTAAGGGAGAAACCTAGGATGATTTTTAGTTCATCTCCTATTTTATAGTTGAGCTAATGCAAGTTATTACTTGTACAGATTTAAATAACTAATGAAAATTAGAACCATTCTTGTTGCTTTGTAATAAATTTCAGTGAAGTAGAATTAATTGTGCAAAAAGAAGACTCTGCGCCGTCCGTTAGCCTTCCTGTCGCACCTGTCGCCTTCAGACCTACACATCCGTTCACTGAGCAAGTACTGAGTGCCTGCTGTGCTTTACGGCAGGCATCATCTTCGAAGAGTTTTGCTATAGAGGAAGGTAAAACATCAAGCACATTGATAGTTAAAGTGTTTCACCTTGCAGACCTCTGGGGAGAGATTTCTATGGATTTAGAAGTTGTGCTCATCTCAGGCAAAATACAGGACTTGATGACATGTGGCAAAAAGTTTTATTCTTCACGGAAGCTAGCAAAGGAGACAGGGAATACAAGGTGAGAGAGATGGTTTATCACTACCCTTTTCCTTCGAGACGTATTTTTCAAATAACAAGTATATATGTAGGGTTGACTCTCTATGTAGTGTTTTGGTAAATGGTGGAAAAGAAACATGAAAGAGTAACATGGTCTCTGCCCTCACAGAACTGACCTGTTGAAACAAGACTCATTTGTAGCAAGGGGAAAGCCACCATGCAGTCTCCCTTTCCTCTTTTTGCCCACATGAGATAGTTCTCTAAAGACTTTTTCATCTCTTAAGCATTTAGGCCTTAATTAATCTCTTTATTTAAAAATAAAAGCCTGGAGGTAATAGTCCAGTGAACCCCAGCCCCCATAGCCAGCCTCCGGTTTCAGCCAGTCATCGTTTTGTTCTGTTCACTTGTTCCTTGCCTGTTATCTTTCCTTTCCTTTTCTCTTTTCCCTTCCCTTTCCTTCTTTTCTTCCTTTTATTATTTCAAAGAAATGTGTGACGTTCTGTATATTTTACCCTATATGACACAGAAGTGTATTGTAACATTATTTTCAGTGCCTGTATTTTATCATAGATATTTAGTAAATACACCTAACCTATCCCCTAATAATGGGCATTTTCATTATTGTTATTACTGTAGTTTATTCCTTGTGAATATTACTTCCTTAATACTTTTACGTACACATGGGACATTCTCTTGGAAAGGAATTTACCAGAAATGAAATTGCTGAAGCCAAGGGTATGCACCTTTTACAGATCTCTACATAATACCAACCAATCTTCAGAAAGGCAGTAATTCTTACTCCCATCAGCAATGTGCCTGTTTATCTTTGCTAATCTGGATTTTGTCACTCTATTAATTGTAACAATCTCCTACTATCGTAGATAAAAAAAATTTTTTTATGTGCATTTAAAAATTATTGAGGCTAGACATCTGTATTCTTATGGACTATTTATATTTCTTCTTTTGTGAATTCAGGCTAATTTTTCATAAGCATCATTTTCATTATTCTTACTCAGAAACCATAGTATCATTATTTCTTATACCTGATGTTCAAGACTCTTCATAATTCGGCCCTAACCTATTTTCCTAACTTAATACTATCTGGAAAGAGTCATTCTACTCCAATAAGTAGTTTCTCATTCTTAAACTTCTTCCAATTCATTTTTTTTCCTTGGATTCACTTTTAAGAATTTTTTTTTACTTGTTTTCTTAATGTTTTACTTTCTCCTTTTCCTCTGTAAATTCTTCAGAATCTTTATAGTCCCTCTTGTGGTATCACTGCAAGCTCTGTAGGCTTCCGACAGTTTCCTCTTACTGAGCTTCCACTGTACCTACTGTTTCTGCTGCTGGATTTAGTAGCAAATTATAGTCTGCTTTGTTGTGTTGTGTATCAGGCACATGCTGTGGCTGGGGCCATGAACACAACAGCTGTGAGTGAACATAGTCTGGGTCCTTGTGAAATTCATAGTGTCCTAATGAGGCATGTATTTCCATACCTTTGCCTTTAGGGAGTTGAACTTCTTCCAGTCCGCCTCTGTTATATGGGAATTATACATAGATTTTGAGATGTGTACTTACATGCCCCTAGCTGGACTGTAATATTATTGAAGGTATAAGCCATGTTTTCCTTTTTTTTTTTTTTTTAGATTTTATTTATTTATTTGACAGAGAGAAAGAGATCACAAGTAGGCTGGGAAACAGGCTCTCCCTGAGCAGAGAGCCCAATGAGGGGCTCGATCCCAGGAACCTGAGATCATGACCTGAGCCAAAGGCAGAGGCTTAACCCCTGAGCCAGCCAGGCACCCCTAAACCATGTTTTCTACTTCTCCATTCCTTATAGCACTTAACTCAGTTCTCAGCATGCAGCCATCGCTAAGTATATACTCGCTCTGTCATTGTAGTAACAGAAGTTGCAGACTTTGGAGTCCCCTCCCTGACCTCATGGACACTGACTGTGTAACATTTGCAAGTTACTTAGCCCTTCTGAGCTGGTTTCCTCATGTGTAAGGTCATGTATGGAAAGCGTTTGGTACAGACTAAGTGTTCATTGAAAGATACCTCCTTTTCTAATAGTTAGACCTATCAAACCAGAAACCGCCTCAGCAGACTGCCTAACTCCTGTCATCTAAGACTTACTAGATTCTGCTCAGTTCTTCAATTATCTTTTTTTTTTTTTAAGATTTTATTTATTTATTTGACAGAGATCACAAGTAGGCAGGGAGGCAGGCAGAGAGAGAGGAGGAGGAAGCAGGCTCCCTGCTGAGCAGAGAGCCCCATTCGGGGCTCCATCCCAGGACCCTGGGATCATGACCCGAGCTGAAGGCAGAGGCTTTAACCCACTGAGCCACCCAGGTGCCCCAGGTTCTTCAATTATCTTGTCCTCTCCTTTTAATCCCCATTGTAACCCACAATAAGAAAGCCATTTCATTTTGTGGTTTAGTATACACTCTGCTTATTTGCATGTATCAGAAACAAAAGTTCTACAAAGTAATATTCACTGTTACTATGTATGACTCTCTGCTTTTTTCTGTTGTTAAGGAAAGCTGATTACAGCCATTAACATATTTCAGAACAACAGTTCAAAACACATGCTGGATTTTTGGAATTTGCAGAAGTTGGACTACTACCCAGTCACACAGCTGTGACTTTTCAGTGAAAGAGAAACTGGGATGAAGGGACAGAGGCTCTGGGCTCATTCTGAGTCTGCGCTCTCTCTCTTCCCCCTGCATTCTGTGTAGTTAGATTCCCCTGTTGTGAGTCTGGGCTCTCTGCTCTGGGCA
Source organism: Mustela nivalis (assembly GCF_964662115.1). Classification (NCBI taxonomy): domain Eukaryota; kingdom Metazoa; phylum Chordata; class Mammalia; order Carnivora; family Mustelidae; genus Mustela; species Mustela nivalis. The sequence goes on from NC_139028.1 coordinate 12,963,580, forward strand.
GGAGTGTGCATTCGCGCACGGTCCAGAGCGGCTATGACAGGAGGTTACCGGGGAGTTGGGACAGACCTTAACACCTTGGCAAGAGAGAAATTTCTCAACCACTTCTTGTATATATTGTTTCTCTTAGGAAATCGACATTCGTGGGTTTTAAAATTGTTAGCATAGTTCTCAAAAAGGGGCCTGAAAAAAACCTTTTTGTTACAGAAATTTATAAATATTTAAAAAGTAGGCAGAATAATATAATAAATCCCCATTACCTAAATTTAGTTTCACTGATTATCAACGTTATGTCCATTCCAAGTAGAACTTTTAACAAAGAACTTTCAAGACTTAAACAGTTCCCTTCCTTAGTACACACAGATGATCTTTATTTCAGAAGATGTATGTCAGCCTTAGTGTGCGTTCTGTGCGTGAGTGCTCACAGCCTGGTCATTTTACTTGATGCCTGCAAGAGGAGTAAGTAATTCTGTGACATGAGGGAGCAGGGGTGCCGGGGATGGGTTCTGTGGAGGACTGCCGGAACCCCAGACCCGTGTTCCCCAGGGATGCAGCCGCCTTGTTGACCAGCCTGCTCTTAGGGGAGCCGACATTCATTGCATTTATCTTCTGTGGAAAACCTTTGATTCTTTGTTCCCTACCCTACCTATGGAACAAAAATACCAAACCATAGATTTTGCTTTATGAACTGGGTCCAGCCTACCTTTCTAGTTTTCTCTTCTGCCCTCTGTCTCTTCCCTATCATATTCAGCTGCTTCTTACTGCTAAAATATTCAGTCCATTTTGGGCTTGTGATTATTTTTCAAGATTCAGTTTAGATTTCGTCTTGTAGGTGAGAGCTTTTTAACTACTCCAGAAGTATGTCATCCTCTGCGTGTTTTTTTGTTTGTTGGGCGTGAGTGTGTGTGTGTGTGTGTGTGGCCACTTAACTGTGTTGTATATATTAGTTTATGTTTGCTTTCTTCCCTACCCTTAATTAGATGGCGCTCCTCCTCCAAAGCAAGGGCTATCTCCTAGTCTTGTCTCCTGACCACTTCTCTGCTGCCTGCACATAGTAGGCGTCCAGTGATGGTTTGTTGGATGACTGTATTTAGAGTTTTAGACTCTGATTTTAACACATGTTCTCTCCAGAAAAGAATTCATCCGAGTTTTGGGTTTTTTTTTTTTTCCTCATTTTGTTTTGTATATTTTTCAGTTTTTTTTTTTCCTCCCCTCTTTGGGGATGTCCATGTAAATTTCTAAAGAGAACTTAAGTTCTGTGGCCTTTTTCTTGGGGTAAAAATACCGTGGTAAACTAGTATAGAGTGCCCGCCTTCAGTTCTCCTGCAGTAAAGGTAAGTAAGGCCTGCGCTCATTATGCTTCATTTTCTTGCTGTTGTTGAACAGTGTGGTTTTTATGGAGCTTAAAAAGCAAACTGGGGTGGAGTAGGTTTGTGCTTATAATAGCCTTGACCAATTTCTGATATATTTCAGCTCATGGAATGCTGTGTAAATGCCCTGGTGACATCCTTTAAGGAGACTATCTTAGCAGAGTGCCAAGGCATGATCAAGCGAAATGAAACTGAAAGTAGGTAAAACATCACATAAAGTTCTCATAATCTTTTAAGAGGGTATCTTTGAAGCAGATTACTTTTAATAAGCTGCTGTTAGATCATCCTTTTCTACATAGGTATATTTGTAACAATAAACTGTGCTTAAAGAAAATGATAAAATACTTAACACAGCAGTACTACAAAGAAGGTTATAAATTTACGTTTTAAACATTCCACCCTTAGGTATCAACATTTGTAGAAAATGGCAGTGGGTTCAGTTTGTTCTCAGATGTAGGGCTCTGCTTTTAAAGACTAATTAAAAGGACAAACATATGGGAAAGACTAGAACTAGGTGTTTGGCTTCTGTGTGAAACTTTGTGGCGAGTATTTTTAGAAAGTAATAGGACATTCCTTGTTAATGATCTCCCTCCCTCTTCCCTAAAATATGTTACAATTTAAGGTTTCTGCAAGTGTGCTTTTTTATTACTGACAAGTTTTCTTAATAAAGATACATTTTGGGAGGTTGCGAGTACATTACAACCAATATGGTAAAAACTCGGACGCATTCCTCTCCAGATTTCACTGTGTACGAGTGCAAGGTCCTGTTTAGTCTCTAGTTGCATTTAAAGTGTGCATTTCGGTCAGTTAGGTTCGTACACTTGTAGTTTTTAGTAAAAAGCTCATTGGCATAGATGAAATCTTAGAATCTGTGTATGTCAGGCTAAAGAGATCTGTGCTGGGCTCCATGGGGTCTCCCTTCAGAAGGATATGTAGTGGTAGCTGCTTCTGTGCAGTGGGATTTGTGGAGGTCAGTTACATGGTATAACAGGAGAAAGTGCTTTTATAAACTGAAAAATTCCTTATGAATACAATTTTATATTATCTCTAATATGCTTTTATAATCACTTGGAATAATCTGATGATGGAATTTTTTTTTTTTTTTGCCACTTGATGATGTGGTGCTGTATATTTAATATTGCATTTACTTTATGAAATATACTACCCTTCTGTGTAAACTTTTGTACTATTTAGGTTTAAAAATAATCCGTTCTCATATGATCTCATTGATATGGGGAATTTAAGATACGAGGCAGAGGATCATAGGGGAAGAGAAGAAAAACTGAAACAAGGTGAAACCAGAGAGGGAGACAAACCATTAGAGACTCTTAATCTTAGGAAACAAACAGGGTTGCTGGAGGGGATGTGGGGTGGGGGCCTGGGGTAACTGGATGGTGGACTCTGCGGAAGGTATAGGTTGTAATGAGTTCCGGGTGTTCTATGAGGCTGATGGATCACAGACCTGTGCCCCTGAAACAAATAATACACTATATGTTAATTAATTGAATTTAAATGTAAGAAAAAAATAAAATAAAATAAAAATAAATAAACATATTCCATTGAGTTGAAGGTCAAATGACTCACCTTTTAAGAGGAGTTAGGTTTTATGGTGAGTGATCACTTTTAATTAGAGTTTTTTTTAAAAATAACTTTTGTCAGAGCAGGTGAATCCGTAAGTTACAGTACTTGGTAGGAAAAACTCCTAATCATACCCACAGAATACTGCTAAGGTTTTCAGTTTCCAACTAATATTTCTCCAGACTTTTACTATCCTAGGAATTCTAGACCCAAGATACAAATGAAAGAGAAAATGTATTTTCATGGATGAGATGATGATTCGAGTGTGTTCTATCGTTTCAGAATTACATTTGATGTTTTCGCTGATGGACAAAGTTCCCAATGGGATAGAGCCAATGTTGAAGGACTTGGAGGAACATATTGTTAGTGCCGGCCTGGCAGATATGGTAGCAGCTGCTGAAACTATTACTACCGTGAGTGTCCCCGGTGGCGGGGGTGCACGTATGTCCACGTTGTTCCTTAAATGAGAGATTGGGTACTTAAAATAGTAATTGATGACACAACGGTAATGTTGGAACGTCTTTTAATATCAAGAATTTTTCAGAGAATTTCTCAAATTTTAGAGCTTCAGTGTTCTATTAAAATTTTGTTTATATTCTCATTTTTTTGTGTTTTCTTTTTTAAAAACCTCAATTGAGTATCAAACATTTTATTTTTAGGATTCTGAGAAATACGTTGAACAGTTACTTACATTATTTAATAGATTTAGTAAACTCGTCAAAGAAGCTTTTCAAGATGATCCGCGATTTCTTACTGCAAGAGATAAGGTATATATTCTTGTATAGTAACAGTATTGTCGTAATTTACTTTACTTTTATTTTTTTAAAGATTTTATTTATTTGTCAGAGAGAGAGAGAGCATAGGCAGAGTCAGAGGGAGAGGCAGGCTCCCCGCAGGGCAAAGAGCCCGATGTGGGACTCGATCCCAGGACGCTGGGATCATGACCTGAGCCGAAGGCAGCTGCTCAACCAACTGAGCCACCCAGGCGTCCCTGTCATAATTTACTTTAAAAAGGAACTTGTACCATTATGCTACTAAATTATAAACTAAAAACATAGCAACTCTGATTTTTTATCAGTGGAGGACAACCATTTTTATTGTATTTGGTTTGTTATATGGTTTTGTAAGAATTGGGTATGCCTGTGAACTAGAATCTAGCTAGGAAATTTGTCTTCATTTTTTTGAGATTTTTAAAAAATATTGAATCCCTATTGATCTGTCCTTTAAGACCCACCTCAAAGTACACTTATCCTGGAACTTCCCTGATACCCTGCCTCGCCCACACCCTGTCCTCCAGCACAGTTTGTTTTTCTGTTCTCTGCCCTTTTCGTGGGACTCCTGGGGATCCGGTCCCATTTATCCCACTTCCCTTGCCCCTTTCTCCTGTCCTTACTGGTGTGGGATAATAATGAAACAGGGTGTTATCCTTCAGGTTTTATCTTTTTAATTTGTTTTGTTTTGTTTTGTTTTAATTTAAAGAGAGAGAGAATGTGCATGGGGGCCGGGGTGGAGAGGGAGAGAGAGAATCCCAAGCAGACTCTCCAGTGAGCGTGTAGCTCCACACAGGACTCTATCCCATGAACCTGAGATTACAACCTGAGCTGAAATCAAGAGTTGGTTGCTTAACTGACTAAGCCTCAGCGTTTTATCTTTTTAAATGTCATAAACCTAATACTAGAAGTTAGCGTCAGTTTTTTCACTTTGATCTACCTTTCTTATTTCTTATTTCTTTTTTTTTTTTCTTTCTGTAACTCTAAAAAGACCATCAACTTTCTCCAGTAGTGTTTTTTCCCCCTATTTTTAGGTGGGTAGGTAGGTAGGTAGAGAGAGAGAGAGGGTCAGAATGGCTTTAAGGGAGGCTAGAGGTGTAGTGTGCGTTAGTTCAAAATATTAAATGGAGTGGCCAGCCAAAGCTCTGTTGAGGAGGCGTCTGAATCAGGATTGAAAGTAATTAAGAAATAAAGTCCTATGGCTTTCCGAGGGAAGAGTATCCAGCAAAAGGGACAGCTTAAAAAGCTGTAAGACAGGAATTTACCTGTCACATTCCAGAAACAGGAGGAAAAAAGGTCAGTGTGGCCCGAGTGGACGGAGTGAGGGGAGGAGTACGAAATGAAGTCAGAGACAGTTGGAGGCCAGATTGCGGAAGACCCCGAGCTAGGGAAGGCAGTTTGGTTTTCACCCCGAGGAGGATCGAAAGTCATTAGAAGATTTTGAACAGAATGGGTATGACTTACATTTTAACAGGGTCACTTGGTTGCTGCAAAAAGAATCGACGGAAGGGGGGCAGGAGAAGTAAGAATGTTGGCTCAGAACCTATTTAAGTAATTCATAAAGCAATGCTGGAGGCTGGGCCCAGAACGATGGTTGTTAGAGGCGGTCAGAGCCGGTCCAATACTGGTGATGACAACAGACTGCACGAGATTTGCCAAGGAATCCGATGTAGAACGTGATAGAGACCAGTCAGGGATGACATTTAAATTTTTGTTCTGATTGATTAGAAGCACATGCTTGCTGAGGTTGTTAGATTGGGATGGTCGTTAGATTGGGAGCTCAGTTTTGGACAGGCTAACTTTGAAATGTTCATGAAACATTGGTGTGGCAGTGTCCAGTATGGCGTGTAAGGGAGAGAACAGACCTGAATAATAAATTTGGGAGCTTTATCATATGGATGGCATTTAAAGTGCTGACACCGGCCACGCTCACCAGTGTAAGGAGTGAGGATGGAAAAGTCGAGAGACCAAGGTCTGGCCTGGGGCACTGTCGGTTTTGTTAGGAGAAAGATGAAGAACCAAGCTTTTGTGAGGAGAGCGCAGAGTGAGTGGAGGGAGCCGGAGAGTACAGTGTCGGAGACAGCATGTGGGACAAGCACTTCCAGGACGAGGGCATGGTGTGCTGGTTTCAAGTGCTGCTGCCGGGGCGCCGGGGGTGCTCAGGCGGTGAAGCGGCCACCTTCGGCTCGGGTCATGGTCCTGGGGTCCTGGGATCCAGCCCTGTGTTGGACTCCCTGCTCAGTGGGGAGTCTGCTTCTCCCTCTCCTCCCTGTTTAGATTTAAATAATGATCTATTTGTGTGCCTAGGAACAGTGGACGGGGAAATATGATGGAGGAGAAATGAGAGGGAATTCTGTTCACCTCAGTTTTATTAGCATCACAGGGGTCCTCTCGGAAAGTCTCTGCAGGGATTAAATGGGGGAGGCTGAAGGGAAGGACGATGTGTGAAGTGTGTTCTGGGGGAGTGTGCACAGAGAGAGTGGTACGGCCGTCAGGCAGCACTGAGACCCCACTTGAGAATAATGCCAGTCCTAACGTGAGAGGGAACACGCTGAAGTCATGGCTTGAAAAATTCTGTCAGGCCACAGACACCGTTAAAATACCAAACTATATTTTAAATATTAAAAATAATGTTCATTTCATTGTAAATTCTTTGCAGGCATATAAAGCAGTTGTTAATGATGCTACCATATTTAAACTTGAATTACCTTTGAAGCAGAAAGGGTAAGTTTTTAAAAATCACGTTTAAGATTCTTAACTTTTTTGGAGTGTTTTAGACATTATTGGGTATGTGTGGTGTCCTGTCTCCCTAAAATCTGTTAGGTTTGATTTTTGCTGCTGCTTTTTTTTTTTACCTGTATGATTTTTACTGCCTTTGAATATTAAAAAATCTTAGTTTTTAATTTCATATTATCTCGCGTGGTCATTAAAAAAATGTTGATCTTATTTTTTTAAGTGGAAAAGTGTTCTTAATCTTTTAGAATCTCTATGTGATTTTTTCTCCTTATTAGTCTCTAAAGTTACTTTATTACTTATAAAAACATAGAATATAACTCAATTCACCATACTGAAAGAGGGAAGTCAATTTTAATGTAAATATTTATATTGCCATTTAAAAAAAATCCAAAATATAACGAATTAAATGGATACATTGATAAATTAAATTTACAAATTGGTAAAGCTGAGCTAGTTACGGTACCTTTAGAGTAGTACTAAGCACTAAGGTTCATTGGAAAAATGTTTTGGTATACTTTCTAGCTAAGAATTGCTATTTTACGGGCTCCTGGGTGGTTCAGTAGGTTAAGTGTCTGCGTTTGGCTCAGGTCATGATCCCAGGGTCCTGGGATTGAGCCCTGCAATTGGGCTCCCTGCTTGGCAGAGAACCTGCTTCTCTGTCTGCTGCTCCTCTGCTTGTGTTCCCTCTTTCTTTCTCTCTCTGACGAATACAGTCTTTTTAAGTGTTTTTTTTTTTTTAAAGATTTTATTTATTTATTTGACAGAGAGAAATTACAAGTACACTGAGAGGCAGGCAGAGAGAGAGAGAGAAGGAAGCAGGCTCCCTGCTGAGCAGAGAGCCCGATGTGGGACTCGATCCCAGGACCCTGAGATCATGACCTGAGCCGAAGGCAGCGGCCTAACCCACTGAGCCACCCAGGCGCCCCTTAAGTGTTGTTTTTATTTTTAGATTTTTTAAAGTTCTTTTTTCTTTAATATTTATTTGAGACAGCACGTGCATGTACATGTGCTTGGAGGGGTTAGGGCAGAGGAGGAGACACTCAAGCAGACTCCCTGCTGAGGACTTCAGGTGTGTTCATCCTCCCTGAGAATGACTTCGGCTACTCCCTCCCCCGCCTCCTTCCCGAGGCAGCCGTCCTTCTGATTACTGCAGCTGATTACTTTTGCCTGCTCTAGGACTTCATATAAATGGAATCGTACAATATGTACTTTTGTGTGTAAAGTTTCTCTCAGTGCAGCGCAGTGTTTTGTGATTTGTCTGTGGTTTTGCACATCACAGTGGTTGGTTTTCCCTGGTGTTTGTACTGCTTTATCCTCCCGCCAGTGCCAGTGGATCCTCATTTTTACCAACATTTAGTGTTATTTTAATTTTAGTCATTCTAGATGTGCGTAGTGATCGTCTTGGTGTGGTTGTAATTCCATTTCCCTTAAGACTTCATTGGTGTCGAGCACTTTCTCGTGTACTGTTTGGCTTTCTTGTATTTTACTTAAGTATCTGTTCCACTCTTTTGCCTGTTTTGTTTTGTTTTGTTTTGTTTTGTTTTTTTCCCCCCACAGCATTATTCCTTTTCATTAGGGGGCTATAACAGTTCTTAGATATTCTGTATGTAGACTGAGAGATACATGCTTTTCTTTTATGGTTTATGCTTTTTTATGTTTTGTCCAGAAAAGCTTTGTCTGTTTCTATCCCTATGACATGAAGATAATCTTTTTTGTTTCTTCTAGAAGCTTTAGAATTTTAGCTTAAGATCCATCTTAAATAAATGATTATTTATATTGTAAGTAGGGGGTTATATTTAATGTTTTTTTTTCTTTTCCATATGGATAGCAGCTGGTTTCATCATCATTTGTTGGAAATACTTACCATCCCCACTGCATGGCTTTAGTGCATTTTGTCAAAAATCAAGTGATTTAAAAATATGTGTGTTATTTCTGTGCTATTTTATTCCATTTTTTAATTTGGATATCCTTAGGCCATTACTACATAGTTCTAAGTAATACAGTTCTGTGGTAAGCCAAGTAGTTTAATTTTGTTCTTTTTTTCTATGAACTCTTGATGTTCTAGTATTTTGTTAGTATATAGAAATACAGTTGATTGTTATATATTGATTTTATATACTGTTACCTTGTGTCAAAGCTATTCCAGTAGTTGTTTTGTAGATTTCTTAAGAGTTTTCTGTGTAAATAATCATGTAATCTGTGAATACTGTTTTACTCCTTTCTGATCTTCATACCACTTAGTTCTTTTTCTTGCTTTGCTACATGGTTAGGGTCTTAAGTACCGTGTTGAATAGAAGTGGTAAAAGTGGGTGTCCCTGTCCTTTGTGTCAAGCTTGTGGGGGACCTTTAATATTTATCGCTAGGTACAAAGTTAGCTGAGGGTTTTTCATATATGCCCTTATTTAGATTGCTTTTTATTTCTAGCTTGTTAAAAGTTTTGATAATGAATGGGTGTTGACTTTTATTAAGTGTTTTTTTCTGTGTTGAAATGATCATAGGGTTTTTCCTCTATATTCTTCTGATGTGGTAAATATATTGTGTTTTTTTGTTGTTGTTTTATTTTTATTTATTTATTTTTAAAGATTTTATTTATTCATTTGACAGAGATCACAAGTATGCAGAGAGGCAGGCAGAGACAGAGAGGAGGAAGCAGGCTCCCCGCTGAGCAGAGAGCCCAACACGGGGCTCGATTTCAGGACCCTGAGATCATGACCTGAGCCGAAAGCAGAGGCTTTCACCCACTGAGCCACCCAGATGCCCCTGTTGTTGTTGTTGTTGTTTTTAAAGATTTTACTTATTTATTTGTCAGAGAAAGGGTGAGCACAAGCAGGGGGAGCCGTAGGCAGAGGGAGAGGCAGGCTCCTCACTGAGCAAGGAGCCTGAGGCAGGACTTGATCCCAGAACACTGGGATTGTGACCTGAGCAGAAGGCAGACTCTTAACCAACTGAGCCACCCGGGGATCCCAGTACTTTGGTTTTTCTTAAAAAAATCACATTTAACCAAGGCTGAATTGCTAGGATAAACTCTACTTGGTTGTGATGCAAATTATTCTTTTTATATATCCTGCACTCAGTTTGCTAATAATGTTGGTTAGATTTTTTTTTTTCCATCTATATTCATGAAGGATTTGACCTCTTTCTTTTCTGGTCTTTGCGCCCTGTATAATTTTCACTTTTATCATGTCTTTGTCATTTTTTGGAATTAGGATTAAGTTGGCTTTGTAAGGATTGATAGTTATTTCCTCCGTTTGTATGTTCTAAATGAATGAGTGTAATTGGTATTACTTCTTCCTTACATGTTTGATAGAATTCATAAGTGAAATCATCCAGGCCTGGGGTTTTCTTTATGTGCAGATGTTGATCCCAGGTTCAGCCTCTTCAGATTTCTTAAGTAACTTAGTTTTAGTTGTGGCCAGGTGTGTTTTTCGAGGCCCTTGTTCATTCTAAGTTGTCAGACTTATATTAGAGCCTCATTAAGATGAGAAATAACATTCATAAGGAAACAGGGCCAGATACCGTAGTTGTAAATGAGTATGTGTATCTCTAAGTTTGTCCACTGAGAGGACCTAGCAGCAAGGAACACAACTAGCACCAGATCTAGTCCACTAAATATTATTGTCCACTGAAAGAAGTTAGGGCTGTGTGAAAAATGACTGATTTTATCAGAAGTAGACTTCTTCTTGACCAAACTGCAACCCAGCCCCTGGTTGGGTTGCCTGCCTCTCTGCCTGCTTGTGTGTCATAATGAAACAGTCAAGAACTGGGAACAGACGAGCTCTAAGACAGCCCTGGGGGGAAATGACACAGCCTCAAAAGGCCGACCACCATCTTCTCAGCAGGCCTGTTGGAGGAAGGGAGACAGGAGGCCTCCCTGCAGGAGGGTGGCGGCTCCTGCGGTAGCGCGGCACTGTCAGTGGGAATAAACTCAAAGAAACAGAGGGACCCTGGAGAAGCGAGCTAGTGGTCCTGCAGTGTCAGAAACACCTTCCCCAAGTGTGCCATGTGGAAGCTGGAGATCAGCTCTGGGTCCTCCCCTTCACATCTGCTCCCTTCTACACCCGAGGCCTCTGGTGGAAGTACCGGTTACCGTTTGCCCTTTCCACTTCCCGGGTTTTTCCTCCCTGCTTTGCAAAGAAAGGCGCGCCTCTCTCTCTTATTATACTGCTGTGTGTTGCCTTGAAACATAAAAAGCCTCCAAGCTGCAGAAGAAGGGATTATTTTGAAACGTTGGGATTGATGTACAGAGGATGAATTTCTGACAACTAGGTGTCAGGCCCTTTTGTAAGTCACATGGTTTCCATAATTTGATGCATTACTAAAAATGACCTTTTTTGTTAGATCTGTATGTATTTTTTAAACATATAACTCAGGAGGTTCCCAACGAGTGGCGTAACATCAGAAAACCTTCCACTCCCATCTACTTACTTATGTGAATGATATTTTTTCAGGACAGATACACAGTTATAAAAATAAGAACTAGGAAAAAAGTAGAAATAAAATTGTGGTTTCTGGATTCGTTAAGTAAGAGGGGGAAAAGTTTCATGTACCTCATTAAGATATAGTGTATGTTTTATACACACACACAACATAATTATGTTGTTTTGGTAAGTTGTGTACTTTTTAAAAAAATTATTTTTATTAGCATGTATAATGTATTATTTGCCCCAGGGGTACAGGTCTGTGATCGTCAGGCTTACACACTTCACAGCACTCACCATATCACATACCCTCCCCACCGTCCATAACCCAGCCACCCGTAAGTTATGTACTTAAAACAGGTTGAATTAACTCCATTCTGGGACACTTGAGTTTTGTATAATTTTCACTTTTATCATGTCTTTGTCATTCAAATTTTAGAATGTTGAATTTTAATTTATTTACATTCATAATTTAGAGAACCCAGATAAAGAATAAATGCAAGACTTCCAAGCAGAAAAATACAGTACATCCAGAATTATTAAACAAACAAACAAACAAAAAACAATACATTGGCTTTTAGATTTTGTTTGTTTTAAAGATTTTATTTATTTGGCAGACAGCGAGAGAGGGAACACAAGCAGGGAAAAGTGGGAGAGGGAGAGGAAGCAGTAGGCTTCCCGCTGAGCAGGGAGTCTGATATGGGGCTCCATCCCTGGACCCTGGGATCATGACCTGAGCCAAACGCAGATGCTTAACCCACTGAACCACTCAGGGGCCCTGGTTTTTAAATTTTATTAGCAAAGTAAAGTAGAGATGCAGGTTCTTCATTGTTTCAGAAAAGTTTGCTTACTTTTCTAAAATGGATGATGGTAGGTATCACATAACTGTGGAATTTAGGTTACCTTGGATATATCCCCCAAACAGTTTTTTCTTGATATATTAATACCAAAAAGTTCTAAATGCTAACTTACAAAATATACACAACGTTTTCAAAAGTATTTAGGAAGTTAGTACCTGAATAAAAATTTTTAAAGATGATTGGTAGGGCCAGCACTCAGGGTGGGGTAGGCCGGTACCGGGGTACAGAATGTGGGTCTCCCTCTCAGCATCCTGCAGGTGCGCCTGTGGGAAATTAGGAGTCAGCGCCTCTTTGAGTTAGGCACCCTCCTTGTCTTGCTCATCCTCGTCTCAGCCCTGATCATTGGGTTTACACAACATAAGGAATATGTGAAACATTGGCTTTAAGAAAAATATTTGTAGGTATCATTCGCTTTTCATCAGCTGCTTTTAATTTGTTTTTTTTTAGGGTGGGATTAAAAACTCAGCCTGAATCAAAATGCCCCGAGTTGCTTGCCAATTACTGTGACATGTTGCTAAGAAAAACACCGTTAAGCAAAAAACTAACCTCCGAAGAGATTGAAGCAAAACTTAAAGAAGTGGTACATATGTATATTTTTTTAAATTTCAGCAGTTTTAATTACCTCACTTTGAATTTGTGTTGTGCTTACGAGACTTTGTGTGGTAGCAGCTAATGTGAAATTATACAGTGTAAATCTCTGGAGGGCAGTTATTTCTCTTCCTGGGAATTTTTATTCTGTAGCTTCTAGAAAAGGGAAGAGTATTTAATTCTTCCCCCTTTCCTGATTCTTGTGAAGGAATTCATTGCTACCTCCTATTAAAGGACAAAGAAAGGGGAAATGGAGCTGATGGTGTTTGGAATGACAGTAGAGAGACTGGGGAGTTGTCCCTTCTTTCTTTTTGTGAGAGCTCAAAATAGAGAACTAGAAATGAGTGAGTATAGGTAACAATTGTTTTCATTTTTGTCTCCTGGCTGTTAGTGTCATTTGCTATAAGCCCAGGAATATAAGGAAGAAAAAAAGTAAGAAGATGGAAAATAAAGACAAGAAGGCTGAAGAGATTAGTGTCAGATTGAAGTGAAAAGGCTATACAGAAGAGAAATTTTGGGGAGAACCCTTAATTTTGATGTGAAGTTTTACACTATCTATTAAATCTGAAAAGTTAATGTTTATAGGAACTAAAAGGTTATTCAATTAAAGTCTCAAATTTGTTAGCTTTTAAAGGAGCTAAGTAGGGTATTGGGACTGGTCATTTTTATGAGATGGTTGGTTCAGTAGGCTTCTATCTGTGTATGTTTATGTAAATTTCTGTATTTTGACATTGAGGTTGTGGAAGGGTCTCAGTGAGAGTTGGCTAAAAATATACATGAATTGAAAGTAACTTTGTTTTCTATACAGCTGCTGGTACTTAAATACGTACAAAATAAAGATGTTTTTATGAGATACCACAAAGCTCATTTGACACGACGTCTTATATTAGACATTTCTGCTGATAGTGAAATTGAAGAGAATATGGTAGAGTGGCTAAGAGTAAGTAAATTTATATATATATATATATATATATATATATATATATATATTTTTTTTTTTTTTTTAAATATAGCGCATGGTTCTTATGTGTGCTTAAGTAATTAAAATTTTGGTGATGTTAGTGTCAAAGAAGTACGGGACATTTTATAAGAGCATGGCATTCATTATATAAAATAAAGTGATACTAATAAAGTATATTTTCTTAATAAAGACTTTAGTGAGACACTTTTGCTCTTGGTTTGCTTCTGATGTTTTGTACTTTTGTATTTCCACTTTCATTTGAATTGACCTTATTAAATGGGCTATGGGACAAATCATTGGTGTTTTCAGTACTAAATGCTTAACTGTAGGGATGTTTGTAAATAATGACTTTTATATAGTTAAAAGAACCAATACGTAAGAAATGATGGCTTATTTTGAGTAATAATGCTAATTTAATTATTAAATTCTCATACCAAAGTATTTTAAGTCTCTTCCTGTCAGTTCACTTAAATGGGATTTGCATTCTATTACAATGAATGTGTTCTATTCATTTATATGATGTTAAGATACATAATATTATATAAGATGATATAGTATAAAGTTTTTATTTATATTTATTTATATATATATAATATGTATTAATACTAATAAAGCTGTGTATTTTATATATAACTTTCATCTATATATATTTCACAATACGCATTTATAGATTGTCCTGCTTTGCATACTACAGGATAGTAAAAATTACTCTGCAGACTGACATTGTGCAAAATGATCTTAATGTTAACAATTAGTGGGAAAAATTATTGTTTTGTGACTCTGAGAAATTTCTGTTAAAATATTAAAAACTCTCTCTTACCTAGGAAAAAAAAAATATAAAAAGAGTATGTATTTAGTACATTGTAATTTAAGACAAAAGAAACTTTCAGAACTAAAGTACTGTTTCTCGTAAAAATTTTAAGATTAGTTAGAAAAATATTTGCAATTCATATGTCCAATGCCTATGTATCTAGAATACATAAAGAACTCTTACAACTCCCCAGTAAAAAGACAGCTAAGGTACAAGTGGGCACAGAATTAAAGCAGATATTTCTTCCCAGAAGATACCCACGTGGCCAATGCGTGTATCGGAGGTGTTGGACATCATTAGTCGTTAGGGAAACAAACACAAATCAAAACCGTAGTGAGATAGTTTTTTTACTTTACTCCTGCTTTTCTTCTAATGAGAATAAATTTTGTCCTTTCACACTTAATACATGGTGATAATGGAGAGTTGACGTGTGTTGTTGAGGGACTAGTGTTGCTGAACTCTGCTGTGGTGACTGATACATGTCAATTGGAATCATGCAGAGAAAGCCTGGGTGACCTGTACTGTCATTTCGTTTTTAAAAATCAAATTTAATACATATTAGAATATGAATATCCTAATAAAGGGGAATGATTTTATTTTAAAACATCTAAGACTTAGTTTTCCGTTAAAAATTTTTCCTACTAGTATATCAGATTATATATTATTATTCATTACCTCTTTTGTCTTTGCCTTTCATAGGAAGTTGGTATGCCAGCAGATTATGTAAACAAGCTTGCTAGAATGTTTCAGGACATAAAAGTATCTGAAGATTTGAACCAAGCTTTTAAAGAAATGCACAAAAACAATAAATTGGCTTTACCAGGTATTATTTTATAATTATGTGTGTGTGTATGTATATATACATATATATACATATATATGTACATATATATACCTTTTTTTTTTTTTTTTTTTTTTTTAAAGATTTTATTTATTTATTTGACAGACAGAGAAATCACAAGCAGGCAGAGAGGCAGGCAGAGAGAGAGGAGGAAGCAGGCTCCCTGCTGAGCAGAGAGCCCGATGTGGGGCTCGATCCCAGGACCCTGAGATCATGACCTGAGCCGAAGGCAGAGGGTTAACCCACTGAGCCACCCAGGTGCCCCCATATATATACCTTTTTAAAGAGAATATTTTTGTTTTCCAGTATATTAAAAATGAACCCTAGCTGTAACAGATACAAAGATGTTACAAAGTCCACATTCCTTGAAGACATCCAGCAGAACAGAATTTAACAGAATTTAGATTTGCTAATCCTTATTTTTATGTATGTATATATTTTTTTAATTATTTTTAAATTATTTTTTAAGATTCATTTATTTATTTCAGAGAGAGAGCATGAGCAAGAAGGGCAGAGGGAAAGAGAGAGAGTCTCAGGCTGACTCTGTGTTGAGCTCAGAGCCCAACATGGGGCTCAAGTTTCATGACCCTGATGTCATGACTTGAGCTGAAACCTAGAGTCGGATGCTCAACTGACTGTACCACCTAGGCGCCCCTATTTTTTATTTTTCTTCAAAATAGCCCCAACTCACTGCCTGAGCTTTACATGTTTCAGACAAATCACGTAAAGAGACTAACTTTTTTTTTATTTTAAGATTTTATTTATTTACTTTTAAGTAGGCTCCACACCCAGCATTCATGAACCCATGATCCTGAGATCAAGACCTTGGCTGAGACCAAGAGTTGGATGCTTCACCGACTGAGCCACCCAGGCATCTCCCCCCAACTCCTTTTTTAAAAGATTCTATTTATTTATTTGAGAGTGAGCACCAGCAGCAGGGTGGGGGAGGGGAGAAGCAGACTCTCACCTGAGCAGGGAGCCCAACTCGGAGCTCAATCCCAGGACCCTGGGACCATGACCTGAGCAGAAGGCAGAGGCTTAACTGACTGAGCCTCCCAGGTGCCCCTCCCTCCCGTTTTTTTTTTTTTTTACATAGTCTCTACAGCCAGTGTGGCATTCAAACTCATAACCCCAAGATCAAGAGTTGCATGTTTCTTCAATTGAGCCAACCAGGTGCCCCTCTAATCCTTATTATAATTTTTTTTTTCTAAAAGGACACTTTTAACAAAATCTTTAGGGTTTTGTTCAGTTTTCACCAGTGCTTACCCAGTGTTTATATATTTGTTTCTTTTTTAAGTTTATACATTTTCAAGATTATTTATTTTATATTTTCTGATATTCTTGCCTATAGCTGATTCAGTTAATATAAAAATCCTGAATGCTGGGGCCTGGTCAAGGAGCTCTGAGAAAGTCTTTGTCTCACTTCCTACTGAACTGGAGGATTTGATACCTGAAGTAGAAGAATTCTACAAAAAAAATCATAGTGGTCGGAAATTACATTGGCATCATCTCATGTCAAATGGAATTGTAAGTGGATGCTGTGTTAGTTCTGACACTGGTTTGACTGAAAGTACCAGGGCTCCAAATTAGAGTTGCTGAAACAGAGTGGTGTTTGTCTGTTTTGTACGTGCAAGTTTGAATGGGTCTAGGGGGCCCAGTCCACGGAGTTGTAGGATGTGGGCTTCTGGTTGTAGCAGCGCACTTCCAGTATTGCTCTTTGTCTGCAGATCCAGTAGGATCCTCACTGTGGCTGTCTTCCGGCCCAGCAGGAAGGGAGAGATGAGGGTGTGCCTTACTTTAGGAGCAACTCCTAGAAGTTGCCCCATCATTTCCACTCACATCTCATTGGACAGAACGGGTCACATGACCACACTCTCCCCAGGAGAGCCTTTATTCTGGACAGTCAGTAAGATCTGCTGAAATTTTGATTACCATGTAAGAAAGGAAGAATGGGTATTGGAAGACAGCTAGCAGTCTTTTTATGTTTAATCTCATGGAAGGGAGAGTATATGGTAGAGAGGTGGTATTCGTTCTGAGGAGAGTCTCATCTTGATATTATTTTGTCTGTCATAGATAACATTTAAGAACGAAGTAGGTCAATATGATTTGGAGGTCACAACGTTTCAACTGGCTGTGTTGTTTGCATGGAACCAAAGACCCAGAGAAAAAATCAGCTTTGAAAATCTAAAACTTGCAACTGAACTCCCTGATGCTGAGCTTAGAAGGACTTTATGGGTTTGTTTTATGTTTTTTGTTTTTAAAGTTATATCCAGTCACAAGGCAGGAAATATTTGATGGCTTGCTTACAATAAATTTTTGAATTCATAACACTCTGAAAATGACCTTTAACCCAGAAATAATACACTTATGAGAGATATTAGTGCACTAATGAGGCATTCGTGGTAAGAAGTAAATTGAAAGTAAGCAAGTTACTGAGATGGTGAAAGACAAGAAAGAAAGAAAAAAAAAGTGAGAAAGACTGAGTTGGTGTTAAACGTTACCTGCGAGAAGTGTGACCAGAGATTTCATATTGAGAATGTGTTCAAAGATCTTATCATGACCAAAAATGTAAGAATTAGAAAACTTTGGTCTTTTTGAGAGCCTGCAAAATGTCCTTGTTAGTAGTCCACAGCTCCATTTTACCCTTACTCCACAGACCTCTTGAAAGTTCCATAATAATCTAGAGGGAAAGAGCTGGCAAGTTGCTTTTGCAGTCATCGCCTCTGACCAATCCCTCTGATCTCTTGTCCTGCTGTAAAGAGATCGTGTATTGCTTCCTTCCTCATAATGAGCTCCTGCTACTGTTCTTTTCCCAGTGAACATTTACACTGTTACATTCACTGAGGTACCATGTAAAAGTTGAATTGTGATTTTGTGCTTATAATTTGTTCTCACCTCTTTTAGTCACATTAAAGAATTGCTCTATGTGTTCCATACTGTTAATAGATTTTGTTTTCTTTTTGTTCTACATAGTCTTTAGTAGCTTTCCCAAAGCTCAAGCGGCAAGTTCTATTATATGAACCTCAAGTCAACTCACCCAAAGACTTCACGGAAGGCACCCTCTTCTCAGTGAACCAGGAGTTCAGTTTAATGTAAGGTTGACGTTGGTTGATGTAAAATACAAACACCTTGTTTGAGTTTTGGTGATTTATTGTTAGCACAATAATTATTTTCCTTACATTGTATTTAAAACAGCATTCTAGGGTTATGCCATTTAGTTGTTTATTAAATATGGTAATGAACTAGAGATGCTTCTTATTTGTCAAGGAATACATTTTGGTGTGTGATTATGTTGCTTTTCATCTTTAAACATCCTGTTGAACTCTAAGGAAGCTTCATTCACACAAAGCATTTTTTCCCCTAAGATCCATTTAGATGATAATGCTGAACAACAGCCCATATATCTTCCAACTGTCTAAGCACGTTCGTGGCAGTATAAAGTATATTAGCTCTGTTATTACAGGGAATGCTGTCACCCATACGTAATAACTGAGCTTTCATTGTGTTTTGGGAGAATCAGATGGCTTCATTGTAAATAAAGCGGCATGTTGATTATTCGTTACTTTTCCTTTAGACAGCTCTGGAGAGTAATTTTCAGAAATTTTCTAAATCTTTTTTTCTCAGACTTTATTGCTATAGTATGATGTCAAAAGGCCTTCAACTGTAAAATACGTGATTCAATGTTTTTTGCAGAAAAAATGCTAAAGTTCAGAAAAGGGGTAAAATCAACTTGATTGGACGCTTGCAGCTCACTACAGAAAGGATGAGAGAAGAAGAGAATGAAGGAATAGTTCAACTAAGAATACTTAGAACCCAGGTTTGTATAAGGCGGAGTGTCTATATTTGGAAAAATTTTTGTTCTTTTTTAATCTTCAGCTTTTTTTTTTTTTTAATTTAAAAGCATGTAGGCATTCAAACTGTTTGTAACAAAGAGCTTATTTTCATTTTGCTGGAATTTAAAAATTGTATTGCTGGCTTTCTCTTAGCTGCTGAAAGAGACATCTTTGATGGCCTCTAGTGGATTGTATTGGTTGGGCAAAACCTTGGTTTTGTTTTTTTTGTTGTTTGTTTTGGTTTTTTGTTTTTTTGGTTTTTTGGTTTTTTTAAGATTTTATTATTTGACAGAGACACAGTGACATAGGGAACACAAGCAAGGGGAGTGAGAGAGGAAGAAGCAGGCCTCCCGCCGAACAGAGAGCCCGATGCGGGGCTCGATCACAGGACCCCAGGATCACGACCCGAGCCGAAGGCAGATGTCTAATGACTGAACCACCCAGGCGCCCCAAAACCTTGGTTTTGAGTTGTGTCTCCCTTTGATCAACTCTGACTAAATGTGTGTCCACAATAAGTTATAATTCCAGGATTGAAGTCTAAAAATTCTAATTTAATTTTAAGACATATAATTCCATTGTAATATGAAATTAGGGAATATTTTTGAAAACACCCAGTGTGAGGCTCAATTTCCTGACCCCAGGATCAAGAATCTCATCTGCTTCTGACTAAGCCAGCCAGGTGCCTCTACATTCACAAACTGTAAAGCTAGGGTTGTGGTCCCTTCTGAACATGATAAAGAACACTTATGGCCAACTGATGTGTGACCATTTTAACTTTAGAAATATTCTTATTAGGGATGCTTGGGTAGATCAGTCAGTTAGGCCTGTGCGTTCAGCCCAGGTCATGATCCCAGGGTCCTAGGATTGAGTCCCACGTTGGGCTCCTTGCTCAGCGGGGAGCCTGCTTCTCCCTCTCCCTCTGCCTGTCCCTGCTTGTGCTCAGTCTCTGTCTATTTCCATCTCTGACAAATAAGTAAAAATCTTAAAAAAAAAAAATTAAAACCAACCACTTTCACTGTTTTTATTTAATATTTGAAACTGCTGGCCAATTCAATAAAATATGAAACAAGAGGAAGATTAAAATAGTTCATCACTTCTAGATCATCTAGTATGATAAGGGAGCAGAGAAAAGATGAATAAAACTCTGGTGCTTTTCTGTTTAGCAATAAATAAATTTTAAAAACTTAAGAGAAAGGGGGCACTTGGGTGGCCCATTTGGTTGAGCATCCGACTGGATTTTGGTTCCGGTCATGATAGCTGGGTTGTGAGATGGAGCCCCATGTTTTGCTCCCTGTTCCGCAGAGTCTGGTTGAGATTCTCGCTCTCTGCTCCTGCCCCCACTTGTATGCTCTCCCTGTCTGTCAAACAAATTAATTAATTAAATCTTAAAAAAAAAAAAAACTTAAAGGAAAAAAAGTAAAAGAAGAAACCATAGAATTCATAGGCACTTCTTTAAAAATTTGTGGCCCTTTACTGAGAGTCAAAAGGAGATTTGAGTAAATAGAAAGATCTTGCTCTTTTTCTCTTACTAAAATGTTTAATTGAGGTGTGATGTTTACGTAGAATGCACATTTCAGAGGTTGTCAGTGAGTTTTGGTAAGTGTACGTACCTGTGTGACCATCACCTCGGTTAAGATACAGAAGGTTTCTGTCAGTCCAGCCACCCCCCTCTGACCCACCACATTCCTCTCACCACTTTCTAGTTGTGCCTGTTTCAAGTTTCCACAGAACCAGAATCGGACCGTGAAGGTACTCATGCTGTCTAGCTACTTTTTTTTTTTTTAAAGATTGTATTTATTTATTTGACAGAGAGAGATATCACAAGTAGGCGGAGAGGCAGGCAGAGAGAGAGAGAGAAGGAAGCAGGCTTTCCACGGAGCAGAGAGCCCAATGCGGGGCTTGATCCCAGGACCCTGGGATCATGACCTGAGCTGAAGGCAGAGGCTTTAGCCCACTGAGCCACCCAGGTGCCCCTTTTTTTTTTATGATTTTATTTATTTATTTGACAGACAGAGATCACAGGTAGGCAGAGAGGCAGGCAGAGAGAGAGGAAGAAGCAGGCTTCCCGCTGAGCAGAGTGCCTGACGCGGGACTCGATCCCAGGACCCTGGGATTATGACCTGAGCCGAAGGCAGAGGCTTTAACCCACTGAGCCACCCAGGTGCCCCTGTCTAGCTTCTTTTGCTCAGCATGCAGTAACCACATTCTTCAAAATTAAGACTGAATTGCTTAAGGAGTCAATTTTCCCCATATAAAAAGTTGACTGGGAATATTTTGGGAATTTTACAAATTGATTCTCAGTTTTATGAGAAAGAATAAATAAATGAGAGTGTTTGAGATCCTTAAAAAAAAAAAAAAGAATAAGGTGTAGGTAGAACTTGCTGTGGCAAACATGAACATTTACGAAAATACTGATGAAAATAAAACAGTGTAATAGGCAGATAGGTGGAGGAAGGTAGCTCAGAACTGAACCTACCATATAAGTATAGACGAACTTTGGAATAAAGGAAATAATTCCCGTGGGCCATGAAAAGGGAGTTCAGTAAGAGATTTTGGGGAGTTTCACATTTGGGGTGAAAATCAGGTTATAGTCCCGAGTTTTTGGCTACACCAGGATAAATTCCAGGTGGATTAGACTGGAGCAGGTGTCGTCATTCTATAGGATGTGCAGAGAAAATGAAATTTTCTGCTTTGTCTTAAACCGGTGGCTAATGACATGCATTCCAGTGACCCGGCTGCCCCTTTAGGTAGTGCTCATCCTTTCTCATTTCTCCGTGATCTTCCTCCCCCCAGCCCCACTCTGTGCTGTTTCACAGATGGCGTCTGGAAGGATCGAGGGTGAGAGGAATTCACTTGACCTCATAGTGATAGTGAAGGGATCGTCCTATCCTTGTGACAGTGTCCTGGGTTCTTGCATTTTTGGGGCGGTGCTTTATCTGTCAGCTGCGGGAACCTGACTTCCTTGCTATCTGCTGCTCCTGTCTGTAGCAGACGAGCTCCGGTTCCTCCTTTCACCAGTCGGTAAGGACCACCTGGGTTCTTCCCCGCTCTGCCTGCCTGAACTCTGTTCTCAGGGAGCTCTGCAGCTCTCTTGATTTGCCCCATCTCCCACGTGGCCCCTTGGCCTGTGTGCCCTCTGTCACTTTCACCTGCTGTTGCGGGGTTACTCTTCGCCTGGCACTAAAGGCTTTCGGGGGTTTTGTTAGCTCTGCACCCCTTCTGAGTCATGTGGGAACCAGAGGAGGGTCGGGAGTGCCTGCTCTTTCGTCCCGTCAGGCCCTGTCTTGCAGTGAGGTCCGGGTAGTAAGCGCAGACCAGGACCCGCGCGCCCATGCTCTGTTCTTGTCGCTCCTCGAACACAGCCCCTCCCTCACCTCTGCCAAAGCTGGAGACCCGTGCGGCCAGTTCTCCTCCCTGGCTCCCACGTCAGGTCTTCACGTGCCTTCGTACTTCCTTTCTGCACCCTTGACATAAGCCCCTCATTGAGACCCCGGCATCTGGATACATTGAGAATGGGAGGACTTCACTGACCTCCCTGAGACGGGGCAAGGATCCTCATGTCTCTGCCGGGGAAGTGGAAGAGTCCTTTCTCTTGCCGAACAGTATCTGGCGCTCAAGTCTGTTACCACTTTGCTGCAAAACTCCACTTGGAATGTGAAAAGCCAATATTACCTCTCATTTGCTGCTTTCATTTCTTTTTTAACAAATTCTAATCTCTACCAAGGCAGCCAGATGCCTTTGGTTTGCTAAAGACAGGGTTCATATGGGAAAAGTGAAAGAAAGAATATATAATAATTTTTGAGTTATCCATATTACAAGCTTAATAGTAATTAAATCATCAACAACTATTTATAAAATTGACTTAGGGGAGGGGCGCCTGGGTGGCTTAGTGGGTTAAAGCCTCTGCTTTCGGCTCGGGTCATGATCCCGGGGTCCTGGGATCGAGCCCCGCATCGGGCTCTCTACTCGGCAGGGAGCCTGCTTCCCCCCCTCTCTCTCTGCCTGCCTCTCTGCCTACTTGTGATCTCTCTCTGTCAAATAAATAAATAAAATCTTTTAAAAATAAATAAATATATAAATAAATAATTGACTTAGGGGAGGGGCGCCTGGGTGGCTCAGTGGGCTGGAAGCCTCTGCCTTCAGCTCAGGTCATGATTCCAGGGTCCTGGGATCGAGTCTCGCATCAGGCTCTCTGCTCAGCAGAGAACCTGCTTCCTCCTCTCTCTCTGTCTACTTGTGATCTCTGTCAAATAAATAAATAAAATCTTAAAAATAAAATTGACTTAGGGGAACAGTGCTTACTTCCTATAGGAAGTCAGAATACTTCATTGAATCAGTAAACTGAAGGTAATATTTATAGCAAATACAATTTATTATTCTGGTGGTTACTGATGTTTAAAAGTAGACACCAGGGCTCCTGGATGGCTCATTGGGTTAAGCCTCTGCCTTCAGCTCAGGTCATGATCTCAGGGTCCTGGGATCGGGCTCTCTGCTCAGCAGGGAGCCTGCTTCCTGCCCCCCACCGCCTGTCTCTCTGCCTACTTGTGACCTCTCTCTCTGCCAAATAAATAAATAAAATCTTAAAACAAACAAACTTTTAGACACCAGCTGGCATGAGCTTCTATAAACCAATAACTGCCTACAATGGAAAATGGAGTATAAGGGGTTTGTTGTATCTTAATTGACACTTAGCATAACACCATGTTATATACATACTGTGTTCACAGGTCAGAGAAATTTTTAAAATGTGCATAGTGTGGAAAAAAGTAATAGAAGGAAGTATCCCAAAATATAAGGTGTGGTTTTCTGCGGAGAGGTTATGGGCAATTTTGCTTTTCCTCATTCCTCAAAATCTTTACGATCAGATTTTCTTTTATAGTGAGTGAAAAAAAATGGATTTTTATTTAAGTAAAAGCTGCTGGTCTCAAGATTAAGGATGGATGTTGGAAAGAGAATGAAATACATAAAAAGCCATGTTTTGTTGTTTTACTTAAAATTTAATCTATTAATGTTCTTTCATTTGTATTTTTCTTTTAGGAAGCTATCATACAAATAATGAAGATGAGAAAGAAAATTAGTAACGCTCAGCTGCAGACTGAATTAGTAGAAATTTTGAAAAACATGTTTTTGCCACAAAAGAAAATGATAAAAGAGCAAATAGAGTGGCTAATAGAGCACAAATACATCCGAAGAGACGAGTCCGACATCAACACTTTCATATACATGGCGTAATCTTGAATATCATGGACAACATTAAGAACCCAAATTTCAGAGTGCTTGGGCAGAAAGTTATAACAGTTTGTGCTGGAGGAAGGTTTATTGGACTTTGATTACATAAATATTAAAATCTCTGCCTTACCTGACAAAACAACTCTATTTTGCCAATCACATTAGCTAGCATGATGGCATCCCCTTCATGTTGCACACTCTGTAACAGCATGCTGTTTTGTAGAGAAACTTGCATTCATGAAGAGCCCCCGATGAACTTGTGAAAGTAAACTTGATTTCTATCCACCGGAAGAAATAGTTGGGAAGGGTGAGGGCGGGGTTCTTGTTGCTTTTTTTTTTCCTCTTTTTTTTTTTCCTCTCTTACAAAAATGTACTTGCGCAAGGAAGGATCTTCAGATATTCGTGCACTGAATAATGCTGTTATGTTTTGTTTTTTAAAATGCAATTAAAACTAGAAATAGCACTCTTGGTTTCTTTTGATCAAAAGAGGGAGCTGGTCTACACAATGTTGGGGGAGGGCAGATGTAGGTGAGAAAATAAGTATTTAGTAGTATAACACTATTTGTTCACGCCCTGCTTCAGTGTAGTAACTGGATTTAATGGTGACCTGAAAATGATACCAGATTTTTCCAATTTACCTACGTTGGCTTTCTTTAAGCAGGAGACTGCTACTTTAGTTGTTGGTTGTCAAATAAGGAGTTTTAAAATCTTACGTGGCTGGAGAGCTTGTTTTGAAAAACTGAAGCTTATATTAATTTGTTGCTCCAGTTGCTTAAAAAAAATGTATGGAGATAGGTCATTTCAGCTGCAGAGTCGAAATAGCAAAACAGATGTTAAGTGTGTTCACCAGCACACTTAATGTTTGTATACCTAATTTTATTATGCCAAATTTATTATCTCCAAATTTATTAAAAACAAGGCAGAGATCTACTCTCATATAATGCAGTTACGTACCTGATCTCTTGATCTGTAGTGCAGTATACGTCATCTGATGTATAGCCTCAGGTTTCTGGAAAGGAAGACGTTCTGTTTTGGAAAGGAGCGAGTGTCCGCTGCGGAGGGGGAAGACAGGAGCCACAACACAAGACCTGAAAAGTATAAGCAGAATTGTTGCAGTCCTAATACGAGCAGGAAACTTGCCAAATATATGTACATATATAGTTCTATATTTTAAAAATAAATGTTTTTAAAATGTTCAGAAGGCAACACTTAACCCTGTTCCTTTCAGTCAATCCAAAGTAGCAACTTCCTGGTTGCCAGCAAGTGAATGCCCAGAGGGCTGCGGAGCGCAGGGCTGGAGGACACGGGCAGCTCAGCGGCGAAAAGCGCATTCCCCGTGGGCAAAGAGTGGCTCCATGTGGACTTTTATTCATTATGCTGCATGTTCCGAGTTTTTTGGCAAATACTTTTCTATCTTGTTTGATACTAAGTCATACTTTAAACCTCTGATTTCGGAAATAGTAGGAAGCGGAGGCTGATCTTTGGAAGGTGCACGGTAGACAGTATTATGCAAGGTGCTTCCGGGAGCGTTCCGTGGAATCTGTCCCCAGTCCCAAGAGGGGTTGTGAGCTGCCTGCCGGAAGGAAGGAGCGCAAATTCCAAACACGGAAGGTGTCACTGGATACATGCACACGCCTGTTCTGAAACTCATAGGAAGTTGGAATTCTGTTTCTAATTTAAAATCGTGCATTTAGCTCTGGGGGCGGCATGTGTCTGTTGTCAGACCGAGTGTATCGTGGTGAATTAAACTAAATTGATGACTGCGGACAACGGATGCATTTGAAATTAAAAGAAAAAATAATTTGTAATAATTGCAGCCCTCACGTTTTACAGATAGTTCAGGATCAGGCATCTCTGCATGTCCCAGGGAAGAATGCCCCTGGGAAAACAGTAGAAGGGAGAACTACAGGTCATTTTTTTTAAAGTTTCAGATTTGTTGCTTTAAACTATAATTGTTCTCAGAACGTGTTTGGAATTTCTCATCATTTTGGTCATTTAATTTAAGAATGAGAGCCATGATGTTTTGATTTATAAAGGAAAATTTAATGCAAAAGTGGGTAATTTTAAATCCATGGCAAAGTTTTCTATTAAATTTTATAAATTTTTTAATAGCTAATTATGTCCTAATTGTATTTTGGGAAATTGAACAGCAGCAAATATTGTAGACTTAACAGTTTTCATCTTTTTCTTTTTGTTATGTATAAAAAAGTTTAACCACTTTTTGATGTTTATGAAAACAATTTAGTTGACAAGGTGCCTGTACCATTGTTGTTTTCTTTAAATGTGTCTTGACAGTAGATTTGCTAATTAAAAAAAAAAAAAAAGAATCTGATAAAAACCTTACCAGCAATTTGCAAAAGGTATAGAATCACAATTAGTATCCTTTATGAGGTCCCTTCTCTCTGGTTGCACTGAACAGTGGTGCTGTCTGAGCAGGGATGAACACTGACATGGTTCGGGGAGAAGAATCCAGGCCACCAGGAGTAGGGCAGTGGGACGCACCCCAGGTTCATTTAAGCTGTGAACACTAATGTAAAAGATGGAGCCATCTGGAAAATACTAACCTTTGTTGTCCTCATTGCCAGAGTAAGTAGATATGAAGCAAAACTTACAAAGTAAAAAGCAATTTTAAGGCTTACAATGAGATAAATATTAGGACATTAGGGTTCCAGTGATTTAATGAGGATCTTGAAATAAATTATGAAGTCTTCCAATTTTTACATTTATTGGAGGGGTCCCTTGCATTGTCAACCTGTTTAAGTCTCTTACGCTTATTTTGTGCATAAATGTTACCGATTCCAAAAATGAAATGTTAGCTTTCTTGTTTTTACTTTTTATTGAATTTAATATAAAATATGACCAGAGTAGTTACAAAGTATTTTGCATTATTTGCAGTAGGACGTCATTAGCCTGGCTCACAGGGCAAATTTTAAAAATTCAATTTGGGTGAAAGATTTGCTAGTTTTCCAGAAAGATTTGCTATCTTGAACTCAAGCCGGTTTTTTCTATTTTCATGTAAATGACTGGGATGCTATCTTATAAACTCTTCCAAGGTCATGTTTGTGAAATCCACATTACATGAGAGCTTCCTGTCATCTACACTATCTGTGTCGTCTGGAGTGTTGAACAAATTTGCGTTCCTAAGTTGTACTCTATCTTCGTATGGTATATACGATTTTGAATGTGTGCCACTACATACTGAGATGATAATGCTGTACAATTTTAAATGGTAGCAGTTTCTGTATGCAGTAGGCTGAAATATTTTGATGAACTGCTTAATTTTTGGATTTTATTTTTTAAGTTGTATAATTTATTTTCTTGCAAAATAAAAATGTAATATAAAAGCTTTCACCTATCCAGAAAATGTTGATGTTCTACTATTAAGTAGTTTTTAAGAGTTAAATTTGTGTAATAAGTATATTTACACCTTTCATGGTGACATAGTAAATCTTAACCTTAGGAGTCAGAAACCTGAAAAGTAACCCACTAATTTCTTTCAGATTTCAAATTTTAGTCCATAGTGAAAGCCGTCAGGAATGTAGCATTCTCAGCGATGGTAACAGCCTCAAGTTATCATGCCTGGAAAAGAGAAACTATCTCAGACCTGAAAGTGACTAATGCATTCCTTCATCAGGTTAGACAGCCCATGTCGTTACGACAACTTGAATTTTATATCAGATACAAGTAAAAAATATATATATATCTAAAACAAATGATGACATATTTTGTGTTTTTTTGAAAATTGGTGAAATATTTCTATTTGGAAGCTAGGGATAGTTTAGTAAGAAGGTCGTGAGGGTGGACAGTGCCTTTCACAAAGTACCGTAGACTGGGTGGCTTACCAACAACAGAAATCTGTTCCTCACAGCGGCTGGAGGTTGGCTGTGGCGCAGCTCCTCTTCCATGGTCCGCTGCTGCCTCCTGGTTGTGTCCTCAGTGGAGGAGGGAGGGCTGAGAGGACTCCCAGGGTCTCTTTTGTAAAGGCACTGATCTTATTCGGGAAGACCCTGCTTCCTGAACGAACCAGCCTGCCAAGCCAACGCCCCACCTCCAAATACCATCCGTTTGGGGATTAGGTTTCAGCCTATGATTTGAGACATAGACCTGTTGGACTTCATAATGACCCCGGGCTCAGCTTGGACTTGAACAGGGATTGGGGCGGGTTGGGGAGTGGATGGAAAGTATTTACTTAAACCTAGAGATAGATTTTTAAGCTTCTGGGCCCCTTCCTTGCTCAGGCGCCCCCCTCAGGTCCCTAGGAGTTTTGTGTCAGCAAACCTCCCCCCACTTCACATTATTACACGGGGCAGTTTGGTTTCGGGGGGCTTTTTGTTTTGTTTACAAATTGAAGGTTTGTGACAACCCAGCTTCATTTTCCCATAGCTTTTGTTCTCTTTGTGTCTGAATCACATTTTGGTGATTTTTGCAATCTTTGAAACTTCCGTTATATTTGTTACGGTGATCAGTGATCTTTGATGCTACTTTTGTAATGGTTTCAGGTACCGCAAAGTGCACCCACGTAGGGATGGCAAACTGAACCGATACATGTCATTTGTGTTCGGACTCCCACCAACTGACTGTTCCCCCACACCCTCTCCTCAGGGCCCCCTATTCCTGACACAACAGTACTGAAACTGGACCAGTTAGCCCTACAGTGGCATCTAAGTGTTCAAATGAAAGAGTCATACATCTTTCACTTGAGACCGGAAGCTAAGAGTGATTAAGCTTGGTGAGGAGGGCGTGTGGAAATGGAGACAGGCCCAAAGCTAGGCCTCTTGGGCCAAACAGCCAAGTTATGAACAAAGACAAAGTTCTTATAGGAAATCAAAAGTGCTCCTCCCGTGAACACAGGAAGGATAAGAAAGCCAAACAGCCATACTGCTGATACACAGAAAGTTATAGTGGTCTGGATAGAAGATCAAACCAGCCATAACTCCTGGAAGCCAAAACTGGTCCAGGGCAAGGCAATAGCTGTTCAATTTTGTGAAAGTGGAGAGAAGAAGCTGCAGAGGTCGAGTGGGAGGTACAGTGATGAGTGCCGACATTTGAGAGGCAGCAAGTTCTCCGTAAGAATTAACAAAGGTGGTTTCGCTGACCAGATTTTCAGTGTGGATACCCAGCCTCCTCCTGAACGAAGGTGCCATCTAGGACTGCGACAGCGAGAAAGCAGAAGTCCATGCCTCAAAGCTTCCAAGGACTGACTCAGGAGCCGGCTCAGGCAGCTGGTGGCTGAGTTGGAGCTAGTGCTCGCGCGCCACTCCCGGAAACCCCAGGGCCCTTTAAGAACCATGCTAAGCCCCGTCTGTCCGTGCCCTGCAAATGGGGCACCAAAGAGTGGAGTGAGAAGAGTGTGGTACTGGCCCAAGGTCAGACTCGTGAACTGACAGAACAGGATAAAGAGACCAGAAAGAGACCTTTGCCCATACCTTCAGTTCATCTATGATAAGGGAGGTAAGAATACGTGATGGGGGAGGGGAAGCCTTTTCAATAAATGGTGTTGGCTAAACTGGACAACTTTTTTTTTTTAAGATTTTGTGCTTTCTTGAGAGCTGGGGAGGAGCAGAGGGAGAGCAAGAATCCCCAGCAGGCTCCCGCTGAGCACAGACCCCATGCAGGATTCGATCCCATGACCCTGAGGTCGTGACCCTGAGCTGAAATCAAAAGCCAGACGCTCAGCTGACTGTGTCCCCCAGGCACCCCCAAACTGGACCACTTTCTTGCCCCATGCACAAAACGAAGCAGTTGAAGACCTAAATGTGAGCCCCGAAATCGTGAAGCGAGACTGCCACAAGGAAGCAGAGGAAGCCACCCACAGGACAGACAGACAACCTAGTGAACGTGTAAACGACACATCCAACATGCAGGTAATTAATAAGTAAAATGTATAGAGAACTCATTCTCCTCCACATGGAAAAAATCCAACTGGAAAGAGCAAATTCATAATTTAAATAATCTCCGCACTGAGCCAGGTTGGGAAATCAGCACCCGTCCTTGAGACGACACGCACCGTGCCCATGACGAAGGGTGGCCGTCGGGGTGGGGGAACACCTTCCCTCGGCCCTTCTCCTGTGGCGGCTCCATGCGTACTTCACCTTCTTCCTTCTCAGCAGATGACCTTGCTCGGAGAAAACAGCAGAGGAAACGGGGCCTTCCCACGTGAACTTTCGAAACTTGCCTTCCCCCCACCTCTAGGCTGTCCCTCCGACAGTGCCCGTCTTCACCTGCCTGCCTGTCTCGGGGAGGAGCTCCCTCCATCCTTACTCAAGGACAACTATTTCACTGTCTTACTGAAACCCAGCTCCTGCCTCCTGCGTTTTGCTCCAAAGACCTCTGTATCCCCTCTGCCTTCCCAACATCTTTCTGATTACTTCTTCCTTGGCCTACAGCCGTGTTTATCACAGTTGCGGTCCACAGACCAGCAGCGTTATCCCTTGAGAACTTGGAAAACCACATCCTCGAGCTTGACCCCAAGACCTTGGCTGCAGAAAGTCTTCCGGCAGCAGCCAGAAATTTGAATTTCAACTGGCCCTTCAGGTAAGGCTGATGCTTCCGAAGTTTGAACGCCTTGACCCCCCCTCCCCCAAACAGACTTATTCAAGGGTCTGCCATCCTTAAAAGAATTCCTCCCCTGCCTTGCTGGCACTGTGACCTCAGTGTCTTCCTTCTGTTTTCTTCTAAACACCTCGACAGTCTCCTCCACTGTCTGCCTCCCGTTCTGCCATCTCCTACTCGCTGCCTTATGCCGCACTGGTTCTCTGGCCAAGGTCACCCGTGACGTCCCTGTTGCTTAATCAAAGGTGCATCTTCAATCTTCCTCTCTCTGGATCTCCTTACAGCATTTGCAACTTTTTAAAAAAAGGTTTTTAAATTTATTTGACAGACAGAAATCACAAGTAGGCAGAGAGGCAGGAGAGAGAGAGGAGGAAGCAGGCTCCCTGCTGAGCAGAGAGCCCGATGGGGAGCTTGATCCCAGGACCCTGGGATCAGGGCCTGAGTGGAAGGCAGTCACTTAACCCACTGAGCCACCCAGGTGCCCCTGCCACTTTTTTTTAAAGCTTTATTTACATTGCAGTTAGTTAACATACAGTGTAATATTTTCAGGTGTACAACGCAGTGATCCAGCACTTCCTTCGTCCCCATCACCTGCTTCCCCCTCCCCCACCCGCCCCTCCCTGCTGGCACCCGCCAGTGTGTTCTCCCAGTTAAGTCTGGCTCTTGGTTGGCCTCTGTGTTTGCTCCCTTCGCTTGTTTGTTTTGTTTCTTAAGTTCCACACACCGCACTTGCATATTGAACTGGGTTGAACCCAGTTAACTCGTTTCAACCCCTGGTGTTAAAGATGCCATTTCTGCTCGTCTCACACGTTCCTCTCTTCCCTCTGTCCATCTCCTTCCCTGCTCTTCCTCTGCCTGCACGCCCCAGACTTTCCTCTGGATTCCCTCCTCTTCATTGACTTCCCTAGCTCTCACCCTCGTCTCCATGTGGATGCCCCAGCCCGGTGCCAGCCCAGGCTATCCCTGCCAGGAGCCATGTGTCTTTCCAGCTGGTTCCTGAGCATTTTACCAAGAGTCACACACTTGCTCCACTTCGGAATGAACTCAGTCTCTCAGGTCAGCAGCCTTGATCGAATTCTCTGCTGCTTCCCTCCCCACCCAATTTACTAATCCCATGTCTGTTTTATAGCTACGATCTGACCTTTGTTGACCTTCGCTTCTACTGTGTTGGCTGAGTGTTAAACATTTCACAGTGTGCTTATGCCCTGTCAGGTAGCTGCTGCCTTGCTTCTTGGCCTGCATTTTGAAGTGGACTGTCTACAAGTACAGAGTGGTAAGTAGGGGTCAGTAAGACTGTTTGCTCTAAATCTGTGACAGTTTGGGGGCATACGGGACGGCAAAGTCGGTTGAGCGACTGACTCTTGGTTTCAGGTCAGGCCTTCAGCTCAGGGTCGTGAGACTGAGCCACGCTGGACTCTGTGCTCAGGTCAGAGTCTGCTGCTCTCCTGCTCATATTCTCTCTCAAATAAATAAACTTTTAAGATATATAGATGTATATATGTAGATATAAATATCTTATATAGGTGTATATATATCTTGGGCCTCACACACACAAACACAGAGCTTAGGCACGGGTACATACTGTAATGATTTTCTTTCAGTAGCTGTTGAAGCAAGAGGTGTGGAGAGGTCTGTGCTTGGCCTGGAGGAGGCTTAGCAAGAGAGAAGGCATTGAGTGTGAAAGTCAAAGGAAGGAGGTAGAACTTGGTGACCTTGAATATAGAGGCTCTGGTAGGTGAAGGAATCAAACATTACTTTAAGGGACAACTGGGGTGCCCAAGAAGTTAAAGATGGGGTGTTGTGTTTATTTGCTGCTTTGCTTTAAAAACAAACAAACAAAACCCAACCCCAAACATAGTGGTTTAAAAACAAAAACAGCCATTTAATTTCTTTCACTGGTTCTGTGGCACATGAATTCAGGGCAGAGAAAGAAAGGCTTATCTCTGCTCCATGATGTCTGGGCTTTCAACTTAGAAGGGTTGAATGCTGGGAACTGGAGTCATTTCAAGGCTTTTTATCCATATTTTGTCCTGGACCTAGCCTGGGAAATCACACAGCCTCATTTCTGCCATACTGCCCTGGTCCACACAGTCTGTGTTCCGATTCTGGGGGAGGTAACACAAACCCCACCTCTGGAGTAAGCATCAGGCACGTGGAAAGAAGAGCTTATTGGGTCAGCTAACTACAGGTGTGGTCATCTTTGAAAAATGCAATCTCCCTCAACTGCCCACAAACACAATTTCAAACAAAAGATAATGAAGGGTGGGAATTTTACTTTGGGAAAAATATGGGCTTGGGTAAGTTGTGTGCTGTCACTCCTTGTATCTTCTTTTTTTTTTTTTTTTTTTTTTTTTAAAGATTTTATTTATTTATTTGACAGAGAGAGATCACAAGTAGGCAGAGAGGCAGGCAGAGAGAGAGAGAGGAGGAAACAGGCTCCCTGCCGAGCAGAGAGCCCGATGTGGGACTCAATCCCAGGACCCTGAGATCATGACCTGAGCCGAAGGCAGCAGCTTAACCCACTGAGCCACCCAGGCGCCCTCCTTGTATCTTCTTTTTAAAAAAGTTTTATTTATTTGAGAGAGAGAGCCCACGAGCTGGGGGAGGGATAGAGGCAGAGGGAGAAACAGATTCCCTCCCTGAGCCGGGAGCCCGATGTGGGGCTCGATCCCATCACCCTGAGATCATGACCTGAGAAGAAGGAAGACGGACGCTTCACCTACTGAGCCACCCACACACTCCACTCTTTGTATCTTCTATATGACAATAAAAGAAAATGTTAGAGTCACAAAGATTTGCTGTCTCAGATGATGATTCAAGATTAAGTATTGCGTTCCCAAAATGTGAGGACAATAATCACGGCTGACATTTCCATGGTTCTCTGGGAAAAGGAACAGGGAAGTGATGCTATGCAGACATAATCAGTTCGGACCTCAGCTCCACAACACTTTGTGTGCAATTGTGACAAAAAAGTTACCCTCTTTGTACTTCAGTTAGCTCCTTAGTTACGAGGTGGATAATAATAGCATGTAGTTCATGGAGTTTCTGTGAAGATTAAATATAAATTTTTTCTTTTAAAAAGATTCATTTATTTATTTTAGAGAAGGAGAGAGCATGAGTTGAGGGAGAGGGGAAAGGAGAGAAAATCCCAAGCAGAGTCCCTGCTCTCTGGGCTTGATCTTACCACCCAGAATCATGACCTGAGCTGAAATCAAGAGTCCTACCTTTACCCCACTGAGCCACCCAGAAGCCTCAAGTTTAATAGGATTCTTATTGTGTGGTCACCTGGCTAGCTCAGTAGGTGGTGCATGCAACTCTTTAGTTGTTGTTGTGTTTGTCAGAGAGAGAGAGATCAGAAGCAGGTGGAGGGGGAGGGCCAGGAGAACAGGCCCTGCTGAGCAGGAGGGGGGCACCCATGCGGGACTCTATCCCAGGACCCTGGGATCAAGATCTGAGCCGAAGCCAGACCCTTAACCCACGGAGTCACCCAGGGGTGCAACTCGATCTCTGGGTCTGAGTTCGAGCTCATGTTGGGCATAGCGATTACTTAAAAGAGAAATAGGTAAACTTACTTTAAAAATTCTTATTAATTGCTCAGTAAAGGTAGCTATTAACGTGTATTCTATTCCTCCTCTTCCTGAAACATACTTGCAAACGTTATCTCATCATAAATTAAAAACTAATTGGGGGGACTCCTGGGTGGCTCCCACTGTTAAGCGTCTGCCTTGGGCTCAGGTCATGATCCCGGGTTCCTCCGTTGAGTCCCGCCTGGGGCTCCCTGCTCAGCAGGGAGCCTGCTTCTCCGTGTGCCTCGCCCCTCCCCCCTCGTGTGTGTGTGTGTGTGTGTGTGTGTGTATGCACGCGCGTACTCTCTCTCTCTCTCAAATAAAATCTCTAAAAACAAGCAAAAAGCGAACTGGATTGCACAATAACATGTGAATAAGCCGGGTGGGTCTGAGTGGGAGAAGACGGCTCCGTGAGCGTTAAACGCCCGGGTGACCCTGCCCCACCGACCTGGCAAGGTCAGAAGTGGGGAAGAGGGACCGGCGGCCTGTCACGTGCTGGCCGGACTGTGCGGCGGCTCGGGCCAAATCGGTCCGCCGAGGCCCGGCCCCGCCCCGCCCCCTCCTGCCGGCCAATAGCCACGCACGCCGCCGCCGTCCGTGGCCGCTATTGGGGAGGGCGGGGCGGGAGCAGGGCGGGCGGGGCCGCGGCGCCGGGATTTGGCTGCGGGTGTCGGCGTCTCCGGCTGCTGAGTGTGTCTAGACGCCCGCGGCCATGGCTGTGCTGGCGGCCCTTCTGCGCTGTAGCGCCCGGGGGCGCGGTCGCCTGCTCCAGAGGCTGCTGCAGGTGAGGGGGGCTCGGGCCCGGGTCGCGGCGCGCCGGCACCCCTGGTTGGGAGGGCCCCCGCTCGCGGCGCCGGGAGTCCGGGGCGTAGGCCGAGGGCCCGCGCGGGGAAGCCCACCGGAGCCGCGCACGCGCACACGCGCGCCGCTCCCTGGCACCCGTGCGTGCCGGGCGTTCTCGGGGCCTCCGCCCGCTCGCTGCTCGCTTGCCCGTGGGTGGCACGGGGCACGGACCTCGGCAGCCAGAAGGGCCCAGTCCGGGTCCTGCCTGGCCGGCAGTCCGCGCCGTCCGCCTTCTCCGGGATTTCGTTCACGTCGTGCTAGTAGTGCTCGTGCTCTAGGGCATCGGCTGGCCTGCGGGCGTGAGGCCGGAGGGGGGAAGATGCCCCGCTCGGATGCGGCCTGACCCTCGCGGGGGAGAGTCGGGGCTGCTCCCCGCACGAGGAGCGGGGTGTGCTCGGTGCTGCGCCCGGAGGGCGTCCGGCGGCGTGCTCCGCTCCCGCTCGCCGTGTTTAGGGAGCGCGGGGCCACGGCCCTGAAAGGGAGCCAGTCCTCCCGAGAGGCTCAGAACCAGGGCGCCTGCGTCTTAGATTTGCGAAACCTGGGAGTCGTGGAGGACTGAGGGCGTGGCCGGCGAAGGTGTCTTTGCCAGGTGGCTTCAGGTCGGACGCTTCGAAAGCCACCCGCGTGGTAGGAGAATTTGACGCAAGTCGGTGGAGACCGTCGGTGTTTCGGGTTGTGTCGCAGCCCGAGGTTACACAGGATTGCGGTGCGGGGTGTTGGCGGGGGGGCATGGTTTCCGCGTGAAGCAACTTGAGCCGCGTGCTGGCCGGAGGAGGTGGGAGGTAGCAGCCGCGGACAGGTCTGTGAGAGCCGAAATGTGGACCTTGCAGGGAGTGGCCAGGAGGACGTGGAGGAGTCACAGTAATCCTGGGGGAAAGTCAGGAGGAGAGGGTTTCCACAAAGAGGCGTTCTTTCTTTCCTTCCCCGTCTAAGGTAGCGCAGAGCGGAACTGGGACATGGACCTGCATCAGTTCTTGTTAGTTCCTGCAATGGTTTGGGAAGTCAGGAAAGTAGAAGTAGGTTAATCTGAGTTTCAACCAGTGTTGACCAGGTGAATTAGATGAACTAGGTCCTCTCAAAAAGCCAAAGACGATTGCAGAACCCTCTTAATTTACAGTTTAATTAAGAACTTGGATCCAAACATATGTTGCTGATGGGAAGAGCCGTAGGTTTTACAGAAAATAATTTATGGTCATTTCATTGAATTCTAGGAATCAGTATTGGTCCTAATTTGAAATAAGTGGTGGTTTACTGGAAACCTGTTGTA
Source organism: Mustela nivalis (assembly GCF_964662115.1). NCBI lineage: Eukaryota > Metazoa > Chordata > Mammalia > Carnivora > Mustelidae > Mustela > Mustela nivalis. Next base: position 12,999,800 of record NC_139028.1, read on the forward strand.
ACAGGATTTGCCATATTTAGTGTCAGTTTGTTGAATGGAACTTGACCTTCACCCATCATACTGGCTCTCACCTTTTCCTTCAGAGACAAAGTCTGCCGTATGGTCTGCCTATATAGGAGCTTGTCACCTTTCCAGCTGTAACGATTTTTTTTTATTTTTTCTTTTTTTAAAGTATATCCCCTTTCTTTTTAAGCCTCTGGTGGTAGAGTTCTGGGCCCCTCATTTGAAGAATGCCAGTGCTTTTTTTGGGTGTATTTCTTTTTTCATCCTCTTGATCTTTACTGCATTTGATACTCTTTTTTTTTTTTTTTTAAGATTTATTTATTTGACAGAGAGAAATCACAAGTAGGCAGAGAGGCAGGCAGAGAGAGAGAGGAGGAAGCAAGCTCCCTGCTGAGCAGAAAGCCCGATGCGGGACTCGATCCCAGGACCCTGAGATCATGACCTGAGCTGAAGGCAGCGGCTTAATCCACTGAGCCACCCAGGCGCCCCTGCATTTGATACTCTTTCAAACTTCTCTGTTTTGCTGTTTTGACCCCAGGTTATTGTTTGTTTTAATATTCAGACTTTAAAAAAATTTCTTGCACTGTGCCAGTCCTCAGCCTGTTTGCTCCCAGTTCCTTTCCCTCTGCTCCTCTGTGTAGCTGTGGGGCTGACACTTGTGGGTGCACACATCACAGGGTCTGTCAGGGGGCCCTATGTGTCCTAATGCCTTCCTGGTGCTAATCTCTACCGCCTGCCTCTTGTTTTCAGCTTTTCTGTCACCTGTATATTTATTCTCGGCAGTCTCTCATGGTTCGTCTCCCCCTCTGATTTCCCCCAATTCACTTTTCCTTTCTTTCTCCCAGTGTCCTCCATGTTACTCCTTATGCTCCACAAGTAAGTGAAACCACATGGTAATTGACTCTCTCTGCTTGACTTATTTCACTAGCCTTTCCTCTCACACAGGGCAAAAGAACAGAGTGTGGTGGCGGGCGCTGATACCTGAGGTGGTAGTAAACAGGCAAGGGGTGGACTGCAGAGGTGGCCTGGAGGTGGAATCTGTTGACCTGAATGACTGACTGGTTAAGAGGAGCTTAGTTAGAAGATGTTCGGTATAATTTGGGAGCCAATTATAATTTGGCCTGCCATTTAGGTGGATAGTAGTGGTTTTCAGAGGAACAGATGTGGCAGGAGAAAGAAAGTGATGAATTGTGTTTTGGATGGAGTTTGAGGTTGCCGGTTTGACAACTAAGAGAACTGGAGGAAATGGAGATTTGGGAGTCACCAGCTGCAGATGACAGTGGCGTCTGTGGTCATTGAGGGGCTCCCCGAGAGTAGGTGTAGAGGGAGAAGTGGGGAGGGCTCAGCATAGGGCCTTTGGGAGACATGATGTTCAGGACAGACCGGGCAAGCAGAGCCTGCCAAGGTGAGTGAAGAGAGGATAGTGTTATGGAAGAAAAGCAGGGGAATGTAGTGTCGTCTGAAAGCTGGGGGAGGTGAGATTTTCAACAAGGAGGGTGCGATATGTCCTTGGCCTGCTGTGACAGAATCCCACTGGTTGGGCAGCTTATAAGAGAAAGTGTTCTGGAGGCCAGGAAATCTGAATTACGGTGTTGGCAGGACCCCACTCCCTCTGAATCCTGTAGGGAAATCCCCCCCTTGCCTCGTCCTTGTTTCTGGTAGTTTGCTGGCAATCTTCGGATGCCCTTGGCTTACAGATCTGTCATTCCTACCCTCTGTCTGCACACGGCCATCTTCCCCCATCTTCTCTTCATTTTCTGTGCTTGTCTTTCTCTATGTTTAACATTTTCTCTCTCTTTTTTTTTTTTTTTTAAAGATTTTATTTATTGGGGCACCTGGGTGGCTCAGTGGGTTTAAGCCTCTGCCTGTGGCTTGGGTCATGATCTCAGGGTCCTGAGATCGAGCCCTGCATCAGGCTTTCTGCTCGGCGGGGAGTCTGCTTTCCCTTCTTTCTTTCTGCCTGCCTCTCTGCCTACTTATGATCTCTGTCTGTCAAATAAAATCTTTTTTTTTTTTTTTTAAGATTTTATTTATTTATTTGACAGAGAGAAATCACAAGTAGGCAGAGAGGCAGAGAGGCAGGCAGAGAGAGAGAGGAGGAAGCAGGCTCCCTGCTGAGCAGAGAGCCCGATTCGGGACTCGATCCCAGGACCCTGAGATCATGACCTGAGCCGAAGGCAGCGGCTTAACCCACTGAGCCACCCAGGCGCCCCTGTCAAATAAAATCTTAAAAAAAATAACTCTATTAAAAAAAAGATATATTTATTTGACAGAAGTCACAAGTAGGCAGAGAGTCAGACAGAGGGGTGGGGGAAGCAAGCACCCTGCTGAGCAGATGCAAGACTCAATCCCAGGACCCTGAGATCATGATCAGAGCCAAAGGCAGAGGCTTTAGCCCACTGAGCCATCCACGTGCCCCCAAATTTTCTCTTTTTATGAGGCCATCAGTTATACTGGATTAGGGCCACCCTGATGACCTCATCTTGACTTGATTACTTCTGTAGAGACCAACATTTATAAATAAAGTTACATCCTAACGTACTGGGCATTAGGACTTCTCTTCTTTTTTGGCAGGGTTGGGAGGCACAATTCAACCCATAACAGAGCACTTAGTGGTATAAAAATTTAATATAACAAAAGGGTTAGGTAGGATTTAAAGAAGGGAATTATATAAATGAAATACCTAAATGAGAATTGTTGATTGAAATTAGCATAACTCTTTTAATACTTGAAGAGCTTTATAAAGAACTTACGAAATACAGATTTGATGGGGGGGGGTCTGGGTGGCTCAGTCAGTTAAGCGTCTGACTCTTGGTTTTCACTCAGGTCATGATCTCATGGGTTGTGGGATGGAGCCCCATGTTGGCTTCTTGCTGGGTGTGGAGCCTGCTTGGGGTTCTCTCTCTGACACTTGCCTCCATCCCCTGTGCTCTCTCTTTTCTAAAGAAAAAAAAAAAAAGGAAAATAAAAAAAAATACAGATTTGAGGTATTACTGTTTTATGTAAGGGAATTTTGCTTTCCTTACACAGACAATAATAGGTGTAAACACAAGATATTGTAGATACTAACTGCTGAGCTCTGTATACTTAGAAGTTGAAAAGGTCCAAAAATGATTTAATCAGTTTTCTGAAAATATTTTCATTGATTATGGCTCAATTTCTAACTCACTTGGCTCATTTTTACAGGTATTTTGACTTGTAGATGTTCTCTGTTAATTTGCCTGTCTTCTGTGGTTCTACCTGTTTCTGCAGTGGAATAAAGAAACGTTAGTGTTCCTATTGACATACTTGATCAGGAAAAGATATCATAAGCAAATCATTAGTTCCTGAAAGATAGTGCAGTACTTTGGAAAGTACTGGCCTCAGCTTCCTAAATTTTATTATTATTTTTTAATAAACTCTTATGTATAATGTACATTGTGTCTGTTACACACATAAATGTACATATCTCAATATAGATACATACACACATATCTATAAATAGTCCTCTTAGATTTGAAGTACCGGCTCTCTGCCTTACTGGCTGTGTGACTCCGGACAAGTCGCTGGACCTGACTGTGCCTTCGTTTCCTTACCTGTAAATGCGAGTAGCTGGTTGCACATGACGTATTCCAGATCCTTCGCCACCGCCCGCGGGCTCAGACCTGGCCCCGTGGTCCTGCTCCACGTCCTCTCGCTCTCCTGTGCCAAGTGTGTTCATAGTTCAAGGCCTTGGTTCTCCACCTTCCCTGTGGCAGGTGCTCCTTTCCTAGGTCTCCCCAGGGCTTCTCTGGATGACTCCCGTCTCTGCCCCAGGGGCCTCCCTAGGAGCCCTCTTGTGACCCCTCCATGTAGCAGGTAGTATTGGCCCTCACCTCCTCGCTCAGTAGCTGTTTCACAGGCTTCGGAATGGACTTCCTGCCTGCAGTGTTGTTGCTCACACTTGCTGTAAGCTTCGGATTTTGCTCAGATATTTATTTAGTGTCTACTGCGGTCACAAGGAGAGAGTAAATAACATCTGTTCTCAGAACTCACAGTGTAGTGTGGAGACAGGTCATCGAGGGTCAACAGAATTGTGTGTTCTGGAAAACGTGAGCATGCCCTGGGTGCATGGAAGCGGAGGCCGCCAGGCCTGCCCCTGCCTGGCTCAGGCAGGTAAGGTTTCCAGGGCCGGGGGTGTGGCCGAGTGGCCCTGGGCCGCAGAGGACACTCTTTCTGCTGGTTGTGATCGTCCCATGCCTATTACTGATGACACACTGTCAGCAGGGGAGGCCGATTTCCATTGGGTGGTCGGGAAGGAGCACTGTGGGAAGGTGTCCTCAGCGCTGGGACATCGAGAGTGGATATCGGCTCGCATGGGGAGCAGGGGATGGGCTGTTAGTGTCGGCTCTGGGTGGTGGGGCAGGTTGAGGACAAAGCATAGGCTGGGCAGCTGGCACAGGGCAAGAGTGAAGTGAGCCTTGGAAGAATGGAGGGGCTGTGTCCCTGATGTCATTCCGGGAGCGATGGAAAGCCGTAGAAGGATGAACTAGGGCAGCGATGAGATCTAGTTGATGTGTTTAAAACTGACTGGACCGCGGGCAGAAGTCCGGGGTGATGGGAGGTGAGTCAGGTGCCCGTGGACTCCACCGAGAGAGGCGCCGGGACTCGTGGGTGGTGGTGGAGACAAAGCCGGGGGAGGAAGAGCGCTGTGTTTTGGACCCAGAGTTGGCAGTATACGTGATGGAGTACATGGGTCTGAGGGCAGGACGAAGGGCGAGTGCTAGGACTGGGGTTCAGGCACCGGGCAAATGGTAGTGCGATGCTCTGAGGGGGGATGCACTGGGAAGAAACCGGTTTCCTGGGGGAATAGGGTGTGGTGAGTGGGACGGTTCATGGAAGGCGTCCCTGGGCCCTGGGACTGAGTGAGTTGGGAGGTCAGTGGAGAGGTGGAGGCTGGACATGGCCGTGGGCAGGTGCTGAGGGCGGAGATGCCGGTTCAGGAGCCCGGGAAGTAGAGGGGGGAGAGAGTGGACAGGGGTGGAGGGAACCTCTGGCCCAGCGAGTGCAGATACCCAGCATCGGCTCGGGTGGGGGTCAGCCATGGGGAGGTGAGCTCCGTGTCACTGGGTGGAGAACCCGTGTCCCTGGGGGCCGGGGAGTGAGGGGACAGCTTGGGGAGAAACGTGGGTTCGGGTGAGAGGAAGCAGAGCCTGTGTGTGCTTCTGGAATGATCCGGGAGTACAGGGGTGAACGGAGTAGGGGGAGACATGAAGATGTGGCCCCGTGGAAGGGCAGCTGGTGGTGGCAGGGCCGGCCGGACAGGCCAGGGCAGCTTCGGCTGCAGGTGGCTGCTGTGCCAGGAAAAGTGGCCTTGGTGGCAAGGAACCTCATCCTCTCATGGACTTGCTCAGGGCAGCCGGCCTCCGGGCCCAGCAGCTGCGTGGGGCACCCGAGGCCGCACGGTAGGTGCCACCCTTGCGGGATCCTGGACAGGGAGGTCACCCACCGAGGAATCTTCTTTTATCCCTTGTCGTGTGCCCGGCTCCTCTCCCTTCTTTCCCCGAGTATTTTGGTCTATCCCGTTGCTTCTCTGCTTGCTCCTGGCTGTTCTCTGCGGTCGCGGCCGTAGTTGGCAGTGGTGCCGGCTGGCTGCGGCTCCTGCGACGGGCTGATCCCGAGCCCACGGTCATCCCGCCGACCCAGGCCCCCATCAAGGTCTTCCCCCGGTGTGGGGGCGCGGGGGCAGGGGACTCGGAGGCCTGGGTGTCCCTTCGCTCCCCTTTGAGGAAGCCGCATGGTCGGAGAGGCAGGGACTGGCATGTGTGCCACCAGTGGGGACTTGTAAAAAAAATCCGCTGCTTGGATACGGCCCACAAAGGATGATACATTCGATTTCCACCAAAAGTGTATTTTCCAAATACTGGGGAGTACAAGTGGGAACCTTTAATTCAAAGTTGGATCCCAGGTGACAGGCTGGAATCCTTCGGCAGCACCCCAGATTCACTGACCCGTGAAGGGTGCCCTCCTGCCTGGTGGGCGGGCGTGGCTGTGGGCTGCTCTTGACAGCCGTTTCCGCTGGTGCCTCCAGGCGGGGAAAGCATGCACCTGACTTAGGACCCAGCTTCCCAAGACACAGGCGGAGATAGCAGATACATTTTATTTCAAGGTCTGCACAGACAGGTCATTTGGAAAGTGACAGCACGTCGGTTGTGTTTACATTGGATGATGGGAGCGATGATTGTACACAAACCAGGACCCCTTTCCGAAGCATCTCAATGGCACCGCGTATTTGGAGACCCTGCACGACGCCCAGGAACCTTCTCCATGGAAGCCTGGGTGGCCCGTTCATCAGCCTCTCTCCGGTTTTTCACCGAGCTGTCTTTGGACAGTGGACTGTGTACGGGTGATTTTAACATTTCTCCTTTCATAAGATTGTAACGCTGCTGGAGTGTAGTGCCCCGTTTTGTGGATTCCAGATTCCCAGTGATGCCTCCTGTGATGTCCGTGATCTCAAGTGAGGAGCTGGGTGGGAGGCGAGTCTGTCCTCTCGCTCATGAAGACTGAAAAGCCATCTCCTTGCAAGAGGGGCTGCACTGGGCGCCAGGGTGGCTCGGTGGGTTAAGCCTCTGCCTTCACCTCAGGCAGGTCGTGTTCTCAGGGTCCTGGGATCGAGCCCCACATCGGGCTCTCTGCTTAGCAGGGAGCCTGCTTCCCCCCTCTCTCTGCCTGCCTCTCTGTCTCCTTGTAACCTTTCTGTCAAATAAATAAATAAAATCTTAAAAAAAAAAAGGAGGGGCTGCATTGAATTTTGTAATGATTATGGTTTTGAATAAAAATCAGGATTAAATTAGGTTATTTCTTATGGCAAACTTGTTTATATGAACTTTGTACATAAAAGTGAGTTACTCTGTCATCTTAACATTGGAAAAAGGATTTTCTTAAATTCTCTTCTATGACCCAGTAACACCCTCTGTCTCGAAGATGCTGATGTATCTGTTCTCATCTGAACGCGTTATGCATCAGTGTTGAGAGGATGCCTTGTGGTTTTAGTGGTTCTCTCTGCTTAGAGCCACTCTTGGTCACATCTCCTTTGTTTTGTGCTCTGTTGCGAACTGAAAGCTGTAATTGGTTGTTTGCTTTAAGTCAGGCTAGCTTTTAGATGTTTGTAGGCTCTGAGATATGATTGGCCATTTACAGCTATCAACAAGATTAGGGTCTAAATATAAGTGTCATTTTTGAATATTTATTCTTTCTGACTCCAGAGGGTAAAAAAATTTATCCTTTGTTCTTTGCCCTGCACACTGTCCAGTTTTAGATCAGTCGGGTCTCTGGACCGTGACTTGGATTTTCTCTGCTTGTTCTTGTTGGCATTTGTTACTAAATGTGGTGTGGTAAAAATAGACATGTAGGGAGAAGATACTTACTCATTTCTTTCTTAAGAAATAACTTATTTGGGGGCGCCTGGGTGGCTCAGTGGGTTAAGCCTCTGCCTTTGGCTCAGGTCATGATCCCAGGGTTCTGGGATCGAGCCCCACATCAGGCTCTCTGCTTTGTGGAGAGCCTGCTTCCCCCCCAACCCTGCCTGCCTCTCTGCCTGCTTGTGATCTCTGTCTGTCAAATAAATAAAATCTTAAAAAAAAAAGAAAGAACTTATTTGGCAAGATAGACCATATTTGTATGAGGTGTGTTTGCTTCAGATAAATCATCCATTTGTTAGAAGTGGTTGAAGGAAATAATAGCAAGTTTAAGTTAAATAAAATATTTTTTTTGAAAAATGACATTTTTGTGTGGTACTGAAATTAGTTTAGAAAAAACATTTAGAAGATTTAACTTAAAACTAAAGCTTATACTTAAAGGCTTATAGATTTAAAGTTTACAAAGGTATCAGAAGTTAAAACAATTGCAGGGCACCTGGGTGGCTCAGTGGGTTAAAGCCTCTGCCTTCGGCTTAGGTCATGGTCTCAGGGTCCTGGGATGAAGCCCCACATCGGGCTCTCTGCTCAGCAGGGAGCCTTCTTATCCCCTCTCTCTGCCTGCCTCTCTGCCTACCTGTGATCTCTGTCTGTCAAATAAAGAAACAACAACAAAACATCTTAAAAAAAAAAAGTTAAAACAGTTGCAATGAACAGCAAATCAAAATAGTATAAAGAAGTAAATTTTTTCTGATTATAAATGATACATGCTGTGTAGAATGTGGAAATAAAAAATATAAGGAAGCAGAAAGAACTCAGAACCCCACCACTGAGAAGTGGTGATGTAGATTTAAGTTTTTTACATTATAATTTTACAAATATTTATATTACAGGAAATAAGATACATGGAGCGAAGTTACGTTTCAAAACCCACTTTGAATGTAAGTATAAACTTAAATTGTGCTTTAAAATTTCAAGAATTTAAAGGGAAATATAGTCAATAAAGAATGCATATTCTTATATTTGCATATATATGGGGTCTTGGGCTGCTGTGGGGGCTAGGAATAGCTAATTACTGAAATCCTGTGCTAGATGCCCAGATCCTGCCCAGATGGGTCTAGGGCCCAGCTCTGCAGCCACTGCTTCCCCATTATCTCCCACAGAACCACCTTCTCTCTGAAACCATGCGGGGTTCCTTCTTACGCTTGGGGACCCTTGTATTTTGAGGGACACCTGGAAGATCCTAGAAGAAAGGAACTGAACCAGGCTGGGGATTAGACCGGGAGGACCGCCGTCTGATCACAGTGGTACTTTCCAAGGGGCCCTGTGTCTGACAGGTTCCTCAGGTGATGTAGCGATAGCCTTCTATCCAGATCTCAGCAGTCTCCGACTGTCCCCGAGCTCGGTCGGAGAGTGTGGAAGGCAAGTGTAAGGAGGGAATTGTTAAAATAGAGTTTGACAGTGTTTAAGAGAACTTTTATCTACTTTTTCTTCAATTTCATATTACTGTTCGTATTAATCATTTAGGAAGTTATGACTCTGCTGAGTCCCCGTTAAGCCCCACATCGCTCGTAGGTCTGGATTCCGAGCCCAGAACAGCCTTCAGGAGGAAGCCCTTCGTTAGGGTTCTTGATTTTGCAGTAAACATGGGTAAAGCGATCGTTTCTAAAATTTTCACTGAGGAGTAGCTGTGAAATGTATTCTTCTGGTTTCCAGCCTTCTGTGGACAACTGGGAAGGATCTGTGCTTATTTTAGACTTGGTTTGTCTCAGGTTTTCTGTTAGATCTTTAATCATAAAGCATCCTCAGTGAACTGATTAGTCTTACTGCTATTCAGATATTTAGATTATTTCAATCTTTATTGAGTAAATAGTCATTCATAAAAAAGCATGTCTAGGGGTGCCTGGGTGGCTCAGTTGCAAGTGTCTGCCTTCAGCTCAGGTCATGATCTCAGGGCCTGGGATTGAGCCCCACATCAGGCTCCCTGCTCAGCAGGAAACCTGCTTCTCCCTCTCCCTCTGTCCTTCTCCCTGCTTATGTTCTGTCTCCGTTAAAGTCTGGGGAAAAAAAAAAAAAAAGTCTGTGTCCTAAATAATAAAATGGTCACCCTTATCCATGGTTCCACTTGGCTGTGGTCCGCCTTGGTCTGGAAGGAGATGAGTCTCCTGATTTCCTCAGAAAGTTAGTGGCCCAGTGCCCGTGTCACTCACTTCTGTCATCTTGGTACGGAGGCATTTTATCCTCTTGTGTTGTCGTCACAAGGGTGCGTACAGTCCACAGAGACACTGAGGGACACAGTCACGTAGCTGTTATGCCCTGTATCTGGTTCCTGGTGCTGTATCCGCGTTTGCGGGGCTGCTCTGGCTCCCTTCTCACGGGGCCTCATGGGATGGTGGCTGTGCAGGCCGGAGCGGACACTGTCCAGGCCTCAGTTCTGTCTGCAGGTCCAGGCATCCCCTGGGCATTTTAGAACGGATTCCCTGTGGGTAAGGTTGGGGGTCTCCTGTGTATTGAGTTGTATTCATTTCATGAAAGATGGTTTGGATAAAATATTTAAATGTCATCATTTTTACCATCTCCTGTCTTACCAGGAAGTGGTCATAGTGAGTGCTGCCAGAACTCCTATTGGATCCTTTCTGGGCAGCCTTGCCTCCCTGCCGGCCACCAGGCTTGGTTCCATTGCAATTCAGGGAGCCATCGAGAAGGCAGGTCAGTCACCACTGTGCTCTTCTGTGTGGTTTTTTCAAGTGAGCTCTGCTGCCCAAGGGGCTCAAACATGCTCTCCTGACGGAGCTGGCCAGCCGCCCCACTTGCTTTGCTTTTTGTGTAGAGGGAGGCGGTGCTTCAATGGGGCAAACACTTATTTTGTACTTACTGTATACATAACACTTAGAAGTACTCCATGCCCTCCTTTCTAAATTCCCCTGTAAGGAAATCCTTGTACTACATGTAGGATGAATGTCAGCCAAGAAGAGGAAGAAACCGTCTTGCTGTAGACTATCTTGAAACTGATTAGGTAACCATTAATTAAATTGACTAAAATATGGAAATGCGTTTTGTTTTTGTAAAATCAGGGATTCCAAAAGAAGAAGTGAAGGAGGTGTACATGGGAAACGTTCTGCAAGGGGGTGAAGGACAAGCGCCAACAAGGCAAGCGGCCCTGGGCGCAGGTACTGGGAGCCGTGTCTGCTTTGATGCGTCGTCAGCTGTTCGGGAGAGCCGAGTGGAGGCTGGGTCAATGTTAAATGCATCATATAATCTGGTTAAAACTGGCAGGAGGGATGCTGTGGCAAGTTAGAGGTTCGCGTGCTCTGTTGTATTAATTTAAGTTCTGCAGCTGTGTGGGAAGGGTATCCCCGCTTTTCACAAGGACTTGTTTGTGTTGGTTTTAGGCTTACCGATTTCCACTCCTTGCACCACTGTGAACAAAGTGTGTGCCTCGGGCATGAAAGCCATCATGATGGCCTCGCAGAATCTCATGTGTGGACACCAGGTAAGAAAAGCCTTCGTTCCCATTTTATAACCAAATAACAGGCGGTGTTCAGAGATGCTGGAAATAGCAGCACGTTTGTGCTTTAGAAGTGGGATTCCTCCTCCTCTGAGGCTCGTGAGGGTCTGGATCCGCCTGTTCCATCCGAAGGGGCGCGCAGGTGGTACCTCGAGGGTCTGGGGTCCGAAATGAGCTTTCAGTGAAGAGGTTTGGGTTTTCAGGTGACCCTTTACTTGGTCTTTGAGATTCTGGGGACTCAACAGGAAAGATTTTATTTGCCGGAGTAATAAGGGTTTGCATCGTGGAGGAGAAGAAGGTGCTCACCCTGGGCATCCAGTCACTGGCAGAGCCCAGAACCGAGGCCCGATCAGTAGTTGCCACGTCCCTGCTCACTTGTCACACCGCGCTCCTCGCTGGCGCCGCTGGCCGCTCGTCTTCACCTGAGGTCCGCGCGTGCTGCGGCGGGAGGAGCCTGGGCTCGGGCCGCAGAACGGAGAGCAGGGCCGTCTGAGCCCTTCCTTTCGTGTGTGAAGAGGGTGAGGTTGAGACTGGCCGGCAAGGTTGCATGGTTGAGACAGGACAGCGGGGGTCTTCGTCGCATCTGGTGCCTACTGGCCTCTTGGGGTCTCGGGTGTGACCCAGCAGGTGTGTGTGGACTTCGGCCCGCACGCGCCGGAGCCCCGGAGGGTGCGCTGCGGACACGCCTCCCCGGCTGTGTTTCCAGTCCCCAGGCAGAGAGGGAGAGGGGCTGGGGCGCCCCCTCGCGGACGGGTCTGACGCGTTCCCGTAAACCGCGCGTGCTCAGGCGGGCCCGGAAATGACGCGTGTGAAACGAGGTCTTCGTTCTCTCTCCCGCTGTCTTGTGTGTTCTGCCACTAGGAGCAGAGAGACTCTGGGCAAGTTGCCTAAACTCTGTACCCCACGGAATGCCTGCGGGATCTTTCTCCGTGAGCACGTGCTCGTGTTCTCCTGACCTGAGTAACGAAAGCGTATTTTCTGGGCCCTTGTGGACCAGACATCGAGGTGGTCTCCCCTTCCTCACTATTTTAGACGATGGCGCCACACGTGCCTGTACGCGTGCCTCTTGGTCACTGGGTCTCGGTCCTTGAACAGCCGCTCTGAGGGGTTCCGTGGAGAGGTGAGAACAGCACGTCTGGAGCCAGACAAGCGTGACCCCTCCTCCCGCCCCACGAGCTGAGCGCCTGCTCTGGGACCCTCAGGGGTCGCCGGTGGACAGAACGTTAACAGTCTCGTCACGTACAAACTGGTCCCTTGGAAAGATTACTAAGAGGAGAATTTGAGTCAGAAGATTTCCAGAGGATATTTTCAAATGCTTCCGTAAAAATGGTACAGTTGCACAGTTTGCAAAGGAACTCCTTTGTACAGAGGGTGACACCAGCACGGGGTGTTACTAGGCCTTGGCTACAGCAGCCAGTGGAAATCGGAGGAGATGGTTTCCATGCTGGGAACTGTTTGAGAAGGAAAGTTTTCTCTCAGTGGATTTACGGTGATTCTCTAGCAAATGCTGTTGGTGCTACCTGGAGACGCTTTCGGCTGGTATTTCTGCGTGTGTACAGTTATCTGACTTACTAGGAATGAATTTTTTTTAAAAAAAATTAAAAAAAAAAGATTTTATTTATTTATTTGACAGACAGAGATCACAAGTAGGCAGAGAGGCAGGCAGAGAGACAGGAGGAGGAAGCAGGCTCCCCGCCGAGCAGAGAGCCCAATGGGGGGCTCAAAGCCAGGACCCTGGAATCATGACTTGAGCTGAAAGCAGAGGCTTAACCTACTGAGCCATCCAGCTTCCCAGAATGAATATTTTTAACTATCAAAATATTTTGAAATTTTTTTGGAAAGTGGCCACTTTTTATTTTGTATTTAAGAATAATTGATACCTTATTTTCTGGCCATCACCCCCTGGGAATATTCAGTATTTTAGAGTAACTGAATAGAACTTACATGAGAAGTAAGTGAGAATCTCTTCATTACAAAACTGGCAAAATATTTAGGTTTCTTTGGTCTGGAACTCGTGGTTGTCTTTATTCCTGGTTAAAGGCTGTGAGGAAATAACTTGGCTTTAATGCTTCCATTAATGTTTTATATTAAACTGTTTGTTTTAAAATAGCCCTTATTATGTAAACAAGTTTCTTCTGTTGGTTTGTACTAACCGGTTAGTTGATTAGCACTCGCTGATAGATGTGACAAGGTCTCTGGTCCTGAAAGGAGCAGTGTTTGATGAAGACGGACTCGGGAGTACAGCTATCCAGGGCAGGGCCGTGGCGCTGATAAACGCCTACCCAGGAACCAGGGAACAGAACAGAAGGACGGGCAGCTCGTCCCAGAAGGGCCAGGTGTCCTGATCCGGGTATTTCCCGTGTTGGTGGTGGGGCAGGATGCGCAGGGGTGTGTGAGCGAGCACGGGGTCTGTGAAGGCCTCACAGCAGGTGTGGGTGAGGGGACAGAAAGGGGGAGAGAGGCCTTCAGGGAGAAGGGCCAAGGAGCCTTTCATTCTAGCCCAAGTGACCTGGGCGCGAGTCCACGTGCCGCCGGGGTGGAGGCAGCGATGCGTGGCATGTGGTCACGTAGAGAGTTACCACAGCCGTCTGGGAAGAGCCGATCAGGAGAGAAGTAGGATTATTTCTTTGAACAGCTTTCATCTTTCAGGGCAGTGTTGAGTGTGGCAAAGGATCCTGGGAGTCTTAGAATACCCATATAGATTGATGCAAAAGTTGGGTATTTATCCTTTCTGATGGCTGAGTAATACTCCATTGTATATATGGACCACATCTTCTTTGTCCATTCATCTGTTGAAGGACATCCCGGCTCTTTCCACAGTTTGGCTGTTGTGGACACTGCTGCTCTGAACACTGGGGTACAGATGGCCCTTCTTTTCACTACATCTGTATCTTTGAGGTAAATACCCAGTAGTGCAATTGCAGGGTCTTAGGGTAGTTCTCTTTTTAATTTTTGGAGGAAGCTCCACACTTTTCCAAAGTGGCTGCACCAACTTGTATTCCCACCAGTGGTGTTAAGAGGGTTCCCCTTTCTCCACATCCTCTCCAACACACGTTGTTTACTGTCCTGTTGATTTTGGCCATTCTGACTGGTGTCAGGTGGTATCTCAATGTGGTTTTGATTTGAATCTCCCTGATGGCTAATGATGATGAATGTTTTTGCATATGTGTGTTAGCCATTTGTGTGCTTTCTTTGGAGAAGTGTCTGTTCATGTCTTCCCATTTTTTGACATAATTATCTGTTTTTTGAGTGTTGAGTTTGAGGAGTTCTTTATAGATCCCGGATATCAGTCCTTTATCTATAGTGTCGTTTGCAGAATTATCTTCTCCCATTCCGTGGGTTGTCTCTTTGTTAACTGTTTCCTTTGCTGTGCAGAAGCTTTTGATCTTGATGAAGTCCCAAAATTTCATTTTCGCTTTTGTTTCCTTTGCCTTTGGAGACCTGTCTTGAAAGAAGCTGCTATGGCCGATGTTGAAGAGGTTACTGCCTATGTTCTCCTCTAGGGTTCTGATGGATTCCCATCTCACATTGAGGTCTTTCATCCATTGAGAGTTTATGGTCCAGTTTCATTCTTCTACACATGGCTGTCCAATTCTCCCAGCACCTTTTACTGAAGAGACTGTCTTTTTCCATTGGATATTTTGTCCTGCTTTGTAAAAGAGGAGTTGACCATAGAGTTGTGGTTCCATATCTGGGCTCTCTACTCTGTTCCACTGGCCTATGTGTCTGTTTTTGTGTCAGTACCATGCTGTCTTGGTGATCACAGCTTTGTAGTAAATAAAGCTTGAAATCAGGCAACATGATGCTCCCGGCTTTTTTCTTTTTCATCATTTCCTTGGAGAGTCAGGGCTTTTTCTGGTTCCATACAAATTTTAGGACTAAACCAGCACTTTGAAAAATGCTGATAGTATTTTGATCGGGATGGCATTGAAAGTATAGAGTGCTCTGGGCAGCACAGACATTTTACCAACGTTTATTCTTCTGATCCATGAGCGTGGAATGTTCTTTGATCTTTTTGTGTCTTCTTCAGTTTCCTTCATGAGTGTTCTGTAGTTCCTCGAATACAGATCCTTTACCTCTTTGGTTAGGTTTATTCCCAGGTGTCTTATGGTTTTTGGTGCTATTGTAAATGGAATCAACTAATTTCCCTTTCTACAGTTTCACTGTTAGTGTATAAAAAAGCAACTGATTTCTGTAGCCTGCCACATTACTGAATTGCTGTATGAGCTCTAGTACTTTGGGATGGAATCTTTTGGGTTTTCTGCATAAAGTATCATCGGTACATGTTCCTGACTTTACTTTCAACTGAATGACTCTGCTGCAGTCAGTCAAAGACAAGCCAGGACTGTGAACAGGTTATTAAGGAGGCGAGAATCCTGTGGGTGGGTACTGGAGGTTTTCCCCACATCCTTCCACTGTCTCCTTGACCCCTGCATTCATCAGGCGTCCTGTGTGGACCAGCAGCTTTTGCCCAAGCAGCCTGACATTTGCTCAAGCAGTGTAAACATTGCTTCACTTGTAAGGCAGGTGCTTGGGAAGTACTGAGTCATATTTTTCATACAAACTGAAAAGAGCAGAGTCAAGTGGCCTAAGGCCGGTTGCCTTCAGAAAACCCTCGAACTGCTGCCTACTAAGCATTACCTTGCCCTTTCTGCTACGCCGGAAGCCAGGGACCACTGTTTGCCAAGTTCTGGCTTCATGTACAGGAAATTTATTTCAGCTTCACCTTTGTTGTAAGTAACTTTACCAAA
This sequence comes from Mustela nivalis, assembly GCF_964662115.1. Classification (NCBI taxonomy): domain Eukaryota; kingdom Metazoa; phylum Chordata; class Mammalia; order Carnivora; family Mustelidae; genus Mustela; species Mustela nivalis. The sequence goes on from NC_139028.1 coordinate 13,015,435, forward strand.
ACCAGAAGTAGTAAAACCTTGTCTTTTCAGGTGGTATTAAATCTCCAGATTGGGGGATGGTTGAAGGGAAGAGAGGTAGAAGGAAGCCAATTCTCAAACACTGGCCTACAGGACAGGACTGTCAATAAAGCACACATTTACTACCAGCCCTGTCAGGACACATTCATCATAGTCGCTTAAACCTTCATTAACTGTAGAATCCAGTGTTTATGCCAAAATCTCGAATAGCCACATGCAAGATGCTAACGCTGGCACATACTCGATCCAGCTTACCTTTCCAGGGCTTCTTTTACGAGGTCTTCCGCTAATCTACACCCTGGACAAACTGGGTGTCTTATTTCTGGGGCACAGCTCCTATTTCTCCTGTTGAGGCCTTTCCTTGGGTTGCGGTCTCCACTTCTCTGAAATCTCAGAGCTCCAGGCCCATCAGAGCACCAGTCCTACATTTCCTCCTAAATAGTAAGTCACTCTTTTACATCATTAAACACCACTGCTTGAAACTCTTTTGGCACAGTATCCTAATACTCTGTAACTCTCCAGTCCCTTCTCATGCATGTAGCACGCCAGCTGGTAAGCAACTTACAGTGGTGAGAACGTGCTGTATCTTGTAGAGGAGAGGTACAGGGGAGTCATACTACATTTGTTGGCCATGATTTTGTTGGTTGTGTGCTCTTTCTTGCATGGTCTTTATGATTCTTGTGAAGCCCTTTCTCCAGTACCCAGGCTGTCTTGTCCATTATAGGGTATGCAAGGGGCACTTCCTCAAACTGCTTATGGAGAAGAGCTGCTTTATTAGGATACCTGATTCTTAAATATCTTGACATTTTAGACCATTTCTTTTCATTTGGCTCAGAGAGGGTGCCTCTGTGCCCACTGTGTAGCAGCCTAGCCAGGCCCACGGAAGCGTGTTGGTGGTGGCTGCGTGGTGGGCATCCATGGCTGTAGGTCCTGTTGGAGTTGACATTGTTTTCGTTGCTGAGCAGGATGTGATGGTGGCAGGCGGGATGGAGAGCATGTCCAACGTTCCCTACGTCATGAGCAGAGGAGCCACGCCATACGGTGGTGTCAAGTTGGAAGATTTGATTGTGAAAGATGGGCTGACGGATGTCTACAATAAGATCCATATGGTAATGCTTGTTTTTTGGGGGAGAAATCCCAGTTAGTACACAGGACTACTTGGTGTTTAAAGATATGCAAATTCAGAAACTGAAGGGTGGGCTCCATAAATGTTGATTTTAGCTATTCATTTCAGGAACACATTTCTTAGCTCCCTGCATCAGTTTGACTTGGGTGTTGAATCCTCTGGCCCACACTAGAATAGGGAGTATTCTGACTTCTGATTATAGATTCTGTAGCTATTTAATTATTTACCTTTGAAACAGAAATTCTGGACTCACTGAAGTATCTCAATAAGAGACGTGAGTGAAAAATGACCTAGTACAGCAAGAGTGTATTTTAAGAAACTATGTTTAATGGCTAACCACTGTTTTATGTTATGCAAGTTAATAGATATTTTATAAGTTCTGCAAAGCGAATTTTTTTTTTAAGAATTCCATCTTTTATCAGGGGAACTGTGCTGAGAATACTGCGAAGAAGATGAACATTGCACGGGAGGAACAGGATACGTACGCGATTAACTCCTACACCAGGAGTAAAGCAGCGTGGGAAGCAGGAAAATTTGGAAATGAAGTTATCCCTGTCACAATTACAGTAAAAGGTAGAGGGATGATGTTCCAACATAGGTTTTTTATGCTAAAATATTCTTGCTATGCTAAAAAATTGTTTTAGATTAGTACATTTTTATCTTTGTTCACCTGAGGACACATACTTTTGCTTATGGTTAACAGAGGGAAATGCTGTCCAGTTACAATGTAAGTCCACCCAATTTCATATCCACTTCCAGCTCAGCTACAAATACCACTAATAATGTTCCCAGTTTGAGAAATATATTTGTATTTATTAGACATTTTCTAGTATCAGTGACAGTTTATTAGCCTTTGAGGTGAGGAGGCAGGCTTTGGGGGGCACCTCCCAGGACTGAAGGCCGCACGGCAGCAACTCTGGGAGCTGCATCATTTTGTCCCGTCTCCATCTCCGGGTCCCATCTGAAGGCTGTCGGTCACGGAGCAGGGAGGTCTCCTCCTCTGCTCCAGCAGGGACTCAGCATGAAGACTCATTAACTGGTTTAGGTTCCATTTCCATGGAGAAATGATGAGGTTCGGGATGGCGGAATTACTAGAGCTTGTCCAGCCCTGGGGTCAGGAAGGTGGCTGGAATCTGTGATCTAAAAAGGGCAAGACAAGAGAATGGGATGGGGCCATCAAAGATTTAAAATGTTAAACTACTTAAACTCTACAAGTCCCTAACAGAGAGAGGGTAGGTGGTGGATTCTCGAGTAGGGTTGACTTGGGGTGGTGCAAGGTGTGCAGGCCCGGTGTGGGGGGTACATTTGCTGTGTCTTACTGAGGGACTCGTTGTCCTGACTGCTGATGAGACTTGTACTGCAGGTAAACCAGATGTCCTGGTGAAAGAAGATGAAGAATATAAACGGGTTGACTTTAGCAAAGTCCCAAAGCTGAAGACAGTTTTCCAGAAAGAAAATGGTTAGTACGAAGAAATGAACCATAGCAAAAAGTGGAGTTAATATACCACCTCTGCTCTTGGAACTGCCTATGGATTTTAGTTAAGTAATTCTAGAAAACATTTAGATGTTATTTAGCATTTTCAATTCAAGGCTCATATGAAATTAACAAATGATATTCATCCAGAAATATTAAAAATTTTGTTAATACCTTCAATATAGAAATCATAGGGAAGAGACTATAGAATGAGTATAGAATTCAGTTTTTCATATTTAATTCATTTTGAAAGTTTATTCTGTAATGAAATGTGTTTATATGTTAAGTACCTGTAAGATTTTTGAGGATGAAGTTGCCAGCAGTGTTGTTCACGGTTTTTTTCTAGTGCCTGACTTGTAGTAGGTCCTCAGTAAGTAACTGTTGGAATCTACCATAAACAGGATTCAAGTGTCTCAGTTAATGCTTTTGAAATCCTTGAGGTGTCGTCCATGCTGCTTTTAAAATGGGCAGATCTATTGGCGATTAGATTCTAAAGTTACTTTTTCTGCCTTTCCTGATTTGAACTTGTTAATACAAGTTCAATGCCGTGTGACAACTACAGGGAGGGCTCAGTCTTTTTTAAAGCACCATGTAAAATTTATGTTGCAAAAGTATATTTGTATATTTTTAGCTGCAATCTACTATAGGGGCCTGGTCACAGTTTTTATAAAAAGCTTACCTGATATAATTTACAATCTGTAAAATTTAAAACATCCAGTTCAGTTATTTTTAGTATTCTTGACATTTAACTTCAAGTGACTGTAGAGAAGATATTGTTTTTTTAAATTATTATTTTTAAAATTTTGTTTATTTATTTGACAGGTCACAAGTAGGCAGAGAGGCAGGCAGAAAGAGAGAGGAAGGGAAGCAGAGAGCCTGCTGTGGGGCTCGATCTCAGGACCCTGGGATCATGACCTGAGCCAAAGGCAGAGGCTATAACCCACTGAGCCACCCAGGTGCCCCAAGATGTACATGGTTTTGACACAGTATCTGCTCTAATGTGGATAAGCAAAGTTAGACTCTGGGAAGAAAGAGCAAGGAGCTGGTCCTTACCTTGGCAGCCTTGTAAGCCAGCATGTACCTCCTGCCGGCATTGCTGAGCGAGCTGTGAACAAAGGGGTAGAAAACCAGCCAGAAATAGCCAGGTGTGGGTCTCCTGAAAGCGGGCATCGTCTCCACACATACTGGTCATTTCCATGCACCCAGCAGCCCCCGTGGTGCCCGCAGTTCAGTCAGTTGAACCAAATGAGCGTGGTGTGAAGTGTTGTGGCCTCACGCTCACTGCTGCTTCCAGGCACAGTCACTGCGGCCAACGCGAGCACGCTCAACGACGGCGCGGCTGCCCTCCTGCTCATGACTGCGGACGCGGCCCGGAGGCTCGATGTCAGGCCGCTGGCCAGAATAGCAGGTAGCGCGTGTTCCGAACTGCTTTCCTCCTAAGCCCCTTGAAGCTTCCTGAAACGGAGTTTCCATGTTGGTCACACGGCATTGAGGTCGGCTCCTTCTCTTTGGGTGGTTCATGTGACAGTCCCTCATATTTTGAGTTAGAAGCTCCTTTATCATTCATTTTGTAGAAGAGTAAGCATCAGATCTTTCCTAGCCTGTCTGCTGAGTGGGGGTAGGAGGTACGTGGTCCTGGCACGCAGGGGAGAGGTAACCGCCTAGAAGAAAAAGAATAAGGTAGGGGTTTAGAAATAAGAAGTCGAGACATTTTGGCATTTAACTATGTGGCTGTCACACCCTTCATTTTTAGCTGTAAAATCCACCTTGTGAGCAAGTTTAACAAATACCATTTTGTTGCTTTATTTTTTTTAGATTTTATCTATTAGAGAAAGGAGGAGGAGCAGGGGGACAGGGACCAGCAGACTCCCTGCTGAGCACGGAACCCAGACGGTCCCACTACCTTCGGATGGTGACCTGAGCCAAAACCAAGTCAGATGCCTTATAAACCCCCTGAGCCACTCAGGCACCGCCTTGTTTTCAGCTGGGAGCGCGGTTTCCTAACCTCAGCGCTTGCGACATTCTGCAGCCAGTAATTCCTTTTCCGGAGGCTGTGCTGCGCGCTGGAGGATGCCCGGTCGCCTCTGCCCCCCCCGAATGCTGCAGGAAGGGGCCTTCTACCCACTGCAGCACCTACATCTTGTCTAGCTAATGCCAGTGTCCCTGGAGGCCAATTCCCCCAGCCCCCTGCTTTGGAAAATCCAAGGCCTAGATGATGGATCTAATTTTATAAAGTCGAGAGTCTTAAAACAGGAACAATTACATTTCCATGTATGATCGGGGTTAGGAAGCTTGCAGTTCCGCACATGATACATAACATATCACTTGTAAAAAAGATTTTAATGACTTTTTTTTTTTTTTTTTTTTTTAGCATTTGCTGATGCTGCTGTTGAACCCATTGATTTTCCAGTTGCGCCTGCATATGCTGTACCCAAGGTGAGAGCCCAGTGCGGGGCGGTCATTACTGCATCATGCCGGCTTCTGCTTAGAGCAGAGCTGCGGGGTTGGGTTTTAAATGTTACTCATCTGCGGAAGCCTAGAGATAGATTGGTTTCAAAGCTTCCTTTTTTTTTTTTTTTTAATTTTATTTGAGAGAGAAAGAGCACGAATGGAGGGAGGGGCTGAGGTAGAAGCAGACTCAGACTCCCCCATTGAGTGGGATGCCCGACATGGGGCTCGGTCCCAGGACCCCGAAATCTCTACCTGAGCTGAAGTCAGATGCTTAACTGCCTGAGGCACCAAAAGGCCCCCAGATCTTCCAACTTCTGAAAATAGTCTGAGCAGCCCACCTCAGTGAAACCGAGGCAAAGTCAGGAATTATTTTTAGGTAGGATGCTTACTCGCACCTGGCGTGGGCCACAGAGTGGGAGGCTGATGTGGCAAAGCAGAGTACTGAAGGTCCTGGGTCTAGAATTCAAAGCAAATAACGCAGTACTAGGAGAGGTCTCCACTCCAAAAGGAAACTGCTGGGAGCTGGTCTTAGAGTAAAACTAAAAACAAAAAACCTATGTACTCCAGTCACTGTCTCTAAGGGAGGTTGCTACGGGGTCACAGGAAGAGACGGTGCTGAAGGAGCCTGGCAGATTCCAGCAAATACCCCCTTTTGGAAGGAGAGGGCCTCACCCTAGGAGGGGACCTCTGACAGCAACACCCAGAAAGAGCAGAAGTCAGTGAGGACTGTGGGAAGAAAGGATCAGAAACGATGGGGCGGCAGGGTTCAGAGAGGAAGAGAGTAACAGCTTCAGAAAGTGACTGCATCGCGCAGGACAGCAAGGCGGAGAAACGGGCCTGGATTCTGAAGGCGGAGCTCCAATCCTGACCCCAGCTTGACTGAGGGCCAGGGAAGGGGCCACATGGGTTTTGTCTCATGTTGTGGGAGCTGTACAGCCTGAAACAGAGCCTGCTGCAGGGAGAGAGGAAGGGCGGGGAGGGGGGAGTGGGCGGGAACAGTCCTCAGTTACTTTTATTAATTCTCACAACAACAATTTTTAAATAAAAGGAAAACGGGGTACTTGGGTGGCTCAAGCCTCTGCCTTCGGCTCAGGTCATGGTCTCAGGGTCCTGGTATCAAGCCCCGCATTGGAGGGGGGTGGGTCTCTGCTCAGCAGGGAGCCTGCTCCCCCCCAACCCCTCTCTGCCTACTTGTGACCTGTCAAATAAATAAAATCTTAAAAAAAAAAAAAAAAAAAAAGCCAGCAGCAGAATTTTAGAACATCTTTTGCATAGCTGACAAACTGCTCAGAATTAAAGACTTGAGATAATTTGCAGTGAGGATATGACAGCTAAGAATGTCTGCGCCCATATAACCGCATAGCAGCTTTTATACAGGAGAAACTAGGAGATGCAGAGAAAAACCACTGTACTAAGAACAGAAACTAACAGGCCTCTCTCATTTGACAGATAAAGAATCTACAACTGATCAAAGTAGTAAAAAAGATTAAGATTATCAAGTTATAACCCCCAAATAGAGAACACATGTTTTTTTCAGGTATCCATAGACTGTTCAAGAAAATCTAATTCTTTCTATTGCCGCATATAATAAATAATGCAAATAATTCTTTGCTCACAGTGCAGTGAGATATTAAATGAAAAGGCTCTTCTTCCTCAAAACTAAGAAACTCCGTATTTAAGTATCTCTTGCATCACAGGGAACTAGAAACCCAGATTGTAGATTCCAAAAAAACAATGAAAGTAAGTTTTGACTGTTAAAAAAATTTTTAGGTTCTTAAAGATGCAGGCCTGAAGAAAGAGGATATTACGATGTGGGAAGTGAATGAAGCCTTCAGTTTGGTTGTGCTGGCAAACATTAAAATGTTGGACCTCGATCCCCACAAAGTGAACATCGACGGAGGAGCAGTTTCTCTGGGACATCCCATCGGGTAGGTGAAGTCAGACGAGTCTGTCTAGGCTAATGGCTTCATAATGGCCTTGTAGTTTTGTCTAAATCTTAGCCGCTTCATGCTAATCCTGTTACTCCTGGTTGAACTGGTTTCCTTCCCATCTGTCCTTAGAAGGGTGAACACCATTTCTGATAGGATCTAACACTGAATACAGATCTGCCCCATTTGTTGCCTGAGAGCTAATAGTGTCTTAAGATTAAAATCTATGCTTGGGCTTTTAAAAAAAGCTGTAATAGTTCTTAAAACATGTAACAGGCTTTTCAAGAGAACTTGGAATGGGAACTGTTTTGATTAGGTATTTAATTTATGAAAGAACACAAATGCTTTCTTCTTCCTAGGATGTCTGGAGCCAGGATTGTCGTTCATATGGTTCATGCCCTGAAACAAGGAGAGTACGGTCTTGCCAGTATCTGCAATGGAGGAGGAGGGGCGTCTGCCCTGCTGATCCAGAAGCTGTAGGAAGCTCATGTCTGAAACAACCCTCCGGTGCTCGCTTCGGCAGCACATATACTGAAACAACCCTCCGTGGCCAGAAAGGTCTGCTGTAATCAGTATGACTCGCTACCTGGGTCGGCTTATATACGCCCATCTGTTTCATTTTCTATTTTTTTCTAACATTTTTACAATATGATAAGATCAATCCTCAAACCTTTTGAAATTATAAATAAATGTTTTCTTCTGCTTTAAGTCTTTTGTAATCTTTAGTTCAAAGGAGTTGTTAGAAAGCTGTACTACCTGAGACACCAGTGTGTACTTACTAGTAACTTAGAAGTAGATGCTTCCGTTTTACAGAACAAATCATCAGTTACATTCTGAGGCTGGTCAGAGGTCAGGTCAGTGAACATCAGGTAGAGCTGACTGAGCTTTATCAGACTCCTGAAAGTGAGAACAGTGTTGCTGGAAACAGGATAGATCCATGTGCTCAGGTCTAGGGGGGGACAATTTCTCACAATATTAGCATGCAGGACTGGGGGGTAGCAGGTCAGAAAATCCTGGGGTTTGGCCTCTGGATTACTACAGCAGCAAAGTGCACCCACCTCAGCAGTGGTTTCCGAGAAGCGAAGCTCCTTTCCCAGGTGAGATGCACGGTGGCGGGAGAGCGAAGGGGCAGAAAGGGTCATGCATACACAGTCTCTTGGCAGATGGTTCCTGGGAGTCCTTACCTGAGAAGGAACAAAAAGACAATGCAAGGAAAAAAATACTAAGATTCAGAGGGATAACTTAAAAAAAAATTACAGTAATCACAGCTAATACTTGTGGCTCATTATGTACTAAGTCCTTTGATTCTCACAAGAACTCAAGAAGGTAGGTACTGTCATTTCCTCTTATGTACAGAAAAGGACACTGAGGCACAGACTAGGCCAACTGTGAGGTCTGGGGGCCTGACTGTGAGGTCAGGAGCAGAGCTGGTCTGGTCCAAGCAGTCCTGTCGCAGCTGTGCTCCGTAAGCCTGAGCCCACCCTGACTCTGACAGGAGGGGCTAAGACGAAGGAAGGAAAGAAAACCCAAGACGTGGTAGAATACTTCAGAGGAGACAAGCAGAATTCACACTGCATCGCACTGTCAGTGACATGGGAAAGAAAAAGAGACAACCCATGAGTAAATGGTTAAAAAAAAACAACAAAAAAACAACAAAGTGGAATCCAAGGATTAATTACAATAGAACAACTCTGGAGGCCTTATTTTATTAGCAAAATTAATTAACAGAATCCTAGTAAGATTCCAGAGAGAACATCTAGGTGGAAAAATGGGTAGCCTCAGTCATTTTTAAAAGTACTAGACCAAGGGGCGCCTGGGTGGCTCAGTGGGTTAAGCTGCTGCCTTCGGCTCAGGTCGTGGTCCCAGGGTCCTGGGATCAAGTCCCACATTGGGCTCTCTGCTCCGCAGGGAGCCTGCCTCTCTCTCTCTCTCTCTCTCTCTCTCTCTCTCTCTCTCTGCCAGCCTCTCTACCTACCTGTGATCTCTGTCAAATAAATAAATAAAATATTAAAAAAAAAAAGTACTAGAGCAACATCTATGTATTTTTAATAGAACAAAGATACTAGGAATCTTAGGCATGTAAGAGCTTAAAAATATGCTCTAGTATTTCCTCCAAAAATGATTTTATTACCAGCACATGGAAAGAATCAAAATTGAGAATTCAAGAATGTAAAACTTTTAATTTTCTTAATTTTTAAATTTAAAAGAACTGGTTGAGGAGGAGGGAATGTAGTAAAATCAGGGTAAAAAAATATATATATTTGCTAACTAAAGACAAATGTCAGTAGAATGTAAAATAAGTTCTACAATACATTACTATAGAAGGTAACCATTATTAAGTAAAAAGAGAAGGTTGGTATACATAACAAATTACTAGCAGTCAAGGCAGAAACAGGACAAGAACTCTAATATGAAGAAAAGATCATTCGGGGCGCCTGGGTGGCTCAGTGGGTTAAGCCTCTGCCTTCGGCTTAGGTCATGATCTCAGGGTCCTGGGATTGAGCTCTCTGCTCAGCAGGGAACCTGCTTCCCTTCCTCTCTCTCTGCCTGCTTTTCTGTCTGCTTGTGGTCCCTGTCTGTCAAATAAATAAAATCTTTAAAAAAAAAAAAAAAGAAAAAAAGATCATCCAAAATAAAGTTGTAGAGAGCATGAAGACAAAAGAGGAAAAAAGTGGTAGTGTCTCTGGAAGACGAGAACTGAGCTCAGATCTAGGCGTGGGCTATGCTGCCCCGGGGACCCCGGGCCGGCAGACCCACCTCTGACTCTCACTTGAACTCCTGACAAACCACAGGTACCTTCCGGGAAGCAGTTTGCTTGGACGTCTGGTGCCGCCTGAAGGGTGGGTTCCCGCATCACCCGGCTTTGACAGGCAGCAGGGCTTGCTCTCCAGGATTGGAGAGGAACTGTAGCAAAGAAGCCACCATTAGCGGGTGCAGGAGCAACCACGCCCTCCCTGCCCCCCCACACCTAGCTCCAGCCCAGAGGCTGCTGGCCACAAGGTCTGTCGCTGGCCGTCCCCCTGGAAAGGCTTAACTACATACCTTCGCAGCTGCTGCCCCACGTCCTGCCCACGTCTAGGAGCTCACTGCAGGCCTCGCCTCTGGCGTACTCATGCCTTGTCACACCCTCAAGCCGTGGGAGCCACCGAAAACCAACAAGGCAGCAGAGGACACCACAGAAGATTAAGATAGACAATCAAGACCTCTGCCCAGGCTGGCTGAGGAGGTTCGTCTCCCACACGAGGTCAGTATGTAGAAACCACCTAAGAGAGTTGAGGAAAATGAAGAAACAGAGGGATTTTTTTTTTTTCTAAACAAAAGAACAAGACCAAACTTAACAAGACCTTAATGAAACAGACAGAAATGATTTATCTGACAAGTAACAGCCATAAAGATGCTCACTGGGTTGGGAGAACAATATGCAAACAAGGTAAGAATTTCAAAAGAGAAAATATAAAAGTGCCAAAGAGAAATCAGAGTAACTGAACTGAAAACCCGAGTCAGACTGCACCACGTGGAAGCAAGGACCTGAGAGATCAGGACGGCGAGTCTCACGCAATCGGAAGAGGAGACAGATGAAGGGGACTCACAGCACTGTCATGACCACATCAAGTGGACAAACCTGCATGACTTGCGGCCCCAGACGGGGAAGACGGGCAGAGCACGTACTCAAAGAAATAATGGCTGAACACTTCCGTTAACTTGGGGAAACAAACAGAAATCTAAATCTGTGGAGCCCAGGGGGTTCCAAAAAAGATGAATCCACAACAGCCCCACGTTGAGACATAATTGTCAAAAGCTGAAGCAAAGAAGAGAATCTTAGAAGCAGCAAGAGAAAAAAATGCCTTGTTACCTACAAGGGAAACCCCTTGAGACTAGTGCAGAGTTTTCAGCAGTCCACAGGCCTGAGAAAGGGGCAGGATATAGTCAAAATGCTGAAAGAAAGAAAAAAATGCCAACCAGTACTTTATCCAGCAAAGTTGTTCTTCAGATTTGAATGAGAGTTTTCCAGACAAGCAAGAGCTGAAGGAATTCATCACCATTAGGGTCAGTCTAACAAGAAATGTTAAAGGGACTTCTTCAACCTGAAAGGAAAGGATGCTAATTAGTAACAATGAGACATTTAAAAGTTGGGTCCCTGGTAAAGACAAATACATGGTCAAATTCAGCACACTCTAATGTTATAATGGTGGTGGGCAAATCACTTATAAAATACAAGAATATTAAAAAGTTCAACTACAAAAATTTTTAATGGATATTCAAAGTAAAAATAAACATAAATTGTAACATCAAACCCAGTGTGGTGGGGGAGTGTAAAAGTGTAGTTTTTATGTGTGAAGTTAGCAGTTATAGCTTAAAGTAGATTGTTATAAATATCTTCTATAAGCCTCACGGTAACCACAAAACAAACCTACAGTAGATACACAAAAGATAAAGAGACAGGAAACCAAGGATGCAAACCTGCAAAAATGATCAAATCACAAAGAGCAAGAGATCCAGAGAGAAACAAAGGAATTATAAAACAGCCAGAGAACAATTAAAAAAATGGCCATCTCTGTGAATAATACCTTTAAATACAAATGAATAAATTCTCCAATCAGAAGACACAGAGTAGCTGAACGGAGAAATAAAGTCTTAACTATATGCTGCCTGCCAGAGGCTCACTTCAGCTTCAAGGACACACAGACTGGAAGGGAAGCGTTGGAAAAAGACATTCCGTGTACGGAAGCCAAAGAAAGCAGGGCAGCTGTATTTTCATTGGACAAAATAGACTTTAAGACAAAAGCTGTTTAAGATAAAAAGAAGGTGGGGGGCAATCCAACAGGAGGTTAAGCCATTTGAAATAGATACACACCTAACAGAGGAGCAGAATGCCACAGTAGGAGACTTCAGTGTCCCACTTCAACAACGGACAGATGATCTAGACAAAACCAGTAAGGGAACATTGGACTTGAATAACATGTCGGATCGGATGGACTTAGATATTTACAGAACATCCCATCCAACCCCAGAATACACGTTCATCTCAGAAGCATCTGGAACACCAGCCAAGACTTTCGACAGGTGAGGCCACAAAAGAAATCTAAGTTTAAGGTGATTGAAATCATATCCAGCGATTTTTCTAACAGTGGTATACAACTAGAAATCAATTATAAGAAGGAAAAACTAGAAAATTCACAGACACATGGTGGTTAAAAACATGCCACTGATAATCAACAGGTCAAAGAAATTGAAAGAGAAATACACAAAGTCCTGACGCAGGCGACTGGCTGGTTCAGTCAGCAGAGCAAGTGACAATGGATTTCCAGGTTGTGAGTTTGAGCCCTGTGTTGTGTACAGAGATTACTTACAAATAAAATCTTAAAAAAATGTGGACACAAATGAAAATGGAAGTACAACATACCAGAACTTACAGGATGCAGCAAAAGCAATTCTTTTTTTTCTTTTTTTAAAAGATTTTTATTTATTTATTTGACAGAGATCACAAGTAGGCAGAGAGAGAGGGGGAAGCAGGCTCCCCACTGAGCAGAGAGCCCCATGTGGGGCTCGATCCCAGGACCCTGGGATAATGACCTGAGCCAAAAGCAGAGGCTTTAACCACTGAGCCACCCAGGTGCCCCAAAAGCAATTTTAGTAGGGAGGTCCCCAGTGATAAGTGCTCACATTACAAATCAAGGAAGACCTCAAACAATCTCAAATAAACACATCAACTATACCTTGAGGAACTAGAAAAGGAAGAACAAACCAAGCCTTATGTTAGTAAAAGAAGGAAATACTAAAGATCAGAGTAGAAAGAAATGGAGAATAAAATGACAATAATACAGACCAACAGAGTTAAGAGCGGATTTTTTTTTTTTTAATTTTATTTATTTGACAGAGAGAGATCACAAGTAGGCAGAGAGGCAAGCAGAAAGAGAGAGAGAGGAGGAAGCGGGCTCCCTGCCGAGCAGAGAGCCCGATGCAGGACTCGATCCCAGGACCCTGAGATCATGACCTGAGCTAAAGGCAGAGGCTTAACCCACTGAGCCACCCAGGTTCCCAAGAGCGGATTTTTTTAAAGGCAAAACCAGAAAAACCATTAGCTACCCTTACCAAGAAAATAACAGAATTTGCTTTGGCAGCACATATACTAAAATCAGAATAAAAATAAGAGAACTCCAGCAAATAAAGTATAAATGAAGGAGGAGACATTTCACGAATAGCACACAAATACACAGATAATAAGGGACTACACTGAATTACCAACATATTGGAAAACCTGGGAGAAATGGATATATTTCCAGAAACATACAACCTACAAGATGGAATCATGAAGAAGCAGTGTATCTGAACAAACCAATTAATAATAAGGACACTGAATCAGTAGTCAAAACCCTCACACAGTGAAGTCTAGGACCAGACAGCTTCACTGGTTAATTCTGTCAAACATTTAAACAGAAGAAGAGGGGGCGCCTGGGTGGCTCGGTCGGTTAAGCAGCTGCTTTCAGGTGATGATCCCAGGGTCCCGGGATCGAGCCTCACGCTGGGCTCCCTGCTGAGCAGGGAGTCTGTTTCTCCCTTTCCCTCTAACCCTCACTTGTGTGTCCTCACTCTCGCTAGTGCTCTCTCTCAAGTAAATTCGAAGAAAAAAAAAAAAATCTTGGAAAAGAAAAAGAAGCAAGAAGATGGTACACTTCCAAAATCGTTTTATGAGGACAGCAGAACCCTGATACCAAAACTGGACAAAGACACTCTAAGAAGGAAAAATTACCAGCTAATATCCTTGACGAACACAGCTGCAAAGGGCAACTGGGTGGCTCAGTTGGTTAAGTGTCCACCTTCAGCTCTGGCCATGATCAGTTTTCTGGGATTGGTCCCGCATCAGGCTCCTCGCTCAGCAGGGAATCTGCTTTCTCTCTCTTACTCCCCCTGCTTGTGCTCATGCTCTCACTGTGTCTGTCAAATAAATAAATAAAATCTTAAAAAAAAAAAAAAAAAAAAAAAAGGCCTGAACAACGTATTAGCAAACAAAATTCTATAGCACATTAATGTGATACATAATTTAACAAAATGTAAAATTCATAGGATCATCTCTATAGTTGGGACAAAAAGCATTTGACAAAATTGAAAATCTATTCATGATAGTAACTCCCAACATACTGGACACAGAGACAAGGTACCTCGACAAAATGAAGGTCATCCATGACAAGCCCACAGCTAACATACTTTGAATAGCTGTAAAGCTGAAAGTTTTTCCCCTGAGATCAAGAACGAGACAACAATGCCCACTCTCAACAATTAACTGGAAGTCCTAGCCAGAGAATTAGGCAAGTAAAAGAAATAAATAGCATCCAAATCAGAAAGGAAGTAAAATTGCCTCTACTTACAGATGATATATGATATACAGAACACCATAAAGACTTGACAAAAAAATGTTAATAAATGAATTTGGTAAAGTTAAAGGACATAAGATAAGTATACAAAAGTCAGCTGCATTTATATACACTAACATACTACTAACAGAGACATTAATAATCCCATTTATAATTTTGTCAAAAAAGAATAAAGTAGTAATAAATGTAGTCAGGAAGGTGAAAGATCTGCACATGGATACAAGTAAGATTTTATGGAAGAAACTAAAAAAGAATCAAATGGAAAGATATCCCATGCTGATGGACTGGAAGAATTAATAATGATGTCCATACTACTCCTCTACAGTGCTATCCTTATCAAAATTTCAGTGGCATTTTTCACGGAAATAGAATAAACAATCCTAAAAATTTGTATGGAACTACAAAAGACCCTGAATAGCCAAAGCAATTTTGATGGGAATAACAAAGCTGGAGGAAACACACTTCCTGACTTCAGACAAAGCTACAGTAATCACAACAGTACAGTACTGGTATAAAACAGACACAAAGATCAATAGAACAGAGGGCCTAGAAATAAATCTATGCAACACATAAGCAATTAGTTTAGGGCAAAGGAGCCAAAAATATAAAATTGGGAAAGGAGAATTTCTTCAGCAAATGGTACTGGGAAAACTGGACAGGTACACAGACTCCTATTTTACACCATACACAAAAATTAACTCAAAATGTACTAAGATCTGAAATCATAAAGCTCTAGAAGAATACATAGAAAGTGACCTTCTGGACATAGATCTTGGCAATGTTTTTTTTTTTTGAATCTGATACCAAAATCAAAAGCAAATAAATGAGCCTGATTTTATCAAACCTAAAAAGCTTGTGCACAGCCAAAGAACCATCAGTGAAAAGAAAAGACAATGTATGGAAGCGGAAAGAATACTTACAAATTATATTTATATTAATATTATATTATATTTTATATTTACAAATTATCTGATAAGCAGTTAATGTCAAAAAAACCTCACAGAACCCAACAGCAAAAAACCAACTGAACTAAAAACTGGGCAGAGGATAAGAACAGACATTTTTCCAAGGAAGATCTATAAATGACCTACAGGTCCGTGAAACGGTTACTCAGTCAGTAGTCATCTGAGAAACGCAAATCAGAACAACGACAAACCACCTCGCACCTATCAGAATGGCCGTCATCAAGGACGAAAGCATCAGCCAAGAGGCGGAGAAGAGAACCCTCGCGCCCGGGGGCTGGGAATGTCCACTGGTGCCCTCATTATGGAAAACAGCATGGAGCGTCCTCAAGAATTCAAGAAGAAAAATCAGAAAAAATATGATCCAGCCCACTTACTTGTGGACACACATATACATGTGTGTATGTGTGTCTGTATACCCCAAGGAAATGAACAGCATACAGGCAAAAGACACGTGTGCTTCCATGTTCACCGCAGCTTCCCCAGCACGACCTACAGCAGCTAAGACACGGGGACGCTTAAGCGGTAGCCGGTGAACAGCCAAGCTAACGAAGGGCGCTAACCGTATGCAGCGGAGGGTTATTCAGCCATATGACAGACATTCTGCATTTGCAGTACCACAGGTGGATCTTGAGTGCATTGTACTTATTGATATAAACCAAAGACAAATATTGCATGATATTACTTATATATGAAATCTATTAAAAAAAAAAAAGTCAAACTCTTAGAAATTGAGAAGGAAAGTAGCTGCTGGGCGCTGGGGCCTGGGGAGTGGCCGTGGGAGGCGCAAACAGGGAGCTTTTTAAATTGGTACAAAATTTCAGCTCTAAGATGAAGTTCGAGGGTCTAATATATCATGTGGTGCCTATGGTTGGCAACACTGTATTACAGAATTGAAACGTGCTGAGAGAGAACTCACACATCCCACATACAGCCAAGAGGAACAGGTGAGGTGCTGGATGGTTCTTCACTTGACGGGAGGAATCCTTCCACGACCTACTGCAGATCGACTCCTGATGTCTGCTTCAGTTATCTTAACAACTTTAGTCATCAATTTTAACACAATAAAGCTGAAAAAAAAAAATGCAGTTATGATAGTTAGAGTCTATGCCCTGAACACTGATACCAAATCAACTGAAGCAAAAACTATAGCCAAGAGAGTAATAATGGGAAAGTAAAGGTTTATGACAAAAGTGGTAAAGCAAAGTTAGATAGGAAAATGTAAAATACCAAACCTAGTATCTTTATAAACAGAGTATAACAAGATTTACAGAAATGTCAACTGATCTTTTTACAAGAATGATAAAAACAAATTAAAAGCAAAAAATAAATTGAAAATTAGCATGCTACTTTATTCTAAGTTATTAAGTTAAACATTAAAAAATAACAACAACAAAAAAAGAAAGTACTTACCTCATCTTCCAAATTTTGATGTCTTAAAGGTGAAATCAGAACTCAATTCATAGCCTTAATTAAATGCTTACAGGTTTTTTTTTTTTAAAGATTTTATTTATTTATTTGACAGAGAGAGAGAGAGAGGGAGAAGCAGGCTCTCTATTGAGCAGAGAGCCCAATGCAGGGCTCGATTCCAGGACCCTGGGATCATGACCTGAGCTGAAGGCAGAGGCTTAACCCACCTAGCAACCCAGGCGCCCCAAATGCTTACATAGTTTTAAAAGGAAAAAAAGCCACTGCTTCTCAGCCTTTTGGCTAAGATCAAGTGTAAAAGGAAAAAAAGCCAGGTAACCATTCAATTTAAGAAAATTAAACATGGAAAAGAACTCTGAGGAAAAGAGCAAACATTAAGAATAAATGGGCGCCAAGGGGGATGCCTGGGTGGCTCAGTTGGTTAAGCAGCTGCCTTCACCTCGGGTCATGATCCCAGCGTCCTGGGATCGATTCCCACATCAGGCTCCTTTGCTTAGCAGGGAGCCTGCTTCTCCCTCTGCCTGCCACTCTGTCTGCCTATGCTCACTCTCTGACAAATAAATAAATAAAATCTTAAAAAAAAAAAAAAAAAAAAAAAAAGAATAAATTGGCGCCTGGATGGCTCAGTTGGTTAAGCGACTGCCTTCAGCTCTGGTCATGATCCCGGAGTCCCGGGATCTAGTCCCGCATCAGGCTCCCAGCTCCACAGGGAGTCTGCGTCTCCCTCTGACCTCCTTGCTCATGCTATCTCTCACTGTCTCTCTCTCAAATAAATAAAATCTTAAAAAAAAAAAAAAAGAATAAATGACAAATCAGTCAATCAGAAAGTATAAAATTGTTAATGTAACAGGTGATTTTGTGAGAAAATTCGTCTCTAAGGAGAACCACCAAGATTTAGGGGAAAAATATATGTAATTCAGAAAAAAGCTCCAAGCTTGACAGGACCAATCAGCCTAGAAGAAATTTTGAGGAAAAAAACACCTAAACTACTGCAGAAAAAGCCTGCCAGCTTCAATGATTTCGTTTCAGGAATAGTCAGTTACCATTCTAAATAATCTCCTGCAGAATATGGAAATAAAAAAACCAGCACAGGGATCTACTTGTGAAAAATGCATATGTTCCAGACATTGACTTAAATGCTCCGCATGCCTTGTCTTAACCATCAAGTGAATACTCAAACAAGCACTATTTACTATTCCAATATTTAGATAAACTAGAAAGATGGTAAGTTCCAAATTCAATAGGAAAAAAAAAAAACCAACAAACCTGGCATAAGCTTGAAACCAATCTCATTAGAAGTAAACATTTAAATAAAATGTTGACTAATTAAATTTATACTCAGACATCAGTAAGACTGCAAAGCACACAATATTAGAATTATTAATATAAAAACAAAATTCATGGATTTAATAAAAATACTTTAACTGATGTCAGAAGAGCACCTAATTAACAGATATTCCTCATGTAAATTCTTCAAACACTACAAAGAAAATGCAACATTGTACTTAACATTCTCATTAAAATGAGGACTAAGACATGGAAGCCCACTTTGATCATTATTTGTTATATTTGAAGTTCTCATCACCACAGTAAGAAGAAATGAAATTAGAAAATTATTCAGAGAGGATACATACTTAGTAAATAAAAACTAAGCATCAGGGAAACCATTAGCTCTAAAAGAGCTCATTCAGTAAGTGGCTCAAATAAAAAATAAAACCTAAAACAGATTTCCTAGTCATTAACATGGTGTGTTACTGGCACATCTTTAAAATGAGGATCAATGGTACAAACTTCCAGTTATAAAATAAGCAGGTCATGGAGATGAGGAATACAGCAGAGGCAATATGGTTGATGATCCTTTAAGAATGTTTGCTGACCGATGGTGACTACCCTAACCGTGCTGAGCACCAAGTCCCGTGTAGAACTGTTGAACCAGGGGGTTGCACACCTGAAACTAACATAACATTGTATGTTAATTATACTTCAATTAAAAAAAAAAAGTCAACCACTGGAACAGAGCTGTGTCCAGAAGCAAATTCACACAGACATAGTTTTTCAGTTCATGACAATGGTAACAGTGCAGTGTATTTGGGAAAGTCTTTCTCAAGAATGATGCTGGGTTAATTGGATGATCAATCAAAATACAGAAGGTTGAACAATAAAACTGCTAGAAGAAAACCATGATAAAACATTCAGATATCAGATATCCATCTGAAATAGGACTTGTATCTAGGAGACAGAAAGAAGAGATACACATCAGTAAGAAAAAAGGCAGACAACTCCATACAAAAATTGGCCAAAAGACAGGAACAGATACTCCACAAAAGGAGACCTGTCCTCTAAATGGCCAAATGCATATGAAATGGTGTTCAGTTCTATCAGGAAGAACTAAAGTAAAACTGCATTATGATGCCAACAGACATGGCCAAAATGGCTAAAATGAAAATACCAAGTACTGACAATGATGTAGAACAGACGGAACGCTCCCTACACTGCTGACAGTGGTAGGGTTTGATAAAACCACACTGGACAGTGGAAAAATCTGAATAGGGTTGGAGATCTACAACCCTAAGAGCCAGCAACCCTCCTGAATACATACTCAACTGAGAAGTGTAACACATTCACCCCCAAAAATGTACAAATATACTCACCGTTCTATTTCTATAGCCCCAACTGAAAATATATGTGCATTGGTTATAAAATGGATTAGCTGTGGTATGATACAACGCGGATAAACACAACAGAAAAATGCACAGCCTGGAAGAGGACAGCCAAACGACATACAAGGGTGGATCTTGCAATGGGGAGCAAAACAAGTCACAGAAGACTGTTCTGCATGAGTACAGTCATACTGTTAAAGAAAAGAAACAAAAAAGCTAAAACTGTGGTAGAAGTCAGGATCATTACTACCCCAGGAGTTAGCGGTTACTAGAGGAAGTAGGAGAGGATTCTACGGTCCTGATAATGTGCTAGTCTCAATCTGGGTCGTGAAGTGGATGTGTATATATGCCAATATAAAGTAATTCAAACTTTTGCAGTTAATGAAAATATTTATTCAAACCTAACTGTAGTACAGTATCAAGTTGAGTTAAATAAACATTACGTGTATGATATGTAGTTCCTTAGGAATAGACCACCGCCAGATCACAGAAATTTTTAACAAGACATATTTCTGCAGTAAGGTTTAGCAATTACCACGTGATTTCCACACTGAGAAATAGAAGTAGGATGGATTTAAGTTTTTTAAAGGCCCAGTATTAAAAAAAGGCTGAGGGAAATGACCCTTTAACATATACACCTGTAGAAAAACTCCTTGATATACTGATATTTAATCAAACAGAAAGCACTTAAGAGAATATACTTTAATCTAGGCACAATCGGTCAGATATTAATGGTAATTTCTGTTCTCATTTAAAGGTTTAAACCAGTTTTTCAACTTGACTGATGTGTGTGAGTCTGATACAGAGAAGGCACCTCTTTCATTCTCCTTAAGGACTTTTTGAGTAACTCTTTACAACCTCTTAGGGGGCACAGAGACAGTACACTATATCTAAGTACAGATATAGTTACTTAACACAGCCCATTTTAGGAGAAACTAAATTAAAATATAAAACTATGATTTCTCTTTTTACATCTTTTGATGGACATGGCTTTCTAAAAGGATACCAGAAGATAATCCTCCACACAAGCTTTAACATAGAATACAAGATTTAAATTAAATGTGCACTGGTCACTGTTACGTACTAAGTTCTATGAATTAGTGCAATTCTTCAAATCCCCAGTATATGGGAAAAAGTATACACATACCAAGACATCTCTACTACATGAACTTTGTATGGCTCAATAGTCTAAACATTTAAAGTTCTGTAAAAGATCTTAAAGTTATAAACAAATAGAACACTCAAAAATGGTTTACAAAATTCTCTTTAAAACAAAGAGACCAGAATGACCAGGAGAAACACTTTCAAGTGTAAAATTTCAGGAATATAATCTTTACTGCAATTATAAGAAAGGGTAATATTCACTCTGGGAAAAACCTAAATTGTTCATTTATGATCGCTCCACCAACTGAGGTTGTTATCTCCTTTGTACTACTCTGTGGCTGTCTTTAAATGTCTTGTACGACAGTTACTGAAGGCAATTTTATAAAGAAAAGCATCATTTTTTCCCCCCCACACAAAATGAGAAACTACTCCAGACGAAAGCGCCTCAGGGATCACAAGAAGTAAAAAAACACAATGTAAGAACACTAGATTGATTTAACCTCTATTTCAACAAGATTTATACAATATTTACAATACGTAATTGTCAGAGCTATACAGTTTTGCAGATTGGCTTTACTTACATTTCTGCAAATTTTTTTTCCAAAATAAAAAATATCCCAGGTAAATCTATTTACAAACTAGGAAGCTGCTTCAGAAACAGCATGATTCAGATATAAAGTGAAATTTCAGTACAAGGAAAGTGCAGGTCATGCTTTTAGGTTCTGTCAGTATCTCATTCCCTACACTCATAGTTTAAGGGATACGAGTTTTAAACAGCTAATGTTCTTTTATGTTCAGAATGTTTACTCATCATAATGCAATGATAACAAAAATTTGTCCACATCCATTCCAGCTGGAAATGAACTGGGTAGCTTCTTTTTCTGTCAAAAAAAAGGGGGGGGGGGGAGAAAAAGGAAAAGAAATAAAAAAAGAAAAGAAAGAAAAGAAAAAAAAAAGAAAAAATAAACCTAAGTTAACATATTGAACTCAAACAAGGCCAAAAATCTTTTACTTAGAACCTCGTATCAGGTTCTACCTATACTACTAAAATTTCGCTAAAAATTTTAGTTCGTTGGAATTTTAATTATACAGAGAAGTAGCAACACATTTTATAAATCCAGAGTTAATAAATTCTACTTCAGTGGTACTTTAACACTAGTTTAAGCAAAACACTTTAAACAAATTCAGAGTTTGTGAATGCTGAGACAAGACAGGCCATGCTTTCTATGAGGGTGTAGTCTCACCAAACCACAGTGAGTCTCAGAAGCTCTCCTCACTACAAGTAACAGGTACTGTTCCGGCCCCAGGCGTCTTAGGAACGCTATGTTTACTCCGTCCAGCCTCACGTAAGATGCATGTGGTAGCCTCAGGTCAAGCGATGCAGCTGAGCCCCAGAGGCTCCGGGCTTAACCACGATCACAGAACCAGTAAGCAGGAGATGCGGGGTTCAAACCCAGGTTTGCGTGGCATCAAAGCCACAGATCTTTCCTGGGTACTGGACGTGCCATAAGACATGTTAAACACCTTTCTTTTATTCAGTTTACTTACTAAGTGGCTAAATAGGTTTAGGAAAAATGAGTTTTGGTTTTCAAAGCTATCCCTGCACTGCCTTCCTACAGATAACCATGCCCAAAGGAAAAAAAACAGGTAACTTTAGCTTTTACACTGCTCCAACATATTAATGTCTCTAAGAGCCAACGGAAGAGATGGCAGGACACTGAAAAACCCCCAAGAGGTAGGAGTTGCAAAACTGTTTTTTACTTTAATTCCACACACAGCAGTGGCTTCCCAATCTTTCATGGCTTCTGTCATTCTCCCAAAACACTTGGGTCCTACCACGACAGAAACAAAAACCTCCTTTCCCCAAGGCAATGCCTTAGCACAGCCAAGGTGATTGTTTTGCAAACGCTTCATTTCCCCTAGACAAATTCTGTGTCCCACACTGGCTGAGATACTCTGCTACGGAATAATTCTGTCAGTCAAGACTCAAAGCCGTCTTGACCGGAGAGTCCGGTCAGGTAGCTGCGGCAAAAATGCTGAGATCTCTAACGTGAGCACTGAAGGAAGGGCAAAGGTGTGGTTTTGAAATTAAGACTTTCAAACTTGCCTTTATTTTCTTCTTTTTCATTGGGAGTGATGAATTCGCAAGACTTTTACTGGAAGCCCGAGAGGTTCGTTCACGCTCGTCCAATTCCTCCATTTTCCGCTTTTTCGCGGTGCTCCTGGAGGAGGCTCGGAACTGCTGGGTGTTGTCTTTGAGGGGCGTCGTGGAGGCGGTCCTGGCGACGGCAGCTCGGGAGAGAATCATGAGCGTGTGCGCGGCCATGCTGACGCTGTTCTCGCTCCCAGTCTCACTGGCGGGGCTGCAGGCAGGCAGGTCTGGGGTGACAGGGGGGACCATCACCTTGGCTGTGCTACTAGAGGGGACCTTGATACCATCTCTCGGTTCTTCTTTAGGTCTGTCCCCCGCCCCCGCGCCAGGCGTCCGGGGCCCAGGCCCATCAGAGCTCTCGGGGAGCTTCGCGACGGGGCTGGGCCACTGGCCATCCGGCAGCAGGTCTGTGGTAGGTTTGCTCGGGGCGTTCATCACAGAACTGGCACATTTAGTCTGTTCTTGTTTTGGATCCTTCACAGGTGCCCCTACTGAAAAGGCATTTTTACTATTTGAGGATGTGCCTTGTTTTTTGGTTAGTTCTTGCAGTGAAGCTATGGTTTTCTCATTCCGTAAACCCCCATTTTGCTGTCCATTTGACAGTTTTGAAGTTTCTGGATTTTTCTGCCTTTCGACATCACTGCATAATTCATTCTCCTTATTAGCTGTCGCTTTATGGAAAGATTCAAGTACAATTTCTGTCGGTGAAGCTTTCTTTTCTAACTGGGTTTCTTTTATGGCGGTATGTCGGCTATTGGCAGTTTCTGATTTGGATAAAATCTTAGGCAAAGGAGGCCTCTCTCTCTCTCTTTTGAGAGCATTATTAGAAGGGGGTTTTAAGGTGGAGGACACAAGGGGTGACTCAAGATTAGGAAACGAAATGTCATTCCTTTCTTTGTTTTGGGACGCCACCTTATGGTTCGTGCCCTGTGTATTTGCCACAGGAGAAGTGATGCCGTCAAAACACAGCACACGTCTGTGGCTCTCAAACGGTTTGCTAGTTGGAACTATGCTCTCTAATGAAAAGGGAACTGTGATTTCTTCCAATTTTTTCCCAAGATCTGTGGCCATATTCTTGTCAGACACTTCAGTTCTGCAAAGTAAAGAAATACATTTTAAGCAACATAAAGAAATCCTTGTTAGACACTTTAGTTCTGCAGATATATAAATATTTTTGGCAACATAAAGACATCCTGTTTGTTTTTAAACTAAGCATTCAAAGAGTCCATGATGGAAACTACTTTTATGCTTACCTTTGTGCATGACATCCAACTAAATGACTAGATGAATCCACCAAATTATTTACCTGCTTTCCTGGAATTATAAATGAAATAATTAGAAAAGAAAAACACTCCCAAGAGAAAGGGTACATTACTCTGAATGAAAATGGAACAAGCCAAGTATCACACGCATCATGAGAAAAATTTTAAACGACAACTAATGTACAAATGAAGTACTCTCACCTGCTGGGCTTAAAAAGCAACTTCTAATTATTACTTTTTTTTTTTTAAGATTTTATTGATTTATTTGACAGACAGAGATCACAGAGAAGCAGGCAGAGAGAGAGGAGGAAGCAGGCTCCCCGCTGAGCAGAGAGCCTGATGCGGGGCTGGATCCCAGGACCCTGGGATCATGACCTGAGCTGAAGGCAGAGGCTTTAACCCACTGAGCCACCCAGCCGCCCCTCTAATTATTACTTTTTAAGATTTTATTTATTTGAGAGAGAGAGAGATAGCACAAGCAGGGGGAGCAGGAGAGGGAGAAGCAGGTTCCCCACTTCTTAGGTCCAGAAAGCTAAAGAAAGTAATATATTATGCCTATTTTGAAATCGTGCCCATTTGATCGTCATGTCTACATGCCTACATCAGGAAAAGCACCAGCTCTGGAGTTTTAATAGCCGTATTTTAATTTCTAGGGACTTAAGAATTTCTGTGGGAGAGCAGCAAGATAACCAAGCTGGCACAGGTAAGGTTGTGAAGGACCTTGTGCATCATGCAAAAAGTTTCAGAGAGCGCCCTTAAGACTTTTAAATAGGGAAGAGACAAAACAGACTTGTGCTTTAGAAAGTCACTCTGGCAGTAGTGTAGAAGACGGATGGACGAGAGAAGAAAGAAAACTGCCACCTGAAATCCTCCTCAGGCAGCTGCAAATACTCCAGGTAAGAGACAAAGGCCTTGGAGACAGCCATGGGCACTCACACAGATAGGAAGGGTCAAGGAGGACTGAATGAGAACATTAACCGAGGGGGAGAAAAGCAGGCTGAGGAGGTCTTTGAGGAAGAAGTGGGACTGAGATGTGTAGAATTTGAAGGTCCGGAGTAGGGCGGAGTCACGAAGGCAGGCGTGCAGTAACTCAGTGGTGGGTCCAGAAACCACCACTATGTCGACTGCCAGAGGGAGGTAAGGTCAGAGCAGAAAACCTCCAGAGCCACTGGGGATCTCAGCTTAAAGAGTTTTAGTGGAAACATGAGAGAAGACAATAACGTGGATGAAGAAAGAATGGCAGACAGGAGAAGGCAGGGATGGAGGGCTGGCAGGTGAGACAAACCCCAGGAACCGCACAGAGACAGAAGGATCCAAACAAGACAGATGCAGGCTCCAGAGAAGACAGAAGACGCAGGCAGACCGGAGAGGACGCAGGCGCTGACCGGAGAAAGGAGAGCACCGGTCCTGTGAGAGAGACAGGAACGGGAGGAAGCCGAACAAGGACACACCCGGTGGGAGCGATGTGAGAAAACGGAGCTCACTACTTACTGCTCCGGTGGGAGAGAAGATCACTGGCCCAGAGTGAGGAGCGGGGGGACTGCGTAGGTAGGAGAAGAGCTGCAGGAGTTCGGAAGAGTTCGAAGGGAGAAAGGGAAAGATAGACAGGAAGACGCCGGAAATGACTGCTAAGCAGCAGTGAGAGTGAGGCAGTTTTAAGTGGTAGTGAAGAGCCTTGCTTCCAAAGCAATCTGAGAGGCCAAGGTACAAAGGCAGAGGGTGATGTTTGGACAGATCTGGGGCTGGAAGGCACCTTCCACTGAAGAATGTGCAGCTGAAGGTGTTTCAGAGTCCTGGGAAGGGCAGGTGAGGTGGCGGGCTGTGGGTCTAGCCTGGTCGGGGAAGGAAGGGAACCCAGGACAGAGGTTCAGGGCAAAGAGGAGCCTTCACTGGCTGAAGAGTCACTGTACGGGAATCCAGAGTGTTCAGAGATAGGTTACCCGCCTTTACAACCACACAGGGCTAGTAAGAAGGGAAGTATTTAAAGGTGAAGCTATAGGAGAAGTTAGGTGACATGAAGATCAAGAGTCAGAAATGGAAAGTGTCCAAGAGTGCTGAGGGCTAGGGGAGTGGGTAGGTTGACGACGTGGGCATTTTGTCACCCATGAAGATGGAGAAGTCGGAGGCAGAGTCTGATGCAACCTCTCAATGAAGATCTGCTACTTCATACGTAGTGTCTTTTGTTGAACAGAAACCTTTAATTCTGGAGCAGTCATGCCTTTTTTAAATTTTTATTTATTTATTTTTTTAAGATTTTATTTATTTATCTGACAGAAAAGATCACAAGTAGGCAGAGAGGCAGAGAGAGAGGGGGAAGCAGGATCCCTACCAAGC
Organism: Mustela nivalis; assembly: GCF_964662115.1. Taxonomy (NCBI): domain Eukaryota; kingdom Metazoa; phylum Chordata; class Mammalia; order Carnivora; family Mustelidae; genus Mustela; species Mustela nivalis. The sequence goes on from NC_139028.1 coordinate 13,041,707, forward strand.
AGAGAGCCTGATGCAGGGCTCGATCCCAGGATTCTGGGATCATGACCTGAGCCGAAGGCAGAGGCTTTAACCCACTGAGCCACCCAGGCACCCCTGGAGCAGTCATGCTCTTAACTTTTTCCACATGTAATTATGTATCTTTTTCATTTTTTTTTTTAAAGGAATCCTTTTATCCTTGTGTCCCCAAGACATTATCTTACATTTCTTTTACTGTTTAACTGTATTGCTTTATATTTTTAGGTCTTTAATTATCTTGGAGTTCACCTTTGTGTATGGTATGAGGAAGGTATCGGATTTTTTCCTTATAAATATATAATAGCTAATAAATTTATTAAACTATCCTTCCCGTCCTCTGTGACTTCTGATGCTATATCCACCACCTTCAAGTTCTCATAAGTACATGGTCTCTGAATTCTTTTTTGTTCCATTTGCCTTTTAGCTTAGATTACTTAAAAAAAAAAAAAAAGAAAAAAGAAAAAAAAAAGCTTGAAGCAAAGGTTAGAAATCACCTGTTAGGAACAAAACAGGCATTCAGAAAAATACTGTGGTGCTGCCGGAAACAAATGAGTATACGGACATTAATGAACTTAAAAATGTACCTGTACAAGGCTTGTTCTTTAGTCCCTGAGTCTTCTGTGATTTTGGAGGGATGGGGATTTGAGGGATACTTCTACTGCATACAGGTGCTGCCAAAGGCATATGAAGGAGCTAGAAGAGAAGCAGCCATGAGTGATAGATCCTATGTTTGAAAAGCATCGCTGCACCATTTTCAGTTCAGAGATCCTACCTGCTGAGGAGGAGCAGAAAAGGTATTTCCATTCTGTCCAACCACCGATACAGGGATCATTCCCACCATTCCTTGGAGTACCGGTTGGACAGGAGAAGCAATTATGATGGCAGATCCTTAAAAAAAAATTCTCAATAAGATTCTCTCTCAAACAAAAGACTCCAAAGTAACTACTAATTTATTTAAATAAATTCCTAAAATTATAATCCCCTCACCTTAGGATCTACTGTCCTTAAAAAACTTTAGGAACAAGAGCAAGGGTAGCAAATTAAGAAAAAGTTAATCTGAGTATTAAAGTAATCTTACTATATTTGGTCAAGGTAAACAGTCTAAGCATTAGACGTCACAGTCAGGGGCCCACCGTTATATGTTGATTCTTCTAGATACAATAGTGAAACTGATTAGAAATGTGATGGTGACAGTTTCAAGTTTGAATCGTACCACAAAATTAGGGTCTCAACTGAATGTTAACGGCCCAAGACCTGCTCAGAATGCAAATCTGTCACCTCAGTGGTACTGGTCAAAAAGGGTCCAGAGAAATTTACCAAGAATCAAAACAAAGAGAGGAAATGACAATGCTTATCTGGTCCTTAGAAGTCAACACTACAGTCCGTGGCTCTCCTAGTTTATCCTTGTCCCCTAAATCAAACTCTTCGTTATATTCATTACTTGCTCCCGTCGGGTGCTCACTTTCAGGAACACGCACGTAAGTCTCTCAACCACACCTACACCTGACAACTTCCACCTTTCACCCCAACCCCGACTTCTTTTCTCTGAGCTTCGCTGAAGTCCCAGTCTCTACTCATTCTGACCTCTCTTTTATGTCATTTTAAGCAGCACTCCAAACAGATCCATCAGGCTTCCTAATTGTGTGCATTTATTCAGGTTTTATTATATGCCTACAATATTAAAAAGAGGGGGAAAGGAGCTTGGGAACCAATATGGAAGGAAAGGCAGAGGAATGTGTCATCAGCTCCATCTTCCAGGAACACTGAAACCAAGGATTCCCTAACTTACTGTAGATACAAAAGAAGGCATGACTGAACTAATTAGGGAGAGAAAAGAGGGGGCATAATCACAAATTCCAGTCTTTTCTCACACTATCCATCCACGATTTAACTCCTCCTAGTCAATAAATGCACATCCAAGAGAAATTACACCCCATTCCAGAGAAATGAACTTCAATGTGTTCTTAAAGTTACCTTGTGAAAAGCTGGGTGACACAGTCTGGTTGACAGCGAACACACTGTTGGACCTCGGGGGCGTCTGTAACTGGGGCAAGGGAAGCGGAGCAGTCACAGGGGCAGAATTTCCAGGCAACACCACTACATTAGACTGACTTACAGTTGTTCCTAAGGCTGTTGGATCAGTGACACAGGTAGCTATGAGAATGTTATTTGAATTGCCAAACGTCGTGCTCGTAGCCGGCATCAACTGTATGTACCCGCTGTCCTTGGACACACACGGTGTGATGCTGGACGAAAAGGCAACACTGCTTTCATTCTGAGCGCCGTTTCTGGCAGAGTCCTCAGGCTTGAGAGCCAAAAGGCTCTGCTCCACTGGCACGGAATCCGCTAGTCTTTCAGCAGACGGGACAGCGCCTGCAGTTTCTTCCGAAGACAAGCATTTAACTAGCTCCGCGTTTTTGGCAGGAGACTTGGCAGGAGAGGACAGGATGATCGTCGGCAAGTTCTCCCCGCTGATACTAGAAACAGCACTGTTCAGTTCCGTATCTGAGGAAACAAATGGGTCGTCACTAATGATAATTTTGAGAGAGACGATATTTGATGCATCTATGTCTGCGGAATTGTCCCCAGCAGGTTTGTCACTAGTATTCTGGGACTCAGGGTGAGAAACTCCCACTGAAGAACACAGGGGTTCTGAGGGCAGAGACTGCTTCCCTTCCACAGCATTACCTTCTGGAGCAATGAGTGCAACTTCCCCACAGTTCCCACCGTCGCCTAAAGTGAGAAAAATACTATCTCCATCTTCTTTTAAAGATGAACGCTCCTGGGACTGGACAGCGACTTTCTCAGACTTGGAGGGCTGAGTTTCACGTTTTTCTGTATGATTTAACTCAGGGGCCGATGACTCCTCAGATGGCTGTTTAACTGAAGACACTGAATCTTCAAGACGAATGTCTAACTGCTCGGATACCTTTAAACCGGAACTTTCAGCGGACACAGGTAGGATTTTACTCTGAAGTGAAGAGCTGTCTTGGCAGTCTGCACGTTGTGCCACACCGGGCAAGCCGCCGTGGATCTCGGTTTTATTCTGGTGCATTTCTCTAGGGTCTGGTGACTTAGAACCAGGGAGATGAGTTTTAAGTCTTGCCGTGTTGTTAGAGTTTTCACAAAACTGACTTGTTTTACATGTCTTTCCAGTTAATGGGATATTTTGGGATAAAAGCTGAGAACTCTTCCCAGAGAGCATTAAGTTTTCAGAGTGAGTCTCAGCGCCGAGGGAAACAAACGACGTCACTGGCAGAGTGGACGCATCAGGCTGCGAGGGAGGCTCACGCGGGGCATCCGACAGCAGGACATTCTTCCCGACCTCCATCGCCACGGCGGCGTCAGTGGGCAGCGGATGGGCGTAGAATTCGGCACAGCGCTGATTACATTCAGCATCCACATTTACTCTTTGGTTAAAGTCATTCAAATGAGGCACAGACTCAAAGGTAATATCAAGGTTACATTTGTGTCCATTAGGTCCAACCGATTTAAATGCCTTCTTCTGGACGCTGGAGCCCGCCTGTGGGAAGTGCTCCTGGGCTTCCGGGCGAAGCTCTGCATGGCCACTGCTCTTCAGAGAGGCAGAGGGGTCTTCGCTTTGGTAGGATGCGCAAAATGGGGGCGGTCCAGACTGATCACCTGCAAAAGAGAAGGATGGCAGAAATGGTGAGCATGTCCCGTTTACTCCTGTTTTGACAAGAAAGTAATTCATCTGATAGCTTGGTAAGCATAAGTCGGAAAAGCCGCATCTCACAATTTCCGAGTATCAAAAAACTTACAGGTACTTTCATTTTTTAATTTTTTAAAACTTACTGATGTCTTCTTAAACAAGGGCCAAACTGTTTTTCAAACCTCTTAGAAAACAAATGATGCAAAGAAGGAAAAAGTATATAGGTTTAAGAACATGTAAAAAACTGGCCCCACATGTAGGTTTTTTTTTTAAATAGCTGACTTTTCAACTTGTACCATGTCTATTGACCTTACTTTATCTGATATATTCAAGGTGAAATGGGCCAAGCACATTTTGTATGATCAACATTTGATATTATTGCGTCCTATTTGCAATCTTCAACACCCACTTACTAAAAATCATCAACCACATGATTAGTGGTGGGATATAAAGATGAAAGACCTAGTCTCTGCCTTTGGGGAGATCAGTCTAGTAAGGGAAGCAGACACAGAAAGAGATGATAAAACATGTAAAAACCGTAATAGTACAGGAGCGAAAGGTACCTCTTTGTGCCTAACCGATGTGACTGTTATAAAGGCGCTATTATAAGAGATCTTGAAAAAGAAAAGAGCTGTGATCACTGGAATAAGAAAGGACATTTAAGGAAGTAACATAGCACTGACATGCTGTGTCATAGAGCATCACAGTGTAGGACAGAGAAATTAACAATAACTATGAAAAACAGGAAAAAAGTCTGGAAAAATGTCTGTCACCTATGATTCTGTCAATGTGACACTCATAATCCTACTGTGGAGAGATGGGGAGAAATTACATCCAGGCCACGTCAGTTTCAGTGAAGTGGTAAGACTTCAAGAGAATGAGATTTTGAGTTTCACTCTGTGCGCAGTAAAGCGCTCAAGTGCAGCACGATCTTCCACGCAAAGTAACGCTGTCATCCAGTTTAAGAATTAGAGGACTGGGCTGCAGTGTAGGCAGAGAATTCAAAATGGGAATGTAATCTGAGATATTAGGTGAAACTTGGAAGCCATCAGGTTTTCTTGGCAGTTGGAGGCATTTAAGAAGACAGAGCAGAAAAGATTATTTTGACACAACTTGTTAACAGAACTGATGAAGGTGATACTAAAAAGGCACAGAGTTTGGCACGTGTGAGATACAAGGACAATGGTATCTTTTAGAAAAAGAGACGGAGGATTTAGTGTTGGGAAGGGAGATGAAACGAGGTTTTCATCCTGCTGGCAGTGTTCTGTTTTTTGATTTGGGAGATGATTATACAGGGTATTTGTTTGGCTATAATTCAGTGAGATACACATATCTTTATTGTGCACTTCTCTATAAGTGCTATGTTTTACAAAATTAAAATAATTGTAATGGAGGTAAGATGGTCCCATTCACTGCCTTCCCTCAGTCAATAAGTAGTTACTGTGGGTCATTTATGTGCCCCATTGGTATTCCACTGCTACCTCACTGGTCCTGGAGGCAGAAATGTAAAAAACTGACTCAGTAGACATGTCGGAATAAGACTGAAAATCGGATCAAATCCATACTGCAAGACGATCCCTACAGTGTTTCCTTGACATGAGTGACAGGGATACTGAGCAGTCAGCTGAACTTGCTCACCAGCTGAGTACTAACACTGCACACTAACTGTACAAAGAAGGGATTTGAATTTATGCCACCAAAAAATGTTTAGGGGCTCCTGGGTGGCTCAGTGGGTTAAGCCGCTGCCTTCGGCTCAGGTCATGATCTCAGGGTCCTGGGATCGAGCCCCGCATCGGATTCTCTGCTCAGCAGGGAGCCTGCTTCCCCCCACTCTCTCTGCCTGCCTCTCTGCCTACTTGTGATCTCTGTCTGTCAAATAAATAAATAAAATCTTTAAAAAAAAATTATGTTTAATGTTTTTAGATTTCTGTCAAACTGGACCACACTATTAATACTAAATTGTGGATATCAAGAGCCTATCGCATCACTGAAGAATGAGTACTAAAATTCACCCTTATTCAAATTGCTCAAAGGCTTGGAATTTTTTCTTTAATGAAAAGAAAAAACTTAAAACAACACAAAACAAAAAACAGTGGTACTTGGGTGGCTCAGTTGGTTAAGTGTCTGCCTTCAGCTCAGGCCATGATTCCGGAGTCCCAGGATGGAGCGCCACATTGGGCTCCCTGCTCAGCGGGGAGTCTGCTCCTCCCTCTCCCCCTGCTCATGCTCTCATTCTCTTTCATGCTCTCAAATAAATAAAATCTTAAAAAAAAAACAAATTAAAAAAAAAAAACAAACTTTATGTGGCAATTTGAACAACTTCCAAAATAAACAGTATTTTCTGCCTTTGAAATTTTGAGACTGATATTAGGATTTAGATAGAAGATATTAACAAAACCACATTCTTACCAGATTGTTCTGTATCAAAAGAACCTTTAACTGCTAGATTAGTTTCATCTGCTAAGACTACACTGGGATTGGTTTCCAGATGCTGACTGGAAATGCCTTGTGATATATTTTTATTATTCTTTGATTTACCTGTTAAAAAGGGAACAGGGAAAAAAATTAGTTAAATGATCAGAATAAAAATAAGCATCGGTTAATGCAGCCTGATGGTGATTAAGCAAATGTTAAACTTTATGTTAAAATTATGGTCTTCTGGATGTTTTTAACATGTTGGCTTGTATATCATTGGCAAAAATAAAGATTTTTCCAACTGACCAGAGGTTCTTAAACTTCAGCCTATAGGAGAATCATCTGGAGAATCCATGAACTTGCCCTTTTAACATGTTCTCAGATGATGTTATATGCTGGTTTGGAGACTACACTTAGAGAACCACTGCACAAGATCATAAAATTGAGGGCAATGCCAATCTCTTGTATCCCTTTAGTATTATCCAATTGTGTTTAGTGTAATGTATGTGTAGTAGTTGACCTCAACCTATTTCTGTTGACTGGCAATAATGCCAACAAAAAATACAAAATGTTCTCCATTTTTTACAGCTAAAGTTTATGGAAAAAATAACTCCCACCCCACTTTCATAGCCGTGTGTTTGCTTTGATGAAAATAGGACTTTTTTTTCAGATACTCTGGGAACGTTGCTTTAGTCTGGTTAAGGGACCAAAGAAATTGGAACTTTTTTCTTCTAACTGCCCTGGGATGGTCTCCTTACCATAGTCAAAGAGGTCGAAGAGTGCTTGAAAGGCTGGATCGGACTCTGTTTGTTCCAGGATATCCTGTATTGCTTCCTCAGACATATGGATTTCACTCTGACAAAAAAAAGAGTGGTCCTGACTGAATTAGTATGTAGTGTAACACCGGCAAAATGCCTAGAGGGCATATGACAGCTTTCATTTTTTATGAATTACTTCCTGCCACGAAAATTTCTTCGGATTTTAAAACTAGGGTCCTTTGAAACAAATAAAAACAACACTAAAAAGTAGAAAGTGAATGTTCCCTAATTCTACTTCCTAGAGTTAACTGCTTTGGTGGATATATTCCCCCAAATTAAAAGAAAATGAACATAGGAACTATAATTATGTGTGTATGTATAACTTCAGTACAGTCGCACTACAAATTGTTTTTTAAACTTGACATCCAGCACTAAGTTTACGGTGTGCAGTGTGATACCGTGACCTACATATGCTAAGAAATGACGACCACAATCAGTTTAGTTAACACCCATCATCTCATGCAGCTACAAAAACAAGAAATTTTTTTTATTTCCTTGTGAGAATCTACTCTCTTAACAATTTTCAAATATACCATACAGCGGTGTTAACTAGTCATCATGCTGTACATTACAGCCCAATACTTACTTAACTTTTAGCTAGAAGTCTCTGTTTTTGACCACCATCCAATATCCCCATCCTTCAATGTTCTATCTCTGGTAACTACAAACCTGGCTTATTTTCCTATCAGCTTGGGTGACCTCTACATAAAGCTCGCCCCTGTTATCTATCTGCTTTGGTCTTTTAATCTTTAAATATTTTGCTCATTTACTTGTCAGAGAGAGAGAGAGAGAGCAAGAGAGCGGAGAGCGTGCGCTCAAGGGGGCACAAACAGGGGGAGTGACAGGCAAGGGGAGAAGCCAGACACAAGGCTCAATCCTAGGACCCTGGGAATGACCTGAGCCGAAGGCAGATGCTTCACCAACTGAGGCATCTGGGTGCCCCTAGTCTGTTCACATTTAAAAATGGCACATCAAAAGCTACCTGCAAACTCTTTGCCAATGGAGGGAGCTTGTCAATTACCATCTACACAGCAGAATTATCTTGCAGGACCATCTGTATTTTTAGTTTTTTTTCTTTTGATCAAGTGACATTTTGCTGGGCGAGTGTTTGTGGAGACAGTGTAAAACGCGGACAAGATTTAGAGGTTAACTACGACTTCCTCAATTTTACACCCTATTTCCTGCTTGCAGCTGTCTCTACATTTGCTTTCAGAGCTACTGGTACTGAGCCTTATTCTTGTGGGCTTTTAAAATTGCCCTATACTGTCTCTTCTAATAGCAGGGTACAACACTAAATGTCTAATCCACTATCTATTTAAAAGAAATGAACCCCTTTGTAACAGGCTTTTTGTTTGCTAACTATGCCACTTTTAATCAGTTCCCAATGTTGGACATTACATAATACCACAGTGAAAATCTTTATCCAGGGATGTTATTTTTTTTTGTGGTAAATTCTTACTCATGCCAATTACTGAATCCACTGATAAATAGTCAAAGGATATACATATTTAAAATTTTGAGAACTGTTACCAAGTAGTCTTCCACAGACATTGCTAAGAATTCCTGTTCTGTGTAACAATGTGCAAGCTCTTACCAATAATGGGTAATACCAATTTTTAAGCATCATCATGCTATTAAATAAAAGTAATCTGTTCTCTTAATTCCATGTTTACTGGACATTTCAACTTTTTTGGGAAGTCAATATGATTCAAACAGAATGAAAGTGAACATGTTCTAAAACCACCAGTCAGGGACGCCTGGGTGGCTCAACTGATTATTTGACTCCTGATCTTGAGGTTGTGGGATTAAGCCCTCCCAGGCTCTGCACTGAGCATGGAGCCAGCTTGGGATTCTCTCTTTCCTTCTGCTCCCTGCTCCCCTACCCTGACTGGCTTACACACTCTCTCTCTCACTCAAAAACAAACAAAACAGGGGCACCTGGGTGACTCAGTTGTTAAGCATCTGACTTCAGCTCATGTCATGATTCCAGGGTCCTGGCATCGAACACTGTGTCTGGCTCCCTGCTCAGCAGGAAGCCTGCTTTTCCCTCTCCCACTCCCCCTGCCTGTATTCCCTTTCTTGCTGTCAAATAAATAAAATCTTAAAAACAACAGAACAAAACCAAAACCAGCCCCCCTGCCAAAACCAACAAAAAACTTCCCAAAACAAACAAAAAACCCTAATGTGCAACCAAGGGGTAAAGGGTGCGCCCTACCCAAGGGCAGTCCGTAAAAATGTGCTGAAATTTCTCAACTTTACCAGCTATCAGGGTAAAACACAACCACCACCTGTGTTTCCTGTAAAAGTTGGGGTAAACAGATTTATGGATACTTCACACAAGAATGACATAGATTCTGAGCGAAAGCCTGGAGTAGTATGCCAGTAATGTAGCTCAGTAAAAATGTTTAATCCATTTCCATCAATTTTACATGAAGATAAAGTTTAAAAAAATACAAAAAAGAAAGATGGAATAAAAAGCAGAAGTAGTAAATCTTTTCAGCTAAAACATTAGATTTCACAGAAGTTACAGTACTTTCTAGCTAGGGTCTTCATTTACTCTTATTCTAATAGTTGCAAGATTCAAAATTCTCAGTGTTCGTTATTTATAAAACATCCCACAATGCTGTATTCTTCAAGACTGGCAAGGCATACATTTGAATCCCATGAGACAGAAAACTCATAGAAGCAAAGAGTTAAAGTGGAACTTTCATGATGTGATAAAAACTTGGGAGTTTTTATAAAAATGCCCATAAAATGAGAAGAAAAAGTTGTTTGAAGTTAAAGAGCCAGTTCATTTTGATTATAGGAGCTGTCTAGGAGCCTAAACAACTATTTCTATATCCAGAAAGCTGAAAATTTACAGTAATGTAAATAATTTTGGGAACACAATATTACCAAATTATGAAATGGTGGACACAGTCTTATAAAAGTTAATGTTGGGCGCCTGAGTGGCTCAGTCATTAGGCGTCTGCCTCCGGCTCAGGTCCTGATCCCAGAGTCCTGGATGGAGTCCTGCATCGGGCTCCCTGCTCAGTGGGAAGCCTGTCTCTTCCTCTCTCACTTCCCCTGCTTGTGTTCCCTTTCTCACTGTCTGTCAAATAAATAAAATCTTAAAAAAAAAAAGTTAATGTTGACAAAATGTACTTTTCTATTAAGTCACTTTATTCTCAACTTTAAAGATTAGGATCAAAAGAACCCTGAAATGAATGTTCCAAAGCTAAATGCACATCAATCTTCTAAATATTTTTAAAACTCAAGGTATAACTTACATAAATAAAATGCACACATCTTAAGTCCACAGCAATTGTTTTTTAAAAGATTTTATTTATTTATTTGACAGAAAGAGATCACAATTAGGCGGGGCGGGATTGGGGGAAGCAGGCTCCCCACTGAGCAGAGAGCCCAATGCAGGCCTTAATCCCAAGACCCTGGCATCATGACCTGAGCCCAAGGCAGAGGCTTAACCCACTGAGCCCCCAAGGTGCCCCAAGTCCATAGCAATTTTAAGGACCGTGTAACCACAGTGTGAAGTGGGGCAACTGGCTGTCTCAGTTGGTGGAAATGTGCTACTATTGATTTTGGGGTTGAGTTCGAGCCCTTTGATAGCTGTAGAGATTACTTAAAAATAAAATCATTAAAAAAAAAAAAAAAAGTAAAACATTTTTATCGCCCAAGAAAATCACACATCCAAAAAAAGAAGAAAAAAAAAATATCACACATCTACACACACCATCCCTCCCCCACTTTTTAGAGAATTAATCCTTTGGCAAATTACTACCCTCACCTCACTCAGTCAACAATTTCTGATTTCTATCAGCATAAATTTGTGTTGCCTGTTTTATAATGTTATACAAACGGAGGCACACTATATAAACACATTCTTTTTTAGTCTATCTTTGATCAACATATGTTCGAGGTTCAACCGCATTGTTATGTGTATTAGTTGCTTGGTTCTTTGCATTGTTCACCAGTACTCTGCGACTGCCAAAATCTGTTTATTCCTTTTTTGTTGATGGATATCCAGATTTAGTGTTTGTCTATTAGGAACAATGCTGTTACAAATATTCTTGTAGCTGTCTTTCTTATAAACATAAGTGAACATATTTATTTCTTTTGGGTAAAATCCCAATAATTGCCAGATCGTAAAGAAAGTGTACAGGTGTACACATAACTTTGTTAACTATCAGTTTTCAGAACAGGTGTACCATTTCAGAAGTTCCTATCAGCAATTTTTCAGGGTTCCAGTTGTTTCATATCCTTGTCAACATCTGGTATTGTCAGATCGTTAACTTTCAGCCACTGCAGTGAATGTGAAACAGTATCTCACTGTATTCTTAGCTTTCAATTCCCAAATGACAAATAACATTTTTTCATGGGCTTGGTGGTCATTCCTCTATCTTCTTTTGTCTGGTCCAGTCTTTTACCCTTTTATTAGAATGGGTGGCTTAGCTTTTAACTATTGATTTGTGGGAGCTCTTTCTGTACTTTGGGTAAAAATTTTTATATTATGAGTATCTTCTCCAAGTTGTTGGTGGTTTGACTTTTAATTTTTTGTTAATGATGATTTTAACAAGCAAGTATTTTAAGTTTTAAGGAAGCTTTTTTTTTTTTTTTTTAAACAGTGATTTGTGTAACTTAAGAACTCTTACCTACTCCAAGGTCACAAAGACTTGTAAATACTTTTAAAATTCCACCTCACCTATTTATACAACTGGCTTACTACTTCTCAATGAATCTGATGTTTTTACTCCTCAGTGGGGCAATTTCTTTTGCTGTTCTTTTAAAAAGTTATTTAAATCTGAATTTTTAACTTTTCCCAAATGTGAAATACTAGAAAGCAAAAGCAGAGGGTTGTGTCTTCTCTTTTCTATAATTTCTCATAGTATTTAACACAGTGCTTTGATTATGGAAGTATCTGATGTTTGTGGAGAAAATATAAACAAGCAATTAAAGACTGTAAAAATTCAGAATAGGGTGTATTCATCTGTTAAACATTAAGACAGGAGAAGTTTTTAAAAAGAAGTACTGGTAGATATTTTAAAGTCGCTTTAAAAAGTTTGTCATATTTTGTTAAATTTACTGAACTGAAATTCACTATCGGAAAAGGTAGCAAAAAAATTTTTTTTAAGTATTCTGAAGGAATAGACCAAAAACCAAAAAATTAAAATAATAATAAAAAAAAAATTCAGTGGTTTTACCTAGAATTCACCTGAAAGCAAATCTGCTACAGTGAATTCACCTGGTGGGCATGGCAACAAGAATGGGTCACACCGTCCAAGAGTCGGAGTCAAAGGATGTGTCGCCATCACAAACTTGGCTGTTCTTGAGGAAGGTTGTGTGCACACGAACAAATCTTTTTTTTTTTTTTAAACACATGAACAAATATTAAAGATAAATTGTGAAATTCTTCCTTTACCAGCTGATGCTCTTCCATCTTCACTATCCCTGAGTAGCAACAGTGACTGTGGTCCCATCTTCCTTCTCTTGGCAGTAAACGTCACACAATTTATTCATTTAGTTAGTAACCTTTCTTTTTTAAAGTGTCTTGTTCATTTTACTTGGATTCATTATATATCTTTAACATTTAATTTCATCGTTTCCTCACATTATTATACAGTCTGTAGCAATGTAAAAGAAATGCAATTTATACTTATGTTGTACCATATTGTTGCTAGCTGCCCACAAACATATCCCCCGCTCATGTTGTATGGCTAGAGTAAAGTGTTTTACTGGTATATGGAAGAATTAGTGATAGTAGATGGGTTAGAGATGTCTTATAATTTTTACCATTTAAATACATAATTTATACTGATTATTGGAGAATAATACATTTTCAAGAACAGATTACATTTATATTTGGATAATGAAGGAAATCTCTATCTAAAATTATTATCTTAAATAATCTCATACATCTGTTGGCAATTTCTTTTTTTTTTTGGTTAAGATTTTATTATTACTTTTTTTAAGTAATCTCTATACCCAACATGGAGCTCGAACTTAGAGCCCCAAGATCAAGAGTCACATGCTATACTGACTGAGCCAGGCATGCGCTTCTTGGCAATGGTTTTGAAATAAAACCAAAATACCATCAGTTTTAACTACGCGTATATGCACTACACACACACCCCCTAACCTATACCTGGAGTCCCAGGAGTTCATCAATTGAAGTCTCTGGTTCTGCAGGGTTGCTCTCTGTTTGCTTGGGCATTTGTGCAATATTGTTGTCGCTGTAATACAGAAAGGAAAATTTTAACCAGTCTCTCAAAATTAGGTGAAAACGATTAGGCATCATCAACACACACACAGCTTACCTCGTCAAAAATTTATTAATGTTTTCTGCAAGCTTTTCTTGAAGAGATTTGTTACTTAGTATTTTTTCTCGTGCATTTTCAATAACCATTTGCTGGAAAGGAAAATCAATATTAGTAAAAGAATAGGGGAGAGCTTCTAGTGAACAGACGCTAGCTAGTTTTAACAAATCTAGGTGGAAATTCAGAAGTTACAGTGGGTGGCTACCATTGTATTCATGCTCAAATACTACACTTCACAAGTGTTTTCACAGATCCTTCACCAACTCTTCCTTCACTGATTACAAAACACAGCTCCAAACCCAAACTTTTCATACAAGGTTTTTAAAAAGCTGATGCTAGTAAAATGCCCTATTATGTTGCATATTCCAGCATCCACAATGTATTTACAGGTCCCTAAACACAGCACTGCTTCTTACTTGGTACATCTGCACATGCTACCTATTCTAAATGGACGGTCTCCTCCTCATACATTTTACTACTCTCTATCCCAAGGCAATTACCCTGCAGTTTTACAGAAATACTGTAACACACAAATGCTACACACACACACACACACACACGTAAATACCAATATTTTAAAACTTAGGAATATCTCAGACTGCAAAGCTTGGTAAGGTCACTTACTTTTTCTACTGCAAATGCATTTGGATCCTGGAAATTCCTTATCGTTGAATGAGGCCCAGATAAAGTGTTACTTTTCCTCTGAGATTCACTAAAACACATTTCAGAGCTTGTCTTTTAAATAGTATAAAAAACAGATTCAATGATAATTATATATATAGATATAAATCTTAAGATCATGGAAGAACAGGTATTTTCCCTCTTTGTGGTAACAACAAAGCTTTGGCTAGAGTAAAAAACCATTCTACGCTTGTATTAACAAGAAATAAATCTCAAGTCCAGCTTCACCACTTACTATGTGGTCTGTAGCAAGGTAAGTGTTTGTTTTTTTAAAAGATTTTATGTATTTATTTGACAGAGAGAGAGACCACAAGCATGGGGAGCAGCAGGTAGAAGGAAAGGGAGAAGCAGGTTCCCTGAAGAGCAGGAAGCCCAGTTCTGACTATTTGACCTACTTTACAACAGGGTAAGATCAACTGCATTATTGGGTTTATTAAAGGAATTGAATAAAACGAAGTATATGTAAAAACTATTAAAAAAATGTTTTTTTTGAAATAGAGAGGAGAGAGAATCTTTTTTTTTTTTTGGCAGTTTACTATAATTGTTAATATCTTTCTTGGCAATTTTTAAAAATTTAAATATAATTAATTAACATATTATATATTATTAGTTTCAGATGAAGAGTTTGGTGACTCAGTCTTAAATAACACCCAGAGCTCATTACATCATGTGCTCTCCTTAAGGCCTGTCACCCAGATACTCCATCTCCCCACCCACATCCCCTCCAACAACCCTCAGTTTGTTTCCTAGGATTAAGAGTCTCTTATGGTTGGGGCGCCTGGGTGGCTCAGTGGGTTGAGCCTCTGCCTTCGGCTTGGGTCATGATCTCAGGGTCTTGGGATCGAAACCCGCATCGGGCTATCTGCTTGGCGAGGAGCCTGTTTCCTCCTCTCTCAATCTCTGTCAAATAAATAAATAAATAATCTTAAAAAAAAAAAAAAAAGTCTCTTATGGTTTGTCTCAGTCTCTGATTTCATCTTGTTTTATTATTCCCTCCCTTCCCCTATGATTCTCTTTTGTTTCTTAAACCCAACATAAGACGAGATCATATGGAAATTATCTTTCTGATTGATTTACTTCCCTTAGCAGAGAGAATCATAAGCAGGCTCCAAACCCAGCAGAGGGCCCAACACGGGTCTCGATCTCATGACCCTGCAATCACTACCTGAGCTGAAATCAAGAGTCAGACACTTAATCAACTAAGCTACCCAGGTGCCCCTGTGTACAGACTTTATAAAAAAGCCAAGGTTTTTATAAAGGTTAGATACTGTTATAGTTGTTTGATTATTAAAACAATAAAGGCTGAGGCAGCCTTGAATGAGAGACAACCAATTTTAAAAACTCTAACAAAAATATCCATGGCATGGCAGTTTTAAGAAATCAGAAAAAGCATTTAAAAACTATTATCTCTCTTTTCTGAAATACCCTTCAAACAAAGACACATAGATTAAACCAGAAAGAACTCTGCTCTCTAAGACTCCCTGAAAAAATTTCTGACTTTAAGACTTGAAATACGTGTTTGTGGAAATGCTAGTATTATTCCTATTTATTTAAAAAATAACAATCATTTAAAAAAATCTGAGATACTACCAATTTTAAGACATATTTTTATCTACTATTACAAAAAACCACTTCCAATGAAAGAGTAATAAGCCACTGATTAGAAGATACAACCTGATTTTAGGGAAGTTAAAATGTGAAAAAAAAAAATGCATTTAAGAATGGATATAATATAAACAGCCTGAGGAGCTGAATCCATTCCTGTTACTTTATTCATAACGTAAATATGGTGGTGTAATTCTTTAATTTTAGTGGTTATCAGAAACTCATCCTTTCAAAATGCATTTACCTTTTGCGTCTAGCCGGAGACATGACTGTGGTCTGCGTTTTCTTTTCCTGAGGAGTAGGAATGATATTTAAAGCCTCTCCAGCTGTATTTCAAGAAAACAAAGCATTAAGTCAAGGACACAGAACAGTTTTCTAAGTGTGAATTAATGGAATAAGAAGCATTACAAAATGACTATTATTTTTTATTAAACTCAGCATATACTGAATGCTTTACTATGTGCTAGGCACTGTAAAATAAGATGAGTAAAATACACTATGACTTCAAGTTTTATACATACAGGTACAGGACAGTCTCAATAAAAAATAACGTGGAAGGACAGAGGAACTGCTTCGTGTACACTACAGTGTGTGTATACTAAGTGCTTTGACCCAGAGGTGTAAACAAGGTTGGAGGAAAGATGCAATTGAGGAAGGATGTAACTGATGGTGAAAAATTTTAGCTGCACAGAAGAGAAAGAAGACTGGTCTAAGAATTCTGTAAGAGAGCTGGCTCCTGAATTTTTATCCCAATGCCGTTATTAACTAGCTTTTGCTCCTTCCTATCATGCATTTTCAATAGTTTCAAGTATACAACAATCAAGATACACTGCTTGGTGTCTAAGTTCATGCCTAGCTCTCAGCTTCACAGAAATAGGAGGGATTTGCAATATGCAGAGATGGGGGCATACTGGAGGAACATTCCTCACTACAGAACAGACTGGCATGAACAAAGTTATGGAGGTCAGATGTACTGTGTATTCCTTTAAAATCAAACAGAACAAGAGTCTTTTCTATCCTGCGATTAGAAGAGAAATAAGAATCCTAGATTAAAATGTCTCATTAAGTATAGCAATATGCTTACTTGAAGGCAAACCTACCCAAAGTGTGTTCTACTTTCAGGCTTGTCTTTTTTTTTCCTATAATTTTATAAAATGAGTGTAAAAGTGCAGCATATCATCGATTCATATGATCGGACTAAAAACAAAATTTCAGAGAAGAAAATTTAAACTTACTGGCAGCTGTGTCTTGTGACTGTGAATGGTTGACCACTAGAAAATTGGACCTCAAAGGCGCTGCAATCTGGCCAGCTGGCCGGATAACCTGCACAGCTGCTGGAGGAGGAGGAGGAGGAGGAGGAGGAGGAGGAGGAGGAGGGGGAGGAGCAGTAGCGCACTGTCCTGAAAGATACGCTAAAGTCAGCAACTCTGAATTCATGGGAGCTGCTTGAGCCGCAAGCCTTCTCTGTCGTTTGATTTCTGCAATTCCACTTCTTGTTCGGACTGAAACACATGAGTATTTAATATGTTAACTGTCAGAGTACTCTGGGCAATTTTAACAAGTCTATGTAATACTCCTACTATTTAACATGTGAAATCTACAGATTAGGAAAAAAAAAAAACCTTAAAAGTATCAACTAAATTTATGATAAAATTACATAATTTCCTGTGAAACAAACTGAAGTGAGTACAGCTGCCCCGTGTACAGCACAGGGGTTAAGAGCACCGACTCTGTACTTTTGAGAATGCAACTTAGGACTCCCCCGAAACCTAAGAGCCTACTGTTGAACAGAAGCCGTGCCAATAACTAACAGCTGACTAACACATATTTGGCACATTATATTGTGTTCTTATAATAAAGCAATGTAGAGAAAACAAAATGTTAATAAAATCATAGGAAGGGAAAATACATTACACTCCTGTATTTACAAAAAGAAGTATGAATGACTAGACCCACGCCGTTCAAAGCACTGCGGTTTGAGAGTCATCTGTACACACAAACTTTATAAATCTATGAGTGTATTTCTTCTGCAATAATTCATACTGATAATACTTCTACAAATTAAGAAACAAACCTATGAAGTGAGAATTAAGAAGATGTGAATAAATGAGAACCAATGAGAAAAAATAGGGAGTATTTCAAATGCTTATTTCTGCAATAAATGAAAACACTTCCTTTTACGATAGTAACTGTACTTAGAAGAGCAGTAGTTTAAACAAAATAGATACTTAGCACAAATGTACTGTTTATTTTTTTTTTTAAATTTGACAGAGAGATCACCAGTAGGCAGAGAGGAAGGTAGAGAGAGAGGGGGAGGCAGGTTCCCCTCTGACAGAGAGCCCCATGCAGGGCTTCATCCCAGGACCTGAGTTCATGACCTGAGCCGAAGGCAGAGGCTTAACCCACTAAGCCACCCAGGTGCCCCCCCACAACCAAAATGTACCGTTAATGAAAATGTCCATTTGACAGTTTAAGTTTGAAGTAATTCTGAACGTTATTTATAGTTTAAAATTGAATACCAACCTCTCTGATTAGCAACAAACCCTGGGGAACTTTGCATGCTCCTAACAAATAAAACAAAATAGTTAGACATTAAAAAATTTCTGCTGCCAAGACATACTCTAATTTAGTAACAGTCAGACCTGAATAAACAGAATGAAAAGGTAAAAGATCTCTCTCAGACAAAAAAGAAAAGCTTATTTTTTTGAGGGGTGACCAAATCTTACTTGCTTTAGAAGTGGCATGTAAGTACTCACGCACATCTGACTTTAGCCATCAAGCTTCTATTCAATGCAGTATGCATTGGAGAGCTTTAATATCCCATTAAGGATTTGACTTGACTTTAGGAAGTAAATGTATTTAAGAAAGCTATGTATAAAATTTTATAGTTATTACTTTTACCACTAGGGATATCTTCCCAGAGAAATTGATTTCACATAGGACTCTATAAATACTTCAAAATCCCTAAGTTAATTTATTAAATTTATCAAATTTATTACTGTAAAACTATTCTATCCAGCCTCTAATAAGAGAGAAAAGCAAACATACAGCTCACAATATAAGGTGATTCTCCCTTTATAATGGTTACCCAATCACAGACACTACTATCTGTGTGGGAAATCTGATGAGTCTCTACCAACAGGAACAACAAAACTTACCAAACTGATTAAGCATTTTTTTACAGAAAAGATTTCTTATTTGAGAGACAGAAAGAAAGAAAAGCAGACTCCTCGCTGAGCAGAGAGAGCTTGATGTGCGCTTGATCCCAGGACCCTGAGATCATGACCTTGAGCCAAAGGCAGATGCTTAACCGACTAAGCCACCCAGCTGTCCCTGAATAAGCATTTTTAAGAAGCACCAATCAACCTGGAGAATAACTCGCTAAGAGACTTTTATTTTTATGTAGTATCTTGTCAATAAGATATCTCAGTAACTTATAAATATTTACAGGTATTAATTAAATTTTGAATGTCTTTTTTTAGAAACTTTTTAAAAAATATATTTATTTACTTGACAGGGAGAGAGATCACAAGTAGGAAGAGCGGCAGGCAGAGGCGGGGGGGGGGGGGGGGGGGAAAGCAGTTTCCCTGCTGAGCAGATCCTGATGCGGGGCTCAATCCCAGGACCCTGGGATCATGACCTGAGCCAAAGGCAGAGGCTTTAACCCACTGAGCCATCCAGGTGCCTCTGAATGTCTTTTTTTAAATTTTTCTAAAAATTTTTATTTATTTATTCAGAGAGAGAGACTGAGCAGGGGGAGAGGCAGAACGGAGAGAATCTCAAAATCTCCCTGTTGAGGCGGGAGCCCAAACCCCTGACCTTGAGATCATAATCTGAGCAGCAATCAAAAGCTGGATGCTTAACTGACAGAACCAACCAGGTGCCCCAGATTATCAATGTTTTTGAAGATTATTTGAAAGAGAAGAAATGAGTTGAAAAGGGGGGAAAAAGGTAAGACTATCAAATAAGATGTAGTACAAAGCTGAACAGAAAGCATTTGGAGTCATTTTAGCAGTTTAAACTGAGAAAGGAAATTGAGGAGGTTGTGTGTGTGTGTGTGTTAAAGATTTATTTTACAGAGAGAAAGGGAGCAAGTGTGTGTGTGTGTGTGTGTGTGTTAAAGATTTATTTTACAGAGAGAAAGGGAGCAAGTGTGTGTGTGTGTGTGTGTGTGTGTGTGTTAAAGATTTATTTTACAGAGAGAAAGGGAGCAAGAGCAGGAGGCACAGAGGGACAGTTCCAAGCAGATTCCCTGCTGAGTGCAGAGCCCTGAGTGGGGTTTGATCTCACAACCTGAGCTGAAACCAAGGGCTGGATGCTCAACCGACGAAGCCATCCAGGTGCCCCGAGAACCTGCTGAATTTATGTCCGGTATTCACTGGTAGCTCTGGGAGAAAGGGTAGAAAGTTCCAGTTTTTATACTAGATTCTAAAGTTAAATAAGAGATGTTATAACTGATACCAGTAAGGACTGGCATCCAAGGATGCCAAAACTGGCATCCCAAGGCCATGACCTAGGTAAACGGTGGGCACTGCTACCATGAGGAAATTCTCAATTAAAGATTCAAAAAGTAGAATTATTATTCAAGCTTGTTTCTTTATAGGGCATGAACCAATGAGGCATGAATTCAACACATCAATTCTTTGCATGAGTAATGAAGATGAAACTATGTGAGGGAATTCACACAAGACTGGCATTAGATTTGTATTCTAGCCAGAGATCTGCCTCTAACTTGCTATGGGAACCTGGAAATGTCATTAAACATCTGTAAATCTCAATTTTTTTCTTTCTTTCTTTCTTTTTTTTTAAAAAGATTATTTATTTATTTATTTATTTGACAGAGATCAGAAGTAGGCAGAGAGACAGGCAGGGGGGGGGGAAGCGGGGTCCCTGCTAAGCAGAGAGCCCCATATGGGGCTCAATCCCAGGACCCTGAAATCATGACCTGAACTGAAAGGCAGAGGCTTAGCCCACTGAACCACCCAGGCGCCCACCTCCCCCCACTTTTTAAAGACTTATTTATTTGCTAGAGAACGAGCAAGTGGGAGTACAAACAGGGGTAGCAGCAAGCAGAGGGAGAAGCAGAGTAAGCAGCCTGATTCGGGACTTGATCCCAGGACCCCGGCATCATGACCTGAGCTGATGGCAGCCACTTAACCAAATGAGCCACCTAGATGTACCTCAATGTCCTGATTTCTAAAGATTTTATTCAAGTAGGCATTTTATGGCAAATTATTCCAATAAAAACCAAATGAATATCAATAATCTCTAGGGTAAATTTTAAAATTAGATCAGTATCACAGAAATGCACTGTGTGGGTCATAAGAAGATTTAAACCTGAATAGCTTTCTACATATGTTTGTGTTCCAAAATCATGCATGTTCTGATAAGCTTACTATACAGGCTTTTTATTACCTGATCTGAGAAAGTGTATGGTCTAACTTCTTCCATAGAGATGACATAATTGCTGGGACATCATTTGATGTTTCTAGATCATAAGAAGAAAAGTTTCTTAATTTCACCCCTTGATTTAGACACAAAATGAACAAAGAAAACAAACTTTTCTTTCAGCTGTTGACATGTTGGAAACTAAGAAATAAGCCTCTTTTGTAATATAACCTGCAAAGCTATAAATGAGATTGCCTTTTTTTCTTAAGCCATTGAGTATCAGATGCAATAGGAGTGGAAATGGAAATTTCTAAAGCCTCTGATGTTTTTATAGATTAACTTTATACGTCTTTGTATTAAAAAAAAAAAGAATTTTTTTTAATGATTTTTAAGTAATCTCTGCTTTCAACATGGGGTTCAATATCATATCCCTGAGATCGAGTACGGCATGCTCTACCAACTGTGCCAGTCAGGTGCCACCCCCAAAAGACAAACTACCTTAAATACATTCTATTTGACCTCATGTTTTATTTGAAAGTTAATAATCTGATCTATAATAAATACCATAAAGGTTATGCAAACTCCTTGGACTATGGAAATTATTTTGTTACAACCAATGTTTTTATGTCCATATCACTGTGACTGCTCAGCAACCACTTAATGAAAGCCCCACCAGTTACTATTTTTAGGAGTTACATTCCTGGGAATGGATTCATTTTTTTAGGATAGGCTCTAAAAGCCCACAGTGATAGGAAACTTCTAGAATATTTAAAATCCTTACCATATACCTTTGAAAAAACCAGAGAAAGCTACCCAACAAAAAAATGGGACTAAACCTTTGTATTCCAGTAGCATATTCTTTTTATTGTTGTGATCTTGGAAAAGTTATATGGCTTCTCCAATTCTCAGTTTTCTGACACTTAAAAATGATCTTAATAATCAACCTGTAACTGGGTTATTTTAAGGACTGAAGTAAAACTAAGGAAAGCATATAGCACAAAACTGTCTAGAGACAAAAACTCAATAAATAAATAGATAAGCATCTTTCCTTTTTTTCAGTGTTATTATTTTATGGTTAATTCTTTTTTTAAAGTTGTCAATTATAAAATTTATCAGTATTAGAGAATAAAATAATTTTAACTTTTCCCCTAAAACATTAACTTTGGCAAGTATTATTTTACATTTTGGTAACTATAAACCAGAATTTTATGACTGGTTCCTGTGTTGAGATTTAGACTACCAAGACCTTAAAATTAAAAATTTGACTTGAAATTCTGTAATACACAGCAATGCCTGTTCACCAGTTTAGATATCTAGACTTATGAGTTTTATTTTTTAAGAAAATTACTTTGTTATATTTGTTAGCATTCAGATTTTTGCCACACATTTATCAATCAATATCAACTCAAACTAATTAAATATTTCCCAGCAAAACTTATCTCATCACAACTAAGACAAGCTTTCTTTTGGCTATTAAGAAGCATTAATAGCCTTTAAAATTTATTTCTAATTAAAACAATTAGAGAAATACTGTATAAAATAGAAAAGAATCCCTGACCCTCAGTTCTTACCTTTTGCTTTCATAGCTACATATTCATTCAGAATTGTTGTCAAGTTTTTTCCAAACAAGGACTGAAAAGAAAAAGATCAAGCATTACAAAAATTGTGCAATACTACTCATAATTTCTTACCATGAAACATTCACTGTATAAAGTTATAAAAGATCTGTATTTTTTGATGAAGAAAAGATTAAGGTAAGAACAGGTTATCAAGGGGCGCCTGGGTGGCTCAGTGGGTTAAGCCGCTGCCTTCGGCTCAGGTCATGATCTCAGGGTCCTGGGATTGAGCCCCACACCGGGCTCTCTGCTCAGCAAGGAGCCTGCTTCCTCCTCTCTCTCTGCCTGCCTCTCTGCCTGCTTGTCATCTCTCTCTGTCAAATAAATTAAAAAAAAAAAAAAAAAAAAAAAAAAAAAGAACAGGTTATCAAAAATGAAGAGTCACTTAACTTAGGGGTTGCATGAAATCCACAAGTCAAGAATCTTGCCTGTGTGAATAGGACACTATGACTATGTTTCATTAGCTAAGATAATCCAAAGGCAGAAAAGCAGTTTTCAGCTGCAGGGTAGGGATCCAGTCTTATAGCTCTTAATTTTTTTATCTTTTTAAAAAAAAAAGTATTTATTTGACAGAGAGACAGCAAGAGAGGGATCACAAGCAGAGGGAGTGGGAGAGGGAGAAGTAGGCTTCCCGCCAAGCAGGGAGCTCGATTCATGGCTCCATCCCAGGACCCTGGGATCATGACCTAAGCCGAAGGCAGATGTTTAACAACTGAGCCATCCAGGTGCCCCCATATAACTCTTTAAAAACGGTAAGGACCCACTCCTAATTTGCCCTCCCTACCCTGAAAGCCATGTGAACCTGCCAAAAAACAAAGTGAAAAAAATCGCTGAGCGTAAGAGTTCTCAAGGATCGGCACCTTCCTATTTTCACCTCCATTGTCTCTGAAACTCATTTCCTGTATCTCCTACTACTGAAGCGCAGGTTTTTTATTAACTTAAATCTAAGGCCATAAGAATCTGGAAGGCTTACTTTCACACATAAAAGTGGACAGGTTAATTCTTAATTCGCAGAGTCATTTGTTGTGAAGAATAAGGATAGATGAAACATGTCTAAGACAATGTCTACCATAGGACAGGGAACCAGTTTCCTTTTCTTTCCTGAAGATTTCTACTTTATTGTTTCTTAACTAAAGCCTGAAACATCTGGCGATTTGCTTAATGCTAACTTGGTCATTATGCCTTAATTGTAGTAGCTAATAATTTGTGAACAACTGGTATTGTGTCTCAAAATTCAGGTAAGGACACAGTGGAGAAAGTGACCATCTACTAAGCTGGGAAGACAGTCATCACCAGGAACTGAATTGGGGCATTTTGATCTCAGACTTCCCAGCCTCCAGAACTGGGAGAAGATACAGGGGCTAGGTGTGCATGTAGCTACCGGGGGGCCACCACAGCTGGGCCCTCACAGCAGGAAGAGCTACACAACCCCACAGACATGTTCATCCATGTAAACAAACACACCTATGTCTCTGTATAGATTTGTACAAATAC
This sequence comes from Mustela nivalis, assembly GCF_964662115.1. Lineage (NCBI taxonomy): Eukaryota > Metazoa > Chordata > Mammalia > Carnivora > Mustelidae > Mustela > Mustela nivalis. The sequence continues at coordinate 13,065,723 of NC_139028.1, forward strand.
ATAGATCGTATTTCTTACTTATTATATTTATATATAGATTTGTACAGATACCAAATATGGCATCATAGTGATATCTCTATGATTAACTACAATGTGACTATGATTCAATACCACAGGTTTTGTTCTTAGGCTTATCTTTATCTTCTTCCTCCCAGAGAGTCCTGGCTCCAGTTATATACAATAAGTTTCACTTATTTGCTGAAAATGGCTAATTTAGAGGAACTCAGAGGAATTTATTTAAGATTCATTCATGCTGTTGTGTCAATCAACAGTGTGTTGTTTTCTATTGCTTAGTAGTATTTGCTTCTATGGCTGTACCATAGTTTACCCCCTTATTGGCTGAAGGACAGTGTGGTTTTCTTTTTGGTTTTTGACCATCACATATTTTTATGTGAACGTATTTTTCAATTCACCTGGGTGTACGAGTGCTGGGTAACATGGGGAATGTATGTTTACCTTTATAAACAATTATCAATCTGTTTTCCAAAGTGGTGGTAATGGTTTTATGTTCTCATCAGCCACGAATGTGAGTTCCTGCTGCTTTGCATCCTTACTGCCAAGTATCTGACAGTTTTTAAAATTGTGTTTTATTTATTTTTTAAAGGTTTTATTGTTTGACAGAGATCTCAAGTAGGCAGAAAGGCAAGCAGAGAGAGAGAGAGGAGGAAGCAGGCTCCCTGCCAAGCAGAGAGCCTGATGTGGGACTCGATCCCAGGACACTGAACTGAGATAATGGTGTGAGCCGAAGGCAGAGGCTTATCCACTGAGCCACCCAGGCACCCTAAAATTGTGTTTTAAATTAGCCATTCTAATAGATATACATTGGTATCTCCTTAGAGTATTCATTTGTATTTATTCCAGTAACAAATGATTTGGAGCATTTTTTCCTTTTGTGGAAGTTTTTTCCCATAAGCTTATGGCCATCTTCAGATTTCTTGCCCATTAATTTCATTAAAAAAAAAATGTAGCAGTTTTTGAAGATATTCTGGATATAAATCCTTTATCACATGTATGATAATGTAAATATTTTCTTCTAGCCTGTGGCTTGTCATTCTTGGAACAGTCTATTGTAGGGCAAAATTTTTAAATTTCTACGAAGTCTAATTTACCAATTTATCCTTCTATTGTCAGTGCTTTTGGTGTCACATCTAAAACTCATCACCAAACCCAAGTTCACACAAATTTTTTCCTGTGTTTTCTCCAAAAAATCTTATAGTTCTACATTGTACCTCTGGTCTATCTTTATTTTGGTTAATCTTTGTATGCGGTATGTGTAGAGGACCTTTTTTTGAATCTAGATGTCTACTTGTTCTATTTCCACTTGCTGATAAAATTAGTCTTTCTCCAGTGAATTGCCTTTGCACTTTTGTCAAAATCAGTTTTGTTTGTATCTACACTGGGATCTATTCTGTTCCACTGATCTAAGTGCCTGCCTCACCTTCCTCTAATGCCACTCAATCTTGATTACCAGAGATTTGTTTTTTTAAAGATTATTTATTTGACAGAGAGAGAGAGAGAGAAAGAGAGACTGTGAGAGAGGGAACACAAGCGGGAGAAGGAACACAAGAAGGACCCTGGGATCATGACCTAAGCCAAAGGCAGACGCTTAACGACTGAGACACCCAGGCGCCCCATGATCACCAGAGATTTTAAGTCTTACAATTAAGTAATGGGAGTCTTCCAACCCATCCTTTTTAAAAATTATCTGGGCTCTTTTAGTTCCTTTGCTTTTCCATATAAAATTTAGACTCACAGCTTGTTGCTATCTATAAAAATGCTTGTGGAGATTTTGATTGTAATGGATATATAGATCAAAATGAGGAGAACTGACACCTTAAATGAACACAGTATGTTTGATATTCTTCATCAGTTTTGTTCAGGTTTCCTCCATAGATAAGCAGGTTGTCTGTGACAACTGAAATGAATCTAAGGAGACATGTTCAAAATAAGTTAACAAACACTGTGTCAAATAATGTAGCTCCAAAATATGTCCATTATATTCCAAATGATGCTCTGTTGGTCTAGTGATATTCTAAAAAGGGGACAATAAGATAACAAAACAGTTGTTTTTTATTTGTCTAAGTAAACAACCAGACATGGGAAAAAGTTGGGTTGCTACAAGATACCATAGAGCAGGTGGCTTAAATAATAGGCATTTCTTATTCTGGAGACTGGTGAGTTTCAAATCAAGGTGCTGGTCAATCTGGTTCCTGGTGAGGGCCAACTTCCTGGCTTCTAGACATCTCCCTTCTTGCTGTGTGCTCACACGGGATCCCCTCTGTCTCTTCAAGGAGAAAGATCCCTTTCTTCCAATTCTTGTAAAGGCAATAATAACTTCATAAGGGGCCTAACCTCATGACCTAATCTAAACCTAATTAATTTTCAAAGGCCCCACCTCTCAATACCACCACAGTGGTATAACAACATCAGTGGTTAGGGTTTCAACATGAATTTTGGAGGGACACAACTGTATAATCAACAGCACACAGAAAACAAATGAGCCCCAAAGACAAGCAGTAGTGGAACTAATTAGAACTGAGAGTGCTAGGGTTCCTGGGTGGCTCAATTGGTTAGGCATCTGCCTTTGCCTCAGGTCATGAACCTGGCGTCCTGGGATCAAGCCCCATATTGGGCTCTCCCCTGCTTATGCTGCCTCTCTTTGTCAAATAAATAACATCTTAAAAAAAAAAAAAAAAAAAAGAAAAAAAAAATAAAAAAGAAATGAGAGTATTATTTTTAAAAAAGGTTTTATTTATTCTCTTGACAGACAGCATGCGTGCACCAGAGAACACAAGTGGGGGAAATGGCAGAGGGAGAAGCAGGCTCCTCACTGAGCAGGGAGCCTGACGTGAGGCTCTATCCCAGAACCCTGAAATCGCAACTTGAGCCAAAAGGAGACGTTTAACTGACTGAGCCACGCAGGTGCCCTGAGAGGGTCATTTTGAAACTGATTCGGAGAAGCCAAGTTTTGGCATAAATGTGTGAAAAGAAGAGCTGCCGCCTTTAGATCTCTCTAGCCACACATGAATACTATCAAATCTCTATCAATTTTGATACTACCAATGAGCTGATGTTAAGACTGGTGTTTATAGTGTCTCATGTTGGTCAATGAGGAAATATTTCCCTTCAGGAACAAAGCACTCACCAGTAAGCAGGCTGGGATAAAACCTTCATCTGTACAATGTTCCGCATATTCTTTTAAATTTGAACTCTCCAAAATAAAAGTCTGGCAGGTAGAAGTGAGGTTTTCCTGTTGTAAGTAACCTAAATGAGAAACAGAAGGTCAGGTAATTCCAGTAATTTCTGTACTTTCACCAAAAGGCCACAGAAATGCAGTTTCATATCAGAAATGGAACCTTGGGTGGGACGTGCTGGGTTTCTGCAGCCTTGCCCAGTGCCACTAGTTTGTGTTGCAGGACAAAGTAGTCTTTTTTTTTTTTTTTAAGATTTTATTTATTTATTTGACACAGAGAAACTAAAAACATGCGGTATTTGATCAAGTAAATTAATGCACAGTAATGCTTGCAAGTGAATCTATAAGTAATGATAAGTAACAGGAAAACTAATAAAGAAATCATCAACGTTCTTCTACCCCATAACCTCTATACGGACCAGGCTGGCAAACACTTATAAAAGTAAGTTTCTGGATAATCACAAAACTATATTCTCCCAACATTGCTATTTACTTGTTCATTTCACTTAACTGCCTAATGGTTTAAGAGAAAAATGAACAGGGGCGCCTGGGTGGCTCAGTGGGTTAAGCCGCTGCCTTCGGCTCAGGTCATGATCTCAGGGTTCTGGGATCGAGTCCCACATCGGGCTCTCTGCTTAGCAGGGAGCCTGCTTCCTCCTCTCTCTCTCTCTGCCTGCCTCTCTGCCTACTTGTGATCTCTCTCTGTCAAATAAATAAAACTTAAAGAAAAAAAAAAAAAAAGAGAAAAATGAACAAAAGATCTGCTTTGAAGGAAAGGAAAGAAAGGCACTCCTTTGATTTTTTAATTTATGCGTTTAGGAATCAAAACACTATTTCAATAAAACTTGAGCATTTACATCTAACTGACATTTACAGAACAATCTTATTTATCAGCACACGGTACCTGCACATCATGAATGCTTCATCTGACTTGACTAGCAGCCTATCCTTGGTTCTTTTGTTTCTTAGCATTATTGGTGTTTACCTAAATCCACAACTCAAAACAGTAGCATAGTACAGCAAGAACATTTGACCTGGTATCGGAAGGCCAGGTTCTTATTCTATTTGATTAAAATAAAAACTGTAATTTGGGGCAAAAAAAAAAAAATTGCACATATCTTCCAGGATTAAGGTGCTTCATGTGTAAAGCATCACACTTGCCTCGACTTGTGGATCAAATCTGGTGAAATTACTCCCTTGTGTAAAGCCCTGCAACCATTTCCCATAGCACTCAGTTTTAATTTCTAAATTCTGAGCAGCTTCAGCTGGAATGACAATATAAGGACTTTTAAAAATCCTCTCCTCCATATAAGCAATGAGAACACTGGCACAAATTATTTAAAAAAGGAAAACTTTTACAGAACTCGGAAAATAACCAAGGTTTTAGAAGCATTTGAGAAAAACAGAAGATCAGACAGGGCTGGAATTTTTCCAAAGACCCATTCCCATTCCCAGACACTGTCATAATTTGATCTGTGGGAAAATTATCGGAAAACCTCCACTTGCATGGCTGGTCTTTGAACTGAATCAGAATTTACCCTGTACAAAGAAACTTCTTTAAGATGTTTTCTTAAAACTATCAGCAGGAATTTGCTTACTACTACAGCTGCCTGTGACGAAGAGCGGGACAAACAAGCTAAACACACACAGACCTGGGGTAGGAGCAGTCCACAGCAGACTCTCAAGAGCCAGGATATACTCACGGGCTATTAGAAGGGCGTGCGCAAGCCGTGTACGTACTCAGAAGAGATCTGACAAGACCCTAAGCCCTCACCTCTGGCTGACCAATACAGCTGAGTGAGCAGGAAGTAAGGCTAAAACAGAGTTGTCAACTGCTCAGCTGAATGGTGAAGCATGCCCAAACATACACACCAGCCCTTGAGCAAACAGTGGGATACTCAGGGACTCCAAGCAATTAAAGAAAATAACTGGGAGCTGCTGGGGGGCTCAGTCGGTTAAGCATCTGCCTTTGGCTCAAGTCATGATCCAGGTTCCTGGGATCCAGCCCCGAATGTGGCTTCCTGCTCAGTGGAGAGCATGCTTCTCCCTCTCCCTTTGTTGGTCCCCATGCTTGTGCTTTCTCTCAGTCAAATAAATAAAATCTTAAAAAAAGAAAAGAAAAGAAAAAAAAAAACTAAAGTCCAATCATAGAATATAAACTCAAAAGACTATCGATTCTACAGACTTAGTTCAGGCAGCAGTTCACAGCAACTGCTAAAACAACAGTAAAGAGCCCTAACAAACATGGGGGAGGCAGGAGAATCTTATTACAAGACTGTCACATTGTATTACTTAAAATGTCTAATTTCCAGCAAAAAAATTCAGAGATATGCAGAGAAACAAGAAAGTATGTTTCATATACAGGGCAAAAATAAAAGCAGTCAATAAAAATCATCCCTAAGGAAGCCAAGAGTTAAAATTTTAAATCAGCTACTTCATATTTTAAAGATTTATTTAAAAGAAAAAAAAAGAGGAAGAGAAAGAGAGAGGAAGAGAAAGAAAAAGAGGAAAAAAAAAAGAGAGAGACAGAAAGAGGAAGGAAGGAAGGAAGGAAGGAAGGGAGAAAAACATTAGCGCACACCGCACTGAGTGCAGAGCCTGAAGCTGGGCTCAACCTCTGAGATCGCCACCTGAGGGGAAACCAAGAGTCAGATGCTTAACCCTGCCTCACCTGGGTGTCCCCCAAATCAGCTTTTTTTTCTTTTTAAAGATTTTATTTATTTATTTGTCAGAGAGAGAGAGAAAGAGCAAGTGAGCACAAACAGGGAGAGCAGCAGGCAGGGGGAGAAGCAGGCTCCCTGCTTAAACCGACTGAGCCACCCAGGCATCCCCAAAATCAGCTGTTTTACGTAAGCTCAGAGGACTAAAGAAAACTATTTCTAAATATCTAAAGAAAGCTGTGAGAGCAATGTTTCATCAAAAAGAAGAAAAACCACAAATTTTACAAAAAAACAAATAGAAATTCTAGAGTTGAAAAGTAAAACAACTGGGGCGCCTGGGTGGCTCAGTGGGTTAAAGCCTCTGCCTTCAGCTCAGGTCTGATCTCAGGGTCCTGGGATCGGGCCCCATGTCGGGCACTCTGCTCCACGGGGAGCCTGCTTCCTCCCCTCTCTCTCTGCCCGCCTCTCTGCCTACTTGTGATTTCTCTCTCTCTGTCAAATAAATAAAATCTTAAAAAAAAAGAAAAGAAAAGAAAAGAAAAGTAAAACAACTAAAATGACAAATTCCCTAGAGGTGGACTCAAAAGCAGATGTGAAGAGGCAGATGAAAGAATTAGTGAACCTGAACACAGATCAAATGAGAGTATCTAGCATAAGGAATAAAAACAAAAAAGTATCAGAAAAAATTAACACACTTTGAGATGTGTGGAACGCCATCAGTTATGCTGACATAAGCATAATCAAAGTCCAAGAAAAGAGACAGAAAAAGGCAGAAGGAATATTTGAAGAAATAATGTCCAAATAAGGAACATCCAAAATTTTAGGAAACACATTAATTTATTTATCCAGGAAGTTCAATAAATTCCAAGTAGGATACACTGAAAGAGATCCATACCTAGACACCTCATAATGAAACTGCTAAAAGACAAAGAGAATTTGCACAGCAGAGAGAAACAACTCATGGCATCACAAGTGATCTTCAGTAAGTTTAACAGCTTTTTTCTCATTAGACACCACGGAGGCCACAGGCAGGGAGATGAGGCAAAGTGCTAACAACAACAAAAACTCAACCAAGACCAACAAAACCCCTTCAAAATGGAGACATCACACTATTCTTACATTAAAAATACAAAATGAAACAAAACCCAGAGACATTGTTGCTAGCCAACTTGCCCTTTAAGAAATACTAAAGGGAGTTCTTTAACTTAAAATCAAAGGACACTAGACATTGAAACAAATCCATGTTAAAAAAAAAAAAACACTAATAAAGGTAACTGTATAGGTAAACATAAAACACTGTAAGTTACTTTTTGTTTGTAACTCCCCCTGCTTTAAATGACAACTGTATAGAATAGTTAAATATAAATGTGGGTTGGTAATCATAATGATGAAGATATAATTTATATGTCCTTAAAAGCAAAAAGAAGGGAGAAGAGAAAGGAGTTACACAGGAGTGAAGTTTTTATATACTATTTAAATTAAGTTGGTATCAATCCAAACAAGACTATTTTAAGTTACTTGTAACCTCCAAGCAATCACTAAAAAAATAACTCAAAAATAAAAAAATATAAAGGAAACAACAATTGTGGGGGGGCACCTGGATGGCTCAGTTGGTTAAGTGTTCAACTTTTGTTTTTGGCTAAGATCATGAACTTGGGAGCCTGGAACAGAGCTCCACACAGGACTCTGGGCTCAGTGGGGAGTCTGCTTTAGGGTTCTCTCTCTCTCCCTCTGCCCCCTCCCTGCTCACATGCATGTGGCTCTCTAAAATAAAAATTAAGGGAAAAAAAAAAAGGAAAAATAACAACAGAATTAAAATGGTAAATTGGATTTAACACACAATAAAGGCCGTAATAGAAGAGTAACAGAACAAGTAAACATAAAATACAAATAGACTACAAGCAACAGAATGGCAGGCAAAATTCTTACCTTATCAGTAATTACATTAAATGATAATGGTTTAAATAATAAAAAATTACAGACTTATAGAATGAATAAAAAATATGATTCAAGTACATGCTCTTGACAACACAATTTACATTCAAACACACAAATAGTTTGAAAATAAAAGGATGGAAAAAGATGTACCATTCATATAGTAACTAATTAGGAGCTGGAGAGGCTATACCAGTATCAGAAAAATTAAGATAAATATTGTTAGTAGAGACAAAAAATAATGATAAAACATTCAATCAATCAAAAAGGTAACAATTACAAGCACTATGCATGTAAAACCAAGGTTCCAAAAAACATGAAGCTGATTAACAGAAGTGGAATAGGAACTAGAAAATTCACCAATAAAAGTTACAGACTTCAACATCTTACTTTCAGTAATAGACTAGAGAGCTCAATAAGTAAACAGAAGGCTTGAACACTATAAACCAACCAGACCTAACAGACATGTATAGTGTACTCTACCCAACAACAGCAAAATATACATTCTTCTTAAGTGCACATGGACATCCTCCAGGATGAGCCACACATTAGGACATAAAGTCTCAATAAACTTAAAAAGAAATTATATAGAGTATGCTCTCTGACCACTAAAGACTAAAATTAGAAATCAGTAATAAGGGGGTGCCTGGGTGGCTCAGTCGTTAAGCATCAGCCTCCAGCGCGGGTTATGATCCCAGAATCCTGGGATGGGTCCCTCGTCTGGCTCCCTGCTCAGTGGGAAGCTTGCTTCTCCCTCTCCCACTCCCCCTCCTTGTGTCCCCCCCAGTCGTCTCTTTCTCTTTGTCAAATAACAAAACAAAAACAAAACCAGTAATAAGAAATTCACAAATATGCGGAAATTAAACACTCTCCTAAAAAAATCAAAGGATCAAAGAAGAAAAAAAAAGGAAGGTAGAAAATATTTTGAGATAAACAAAAACACACATATTAAAACATACAGGATGCAGCTATTGAAGTGCTTAGTGGTATATTTATATTGTAAATACATTTATTTCAAAGATGAAAGATCTCAAACCAATAACCCACCCTTCCATTTTCTAAACTAGAAGGGCAAATTAAACCCAAAAGAAAGAAGAAAAAAGTTATCAGAGAAAAAAAATGAGAGAATTTAAATATAGAGCAAAGTCTATGAAACAAAAAGTTGATTCTCTGAAAAGAACAACAGAAATCGACAAATCTTTAGAGAGTCTGACAAAGAAAAAAAAAAAAAAGACTCAAATTCCGAAGTTCAGGAATGAAAGAGGGGACATTACTATCAACCTTACAGAAGTAAATTACATTATAAATGGATACTATAAACAGTTGTGTGCCAACAATTCAGAAAGCTCAGGTGAAACAAATATTTCTTAGACAAGACATGAACTAAATCAACTCAAGAATATACAGAAAATCTGAATAGACTTAGAACAAGTACAGATTGAGCTGTAATAAATACTCTTTTCATAAAGAAAGGCCTAGGATCAAATGGCCTTAGTGGTGAATTCTATCAAATATTGAAAGAAGTTTCACCAATTCTTTAAAAAAAAAAAAGAGAGAAAGAAGCCACCTCATTTCAATCGCTGATACTATTAATAATTTGATACTAAAACCAAAGACATCGCAAGAAAACCACAAACCAGTATCCCTTATGAAAAAGCAAATGTAGTAATTTTTAACAAAATACTAATGAACTAAATCTATTAACATTTGAAAATGGTAATACACCATGACCAAGTGCAACTGTGCCAAAAATGCAAGACTGGTTCACTAAAACAAAAAGAAATCAATGATTACATTGATTTATTACAGTGAACTGAGTAAAGTTGCCCGAATACATTGTATTAGCAGAATAAAAGACAAAACCATGTTATTATCTCAACACACATAGAAAAAAATCATGTCACAAAATCCAACACCTTTTCATGATAAAAAATGAGACTATAAGGGAATTTCTTCAACCTGATAAAGGCATTTATGAAAATCTCACAGCTTACTTAATATTCCAAGGTTTAAGAGTCAAAGCTTTGCCCACAGGATCAGGGACAAGACCATGCCTGATCTTACAATTTCTATGCAACACTCTACTAGAAGTTCTAGTTTAGCAATTAGGAAAGAAACTAAAGTAAAAAGCATCCACACTGGAAAGGGAAAAAAACCCCAACGTCCTCATTTGCAGATAACATGAAATCCTAAATAGAAAATTCTAAGGAATCCATGTACATACAGAAAAACTATTAAAGTCAATAAATGACATCAATAAGGCTTCAGGATATGAGATGACTTTGCAAAAATCGGCTGCATCTCTATATACTTACAACGAACAATCCAAAAATGAAATTTAAAAAAACCAATTTCATTTACAACAGAATCAAAAAGAATATTTAGGATTAAGTTTAACAAAAGGAGTGTATGATCCTCCTAAAACCTAGAAATATTAGTAAAAGATATTAAAGAAGACTAAATAAATGGATAGACCTCTCTTGATTATGTATTAGAAGAGTTAATGTTATTCAGTTGTCAATATTAGATTCGACACAATTCCTATCAAAATCTTAGATGCCTTTTGAGCAGAGATTAACTGATCCTAACTATCATAGGGAATAACAAGGGACCCAGAGTAGTTAAAACAATCTTGAAAATGAAATCTTACACCTACCCACTTCAAAACATGCTACAAAGCAATGGCAACAAATGGCGGTACTAGCATAAAGGATAGACATATGGATCAATGGGACAAAATTAACATTCCAGACATTTACAGTCAATTGATTTTCAAAAACAGTGCCAAATCAGCTCAATGGGGGAAATACTAGTCTTTTCAACAACTGGTGCTGGGAGAACTGGATACTCACATGCAAAACAATGACATTGGACCAAAATAATTAAATTACACCTCATACCAAATATAAAAATTAACTAAAAATAGATTAAATGTACAAAGGTAGGAGCAAAAACTCTTAAAGTCTTAGAACAAAACATGGGTGTAAATCTGATTATGTAGGATTAGATAATGGTTTCTTAGGACATCTAAAGAACAAGCAACCAAAGAAAAATTAGATAAATTGAAGTTCATCAAAAGTAAAAACATTTGTGCTTTCAAGGATACTACGTAGGAAGTGAAAAGACTGATGGAAAGGTGCCTGGGTGATTCAGTCAGTTAGGCATCTGCCTTCAGCTCAGGTCCTGGGATCATGCCCTGTATCAGGCTCCCTCTCAGTGGGGAGCTTGCTTCTCCTGCTTCTCCCTCTCCTCCCTTCTCATACTCACTGCCCATGTCTGTCATTGTCTCAGTCTCTCTCTCTCTCTCTCAAATAAACAAAATCTTAAAAAAAAAAAAGACAAGACGATGGACAAATGGAAGAAAATATTCCCAAGTCATCTATCTGATAGGAGCCAGAATCCAGAATACATAAAGAACAAATCAATAAGCATTTAAGAAGAGGCTCAACTTCTTTGGTAAATAGGAAGATGTAACATCAAAACCACAATGAAATGGATCAATTCGTACCCACTAGGACAACCAGAATTAAGAAAGTACTGGCAAAGATCTGATGAAACTAGAAATCTCATACGTTGCTGATAGGAATATAAAATGGTGCAAAATCATTCAAAAATCACTTGGGAAGTTCTCCGAAATATTAAATACAGAATTACCACATGACCAAGTGATGCTACTCTTAGGTACATATCTAAGAGAACTGAAACAGTATGTCTAAACAAGACTTGTACATGAAATGTTCATAGCATTTTTCTTAATAGCCAAAAAGTGGAAACCACCACACACACACACACACACAAAAAGGGCAAAAAGTGGAAACAACCCAAATGTCCATCAATGAATGGACAAAATGTGGACTGTCCATATAGTGGAACATTATTAAGCCATGAAAAGGAAGTAACTACTTCAACTTGGTACAACACATATGAATCTTGCAAACAAATTTTTATAAGTCAGATCAGAAGGTCACAAATTATAGAATTCCATTTACATGAAATGTCCAGAATAGGGGAATCCACAGAAACAAAAAGTAAATTAGCAGTTGCCAGAATTTGGGCAAAGGGGGCAAATGGGAAACAGGTCTGGGGTTTCTTCTGAGGATGATGGAAATGTTCTGGAATTAACACTGTGGTGATGGTTGCAAAACACTGTGAATACACTGCCTATTGTGTAAATATAGTGAAAATCAGTGAATTTTACAACTTGTGAGATGTGAATTGCATCTCAATGAAAAAATGTAATCCTAAATTCTTCACGTTATACGAAGCTCTACCTGTTTTGCATCCTAATTTCTTCTCTAGCCTTTTCTCATACCATTCCGTCTCTCCCAGACTAACTGGTCTTTCCATTCTGCAAATTCACGTATGCTCTGGTATCAAGACCTTCTTATACTCCATTCCCATTGCTTCAGCTGCTTATTATCTTAACCTAGCTAATTCCAACTCATTCCTCAGGTCTAGGGTTAACTACCACTCCTTCAGAGATTTTTTTTTTGCATCCTCTCAGTATCTGTCATACGCCTCTTACCAGATACTAGATTCCCTTAGACCTACCACTGTAGTAGACTTAGCTTAAGGCTGATACAATACTCCAGTATTTAACTACTAAAGCAATCATTTATGTCTCTTGTCTTTAAAATTATATGGTTCTACTCTTTTTCACCTGGAACTGTATCTTTAACCAGGTCCTCCACATCAAAAAATTACTTAGAGCGCCCATGGAGTCATTATATACGGAGATTATCAAATGAAAGGGCAAGAAAATTGTCATTCCATTTTAGGAAATACCCTAGCTGAGATCCGGGAACCAACTCACCACTTTCTACTTATAGTTGATGAATCAGTTTTCCAATAGCTTGCTCACTAATGCTACAGAGAGAAACAAATATACAAACAAAAAACCAAAGATACTGTCCTTTGGAATAGGGGAAGACATTTAGAAACCATAATATACCTTTTATCTCATATACTATTACTCCAGTATCCCCATCACTGATGAGGTGACATCATCTCAAATATGAAATTAGATCAAAGATAGATTGCTATTTTCCCTCTTTTTATTTTTCACAAATAACCCAATATAAACAATTATAATTCTACAGCCGGCTGAGAATAAATCATTTTTATGATGGTTTACTTTCTAACAGTTACATTATTTGGAATAAGTCAGCTGCTACTAAGATTTCACCAATACAGAAATTTATAATGTATATGAACCACTGGAGTCACTTTGGAAACAGGGCAGCTGGAGTTTTTTTTTTACAGGTTTCAAAATTTAAAATGAAGATAAACAATTTCTTTTCATGGGAGAGTTTCAAAAGGACTAAGCACCCCAGATGTATTCATAATCACTTGAGACTTCTAACAGGTGGTGGTATGAAATCAAATTCCTAATGTGGATTTTTCTGTAGACTAAACATTCTCAAAAATAAGACAGAACTAAAGGGATGAATTTGGTACAGAAGAGGGAAGGAAACAAAGAGAAGATCACCCTTTTAATGCATAAATCACAGATGTGTATGCAATATATGAACAGTGTATTTGTGATATTAAAGTATCATATGGGGAATCAGGGGGAAAATCCTAAAATACTCCTTAAGGGTGTAACAATAAAATAAGGTTGAGAAACTGCTCTAGGCAGAACGTAGACAGAATGAGCCTTTCTCAGAAAAAATATAGTCATTAGTGCTAGCTACCCTGGCCTAGGATTATCACATACCAAGCAGTTTATGACTTATCGTAAGACATTATCCTTGAGTACACACTTGAGAAAAGGTTTTGTTAAGAAACTGGATTACTTCTATAAAGTGTTTAAAAATTATAATGCATCTTAAAACAGTAATATCTAAGTATTTATCTTCTGCTCTTAAAAAACATGCCCAACTGTGGGCAATCTAGAGATCCCATTTTAGATTAGACTTGATGTGTTTTGCTTTACTTTTAGAAAAATAAAACAAAGAGCTAAAGTTAATAAACCAACAGTGGAGACAAAATGAAATACTAAAAATAATCCAGAAGAATGCAGGAAAAAAAGAGCAAGAAACAAAAGGGACAAATAGAAAACAAATGGCAAGATAATAAATTCATTTTTTTAAAAAATTAAGCCTATGCCCAACGAGGGGCCTGAACTCATGAACCCAAGATCACGAGTCCCATACTTTACCAATTGAACCAGACAGGCACCCCGAGATAGTAGATTTAAACCTAATTTAGCAACCCTACTTTAGTATTTACTCAAATGAAACATGTCCACACAAAAACTTATAAGCAAGGTTGTAAACATTTTATAAGTTTATATAAGTTATATAAAACCCAAACCAAACCAAATATCCATCAAGTGGTGAATACATGAATAAAATATATACATACCATAAAATAGAGCAAAAAGAAAAAAAAAAAAGAGAGGTGGGTGAGATGGATTTAATAAGAAGCTTTCCTTGAGTGGGGTATGTTAAAAACAGAACAAGTTCCTGAATAAATGGACAAAAGAATAAATGAATGGAAAAATGAAATGAATAAAAAATCAATGATCAACGACAGTCTTCCTTCAGTATTCCTCAGCATTTGAAGGAAAAGCAGTTTACAGCACATACGTAACTTCTTGGACCTTGGTTTCCACCATCTTATCAGAGCAAGCAACTGCTACTTTTCTGAGTAGATTAAGAGAAGATTAAGAAGTGAAAAAAAGATTTAATATCTTTGGTCTATAATCATAGAAAGAGCAGTTTGTAAAGCTATGATGCATGTATGCAGGGGTATGGGTAGCTAAATCCTGGAAATTCAGGCAGAATGGCTTATTTTATTCTGCAGCATCAGGTTATGAGAGGAAAAAGAGACTTCAGCATTCTCCACATGATCCATTTTCCAAGGGCAGAGCTGATGATGTGCTTGTATAGGCAACTTACGCATTTCCCCCAACTCTTCTATTAGACGTGACCATAGGATTAAGTTTATATTCAAAGTGTTCCTAGGGACTTTGCTAGTTCCTTTTGGCTTCTACTCACACTTAACAGAGATTATTAGAATTAGTATTTGTGATTTCACAGTTTTAAATATTTACAGATGCTTAATTCTTAGATACTTCTGACTCTGCAACAGATTAAACCCCAAGTATAAACATTACTTTCAGGGCTTTTATTTTGTTCTGATAGTAAAAAGAACATGCCTTAAACCTGATTTCTAAATGAGATACCCTCTAGCAATCGAAATTGCTCATATGATTGTTATATATAAAGTACGCTTTACCCCCTGGGACTGTGTTCTAGGAGAAAATTAAAACCTAGCTGCCCACATCAAAGCCCATTAAGTTATTAGGTGGCCCTTCAGTAGGTGAGCTTCATTCTCTTGCTGGGCTGCAGGGCACTGGGAGCCCTCCTAGAGACATTAACAAGCACCTCTGCAAGCAGATTTATTTAAGAATCACAAAATTTAGATCTGAGATGGACCTTGGGCTTTCTCAATTTGCAGAAGAGGAAACAGAAGACACTAAATAAATGGTTTTTCAAGGATCTACAGGTGGTTACATGAAAAGGAGAAAACCCCAAATCCCCAGAGCATTCTGAAATTACACAGCCCAAGTGGTCCTGAAGGTGGGGTGAATTATTCTAGACTAACTGATTTGGATGGTGAATTAGAATACCATCCAGGATGGTGATCGCTTTAGATTAAAAAAAAAAATTCTTCAGGGGCACCTGGCTGGCTCAGTCAGTAGAGTATGAAACTCTTGATTGGAGGGTTTTAAGATGGAGTCCCACACTGGGCATACAAATTACTTAAAGATAAATTCTTTAACACACACAAATATACACACAAATTTTTTAAAAAACAAAACAAAAAACATGCGTAATTTTGGGCAATCTAGAGTTCCCATTTTATTATTTCTTAAATATTTATTTATCTGAGAGCGCAAGAGCAGAGTTGGGGGGGGGTGCAGAGGGAGAGGGGTATATAATCTCCAGAAAAGTCTGTGTAGAGCTCCACATGGGGCTCGATCTCTTGACCCAGAAATCATGACCTGGGCCAAAACCAAGAGTCAGATGTGTAAATGACTGTCCCGACCAGGGACAACCTCTTTTTTATAATTTATTTCTTAAGTACACTCTGTGCCCAACACGGAGCCCAATGCGCAGCTCAAACTCACAACTCCGAGATCAAGACCTGAGCTGAGATCAAAAGTCAGATGCTTAACTGACTGAACCACCCAAATACCCCTAGAGTTCCTATTTTGGATTAGACTTGATGTAATCTGTTTTACTTTTGTCTTACAAGTTCCAAAAAAACGCTGTAAATTATTGAGTACTTCAATATTAACTATATATATAGCCACTTATTTACTTGTAAAAATCTTACTTATCATTGTTAAATACTTGATTGTAATCAATTCTCTATCATAATAACAGGGGAAAGTTTTAGGTCTAAATTATTCCAAACCTCAAATGTTACTATGAAAATACAAAAGAGGGAGCAGTGATCTCTTACTAGAATACAAATAATTACTCTTCAATTAACGTCAATGATCTTTTTTTTTCTCCTAAAAACACCTTTAGAATAAAATAACTATCCTTTGTGTAAACTTAGTGAGATGTACAAATAGGTAAGAAAGCATTCCTGAGTTTCCTTTTTTCTTAATATTGTCCTCTGCCTGCTTTTCAGTGGAGGTAGAAATGAGTAGCAAGTTAAACAGACTGAAGGGGAAATATAACTGGAAAAGAGAAGGAAAGATAAAACTACATCTAGAGTATTCAAATTTTAGAAACTGAGATGCCAAGAGTGTGCCTTCTCTTCTTCCTATTTATGGATAGGGAAACCTAAAGAGAGGTGACTGATGAAGAAAGCAAGAGATATCAAATTCCCCTACCTGAAAATACCTCCTTTACATGTTATAATTTCCCAGAAGATTTTGATTATTTAAAAATGTAAGCAATTCTTGGGAAGACTAAACCTGCAGCGCCTTATATTACTAGATCCACAAACAACAAAGTTTCTGTCTATAAAGAAGTTACCTAAATGGACCCAGAAGATCCATATGCAAGTAACTGTAATAAAAGCAAAGGTGGTAAGACAATAGGACTTATTTTATGGGAGGAGAGGGGCTTGAGAAAGTATTACCAATTTGGGGAAAATTGTGAATGTTATAAAGAAGAGGTGAGTCTTAAAGGATGGTTGGGGAATCCCCAAAAAGCCAATGAAAAGCATACATGGAGAACATGTTTGGGGAATGTGCACTGTTTGGAGAAAGCATAATATAGGTGATGGAGAACAGCTGGAGATACCACTGATAAGACAGAATGGGTAAGGATCCAAAAAAGCTGTAAATGTCATCAATGACATATTTTTATGAGTAAATAATAAAGATAATCTGGATAAGAGAAAACAGTAACAATCTAATGACATATTCAGTAGGTAAAAAAGAAATGTTATGATCACAGCTGCAATTCTGTAGATACTCACTAAATGTTTATAACATCTTAGATACATAGAGGTGAATAGGATCAGTGGCTCTTGACCTTTCAGGTGTGTCAGTTCTGATTCTGTTTGTCTTCAAATCTCTTCCCGCTCTCTCCTGCTCTGAGCTATGTGATAGAAACCTGACCCCACTCAGGCAATGTTTCCTAGGCTCCACATCAGCTGGCTTCTGGCTGTGTTCAAACAATGGGAAACACTGGTAGGAGACTGGAGGGCAGCTGAAAGAAGCCATGTAGTTTCCCCCCCATTCCCTCTTGGCCTTAGTAGATTCTCCTCTGTGACTACTGTTCCCTCACCAGAAAAGCTTACCTTTCATCTTCCAGAGGAAGAACCCAGCCTCTGGACTGCTTCATTTCTCTTAGGCCTCCTGATTATCAAAGTGGCTTCCTGCTGTTGTTACTCTCTGAGCAGGCGCACATAAGCTGCTCGTCTTCTTAGTTTTTCTATCACCATTCCCTCATTATATCCCTCCATGTTAAATACTCAGATTGGTTTCAGTTTTCCTGAATGGGTTCTGACTCACACAGAAAAAAACAAACCTATTTAGAAATCCAAGAAATGTTCTGGCCCCTTCACTCATCAAAATGCCCCAACTGACATAAACCTTTACTGTTTTGGGGACTTCCAAGAATTTTCAAAGCCTGCCTTATTAATCCCAGATCAAGAAAACTGAGGTCAAAAGTTAAGTTTAAGTTTGGGAAGATGAAATTCTACAGGTAGATGATGATGATGATGGTTACAGAAAGATGTGAATGTACTTAATACCATGGGACTGTACACTTAAAAATGGCTAAAATGTTGCATATATTTATGTCATGTTTATTTCACAAAAATAAGTAAACAAGCAATGATAGCACAGGATGAGGGTTTCACAGAAGTGAAGTACAATGCTGCTGAAGCACTTAAGGAGACACTAATAGCTACACCTGCTAGAGAAGGTTCCAGAGACTGGATTTTATCTGGCAAGCAGTTAGTATGCCTGGAGCACGGGGCAGACACTGAAAGGTTGAGATCAAGCAGGAGAAGCAGGCAGGATCAATTCCTCGGAGCACGAAGCACGTTGTACAACATACAGAGAAAATCGAAGTGGAGTCCCAAGTGTAATAAGCAACACTTTTATTTTGGCCTGTACAGTATTTACAGAAGAGAGACAATGGCTGGATGTAGCTGAGAAGCAGAGGCTGGTTACATGTAGTGAAGTTCAAACCAGCATGGGATGTTGCAGAATCTGATTTATAAAAGGGTGACTTGGGAGCATTAGGTAGAATGTGTGGTGAGGTCTAGGTAAAGCATTCTGGGGTTTGTGGGTGTGGGAGGAGAACATGCCTGAGGGTAAAGAAACCTAATTATGTGAACTCGAAGAGGAACTATTTCTCTATTCTTACGTTTAGCAGTGTCCATACTAAGCACCCAGAGATTTCTTTAAAGAACATTATAAGGAGTCAACACAAAGAGGTGAAGACAGAGAGGGGTACTGAAAAAAGAATCATGACAAAATAATGAAATTGTTACAATTTTAAACCTCTTAGTTTTGTAATTCTAGATCTGTGTGCTGATATGAGCTTCCGCACATAATACTGAGGAAGAATGAGTGTGGGGAGATTCTTTTTTTGGATCAGACATTCTTTTGCACAACTTGAAATTTTGATAACTACACAGTATTTTCCTTTAGAATACATCTAGTATGAATGCTTTAGGCAGATTTTTTTTTAACAGCAAAGTCAATAGCAAAACTATATCAGAAGCCATGACAGAACCCAAAGAAGGGACAAGGGGGGGCTATATTAAGTAGGATTGGTGGCAATTAAAATGGAATGTGAATGACAAAGAATTTTTAGGGTAAGAAAATGAATTTGGAATTTCTATACATTAAAAAAAGCAGGAGTCAAGCAGAGCAGCTGGTTTGTGGAGAATACAATTTGGTGTGAATTATTCCACGTAGAAAACCATATTGCTTTAAGATCAGTTGTTCTTAACTGGGGATGATTTTCCCTCCAGAAAACATAGGGGCAATATCTGGAGACAGTTCTTATACTGTCCTAAGTGGGCAGGGGTGAGAGGGGGGTCTTACTGGCATTCAATCCATAGATATCAGGGATGCTGCTAAATATCTCACAATGCCCAGGACAGCTCCCCACAATAAATACTTACCCAGACCCAAATGTCAATAGGGCTAGGGTGAGAAACCCTGTTAAAGACTATCCTTACTGACGGGGCACCTATGTGGCTCAGTTGGTTGAGCAACTGCCTTCGGCTCAGGTCATGATCCTGGACTTCCAGGATCGAATCCCATATCGAACTCCCAGCTCCTTGGGGAGTCTGCTTCTCCTTCTGACCTCCTCCTTACTCATGCTCTCTTTCACTCATACTCCCTCAAATAAATAAATAAAAAAGTCTTAAAAATAAAAGACTATCCTTACTGAAACTGGAGTGGATTACCAAATTGCTAAAACTCAAAAATCCTTAAACTGTATGCCTGGAGGAAACGCAAATGTTACCTTGAACAGTGTGAAAATCTACTTTAAATTGGTTTCCATATAATCCTAGTAAATGTAACAATTACAAAACAGCCAGCTTTTTCTCACAGAGACAGATGGAAGTTAACTATTGATAATTCAGTTCTGATAAAGCGTGCAGATGATTAACCACACATTAATAAACTATTAATTAAAACTAAGTCATTAGTTTCTCCGAAAACGGGGCCGTACAACCGTTACCCGCTCCTGTTTCCTGCAAAATGTGCTCACCAAAAGCCAGTTTTCCGGACAGCTCTGAGTATTTAAAAAATTAAGACAAACGGGATTTTTCTAACAATAGGGTAACGACAGTAATTACTGCGGACACCACGGGGAAGTTTCATCAGACAGGTTTACCATTTACTTTCAGGGCTGTGGCGTACGAGGACTGCAAACCATTGCTGGCTCGGGCTCTGTGCTTCCTAGGGCTCTTGCTCCCAGCAGCGCGACCCTCTGGATTTTTCCCGGGGACACACAACCCGTTTCCCCACACAGACAATAAGCCCCGACAACAGGCCATTGACACCAACCGTCCTCAAATGGAGGAAAAACGAACCAGGAGCACTAGCCCACTTTCAACTGGAAGGCATTTTCCTCCGTGAAATTTCTGGCCGGAGGAAGACGAGGAATTGCTGTTTTACAACATGCCGCTGGCATTTCAGACGCCCTACGCTGGACCACTCACTGCGGGGAGGGAGAGCGAGGAATGGTCGGGGAAGATCACCCCCGCTCGCCCCCAAATTCGCGGTTGGAGGGGCGAGAAGGACATCGTGAAGATCTCTCGACGAGACCGGCTGGCTCGGGGACATCCTCGTGTTCCCTAATCGGGTCCCAGCTCTGACAAGTCTCCTTCCGGGGGTCCCAACGAGGCGTGCAGGCCTGGCTCCCCCTCCGAACTCCGGGCCTCAGGTGTTCCGCCCCGCACTTCTCCCCGGCCCTCCCCTCGCCACGCAGCCTCCGGGGAGCGCAGCAGCCGCACACAAAGAGGCTTACACTACCCGAGCGCCCGGCTCAAGGGGAACCGCCGCAGATCTCGACCTGCAGGCGGGGAGGCAGAGCCCCAGAGCTTCCCCACCCTAGGGAGAACCTTTGGCCCCAGAGGTCGCTCCGTCCCGCTCAGCCGGGTCCACTACCCGTCCCTCCCGCGACCGCGCTTACCCAGTACCAGCCGCGCTATGTCCGAGGGTAACAACATGACCGAAGCCGCAGCAGGAACCGCCACAGGAGACAAGATTCAGGTAAAAGCCAACACAGCGACAGCCCCTGCGCCGCATCTCCCGGTTCCAGTGGCGGCACTGAACCCGCGGCAATTTGTCCCGCCTCTTTCGCCTCGCGTCCGCCAATCGCTTCCGCCGGAGAAAGAAAGGCGCCGAAATAAAACCCGCCTCGGTTCCCGTCGGATCTGTCGTCACTTCCGTCCTCCTATTCGGAGGGGTGGAGCTGAAGGCGGCGGGGAGGTGGGATGCAGGTGCCGCTGCTGGAGCCAGGGGGCGGGCGGCGAACGCAAGGTCGCACACCATTGGCGGGCAACGCGCACGCGCGTTTGTTCGGACGAGCGAAGTGTTTTGAGGCAAGCCAGCGCTGGAAGCGCAAAACGTGTGGGGGTCGGCGCGCATGAGCAGATGGTACCCGCTCCCGGTTGACCCCGACTATTTCCTCGGGAGACCCGGGCTGCGTGTCCACGCTGCGTTTGAACCGGAAGCGGGAATAGTGGGTGTCCACCTGGCTGGAACCGCAGGGGCTGCTGTGGGGAGGCGAGTGGAGCCGGGACCCAGGCTGCAGCTGCCGCTGCTGTCGGAAATTCCACTTTGGCGGTGCGAGTGCACCGTTAGGGGGAGCGTGAAGAGCGGGCAGCGGCTTCTGCGTCGGGGACTGCTGGGGTGTCCGAGCCCCTCTGTGCCAGGCCCCCGACGGCCGGTCTCACCCGCTGCTCTGGGGCGGACTTTCCCTGCTCGCAGCACTCTCTCCCGCCCTCTCTCCGAGGCCCTCGCGGATTTAGCCTCGAGCCTTCCTCCAGGTGCTGGTCGCACGCTCCTGCCCGTCCCCTTTCCTCCGCCGCCGTACGGCCCAGGTGTAGCTAGAGGTCTTGACTAACAATGTTCCCCCCCCCCCTTTTCTTGATTAGTTTTAAACCACAAGCATCTGCTGATCCTTAAACTAGAGTGACGTGGTGGAGAGCACGGACTCAAGAATTTCGTTGCTGGACCTGGAATTTTGGCAGATATGTGGGTGAACGCACTGTCCTGTCTCCCATGTGATAATCCTTGCCGGTGGTGAGCCCTCAAGAGCGTTCGCTGCTGTTTTTATCAGGTACCTAGAAGTAAAGGGGCTCTTAGAGCTCAGGGCGATCATTGAGGGAGAACCGTGAACGTAGAGGAGCTAACGAGGTGGGAGCCTTCCAGACAGACCGGGAAATGTATGTAAAAACACAAAGCATGAGAGGTGTCAGAAGCTCAGGAGTGAGGTCTGGCGTTGAATGAAATAGATGCGGGCATTTTCAGCATGTTGAGGTCGTAGGGATGGATGAGATCACACTGGGAGAACCTCGGGTGAGAAGTGGGGAGATAGAGATAGTCTTGCAGGTGTGAATGGAAGAGGAACCATCTGAAGAGAGACTTAGGAAACAGGGGAAGGGAAGAATCTGTGATATTTATTGAGCATTTGTTGTGTTCCAGGCACTGTGTTAAATCCGTACGTGAATCTTTAACAGTAACTTTGAGAGAGTTAGTATTGTTTTTCATTTTATCGGTGACAGATTGAGCTTTAGAGAGATTAGCTACTGTGTCCAAGGTTATACAGTCTGTAAGGGTCAGGGGCAGGATTTGAACCAGCACAGTCTAATAAGAGAGTCCACACTGTTACACCAGAAGAAAATGGCATGCCACAGGCAGAATTCCATACAGGAAGATGTGATGTAGGCATCATTGTCAGATTCTGCAAAGGAATCTGCTTGATTGAGATCTAAAAAGGAAGGTCGGACTTCCCACTTCAGAGACTGTTGTTCAGGAAGTATGTATGGTTTGAGGAGCATGTTGGTAGAGGGGCTTAATTCTAGGTTAATGTATTGAGTTCAACCGTGTCTGTTGACTCTCTTACTCTAGCTGACTATTCTTCAATTCCTTCGGTTTTCTTTCAATTCCTCCAACACACCATGCACTTTTTCATCTTAGGACCTTTTGGAGGTACTAGTCTCCTTCCCTGAAATATTGGTCCTCTTCCCTTTTTCTGTGATTGGCACCAGTTCAGGTCCTGGCTTTGTTGTGACCTCTGCTGAGATGTTCCCTGGAAGCTTATCAGAAGTGATCCTCTCCATTGTTGGTGTATATTTTCCTCTTTTGAGTCTTATATCATATTTTGGAATTAGGCATTGATTTTTCACTGTACTTGTTTATTGTCACTCTCCCCCACTAGTTATGACTCCACAAGGGAAGGATTTGTGTCTGTTTAATTCATTGTGTCTGGCTACCCCTAACATAGTACCTCAAACAGGTAGTGGCCCTGTAAATATTGTTGCATGAATCCGTGAAAGAACGTTTCCTGACTGAGCTGTTTTGTTTTCTTCAAAGTAATCAACCTTTGAGAAACAGAAGAGAGGAACACAGAAGGAGAAGAATAAAAAACCACAGCTTAAAAAAAAAAAATTGAGGGCAGCATCTTCCTGGAAGTGTCACATGGTCAGTAAGCTTGCATTTTTTATTATATTATAAATAACATCTTCAGTATATTTAGGAATAAACATGCCTACATTTATGATTTTTTGGGTATGGATCTTGTTAAGGTGTTTTTGGTTATGATCCCAGTTTTCTTTTCCTTACTGACTCAATCAAGAGGGTTTTAAACCACGATTGAGTATGAAGGGGAGAGAGTCCTAATAAGAAGGAATGGAAAATAAAAATCATAATCCTTTTTCTCAAGACGTTTACAATCACATGGCAAACTCTTGGGTAAATAACAACCTTTAATCTACAGCAGAGTTAGGGAGGTTGTAACGGGATAAAAGAGTCACAACAGCCAATGAGTAAAAATGAAGAAGCGAATTAGAGCTACCTACCAATGAAATAGGTTGGCTTCTTAGGTAGTGTGCTCTCAGAGTATTTAAGGAGAGTGTTTAAATATTTTTATAGGAGGGATTTCTTCCTTTGTAAGAAGATTGGACATGGTCTTTCAGTTCCAATTTTAAGACTGAATTAAATAACAGCAAAGAAACATACTTGTTCTTTAAAGAATGAGTGGCGTTTATATGAATGGATGGGGGAAGGACTCCCCTTCTTTTTCCTCTTGAGATATGTCAAGGACAAAAAAAGTTTTTTGTTTGTTTGTAAATACTTGTAGTCCAACAAAAACGAAGCTTTCTTGTAAGAAGAGTCAGAAATAATGACACAAAATGCTTTTCTTGGGTCTTTTTTTGAAAGGTTATCAAAGGAAGGTTTGATTATGTCAGAAACCTAAAAGGAGGTAGGCTACAGCAATGGCATTAAGGTATAGTAAAGTATAGTTGATTTTTGGCACTATAGTATTTAATTCCCTTTTGAAACAGCAGCATAATTGCACTTGAATTTTTATGTTTTAAACGAGAACCGTAAAGCCAGCTGAGACTTAGTGCTAGGGAAGGCTTACTAGCTCTGATGACCTCCTGCATAGCAATTCGAAAGCATAAGCAATTCAGCTTTTGGCTTAGTAAATGATGTATTTTGTTACTCCATGTAAGAGTTAAATAGTGCAGCTGGTCAATCCTTAAATCAGCTGGTCATCCTTAAGAACAGGTCGGTCAGCTGTTAAATCCTTAAATCCCCTTTTCCTTTTTTTCTTTTTAAATTTTTGAATTTATTTTATTTTTTTTTTAAGATTTATTTATTTGACAGACAGAGATCACAAGTAGGCAGAAAGGCAGGCGGAGAGAGAGATTGGAGGAAGCAGGCTCCCCGCTGAGCAGAGAGCTGGCATGGGGCTCAATCCCCAGGACCCTGGGATCATGACCTAAGCCTAAGGCAGAGGCTTTAACCTACTGAGCCACTGAGGCGCCCCAGATTTTTGAATTTATTTTAGAGAGAGTGTGCATGCATTCTGAGTGGGGAGTGGGGAGAAGGAAGGAGATAGATAGAATCAGAAATAGACTCCACGCTGAGCCCTGAGCCAGTCATCGCAGAGGCTTTGGTCTCACCACCTCTAGTTCATGCCTGAGCTGAAAACAAGAGTCAGACGTACTTAGCTGACAGACCCCCAGGCATCCCTTTCTTTTCCTTACACCTTTTTTTTAAAAAGTTTTTACTTATTTATTTGACAGAGTAAGAGTGAGAGAGACAGAGAGGGAACACAAGCAGTGGGAGCAGCAGAGGGAGAGGGAGAAGCAGGCTTCTGGCTGAGTAGGGAGCCCAATGTGGGGCTTGATCTTAGGACCCTGGGACCATGACCTGAGCGGAAGGCAGAGGCTTAATGACTGAGCCACCCAGGTGCCCCTCTTTTCCTTATTCTTGACCAGGCTGTCTTCTGTTGGTCTTCTACATTTTAATTGAATTATCATGTTTCTTAGAAAAGATCTCAGAAAAGTAAATTTGTGTGTTTCCCGTTTTTATCCTGCTATTGCAAACTAGTACCCATTTGCATGTTGAAGCTTTGTTTTGATATATTCTAAGAAAATCTCATTTGAATGTGGAAACATTAAGAAAAATAATTTTATGGTTACAGTATGCATGTAATTGTATAGTGATCTGACTGTTAATACCACAATCTGAAATAATTTTGCATTTACGTGTTTTTTTTTTTTTACAGTGATGTGCTTTCTGAAATTCTGAACCATGAGTTTAGCACTTAATGATCTGCTTATTTGCTGCCGTCAATTAGAACATGATAGAGCTACAGAACGAAGGGTAGTAAATTACTGAAACTTAATCTTTTCTTGAAGTTAGTGTGTGATTGGCAACCCATTACTGTGTTCTTTTTCATTTTCAGAAAGAAGTTGAGAAATTTAAGCGCCTGATTCGGGATCCTGAAACTGTTCAACATTTAGATCGACATTCAGATTCCAAACAAAGCAAATACTTGAATTGGGATGCTGTTTTTCGGTACTCCATTCATTTTTTTTACTGTCTTTATTTTCCTCTTTCATTTTTTTTTTCTTTTAAGATTTTATTTATTTGACAGAGATCACAAGTAGGCAGCGGGGCAGGCAGAGAGAGAAGGGGAAGCAGGCTCCCTGGTGAGCAGAGAGCCGGATGTGGGGCTCGATCCCAGGACCCCAGGATCATGACCTGAGCTGAAGGCAGAGGCTTTAACCCACTGAGCTACCTAGGCGCCCCTCTTTCATTCTTATTTGTTGTGATATTTTTGTGTATGTAGATCTTACTTATCTTTGCTTTCTGTATACTGTTGTGCCTTGCATGTAAAGTTGGTGCTTAATATTTGTCTGAAACATGATTTTTAAAGGATGTTCCTATAGAAAAAGTTACAGTTTTTAAGACATTTGTTCAATGAAACTTCTTAGATCTCACTCAAGATTAAAGAGGATTCCTTTCATATTAGTTCATTCAAGACTTTATTTTAGAAGAAGACTTTAT
This sequence comes from Mustela nivalis, assembly GCF_964662115.1. Classification (NCBI taxonomy): domain Eukaryota; kingdom Metazoa; phylum Chordata; class Mammalia; order Carnivora; family Mustelidae; genus Mustela; species Mustela nivalis. The sequence goes on from NC_139028.1 coordinate 13,092,043, forward strand.
TTCAAATTGGAGAATAAATTAAGTTATAAGTGCCTTATTATTACTTTTACACCTTTAAATATTCCTCTGAATAATTGCTACATATTAAATTGTAATTAAGAAAACAATTACAGAATAATTTCTGTAGGAATGCAGTTAAAAACATCTGGCTTTGGAAAGACAATTGATGCCTTTTTTACACTGAGACATAATTTTCAACTCTGAAGTCCGTTTGTAACTAGGAATAGGTTGTAGAACTTGGGAAAAATGAATAAAATATTTTAAACTAATGTAGAATAGTGGGAAGCTCGAAATAACATTTTCAGCCAAGGGGAAAGTATATTTATTTGTTCTTAAGTGTTTAGAACTTTTGTTTTTACCACTTACTTGGTATTGGATGGACTTACAGATTTCAGTGCAGATAACATAAAAAAATGCATGTTTCTTTTCTCTGTTTACTTAGTTCATTTCAAATACCACAAAAATGGTTCCTACCTAAAGATGAGTATTATTTTGCATAAGAAAATCAGGTAGGTCCAGTAGGCACCTGGCACTTCCAACAAATCAGGAATATCTTCTAGGCAGACTTCATTCAAAAGGTAGAAACATTGCCACCTACCTGGGAAAGGTTTGGGTTGTGTACAAAATAACAAGTAAGAGAGAAAGGAGAGCTCAGTAGCACTGTAAGCTTTTAATAATAAAATGAAAAAACAAGTAGTAAAGCAACAGAAAATCATGGAGGTTGCAGTTTAGAACTTTGTGGAACACACTTTAAATTGGTATTGAGCCTTGAAAGAGAAAATGATTTTTTTAGCCGGTACACTGATGGCCGTGTGGTGGCTTCAGAGATTCTCTTTGTGATGGCGTAAAGGGTTTTTCCACACTGTTGTAATAATTCAAGCATTTAATAATTCTGAATTCTGAATTTAATAATTCTGAAATTTCACTTTGTTTTCCTGGAGATTTTTACAGAAATATGTTCAGAAAGAAACAGAATGTCTGAGAACAGCGAAACCAAGTGTGTCAGCCTCAACACAAGCCACTAGGCAGAAAAAGATGCAAGAAATCAGTAGTTTGGTCAAGTACTTCATCAAATGTGCAAATAAAAGTAAGTGCTATTATTTATTATAAATAGCTGGTTTCAAAGGTCACTCTTGCATCATTTTGGTCGGAATATGGAGCGGTAAACGTTTAGTGCTAACTCTAATTTGGGGTACATGTAATGGTTTTTAATATATGATCAGTTCAAATATTTGGAGGAATTTATGCAAGCATAGAGTGGTAGTCTCCACGTTGGAAGGATTAAAAATTAGTATTCCAACTGCCCATTCTTCTTGGATCCCCTCTATTTGTTCCTAGCACTTACGTAGCCCTAGTGATGGGACATACCTTTTAAGCTTTTTTTTTTTTTTAATTAGTGGTGAAACCTGTCTCCCTTTTTTATTGCTTCTCCCTTTTGAGATAATATAGAAAAATCCTGATTAATTTTTTCAGAATGATATCTTTTGAGATGCCCGAAGTTAGCTTTGACATTTCCTTTCAGTCGTTGTCTCTAACCTAAACAGAGTACTTTATTCAGCTTATTTGACCCTAGTTTTTGTGTCACTCGCTTCTGAATTTTCTTCAGTTTAATTATATCTCAAAGTGTAGGACTTAATAATAGCCATATTCTGATTGGTACAGAGTGGAGCAGGACTTGTATATCTTTTATTCTGTACTTTTACTAATTCATTTTGAGATTACATTGCTTTTTTTTTTTTTAAGATTTTTATTTATTTATTTGACAGAGACTGATCACAAGTAGGCAGAGAGGCAGGCAGAGAGAGAGAGAAAGGGAAGCAGGCTCCCTGCTGAGCAGAGAGCCCGATGTGGGACCCGATCCCAGGACCCTGAGATCATGACCTGAGCCAAAGGCAGCGGTTTAACTCACTGAGCCACCCAGGTGCACTTATATTAGCTTTCTTGGCAATCAGAACCCACTATGCCCAGTATTGATTAAATGAAAAAATGACCAGTGGTTTTTTGCTCCTCATGAGCCATGTATTTCCCACTTTGAATGGGGGCCATGGTTGTCTTTTCAAGAATTGATATTTTTGACCCAAAGTGCCAGATAGCAATAGGCCTATGTAAGGAAAGGGGCCTCTTACAATGTTGAAACCTAGAAGTAGAAATGTTTGCTTAGGGACTCTTGGGCTCAGACTTTGTTACTATTCACACACAAAGATGTGGCTTTTTGATTCCAGGTTTAGTTTGGGAATCAGAAAAGCCATTGAATCACTATTTTGGGCACCCGGAAGTACTGTAACACCGCATGGTAACTATACTGGCATTGAAGTGAAAGACTTAATAAGATAAAAAGAATGAGAAAAGCCCAATGTCGGTAAACATTATTAAGTAGAAGGATATAGATGGCTCGTGAATACTGTCTCGGAATGGTGGTATGAGATTTAAGTCTAAAAAGCAGTGGTTTAGCAGAAGTTTGGTTTTCCAGCTCTGAGGTGGCAGTTTGTGTGGATCGTGGCAAGCCTGTGACAAGGACTCCAGCACATGCAGAGGAAAGCTACACAGAAATATTGTGCACCGGCTTTTGCCCTGAATGATAGCCCTGCATTTATTAAAATTTGTTCCCTTGGCTGCTAACATTGGGTTAACCTATTTTAATTTGTACTTACCGAGTTACTGAGAGAAAGATATCTGGGCCCATTTTTGCCCACTAGAAAAGTTTGCAGGGTATAATTTCACTTTACGATGAAAAAACCTTCAGTCACAAAATTAACAGTATTGGAAAATACACTTGGAAAATGTGTGAAAGTATCACTTGTTGGGCTACCGGAATAAGTAGATGAAATTATCAGAAAGATTATTTAAATGGTTGAAAGTCTGTGTTTTTATTTGAGGCTTCCTTTTCTTTCTAGTTTGACTTTATTTAAGTTAAGCATCTTTATTCTCCGAACAAAACCAGAGCATTACTGTTATGTCTTCTCACTTTGTGTTTTTCAAAGAGTTGGGGAGTTGATGGGAATTGAAACACATGTCCAGACTTAGCGTTGGTATTCAAGGTCTTATGAATGAGGCAGAGATTCGAAAAGGAGAGTGGGGAAGGGAGCAATAAGCACCTGTCATTCATTCATTCTTTTATGTAGTCGATTGTCTGCTCTGCACGTCATGTGGGCGGGGCATGGAGGATAGATTTTACCCAGCTTGGTAAAATGCGAAGTTTTATGAGGGTCCTTAAATTCTCCTTAGTCAACTTAGTTGTCCTTTGGAGGTGGGTTTCCTCAGAAAAAGAACTTCAGTGTAATTCTTGAAACCTTTCTCAAATTTGGTGGAGGAAGGAAATTTGTTGAGATTAAGGCCCCAGGGAAATATGATTTCATCATGACATGAATTTATGTAGTTAATAAATGTTTACCAAGCAAATATTATTTAGGACAGTTACCGGGCTGTGTTGCCATATAGAGATGAAGTAATTCCTTAGGGATGTTATCATATAGTAGATGTTACAGTTAAGAGATGGTTACAGGACTGTAAGAGGGAGGGGCCGCAGGGTGTCACAGTAGAGGAACTTGTGATCGTGCAATTCATCACTGGTGCAGTGCCTGAGAGTGTGGTATAAACCAAGTAAAAATGATAAACAGTTGTGTCAGTATTTATTTACTGTAGTTTGATAAGAAAATGCTAAACTCCTCATAAGAAAGTGCTAAATTAGAATATAATCAGATATATATATGACTTGTGGTCTGTTCATAGCTTATAACAAAAAGTTATATGCCATTTTAAGATTGTTAATATTGAGGGCACCTGGGTGGCTCAGTGGGTTAAGCTGCTGCCTTCGGCTCAGGTCTTGATCTCAGGGTCTTGGGATCGAGTCCCACATTGGGCTCTCTGCTCAGCAGAGAGTCTGCTTCCCTCTCTCTCTCTTTCTCTTTCTGCCTGCCTCTCTGCCTACTTGTGATCTCTCTCTGTCAAATAAATAAATAAAAATCTTTTTTTTTTTTAAGATTTTATTTATTTATCAGAGAGAGGGGGTAGAGAGCGAGCACAGGCAGACAGAATGGCAGGCAGAGGCAGAGGGAGAAGCAGGCTCCCTGCTGAGCAAGGAGCCCGATGCGGGACTTGATCCCAGGACGCTGGGATCATGACCTGAGCCGAAGGCAGCTGCTTAACCAACTGAGCCACCCAGGTATCCCTAAATAAATAAAAATCTTAAAAAAAAAAAAAAGATTGTTAATATTGAAATATAGTAAAATATTAGCTGTGACATCAATGTGATTTGCTGAAAATAAAAAGCAAACAGTTTTTAAATGTCATTTTGTTGCATTCAAAAATATGCCCATTAATACTGAAATTTTGGGAGGCCAGGGGGCTTGGGTGGCTCAGTGGGTTAAGCCTCTGCCTTGGGCTCAGGTCATGATCTCAGGGTCCTGGGATCAAGCCCCGCATTGGGCTCTCTGCTCACCTGTGAGCCTGCTTCCCCCTCCCTCTCTGCCTACTTGTGATCTCTCTCTGTCTGTCAAAAAAATAAATAAAATTAATTTTAGGATCTCTAATAGTTAGGACTCTTAATTTTAGGACCTCTAATAAATAAAACTGAAAACATTAGAGCCTTACATATTTATATGCCACAAATGCTTTTGTACAATATGAAAGTAACTTGGTTTTCAAAGCCCAATATTCTCCTTACAATCTTTTTTTTTTTTTTTTTTAAAGATTATTTATTTATTTGAGAGAAAGAGTGCATAGGTTGGGGGCAAAGGGAGAGGGTCAAGCAGACTCCCTGCTGAGCAGGACCCCAGGATCATAACCTGAGCTGAAAGCAGGTGCTTAAGTGACAGCCACCCAGGCGCCCCATCCTTCTTACAATCTTTGGTTATTCTAATGAGTTAATTCTTCGTAAAAGGTACCAAGAAACTGGATCATTTTAGGTCTAGTGCCAGAAACTGTGAATTATTAAGGATGGGGCGGATGATTGTTTTTGCTATATATTCCTATAGGGATCAGCAGACTTCTTTTGTAAAGTGACCAGTCGATGTTTTTGACTTTGTAGGCTATACAGTTTCTGTGTCAGTTAGTCAGCTCTGCTGTTGTAGCATGAAAGTAGCCTTAGATAGTATGTAAAAGAACGGTCATGGCTGTGACCCAGGAAAATTTTAGTTCTCAAAACAGGCAGCTAGGAGCACTTTGCCCACAGGCCCCAGTTTGCTAATTCCTGCTCTGTGACAAAGAGATTAGTAATGTCCCATATGGAATCATTCATATAGCTGCAATTCCAAGTGTTCCTGTGTTTCTTAAGATTTATATGTTTTTATTTGTTTATTTTTCAATAGGAGCACCCAGACTGAAATGTCAAGAACTCTTGAATTATATCATGGATACAGTGAAAGATTCATCTAATGGTTCCGTTTATGGAGCAGATTGTAGCAACATTCTGCTCAAGGACATTCTCTCAGTGAGGAAATACTGGTGTGAAATATCTCAGCAACAGTGGCTAGGTATGTTTTGAAGTTTATTTGTAAATTTTTTTCTGTGAAATGAAATGTCACCAAAAGATCGGTCAGAATCTTGATCCCCCAGGTGACCTTGCAGTTTAACAGTATCTTAGTAAAATTAAATACTTACAGAATCCAGCCCTTAGTTTTCTTTATTATGAACTTCCTAAGTGATTGTCTCTATGAGAACTGGAACATCACAGTTGAAAGAAGCCATCCCTGTCCTCGAGTCCTTCATAGGCCAGTGGCAGAAAAATCAAGTGAACCAAAAATTACAGTGCCCCATAACATAGATACGTTTGGGCGAAGTGAGTTCCCAGATCAGTGACACCTAAACCTCACCATGATTAAAAGAAAAAGAAGAAAATCTAGAAAGAGAGGTGTCATGAAAGCGAAAGCAGCAGAGTTTCAGGCTGGAAGGGATATGACGTTTTAAGTGTGGTAGAAATGCTAAAACACAAAAGCATGCATTGGATTAGGCAGTTAGCAGGTCACTTGTAAGTTAAAAAATAGTAAAAAGGATCTTTAGGGCCCAGGGACTGCAACATAAGTAGAGTGGGTGTTGGAGGAATCTAGTGTTTTCGATTTCTAGGTGAAAAGTTCTGAGAGACCAAAAAGGAAGGAAGTTGTGATCAGAGATAAACATTTGAGTTTATGAATTTCAGAGGTGGAGCCTTTCTCTGAGTGGGTTCAGTGGGTTTGGCTTTAATGAAGTGACTCGAAGCCATATGTCCAAGTCTTTTAATACAACCACCACTGAAAATCTAGAAACTCTGTGTTTTTCGTGGAAAGTATTTAAGATAAATTTTGCCAATTAAATGAAAAGACATTTGTCTGTATTGTTTATTGCGAATTTCTCATATCAAAAAAGACACGTGTGGATGGTAAAACTGTGACCTTATCAGTGCCCTGCACTATATTCTAATGTTCCCATATGAATGAAAGCCTTTTTAGCTTTGAGTGTTAATTTCTGAGGTGTCATCTCAGGCCTTTGTTCTTGTTCCGAGCATGAGGGAGGCTGCGTCCCAAACTTGATCCTCAAAACAAGTTTAAGAGAATAGGTTAGTGATATCCAGGATGCTCGGACACGTTTCTCACCACTGTGGTCCATCCTAAGTATTCAGGAGGTTTGCATAGTTTAGATTAGTACTTCTAACCACGGGTCTCATTGAAACAAAGAGAATCCTTGCTGTAGTCTCCTTACTGTGTCTGACCTGTTCTCTGAAATCCTCTTTATTTTTGAGCATATTACTGTCATCTCTCATAATTTGGCCTTTTGGTTGAATTATTTTTCTAGTTAGCTCCCTTCTCTCAAACTTCACTCCCCACAGAGGACTATACTCAAGAAGTGGAGTTTATGTTCACAATATATCTTTGGTAGAGGTGTTGATGGAACCCACAGTTAGAGATAAGGTAGTCTAGAAGGAGAGTTTGGAGTGAGATGAGAAGATGCCCTGAGGCCAAGCCAGCATTTTCAGATCAATTTGGGATTAGCTTATTGATTCCTACAAAAAGCTCTGCTGAAATTTTTGTGGGGCTGGATCCCAGGACCCTGGGATCAGGACCTGAGCTGAAGGCAGAGGCTTTAACCTACTGAGTCACCCAGGCACCCCGAATTTTGGTGGGGATTGCACTGAATGTATTGAACAATTAAGAAAGTGTCCTGAAGCAAAGACTCACAGCAGCCATACTCTCTAGTTTTGAAGGGGAAAAACACTTCATTGATATTATAAAAATCTAATAGAAACAGAAGAAAAGGAAAATCTACACATAGATGAGGGCAATAGTAAGCAGTAAGGATGAATAAGACATTTACGTCAGATTGGGTACATACAGCATCCGTCAGCTGGGAAAGCCCCGGCTGCAGTCTTGATTGCGAGGCCTGGATGGACCATCCTCCCCGTTGGGGGAGACTATACCCCATAAAGGCGGTATAGGGCGGTAGGGCAGAGACAAGGTTTGGAGTTAGACGTTTGTTTGTGTGCAGTTTGGAGCTAGTCAAATTCCTGAATCATCATGTCTTTACACATTCAAGGAGCCTGGTCTAGGTGAGTTTGCCTCCCCTCCGGGATTCTACTAGGCGGGGGGGTGGAACAGCAGCCCAGCCTGGAGCTGGAGGGCATGGAAGGCAAAGTTTATAGCTCTTGGTGTCCAGACCAGAAAGGCCACTTCTGACCTGGAGGCCAGCTCCCACGTTACTTATGCAGCACAAATCTCACCAGCGACATTCTTCAGCTGCCTGCATGCGTGCAGGTAGGGGTGGTTGGTCACTCAGGACCCATCGCAGGAACCTCCTTCCATACAAGATAGGAAGAACAGCCCTCGTGACCACATGGAGTCTGCCATTCTGTGAACATGATACCTCTCTTTATTTGTTTAGTTTTTTTTTGTTTGTTTGTTTGTTTTTACCTAAAGAAATCAGTGTTTTATGATTCTTAGCATACAGAATTTATGTATTTTTATTAGACTTCTATTGCAGTAGTTTGTAAGTTGTGTAGTTTAAAAAATTTCAATTTCCATATTCATTGCTATCATACAGGTGGTTTTTGTGTCATTAATGTTGTGTCCTGGGACCTTGCTAAAATCACTTATTAAATCTAGGAGCACCATGGGATTTTCTCTTTAGATAGCCATATATTTGCATTTTTTCCCCCTCATTTGTGAGCCATGTGACTTTCACCTATTTTTTTTCTACTCTATTATATTGGCAGGGATCTTCAGAATGATTCATTTAAATGGTGAAATGTACATCCCATAAAATTTACCATTTTAACCCTTTCTAAGTATAGAGTTCAGTGGCATTAAGTGTGTCCACATCGTTGTGCAACCATCACCTTCCATTTGCAGTCCTCGGTCATCTTCCCAAACTGAAACACTGTCCTCAATAAACAACACCCCCCCCCCCCACACACACACAGCCCTTGACAAGCATTCTGCTTTCTGTATCTGTGAGTTTGACTCCTCCGGCTAACTCCAGTGACGGAAGTCGTAACGGTCTTTGTCCTGTGAATGCGTTACTGTGCTCATTTCCCCTGTGTCTTCAGTGTTCATCCATGGGGTGGCACGTCTCAGGGTCTACTTCCTTTCTAAGACTGAGTTGCGCTTATGTACTGCATTTGGACATTCCTCTGTCACTGGACACTTGAGTGGTTTCTGCCTTTTGGGTATTATGAGTAATGAGTGCTGTTATGAACCGGTGTGTTCAGATAGCTCTTTGTGTCCTTTCAGTTCTTTTGGGTATTTATCCAGAGTTGGAATCGCTGCATCATGGGCTAATTCTGTTTAATGTGTTGAGGACCAACAAACTATTTTCCACAAGGTCTGCGTCCCTTTACCCGTTCTACAGACGGAGCAGCAGTCACAGGTGTTCGGTTTCTCCAGGTCCTTACCAACGCTTACTCTTTTTCTTGTGTTGGTATCAGCCATCCTGATGTGAGTGTGTGTGAAGTGGTATCTCATTGGGGTTTTGATTTGCATTTCCTTTAATGACTAGGGATGTTGGGTTTTTCGTATGCTAATTGGCCATTTGTATATCATCTTTTAAAAAGTATTCACATCTTTTGCCCAGGTGTGTGGTTTTTTTTTAAGGTTTTATTTATTTATCTGACACACAGAGATCACAAGTAGGCAGAGAGGCAGGCAGAGGCGGGGGGGGGGGGGGTGGAGGCTCCCTGCTGAGCAGAGAGCCAGATGCAGGGCTGGATCCCAGGACTCTGAGATCATGATGCGAGCCGAAGGCAGAGGCTTTAACCCACTGAGCCACCCAGGTGCCCCTTTCCCCAGTTTTTAATTGGGTTATTTTGTTGTGGTTGAAATGTAGGAGTTCCTTATAATTTCTGTATATTAACCCCTTATCAGATAAATGGTTTGCATTTTCTTGCATTTCATGGGTAGCCTTTAATTCTGATGTTTGTGTCCTTTGATATATAAAAGTTTTATTTTTTTAAATCTCTCTCTTTTTTTTAAAGATTTTATTTATTTGAGAGAGAGAGCACAAGGAGGGCAGAGGGAGAAGCAAACTCCTTGCTGAGCAGGGAGCCCAATGCAGGGCTGGATCCCAGGACCCAGGATCATGGGCTGAGCTGAAGGCAGACACTTAACTGACTGAGCCACTCAGGCGTGCAAAAGTTTTATTTTGATGAGTATAAGTAATCTATATATTTTTTGGTTGCCTTTGCCTTTGGTGTCATTTCCAGGAGATCATTGACAAATCTAACATCATAAAACTTTTCCTCCGTGTTTTCTTCTAGGAGTTTTGTAGTTTTTCCTCCAGTATAATTTTGAATAGGAGTAGTGAGAACACACCTTGTTCTGTTCTTGGTTTTAGGGGGAAGCATTCATTGTTTAGCCATTAAGCATGATATTAGCTCTCAGTATGGGTTGACAACTTTCCGTTCAATTTCTAGTTGCTCATTGTTTTTATCTTGCGTGGATATTGAATTTTGTTAAATTTCTTTCTTCATCTGTTGAGATAATCCTATGAGTTTTTCTTTAGTTTCTTGATAGGATGAATTACACTGTTAAATTTTTTTTTTTAAGTTTTTTAAAAGATTTATTCATTTGAGAGAGAGACAGAGCACGAGCAGCCGTGAGAGGCAGAAGCAGACTCCCCGCTGACCTGGGAGCCTGAGATGGGGCTTGATCCCAGGACCCCAGGATCATGCCCTGAGCCAAAGGCAGACGCTTAAACTGACTGAGGCATTCAGGGGCCCCTACACTGATGAATTTTTCATAGGTTAAGTCAACCTTGTGTTCTTGGGATATACTCCACTAGGGCATGATGTATATCCTTTTTTCATATTACTGGATGGATTTGTTTTAGTTGTTGAAAGTTTTTAGCTATGAATTCAGTTTCTTCTTTTTTTTTTTTTTAAAGATTTTATTTATTTATTTGACAGATAGAGATCACAAGTAGGCAGAGAGGCAGGTAGAGAGAGAGGAGGGGGGGGGATGCAGGCTCCCTGCTGAGCAGAGAGCCCAATGCGGGGCTCAATCCCAAGACCCTGAGATCATGACCTGAGCCGAAGGCAGTGGTTTAACCCACTGAGCCACCCAGGTGCCCCTGAATTCAGTTTCTGTAATAGATACAGGAATATTTACTTTATTCCTTTTTCCGTTAGCTTTGGTAATTTGGTTAAGAATTTGTACATTTTAAGGCACCTGGGTGGCTTAGTGGGCTAGGCCTCTGCCTTCAGTTTAGGTCGTGATCTCAGGGTCCTGGGATCGAGCCCCACATAGGGCTTCCTGGTCAGTGGGGAGCCTGCTCCCCCACCCCCTCCCCTGCCTCTCTGCCTACTTGTGATCTCTGTCAAATAAATAAATAAAATCTTAAAAAAAAGAAAGAATTTGTACATTTTAGCTAAGCTGTTGACGTAGGAGCATAAAGTTCTCAGATGTTGTTGCCTTTTTATCCTTTTAATGTATGTATCCTCTAGTGGTATTACCTCTTTCATTGTTCATTTCTCATTATTCTTTTCTTCTGTTTACTTTGAGTTTAATTTGTTCTCTCATTTCTTAAGATAGAAGCTTAGGTCATATGTGCATTTAATACCATGAATTTTTCTCTAAACTGCTTTGTTGTATCTCTCACACATTTTGACAATGTTGTATTTTCATTTTTCTTCAGTTTAACATATGTCCCAGTTTTTCTTGGCTGTTCTTTAACTTCTGGATTATTGGGAAGTGTGTAATTTAATTTCCAGTTGTTTGGGTAATTTCCTATTTTGTTTTCCCTTTTTATAGTTTTCAGTCTAAATATATTAGGGTCAGAGAACATACTTTTTATCATCTAAGTTATTTACAATTGTTATAATTTCTTCTGTGACCCAGGATAAGGTCTGACTTAGTGAGTATTCTGCATCCATTTGAAGAGAGTGTATATTTGCTCTTGGGTGAATTATTCTGGACATGGCAGTAGAGCCTGTTGGTTGATGATGTTCAGTTCTGTAAGACTAATGTGAAACCTGAGTGGCAGGTGAAGAAAAGTATTAGCAAATACAGCACTTTCAAAAGCTTTGGTTGTACAGGGAAGGGAAAAAGGGATCCTGTTAAAGATGGGAGTGATTGGAGTATATGTAAACGAAATGGGAAGGAGTCCATGGAGAAACAGTGGTTGGATATACAAGAAAATGGACTGTGTTTTTAAAAAATTAATTAATTATTATTATTTATTTTTAGAGAGAGCAGTTGTGCACAGGAATGGGGTGGGGGATTGGGGAGCAAAGGGAGAGGGAGAGAGAATCCCAGACAGGCTCCACACCCAGTGTGGAACCCAACACAGGGCTCGATCCCACCATCCTGAGGTTGTGACCTGAGTTGAAATCAAGAGTCAGATGCTTAATTAGCTGAGCCACCCAGGTGCCCCTCTGTGTTTTCTGAGAATAAGTGTTTCCAAAGTAAGCCCTAGGATTGTCCCAAGGAGGAAGATAGTTTTCCTAATAAGGTAGGAAGGAAGAAATACTGAAAACCTTTAGTGTCTTTCCTGTACAACTAGGATAAAATAAGGACTTTTTTTCGAGGCCTTGGAAGCACTGGGTAATTCTTCTGCTTAACTGTCAGGCCATAACTACAAGCCACCCCCATCCTGCATATGTTTGTGTTCTAGCTACAGTGGCTTTTATTCAGATTCTCTAACCTGGTGGTTTCCAGACATTTTCTTAAAAACAGGCTTTATCTTTTTAGAGCAGTTTCAGATTCATAGCAGAATTGAGCAGAAGTAGGGAGTTCCCATAAACCGCCCGTCACACATGCATAGCTGCTTCTGCTGTCAACATCCTGCACCAAAGTGGCACATTTGTTTCAGGCAGTGACCCTGCGCCGACAGCTCATCCCACCCAAAGCTCAGAGTTGACATTAGGATCAGTCTTGGTGTTGTACGTTCTGTAGATTTTGAAAAACGTACAACAACATGTATTTACCATTATAGCATCAACTGGAAAAGCGCCATTGCCCTGGAAGTCCTCTGTGTGCTGCCTGTTCTTCCTTCCCCTCCTACTGATCCCTAGCAACCAGTGATCTTTTTGCCATCTCTAATTCTGCCTTTTGCAGAATGTCGTTTAGTTGGCATCACACAGTATGTAGTCTTCCCACTTGGGCCTCTTTTGCTTGGTAATATGTGTTTATGGTTCCTCCATGTTTTTCTGTGGCCTGATAGCTGATTTCTTTTTAGCACCAAATAATATTTCATTGCATGCACCACAGTTTGATTATCTACTCACTTACTGAAGGATGTCTTGATTGCTTCCAAATTTTGGCAATTATGAATAAAGCTGCTGTACACATCCATGTGCAGATCAAATTTTTAGCTCATTTGGGTAAATAAAAAGAAGTGTGATTGCTGAATCAATCATATGGTAACAGTATGTTTAGTTTGGTAAGAAGCTGCCAAAGCTATCTTCCAAACTGGCCATTGTTGATTTCTATATTAAATTATCAGTAAAGCTTGATTTTTTTTAAAAAAGATTTTACTTATTTATTTGACAGAGATCACAAGTAGGCAAGAGAGAGAGAGGGGGAAGCAGGCTCCCTGCTGAGCAGAGAGCCCGATGTGGGGCTCGATCCCAGGTCCCTGGCATCATGACCTGAGCCAAAGGCAGAGGCTTTAACCCACTGAGCCACCCACATGCGCCAGCTTGATTGTTTAAGAAAGATTTATTTATGAGAGAGAGAGAGAAGGAGAGCGCAAGCATGCTTACGTGCTCATGTTCACAAGACGGGGAGAGGCAGAGGGGAAGGGAAAAACAGACCCTGGGCTGAGCACGGAGCCCAGTGCAGGGTTTGATCCCAAGAACCGAAGATCATGACCTGAAATGAACATGGCAGAGGCTAAACTGACAAAGCCACCCAGGGCAACCCCTAAAGGTTGATTTTTATTTGTAATTAATTTTAATTTTAAAAAATAAGGGTTCTAGTATTTCCTTCTGACACTGCTGTGGATCATCTCACGCTCTCTTTATTTTGGGAGTGCAAGGCCTTTCTCCCCTTGTGGCATTTGTCCTTTTCTTGGCAGAGGCTCCCCTTTGTGTGGCTGCTTTCTTCTCCCCCTGCAGGTCTTGGCTTAAATGTCACTGCCGTTTTCTGATTGCCCTTCCTAAATTTGTTCTCTTTATTTGTACCATAGTGCCCTTTGTCCTTCGTAGTACTTTTGTGAAAATCAGTACTTTTGTGAAAGTCTCAGTTCATGGGTCAAAGAAAAAGTCTCAAAGGAAATCAAAGTAAGCTTGGAACTGGATGAAAATAAAAAAATACAACATGTCAAAAATTGTAGAATGCAGCTAAAGTTATGTTCAGAGGGTAATTTATGGCACTAACTGCCTATATTACAAAAGAGGGAAAAATATCAAATCAGTAATCTTAGTTTCCATCTCAAGAAACTGGAGAAACAAAACCAAAAACTTGGAAGCAAGCAGAAGAGCAGGAATCACTGAAATTGAAAACAGAAAAACAGAAGAGAGCGTTTAATGAAACAAAGCTGATTCTTTGAAAATACCAGTGAAATCCAAAACTGCTAGTAAAAGTGACTAAGAACACAAATTGCTGAGAGTAGGGAGGAAATGGATATAATTGCCATCCTACAGGTATTAGAGGAGTATTAAGAGCACACCTCGAACAACCCTGTGCACGTCGACTTGACCGCTGAATTTACACGGGCCAGCTGCTTAGAACCACTCCTTGTCAGAACTCCCCCGATATGAAATGGGTACTTGAATAGTTCTGTAACTATTAAAGAAATTGAATCCACGATTTAAAACCTTTCATAAAAGAAGTTGGGAACAGGACAAGGATGTCTGCTCTCACTACTCCTGTTCAGCACTGTACTGCAATCTCTAGCCAGGGCAGCTCAGCCAGGAGCAGAGCATCCAGGTTGGAAAGAAGAAAGGAAACTGTTCCTATTTGTAGGAAGCATGATTGTCTATCTATAAAGTCCTAAGGAAGCTATAGTTAATTGAGTGTCATTAACTCCAGAAGCTCTTTTTATTATCATGTTCCTTCACTGTCCTTTGAGCTTTTTTGTTGTTGAGCTCATGGAGGAAATGAATTCACCTGCAAGCATGTCCTACAGCCTCTTTTTATTTTTTGAATTAGTTGAACCTCTACGCTTCTGCAACTTTCACTGACTGTCTTATGCCAGTTCTTTTAACCACTTACTAGGATAGTATGTGGGATTCTGTGAGACTTGAGATCACTTCCCCCAACTAACAAAAGGCCTAAAGCTTGAGCTTTAGTTGAAGATAGTTGGCATTCTCATTTTCCCTCTCTGCTCCTATCAGGTAATAAGAGGAAAATGCTCGGGGGCGCCTGGGTGGCTCAGTCAGTTAAAGCCTCTGCCTTCGGCTCAGGTAATGATCCCAGGGTTCGGGGATCAAGCCCTGCGGCAGGCTCTCTGCTCGACAGGGAGCCTGCTCCCCCGCCTGCCTCTTTGCCTACTTCTGATCTCTGTCAAATAAATAAATAAAATCTTAAAAAAAAATTTTTAAAAAGGGAAATGATCAAGATAACCATTCCTTTTTTTTTTTTTTTTAAGGTTTTATTTACTAGAGAGTGTGCCCGTGCATGTGCACACACTAGTTGGGGGGTTGGGGAGCCAGAGGACAGGGAGGGGGCAAGCAGATGTCCCACACACAGCAGAGCCTGACACAGGACTCGATCCCAGGACCCTGAGATCGTAACCTGAGCTGAAGTCAGATGCCTCACCGACTGAGCCATCCATGTCGTCCTCCTCCAGTTCCTATTTTCTTGTTTCTACATTTCTATGTGTTAACTCACAGTTTTTAACCATTTAGGTATTGTAATGACAGAAATTTGGGAAGCACTGATGCAGAGTTGTATAAATTAATGTCCGCTACGATAGGAATCGTTTGAATAATCATTTTCTTTACAATAATATTTGAGGTATTTATATTATTCTTTTGTGTTTGAATCTGATTTTAAATTATCTCTGCAGAATTATGTGATACATACAATTAAAAAGGAAGATACCATAGGTGTTACTCTCACTCATTTTTACCAGCCATGGACTCTATTTATATGGGGAGCAAATCCTGCATTAGCAGCTTTGGTTTTAGCTCCTGGTTCTGAGAGACGATTCTCAGTGCATCTCACCTTTTCTGCATACTTATGAGTGACTCTGACTGCTTTATTCCTGACTTTTTTAAAGTACATGTGTATAGTGAACCTTGGAAGGTGGAGATGGTGACAGAGATGGTGGCTTCCTCAGAGCCAAGGACAGGTTTGCTCGCTGCCTGTGTGTCGCAGAAAGCTCGAGGGTTCTCTCACTGTTTGCACGTGTGTCACCTGTCTTTTCATGTCACCTTGGGGATTGAGGAATTTATGCAGAAAGGAAGGTACTCAGTCGGGAATAGTTTGTCTTCTGCCAGCATCCGTGAAACTGGCATTCTGATCCCTTAGCTTACAAGTAGAGTAAAATCTCAGCCCCTTGACAGCATTCTTGATACATTTTACACTCGTTATTAATCAGACCGCCTCAAGACAAAGCAGTGGAATTGTGTGCTGTCCCATGCTCTGTTAGACCTAAAGGAAGGGACACAGATAGAAGTCAAGCAGCTTGTCTGAGGGCTGGCTGCACATAGTCTCTGGCCAAAAGTTGTTCCTCTCTTGAAGGCATTTTATGTAAAATAAAGTTCAATATGGATGTGATACTTTTACCATATTAAATGTAAATTAAGGGACGCCTGGGTGGCCCATTCGGTTAAGCGGCTGCCTTCAGCTCAGGTCATGACCCCAGGGTCCTGGAATCGAGTCCCCCATTGGGCTCCTTGCTCAGTGGGGAGCCTGCTTCTCTGCCTCTGCCTGCCTCTCAGCCTGCTTGTGCTCTCTCTCTTTCCCTCTCTGACAAATAAAGTCTTAAAAAATAAAAATAGAAAATAAATGTAAATTAGTATGATTTTAAATCTTTTTCTCTAGATGGGATTACTGAAATTTATTTATTTAAAAAGATTTATTTACTTAGCGAGCAGGTGGGGCAGAGGAGGCAGGAGGAGGGAGAGAACCTCAAGCAGACTCCCCGCTGTGTGCGAACCCAGGACCCCAAGATCATGACCTCAGCTGAAGCCAAGAGTTGGATGCTTAACTGACTGAGCCACCGAGCTGGCCTGGAATATTGAAATTTAAATTAAATAAAGACTTTTAAGATAAACGCTTTGATAGTTTCTTTTTAATAACTTTTTTTTTTTTTTTTAAGAATTGTTCTCTGTGTACTTCAGTCTGTACCTTAAACCTGCACAAGACATTAATAGAGTTTTAGTGGCTAGAATAATTCATGCTGTGACCAAAGGATGCTGTTCGCAAACTGATGGATTAAATTCCAAATTTTTGGATTTCTTTTCCAAAGCTATTCAACATGCAAGGTAATCTAATCTCTTTATGTTTTGCTTTGTATTGAAAACCCGTTTGATTTTCCTGTAAGACCATGTGTTCGCTCCAGTAACTAAAAATGTTACCAACTGAAAAAACAAAACAAAGCTGGCCCATTATAGTAGAATTAGTGGATTCCCAAAGAAAGTGTCAGCTGTACGCTTCCTGAATATCCAAAGGCAGACGGAACATGAAAACCACGTTCGTAAGTGGAAGACCAGTGTTGCTTATCTAGGGACAGGAAAAGCCAAATGTTCTTTTAAGTAGTTTCATTTCCTCCATTTTTGAAAATAGATGTACTAAGAAAAAATAAAATAGGAACAGACTTTGGGAGTGTCAGTATCTGACATTTGTGTGACATTATCCAGTCCGTCCTGTGAAGTGTTGTATAAATGGTGGTGTTAGAAATCCGTTTCCTCTCATTTTGCAGTGTTTCAGCAGCAGGGAGCGAGTAGGGAGGATGCCTCAGCACCAGAGAAGAGCTGTTTTGTTTGTTCTGTTGCTCAGATTTTTTTTGTTTCTGAGTCATTCTGGAACTAAGGCTACTGTTACTTGAAGATGAGATTTTTTTTTTTTTTCCAGCATGCAACTTCATAACTGCCTTCAGTTTTCATTTTTCTGCCCTGTTACACCAAGCTGAGTCTGTTTATTTTCTGTGACAGACAGGAAAAGAGCTCTGCAGGTCTGAATCACATCTTAGCAGCATTTGTTATCTTCCTCAAGACACTGGCTGCTAACTTTCGAATACGAGTGTGTCAATTAGGAGATGAAATTCTTCCTACCTTGCTTTATATTTGGACTCAACATAGACTTAATGATTCCTTAAAAGAAGTAATTATTGAATTATTTCAACTGCAAATATATGTGCATCATCCAAAGGGAGCGAAAACTCAAGAAAAAGGTATAAAAGTTTTTGCTGTTTTGAATTTGCTTCTTCATTAAAACACAGAGGCTTAAGTATTAAATTTTCTATTTCGTAGGAGGTTATGACCTTCCTCTGGATTGTTGTACTTGGTTAATGTTATTAGTCTTGAAGGTGCTTCTCACACTTTTTTTTTCTTAGAATTTGAAGCTGTGGTAACAAATCCTGTCCTGCCTTACCATGTGTTTAGTACCTTTGTAAGTATTGTGAGGAACACAGACAAATGGGAGATGCTGATCCTTTGGCAGCTGTTGATATGGCAATAATTAGGTGCCGGAAGGGATGACCCAGACTGGAGTGTGAGTGAGTTTGGAGAAGACAGGGTCTTGTGTGTCTGCATACTGCTCTTATTAGAAGGTAAAAGAGATAAATGTGGACTGCGAACAGCAAGACTAATCAATTCCTCAGGAAGATGTGTCCATACTGCCTTAAACCTCACACTCAATCCAGGCCGCCATTTTTTCTGGAAAACCAGAAATGGTTTTTTTCTGGGAAACCAGAAATGAGTGACTTCTCCTCCTTTGATACCATTCCATCTGTCTCTCACCAAGAGAGTGTTGCTTGATAACAGATAGTGCATATTTGAAAGTGGTTGAGAGAGTAGATCTTAAAAGTACTCATCACAAAGGAAAAACTTTTTTTGTAACTACGTACAGTATATTAACTATGTAAGGCATTGTGGTCATTTCGCAGTGTGTACAGATACCAAATAATTATGTTGTACCTCCAAAATTAATGTTGTATGTCAGTTATACCTCAATTAAAAATAATCTTTAAAAAATCTTAGATGGGGTAGCTTCACTCAGTGACAGGAATTTTATTGGGTGGAACTGGAACTGCGTGGGTTCCCTCAGGCTCTTACTCTATTTACCTTTGTGCCTGCACTAGCCTTTGGACAGATTCATCATGGCCAGTGTAAGGCCCTTGTTAGGAAATCAAACTCCATTGAGAAATAGCTAAAATGGTGGAAAACTGTGAGAGCCTATTTTTTTTTTCCCCCCAAAGTCACTGTCTATGTTTAATGGGCTCTTTACCAATGTGAAGTTAGATGTATTTGTAGCCCATGAAACCACTGTTAAGTCAAAGAATGGTGGATTTTCTTAGGGTTTCCTCTTTCATACAGGATAAAGATGAGACTTATCCAGGAGATGACACTGTGTTTAGGGTTTTGGTTCACTGTGTATTTAGGATGAATTGGAAGTTGGCAGGATGATGAAGTCTGCCAGAAACACTCATGTGGTTTTAGGCTATACTAATAGATGTTATGGTTTGTGTGGGAAGTCATAGCTCCTTTGTTACCTACACTGGTCCGATCACAGTGGGCATATCCTGTCCACCAGATTTCGTAGAGTCGCCATTTCAAGAGGGACAGTGTGTTTAGGTACAGACAACTAGAATGAGGAGAAGTCTGGGCAACATGTCATTTGTACACTAAAGGAACTAAGAATGTTTTTCTCTTAATGATAAACAGAAAACTTCCTCCTCATACAAATGATGGGACATATTGTATTTGTCTCAGGGGAGAGAAGAAATTAGGTTTTGATTGGGATTTTGATGGAGCTGAATAGAGAAAGTTAGATCAGAGTATAGAAGAATTTTACAACAAATAGCTGAGTGTGAGCCAGACAGTGGTACAAAGTCGGGCCTGCCAGGATATTGTCTGAAGAGGCCCGAGTACAGAATGGATGGCTGGACCGGTTTCCACCTTAACAGCTGAATGGTTCTGTGGGAGTTGGCAGTGCAAATGGAGTGTAGACGTAAACTGTATTTTTAATTTTTTGAATTCCAGGTGCTTATGAATCAAGTAAATGGAGAAGTATCCTATATAACTTATATGATCTGCTAATTAACGAGATAAGTCATATAGGAAGCAGAGGGAAGTATTCTTCAGGCTCTCGTAATGCTGCTGTCAAGGAAAACTTGATTGAGTTGATGGCAGATATTTGTCACCAGGTACAGTAGGTCTTGTCACATTTTGAAGTTTTCTATTAGTTTCCCTTTTACTGGGTTTTTAAAATGTGTGTTCTGATAAAAAGCCTTGTAAAATTACTTTGTATATGTAACTATTCCTTTCAAAACTCCGATTTTGGAATTGCTGTTCTGATTGAATAATTATTTTGCACATAAGAACGTAATGAAAACTAGTGATGAACTTTTTTTTCATGCTTTTTTAAATTTAAGATTTTACTTATTTGTCCGAGAGAGAGAGAGCAGGTGCGCACATAGCAGGGGGAGCAGGGGGCAGAGGGAGAAGCAGACTCCTCACTGAGCAAAGATCCTGATGCAGGACTCCGTCCCAGGACCCTGGGATCATGACCTTACCCGAAGGCAGATGCTTAATGGACTGAGCCACCCAGGCATCCCCAAACCCCTTTTTTTTTAAAAAAAATCAAAAGAAATTTTAAATTTAATCCCATTGGAAACAGATCTTTGCTTTACTTTTAGATGTCTTGGTACAAATGTTTCTGGGCAATAGAACTAATAACTTACTTGGTAATATCTGTTTTCAAGAGAGCTACTACAATCACGCAAAATATGTGTTACTGTGTTACGTGTATGTATTTCTTTAACTTATTACTCTTGCTCTGTGACTTCCCTGTGACTTCATTTGAGGAGGAATTTTTTTCCTTCAAAGTATTAGAAAACAGAATCTGTATATAAAGAAAAAAGATTTTCTTTTTGTTATCTTACAGATTTTTAATGAAGATACTAGATCTCTGGAGATTTCTCAGTCTTATACTACCACCCAAAGAGAATGTAATGATTACAGTGCGCCTTGCAAAAAGAAGAAAATAGAATTAGGCTGGGAAGTAATAAAAGATCATCTTCAGAAGTCACAGAGTGATTTTGATCTTGTGCCTTGGTAAAATGTTACTGTTTTCTCTTCCAGTGTCATTTTAGTCTCATTTAGCTTTTCTCATAAGCCCTGCAGTAGAACGGCCTGGCCATAACTAGGTCCATTGTCCAGTTGAAACCAGTCCCTGGTGAAGGGGAAGGTGCTTGCCAGGACCTCTGGTGATCAACCACAGAGGCTCGTGCTGGAGCCTGGGACTGAGGGCCGCCTCTCCGAAGCAGCTCGCCTTCGCAGGGAAGACGGGAGGACGGCTGCCCAGCAGGCGTGGAATGCGCTGAGCTGTGTGTCTCCACACAGAGATTTTAGCATGAAGAAATTGAAGATGGCATTCAGAGGTCACAGAATAATTTGGACCTTGTGCCATAGTAAAAGGTTGCCTTTTTAAAGAATTTACTGTGTATAGCATACACAGTTATTCAAATGATTAAATGAATTGTGGAGTTCTATGATATCACACAATATTAGATCTGGTAGGAATCTTTAGAAAATGTCCAGCTCAGCCTGTTTGGTTTACCAAAAGGAAAACAAAACAGGGAAAGGCTAAGCAGCTTGTTCAGGGACAGTCAGAAGTTTGTAGATGACAGTCAAACTCATGTGATCTATGCCTTGATTTTTACCGTGGTGATGTCATATTTAAATAAACTGAGTCGTGAGGGGGAAGCATCTTGATTTAGATACTTGTTGCGTAAGTTCATGTTTCTTTTCTTTTTTTTTTTTAAGGTTTTATTTATTTATTTGACAGAGATCACAGTAGGTGGAGAGGCAGGCAGAGAGAGAGAGAGAGAGGAGGAAGCAGGCTCCCTGCTGAGCAGAGAGCCCAATGCGGGACTCGATCCCAGGACCCTGAGATCATGACCTGAGCCGAAGGCAGAGGCTTAACCCACTGAGCCACCCGGTGCCCTAAGTTCGTGTTTCTTTTACGTGGTGGAGGGATCCCTGTTTCAGAGTCTTCCAATTTTTCCACTTAGTCCGGGGTTAGTTATTGAATACGTGCTGTGTGCCAAGCATTAGGTAGGGATTCACGAATGAATAAGGGAAAGCTCCTCTTCGGGAGTAGTTCACATTCTAGAAAACTCATAGCAGATATTTACTGAATTAACTGAATGTCTAGGAAAAGCAGTTGTTTGGTTTTTTGTCTGTTTTCTTGTTTTGGAGCAATCTTACTGGTGGCTGAAGAGCAAGGATGGAAATGACAACTACAAGTAGAAAAATCTAATTTACTTTAGTCTTGTTTTTAAGTAGGCTCCATGCCCAGTATGGGGCTTGAACTCATGATTCTGAGATCAGGAGTCACATGCTCTACCAACCTAGCCAGCCACATGCCCCTAAGTTCGTTATTCCTCAAAGTTTTTATATAAAGGACGTAAGACAATTCACCTGCTTAGCCAGAAAATTATCATTCTTCCTGACACTCTAGGAAGCAGGGACGAAGAAATGTTCAAAGCCAGTATATTTTGAGAGCAGTATGGAAAATAATGATGGCGATACTCTAGGATATTATTAAGAGTGCTGTGTCCATATGTTTGTTTTCGTTTAGTTTGTTCATGGAATTGAATAATTTTAATTTCAATTATCCTCTTATTTTATCTAGGTTACAGATTACAACCCAGTTAATATCAAAATATCCTTCAAGTTTACCTAACTATGAGCTGTCACCATTACTGATGATACTGTACCAGCTTCTACCTCAACATCGACACGGGGAGCGCACACCATATGTGTTACGATGCCTTACAGAAGTTGCATTGTGTCAAGGCAAGAAATCAAACCTGGAAGGCTCTCAGAAGTCAGATTTGTTGAAATTCTGGATTAAAATTTGGTCTCTTACCTTTCGTGGTATAAGTTCTGAGCAGATACAAGCTGAAAACTTTGGTTTACTTGGAGCTATAATTCAAGGCAGTTTAATTGAGGTTGATAGAGAATTCTGGAAGTTATTTACTGGGTCAGCCTGCAGACCGTCACGGTAAGTTGACTATGTATTTGTAAGAGATGTATGTATAGACATAAATACTTTTCTCGTTCCAGTTTTAAAGTTTGTAACTTGAGTTAGCAATATGATATATTTGATTTTAGATGTTTTTGTTGTTTGTCCAAGGAGTTTTTAATAAGTAAATAAATGTAAATGTAGTTTCAAGTGTAGAGAGTTCATTAAGACCAATTTTAAAGAATTAGGTGTTTAAATTTCTTTTATCTTTAATTGCATATTAAGTACATACTATTCAATATCCATAATTTTTTTTTTAGTAGTGCAACAGACAGTTATAATAAGAGATAGTTCTTCTCAAATGTAATAAGACTTCTCACAATTTTTTGTGTTCATTCAGTCAGTAGACATTCCCTCTGCACTTAGACGTGTTGGGCATCATCTTAAGCGTTAGTAGCAGCTCGATGGTAAATACGGTAGATTTCTACCTAAAAGAGCTTATTTTTTAGCAAAGAGGATGGTTAACAAATTTGGAATGAGTTCAGAGCTTGGAGTTAGGACCTGCAGTGACACAGGGACACTGAATCCAGAAACTCAATCTGCTATAGAGCAAGATGTTCGAATCCTTCTAAGGGACTCGTAGGAAGTCAGGAAGCATATCTTGAAAACTCACGCAAAAGAGCGGAAGCCTCAGGCTGAAAGTTTTACTCACGGAGAGACTTTGGATGCCCAGGAGATTCAAGTTGTCCTTGAGGAAGCTGGTAACGCTTAAAGTTGGAAGTGAATTGGTAACGCTTAAAATGGATGCATTGCTGGTTTTCCTGCCGGAATAACATGGACGAGTCTCCTCCTGCAGTGATTCTCTTCCCTTCTTGACTCTCCCGCTCTGTCCCTCAAGGGTGTCAAACACGTTGTCAGTCTTCTTCACACTCAGTCTACTTTTGGTTATTCTCATGATGCCACCTATGGCAAATCGTCGACTCACAGCAGCTGTGTTAGAGAAAATAAAGACTTTCTAGGATTGGGAAAAGAAAAGAGCTGATTTTTAACAGTAGCCGTCCTTTGCTTTGTTGTAGTCCTGCAGTCTGCTGCCTGACTCTGGCGATGGCCATCTGCGGGGTTCCAGAAACTGTAAAAACGGGAGTGGAGCAGAGTATATGTGAAGTAAATAGAAGTTGTTCTTTAAAGGAACTGATAATGAGATGGCTCTTACTCTATCAGTTAGAGGATGACTTGGAAGACAGGACAGAGCTGCCACCGGTTCTTCACAGGTAACGAGCTTATTAGCATGCGGCCGCTCTTTGTGTCCTACGTACTCGGCATTTTCTGAATGGAGGTGGCTTGTTCTTTCTCAGAGCTCACCCCAGATGCTAACAGTACCTTTGTTTTCACGCCGTTCTGCGTCTCTGCTCGGATCTCGTTTCTGTTCTTTTACTTTGTTCTTATCTCCTCTGAGACAGTGAGAGTAAGGGGGATGTGCCTGGATAATAGGAATTCCAATTCTTTGAGCAATTCTGTGTTCCTTGTGATTTTCTGTGACTGGTTTTGTCTGAACATATCTCTGATGCAGACGTATCCTGGAATCATGATGAGAGTATATTCTCGGTGACAGGTGTTCAGTTAATGGGGGGAGGACTCTGGAGACAAACAGAATGAGGCTTAAACACCAGGAGGGGGGAGCAGCTGGTCTTTGTAACCTTTCCACAGCTGGTAGGCGGGACTGAAGGACATAGGACAGACCTTTGGATCCTAGTGCTTTTCTTTTCTTTCTTTCTTTCTTTCTTTTTTTTTTAAAGATTATTTATTTATTTATTTATTTATTTGGCAGTGTGACAGTGAGAGAGGGAATACAAGAGGGGGAGTAAGAGAGTGAGAAGCAGGCTTCCCTCTGAGCAGGGGGCCCGATGCAGAGCTTGATCTCAGGACCCTGGGGTCACGACCCGAGCCGAAGGCAGATGCTCAACCACTGAGCCAGCCAGGCGCCCCGGATCCTAGTGCTTTTGCTTTAATTTCTAACTTACTTATTTTAGAAATGATTTTTAAAAATTGGATAAGCCTGCTGGCAGAAAGTATTGAAAGTAGTAGTGACGTAAAGTGTCTGCTTCTTAATTCTTGTTTTAGATGTTAAATAATTCATTACAGATGAAAGAAATTTTAATTTTGGATCCAGGTTTTAGATGTCAGGATTACAGCCAGACATGATGTGTAGGTTTGAAGAATGCTTTACATGGCTTTTGGTCTTCTAAGTGAAGATTTTTTTTTCTTTGTAGTAATTTTCCTCATCTTGCAGTAGAGAAAATTCTTGTGAGTCTCACTGTGAAAAACTGTAAAGCTGCAATGAATTTTCTCCAAAGAGTGCCAGAATGGTATGTTACCTAATAGAGTTCTGTGTTGTTTTAAGTTATGGCTTTAATTACAAAGGTAATAATTTCAGCAGAGCAGTAACTACATCTCAAAAATTGGGAAACAAGTTGATCAATTTATTTTTTATTTTCTTAAAGGTTTTATTTATTTATTTGACAGAGAGAATGAGAGAGGGAACACAAGCAGGGGGAGTGGGAGAGCGAGAAGTAGGCTTCCTGCTGAGCAGGGAGCCTGATGTAGGACTTGAGCCCAGGACCCTGGGATCATGACCTGAGCTGAAGGCAGACACTTAACTGAGCCACCCAGGTGCCCCTAAGTTGATCAGTTTTAAAAAACATCATAACTATTAGCCTATTAGGGAAAAGCTTTTTTTTAATTCAGTGACAATAACCTGTAGCTGTGATTTTTGATCCAGTTGACGGTCTTTTCATTCTCTGTAGCAGAGCTACCTTGCCATTGGAAGGTATGATGGTGATGGAAGTTTAGCAATGAATTCTTTAAAGATGTGATCCATTTTTGTATGTCCAGTAAAATCTGTTAACTCTAAAACTAATGGTTAATGGAGGATAGGAAACGTAAAAATAAATCTAAAGATCTCATTTTAGTTGATTGATTCAAGAGGCTTGTGTTTATAGTTGTGGTTGAAAATGACTCACTGGCATGAAGATTCCTAATCTCCCTGGAGAGGGGAGAGGATGAAAAACTCCTTCATTTCGGAGAAATCAACAGGCAAAAAGGAAAATATTTTCAGATAATGTTTATCTTAGTGTTTATGCTTGGTATTATTAATGTTTTCTTTCTTAATACTTTCTGAATTTGCCTGGAGATTGTGACCTATATATTTTCATCCATCTATTAATAAAATTTGCTACCGCATAATGAAATTTGGTGCAGGTAGGTATCAATTCCAGAAAGAGAAGCATTTAAAAGGATAATCCATGAACTCTGTATAAGCAGTGTGTGAATAACAGAGGCACAAAATTAACATGTTCGTTTGTAACATATTGGTGCTGTATGGAGGTGAAGCAGTTGGTCATTCAGTAATAAATTTAAGATCTTATTTTTTTGAAGTGAACAACACCAAAAAGTTCAAGAAGAGCCTTCATTCTCAGAAGTTGAAGAATTGTTTCTCCAAACAACTTTTGACAAGATGGATTTTTTAACCATTGTGAAAGAATGTGCTGTAGAAAAGCACCAGGCCACCGTAGGCTTTTCTGTCCACCAAAACCTCAAGGAGTCACTGGATCGCTATCTCCTGGGATTATCAGAACAGCTTTTAAATAACTACTCGCCTGAGGTGAGATCTTCCGAAGAACTAAGGCCTGTCTTTGGCTCAACTTTGGTGGACGGTTAGGAAGGAGAAATGGGCGGGAAGGGCCCTAAGGATGACGAGAGGTTTGATTAAAAAAACAAAGTGACAATGTATACAAATGTGTACGAATAGGGAAAACTGAGCGTGAAAGAAGGAAAACCCAAGAAGAATAATTTGTGTTTCTTTGGTACCGGGAATTCTAGTAGACATTGAATGAATAGGATTCCTTGTGTACGTTAGTGGAGAGTAATAATGGTTTTGAGCATAGGGAGGCGATGATGAGAAAGAACATCTCCGTACAGAGGAGGGAGGTGTTAGAATGACAGGAAAGAACATCATTTAAACTGCTCTGATAGATTTGGGTAACACTTGAAGAAGTGGGTAATAAAATGTAATAGAGGAACTGGCAGGTTCCTCTAGAGGAACTAGTAATTTCTCATAAATCATTTCCTTTGCCTTCTTAAGATCACAAATTCTCTTTGTGTGTGCTGTTCTCTTGCCAAAACTCTCTTTTGACATGAAGTTAATGTCTTTCTGCTTATTTCTTCTTTTTTTAAAAATCTGCTTATTTCTGTCTGTTCAATTCATCCATGTGTCAAAATCCTGCTAAAACCATTCTTAGATAATCTAAGCCATGGTAATTGATCTTTTAATTTTCATAGTACTTAATTTCATAGTACTTATTTCTTTTTAAAGTGAGACTTAACAGCTTCCTTGTACTGTGGTTATTTGTATGTTTTACACACAAATGTCTCAAATGTCTCAAACTCGTTGAGGGGCATATATATTTTTATTAATCTTTGTGTCTTCCACAAAGCCTTATAATATGGTAAATGATTAAATATTTGTTGACTAAAATAAAATCTGCAAGTTACTCAGTGGAGTGAATTCAGTAGTCAAAGATGATGACCCAGAGAACTGGAGAAGAGACAGAATGCCTTATCCTTAGTTACCGGCATTCTCCCACATCACAGTTGTAACCATTTTGTAACACAGTCTTCTGTGTTTTCCCCTAAAATGCCATTTCCTACTGGAGAGGAACAAAGCAGTCTGAACATCTTTTCTGTATAGCTGTTAGAAATTTGTAAATAATTTTATAAAATTGGCTATGTGGTATCTACTTGGAAAAATTTGTGCTGGTTTCTGGAGTCTAAAAAGCTGAATAAGTCAAGGTTCTTATCCTGCAGAAGAGTTCAGAATGTCATTTGAATATATCTTTATGTGAATCTGATTTTTGCCCATGTTCTAAGAGTTACTGACTTTTATCTGTCTACCATTTTTTTCTTCTTTCCTTTCTTAACAAATGTTAAGGGTCTATGTGTGTGGTCCTCTGTGCCACTTTAGGAGGAGACAGATACTTAACCTGGCCATTAAGAAGTACTTCTCTTTTTCCTGAGAATCCTAGTTACCACTCTGCAGGGGTCTCTTTGTTCGTAGAGATAATCAGAATCATGCCACTATTCACTCCATTAGCTAAATTTGTTTCTTAATAGGTACATAAATTTTTTCTTACAAATGATAACCGTGCACTACTCAATTATTTATGAAATGAGTATTTTTTAATTTTTTGTTTTACTATAAGACTGCAAATGCAGAAACGCTTATCAGGTGTTCGAGTCTTCTGGTGGGTGTTCTTGGATGCTACTGTTACGTGGGAGTAGTAGCTGAAGAGGAAGTGTATAGATCAGAACTGTTCCAGAAAGCCAAGGTATGAAAATTTATTCTAGTCAAGTTTTGGATAAATTTGAAGGAATATATTCCTGGGAGAACTAGTATACTTGCTTGGAAAAAGAAAATTTTTATATAGGTTAACTCTTTTTTATTTATGCCACCTGAGAGAAACGGTACTGTCCTTAACACTTGCAGTTACTATAAGCCAACTATGAATAGAATAATTGAAATCATACACATTAAATTTAATCTTATTAACAAAAATACTGATTTTTATGGGCACTTTTTTTTTTTTTTAAAGATTTTATTTATTTATTTGACAGAGAGAAATTACAAGTACACTGAGAGGCAGGCAGAGAGAGAGAGAAGGAAGCAGGCTCCCTGCTGAGCAGAGAGCCCGATGCGGGACTCGATCCCAGGACCCTGAGATCATGACCTGAGCCGAAGGCAGCGGCTTAACCCACTGAGCCACCCAGGCGCCCCTTTATGGGCACTTTTAAAAGTTTTTCCTGTGGGATGCCTGGGTGGCTCAGTCGGTTGGGCATCTGCCTTTGGCTTAGGTCTTGATCTCCAGGTTTTGGGATCAACTCGCAAGTTGGGCTCCTTGCTCAGCAGGGAGTCTGCTTCTCTCTCTTCCTCTATCCCTCTCCCTGCTTATGCTCTCTCTCTCACTCTCAAATAAATAAATAAATAAAATGTCAAAAAAAAATTTTTTCCCCCGTGATCGTTTTAAACAATCCTTGTTGAGTTTTATATAGGTAGGTTCTAAGTGTGAAACTTTCATCTTTGCGTACTCTTCAGTCAGTGGTATGATTGGTAAGGATAACTGGGTGTAAGATAATTTTAAAAAATTGCTACCATGATTTTTAATTACATTATATAACCAAATATAACCCTTTTTTTTTTTTTAAGATTTTATTTATTTGTCAGAGAGACAGAAAGAAAGAATGGGGGAAGGGGAGGAGCAGAGGGAGAAGCAGGCTGAGGAGTAAGCCTGCTTAGTCCTAAGCAAGGAGCCTGATGCAGGACTCAATCTCAGGACCTCGATCATGAACTGAGCTGAAGGCAGACAATTAGCAGGCTCAGGTGCCTAGGCGTCCCAACCAAATACAACTTCTAGAAACACTTAATTTTACTTCTTAAGTAAAACTTTGAAAAGCAGTCACAAAACTGTAATTTTAACTGGAGTTTGGGTTTTTCCTTCTTTTCTTAATAGTCTCTAATGCAGTGTGCAGGAGAAAGTATCACTCTGTTAAAAAATAAGACCTACGAGGAAGCTAGGGTTGCTTCCCTGAGGAATGTGATGACTCTCTGTACTGGTTGCTTGTGCAACTGTACCAAGGTACGATGTGCTTATGTGACTGGTCAGTCTGGGAGGTAGTACCTGGTGGGTTGGTTGGTGGTGTAACTGGGATTTGGGTTTATACACTGATTGAAAGTTAGAGTGAGTGCTAAATAGAAGTAGCAACTGAAGGAAAAAAGAAGCACAGGTCATCTGAGTTTCTCATGGAATAAGTTCAGCATTTCAGAAGGTTTCGGAGGTTATTTTACCGCTTTTAGGCACAACTACATGGGCGATTCTTTTATTGCCCACATTATTATTCATTTCATAAAATCTTGTTGACTGCTGGCTGTGTGATGTGCATACCACTATGACTGGGCTAGCAAGCACCATGAAGCCATTCCTCTCTTCTGCCCGGACAGTCTTCTGTAACACTCGGTAGAAAGTGCCACTCTGTGGAATCTTCATTTTGGTTGAGAACAAGCCTCAGGTGTAGCTGAACCAGCCCAGAATGTTGGTAAATTGTTGGAAAAAACATTTTTGGAAGCTGATGATAACTGCATGGCTGTATAATGGTATTACCAGCATATACTTTTGATTTTGTAGTGTGTTTTTCTTTTTTTTTTCTTAAACTAAAAAAAAAAAAAAAAAGGTATTTTTCTGTGTGTGTATTTTTTTGTTTTTGTTTTTTTTTGTGAATGGGAAAGGAGAGACATGGAAGAATGAACTCTAACTTACATTATTACTTAATGTTTAAGGTCAATAGTTGGTATTTTACTTTAATGCTTATACACAATTTAATGGACTATAATTATTACTTTAAAAAAAGAGGTTAGTGTTGTTAATGTAGTTTATGTGTTGACCCTAATAGTAACCTGTTTATTTATGCTTCTTAAAGATAGAGAATTTCCAGTGTAAAAAAAAAAAATCTATATTTCATTTAAGTTAGAGAAAATATTATCTGTCAAAGATAACTTTCTATTGTTTTGTTTGCTTTGTTTTTTTTGTCTTAATTACAGCCCAGTCCAAATAAAATTGCATCTAGATTTTTCCTACGATTGTTGACATCAAAGCTCATGAATGATATTGCAGATATCTGTAGAAGTTTGGTGAGTATGTTTGTTTTACCACCCTATTTCCTTGATTCTGAGATTTTTTTCATAGGTACCTCTCTTCAGTAGGGATGCATCTCACAAAATGTGGCATCTTGTATATTTTTTAAAATATGGAAATTAAAGTTAACTTGGCTTTAGGGAGGAACATACTGTTTGCTTCTTAAGGTCGGTACATTGCATACCGCTCAGCTTTTAATTTCTCAGTAATGAAAATAGGTTGAACGATTAGAACCTAATCATCCAGGCTCATACTTACTTCTGTCTAACACGGTAGCAAAATTCAAAATAATCATCTGTCCTTAAAAATAAAAACAAAAGGGACCCCTGGGTGGCTTAATCATTGAGCATCTGACTCTTGGTTCCAGCTCAGTTCATGATGTCAGCATTGTGAGATGGAACCTAGTGTCGGGCTCTGTTCTCCGTGTGGTACCTGCTTAAGATTGTCTCTCTCTCTCTCTGCTCCTCCCCAGCACCCCCTGCACCCCAGCTTGTACACTCTCTTGTGCTCTTCTGATAAAAATAAAAATAAAAACAATTTTACCAGATAAGCAACATAATTTCATCATGGTATTTTTTTTTTCCTATACAAATAGATTTAAGCTACACGTACTTTTTTGTATGGAACAGTGCCTGGCACATGCAGTAGATACTTAAATATATGTTAAATTTAAAAAATATTCTGTAACTTGGTTCTTTTCACTTAATAATAAATCTTGGTCATTTTTTCATGTTGCTGCATGCTACCATTGTCTTTACCTTTTTTTAATAGTAGCTTTGTATTTCATTATTGGGAATAGTATATTTGTATTTTTAGCCTATCTGACCTTAAGATTGGAAGTGGTATCTATTTTTCTGTTATCGTTAGAGTTTTTGTAGTAAAGATTCTTGTACTTTTGTCGATTTGTATTTGTGCATATGAAGGGTATAGAATAAATTCTAGCAGTGGAATTTTTTGTTCAAAAGGAATGTGAATTTTACTTTTTTTTTTTTTAAAAGATTTTATTTATTTATTTGACAGAAAGACATCACAAGTAGGCAGAGAGGCAGGCAGAGAGAGAGAGAGAGGAGGAAACAGGCTCCCTGCTGAGCAGAGAGCCCGATGCGGGACTCGATCCCAGGACCCTGAGATCATGACCTGAGCCGAAGGCAGCGGCTTAACCCACTGAGCCACCCAGGCGCCCTGAATTTTACTTTTTGATGGATATTGTCACTTTCCTCCAAAATAGTCATACCAATTTATTCTTCTCCCCATATGCTCATTAATTTGGGGAATTAAAATCCTTAATATAGGAAATTATTTGGGAGCTCCTAGGTGGCTCAGTTGGTTAAGCAGCCAACTCTTGGTTTTGACTCAGGTTGTGATTGCATGTCCCTGGCACGCCCGGCAGGGAGTCTGCTGGAGCATCCTCTCCCTGCCTCTCCCCTGCTCGAGCGTACTCTGTCCTTCTCCCTTTCTCTCTCTTACATAAAACTTTAAAAAATTATCTTAAAAGTATTATTATAGACATATTACAGTTTATCCATTTTTCATTGTTGGGCACTTAATAGAAATACTGCAGTGTTCATACACCTGAATCTGAATTGTTTGAATAGATGAATTTTAACTACGTCATACTTCTGAAAGAAGCCAATTGAACATCTTTCTTTTCCTTCTTTGAAGGCGTCCTTGATCAGAAAGCCCCTAGACTTGGGAGAAGTAGAATCCATGGAGGACGATCCTGATGAGAATCTGATGGAGGTGGAGGACCAGTCCATGAATCTGTTCACTGACACCCCTGCCGGCGGTACTAGTGATGCGGCTGTGTCTGGAGACAGCCAGAGCGCCTTCGGTAAATATGCTTTTACTGCTTGGGGCTTCTTTCACTTCTCTGCGTGGATTGGGCAGTGTAGAAGGCCTTGTACATACCAACTTTATGCTCATTTTATTTTCCGTGATGTAGTCTGTTAGTTGTGTTCCCTTCTGTGTAGTTTAGATTGCTCTAATTATTAATTGAATTTTACTGTTTTCTTCTTCATGGGAGGAATTTAAACTGTTTACAGAAGAAACAGATCTATGTGGTGGATTATTTGGAAAACAGAAAGCAGGAGAGTGAGAAGACCCATACAGCCATCACTCTTAACCTTTTCCCATTATAATCAGCGTCAGTGTTCAAATACTTTCTTAGACCTCATTCAGCAGTTATAAGCATTTTTTATTAAGCTATTTGTATTGATAATTGTCCTTCTTGATGGTTTCATAATATTACACTTATATATATGTTTATCATATATATATATGATATATAAACAATATGTATGTTTATATATAATAATTCAGTTGACCATTTTTTCTTGTCAGAAATTTAGATTCCTTTTTTTTAATTTATTTTTTATTTATTTTCAGCGTAACGGTATTCATTATTTTTGCACCACACCCAGTGCTCCATGCAATCCATGCCCTCTGTAATACCCACCACCTGGTACCCGACCTCCCACCCCCCGCCCCTTCAAAACCCTCAGATTGTTTTTCAGAGTCCATAGTCTCTCATGGTTCACCTCCCCTTCCAATTTCCCCCAACTCTCTTCTCCTCTCCATCTCCCCTTGTCCTCCATGATATTTGTTATGCTCCATAAATGAGTGAAACCATATGATAATTGACTCTCTCTGCTTGACTTATTTCACTCAGCATAATCTCTTCCAGTCCCATCCATGTTGCTACAAAAGTTGGGTATTCATCCTTTCTGATGGAGGCATAATACTCCATAGTGTATATGGACCACATCTTCCTTACCCATTCGTCCGTTGAAGGGCATTTAGATTCCTTTTTCTCTAATTACCAATATTACAATGAATTTGTCTGTGTAGATTTTCTCATAGATTATTTCTGGATGACAGAATCCTAGGGTAACTTTCCATGAAGAATTTTGAAGCTGTTAGTATGTAATCTATTTCACCATAATCTTGCTTTCATATACTTTTCTTTTCTCCCCCCCATAGGCAGGAGGATATTTGAGCTAATGTTCAATATATGTGTTTGCTGTATCCCTCTCTTAGTTTTAATAAGTGCTTTTTATTTTCAGGTGCCATGAATCCTTTAGCTGAAGAACATCTGTCAAAGCAAGATCTACTTTTTTTAGACATGCTCAAGTTCTTGTGTGTGTGTACAACTACTGCTCAGACCGGAACTGTGTCATTTAGAGCGGCCGACATTCGGAGGAAATTGTTGATGTTAGTGGATACTAGCATGCTAGACCCTGCTAAATCTCTCCACCTACGCATGGTGAGTTAAGGGAAAGAGACACATCTTCAGTTATCTCTTTTGTTGCTGGATACATGTAACAGACTGACATGTTACAGTCATGTAGTACCTTTGATGGCTTGAAATTACTTCCTCGAAGAATGAGTCTGATGCTAGTTATGAAATACACTTTTTCTGTAATGTACTGTGAAAAAATTTTAAGTGGATCCTTAAATGTTAAAACTTCATGGACTCTGGATAGATTTACTATCTTTGGGCATAAATAATTATTATAAGTTATTTAGAATTAGGCTAAGAAACACAGACTCTAATGTAAAAATAATATATATAACCTTGTAGTTGAACTCTGAATCTTGGCCTTGACCTTAGTTTATTTGCTTTAAAGTTTGTTTTTGCTGTAAGTATTTTGTTTCTTCACAAATTTTTTTAAAATTCCAGTTTGCTAATATACACTTTAAATATTTTTTGATATAATTTCAAAGTGACAGTAAAGTTTCAGTACAATAGGAATTCTCCTGTTCCCTTCATACACTTGCACAGTTAACATTTTGCCAAATTTGCCTTTTCATTTTCTCTCTGCGTGTGTGCATGCTCTCTCTCTCTCTCTCTCTCTCTCTGTCTCAGGCACACACACAAACACACAGACACACACATACGTCTTCTGAACCATTTTGAGATTAATTTGCTGATGTGATGCCCCTTATTCTTCAGTGTATGTGGACAGTGTCCTCTCCTACATAAGTACAGTCTAATTGGGAAACTAACATTGTAGCATTGCGATTAGCTGTGAAGTCTGTTCAGTCTCTTTGAACCTGGAGCACTTCCTTAGTTTCTCCTCTTTTCTGACCTTCATATTTTTAAATAGTACAACCAACTCGCCCTCTAGGAGCCCTCACTTCAGGTTTGTCTATTTCCTGTAATTAGATTTAGATTTAGGTTTTGGTGAGAATGTCAGAAAAGGAATCCCTCTCCTGCCCTACTCCCAACAGTCTGTCTGTCTTTCAACTGATAGATGAAACTTCCAGCTCCAGTCCAACATTGTAGAATTTGTTTTCTTCTCTTTCCATATTTGTAGCTCCATTTTCCAGCAGTAAGAAAGCTGGCTTCCCACTTAACTTCAATACAGTTACTTTTTTACTCAGAATTCTTTTATGTAACTTTTACCCCCTGACTGTGTAGGCCATCATCCCCTTCGCCCCAGCACCCGTGAACTCTGAGGGAGAGCCTCTGGCTCAGTGGGTGTGCAGGGCGAGTCCACGGGCACGTCCCCAGGCCTGGCAACTTGGCAAATGTGCCTGTGTTTCCTCAGCCCTAGGAAACACGCCAGGGCTTGATTAGAACTTCTTCAGTCAGGTGGGTTAAGTCCCTGGTGGAATCCCTTGTCATGTTCCTGTGGAGGTGAACAGACTGGTTGATCTCCACGCCCAGCAAAGATGCTTGGTTGAGTCCTATTTGTTTCCCTGGTTTTGACCCTGGCAAACTAGTCAAGTCTCCAGCCCTGGCCAGTGAGGAGGGCTATGTGCTTTTCTTGAAGCTTTGGTGCTTAAAATCAGTTGAAGACACTCAGAAACATCACATGTTGATTCTCAAGGCAAGTATTTAAAATGGTCCAGGTTAGTCTTCTTTATAATATCTAAGGAATAAGAAACCTTTTTCTACATACAGATGGTGGGAAACAATGTCTTCTCTTTTCTTACTATAGCTAGAAAGGGATTTGGCAGCTCTCAGAAACCTTCTGCCTGCTTGCACTTACCGTGATTTTTACCTGATGGTTGCTGCGTGCTTCTTGGTGTCCACAGTAGTATGGGAAACCCTACACAGTTGCTTGATAAGAGGGTAACTCAGGGTATTTATGACTTTTTCACCACCCACCATTATCTCTGCTGTCCAAAATTCATTCCTGTAACTGTTTTTACCATTGAAATCTCATCCCCAGGCATAACAATAGTTTCAGATTCTTGCTCAGGATCTTAACCCCAACCCCAACAGTGAAAACAACTACCTACCTAAGGAATTCCGCAATAAATGCTAGACAGTTACATTCATTTTCTTTAGTCCTCACAGGAAGCTGGCCAGGTACATGCTGTATCCACATTTTATAGGTGAGAGTCCAAAGGCTCAGGTGACAAGGCCAGTTTTTTAACCACACAAGTAACAGGCTGGAGTGCCAGCATTTGAATCCAGCTCTGTTTAACTTCAGACTTTTTTTTTTTTACCATCTTGCCTCCTTTAGAAATTCGGTGGTCTTTTTTTGTGTGCAGGTGTGTATGTGTGCCTGTGTTGATGAATTTATGGTTTTATATATATACCCAAGCGAATGATTTATGAAAAAAAATAATTTTTCCCCCTCTAATTATCTTAGTATCTAGTGCTTTTAAAGGAGCTTCCTGGAGAAGAATATCCTTTGCCAATGGAAGAGGTTGTTGAACTTCTAAAACCACTCTCGTAAGAAATTAAAACCATGTATTATGTTCACTTTAAATTTATAAATGAACTGCTATGTTCTGTTATACTCACAAAGGTAAACTTTCTCTGCTGCAGCAACGTGTGTTCTTTCTATCGCCGTGACCAGGATGTTTGTAGAACAGTTTTAAACCACTTAGTTCCTGTAGTGAGGAACCTGTGTCAAGGCGATATGGATGCTGAAAACACAAGGGATGCTCAAGGGCAGTTGCTAACAGTGATTGGAGCATTCTGGTAGGTGCGGAGCAGTGTGCGGAGTTCTTAATTCTCTTTTGCTACTCTGGATACAATTGCCAACTTTGCGTTTCTACGTTAGTGAGGTAGGCTAATGTTAAATGTAACTATATGCAACCTTTGACAATAGTAGAATGTAGCTTCTGTCTCCCTCAGCTGCTTGAAGAACTAGTGAACACATTGGTTGTGTCTCTCTCTGGGTGTTTTTTGTGTGTAGTCACAGTGTGACGTATCCTGATGATAATGACAGAGGGGCACATATGTATAATTTAGAACCCTCGGACCCAACAGATCGATAAGGCCTTCTGAACTGATATAGAATATGGTTTTAAAATCTTTGTTATAAGGACAGAACTTTGCAGGGGCTCCTGGGTGGCTCAGTGGGTTAAGCCTCTGCCTTCCGCTCAGGTCATGATCTCAGGGTCCTGGGATCAAGCCCCCCCACCGGGTCCCCTGCTCAGTGGGGAGCCTGCTTCCCCTCTCTGTCTGCCTGCTTTGTTGCCCATTTGTGATCTCTCTCTCTCTCTCTGTCAAATAAGTAACTCAAAAAAAAACTTTAAAAAAACCACAGAGCTTTACAAATGTTTTCCTTTTAAAACAAGTTCATAACATGGTTTGCTGAAGTATGATAGCCCCTAGAGGAGGCATAATCATATAAAACAAATAATACACATTAAAATGAACTTTTTTTTTTAAGATTTTATTTATTTGTTTGCCAGAATGAGCAAAAGAGAGCATGGGCTGGAGGAGAGGGAGAAATAGACGCCCTGTTGAGCAGGGAGTGCAACACAGGTGCCATCCCAGGATGACCTGAGCTGGAGGCAGATGCTTAACTGACTGAGCCACCAGGCGCCCCTGAGATGAACTCATTTTCAACCTAACTTCTTTTATGAAAGTTAAGAATATTGACTGGTATATGCCACATGATGAGAATTAAATTTAGTATGGAAAGAGATTTTGGAAGATTAAGAATAATTAGAAGTTAGAAAAAGTGTAATACTCAATGATTTATTTGTTTTTTACACTGTGCTTTTACTGGAATAATTATTTGACCTTGAAACACTTACTTTATTTCAGGCACCTGGCAAAGGAGGGGAAATGCACATTCTCTAATGGCACTAGTAAAGTGCCTTAAAACTTTGCTTGAGGTGAGTTAGTCTATGTTAATTATTAGTAAGGTCTCCACTGAAATTTCTAAAGTAGCCTTTGTTTCTTTTTGTCAGCCAGTGATTTTTCTCTTAGTATTTTATATTTGACACCATTTGTTCTTTTCCCATAGACCGATCCTTACTCAAAATGGGCTGTTCTTAATGTAATGGGAAAAGACTTTCCTGTAAACGAAGTATTTCCACATTTTCTCGCTGATCGTCAACATCACGTTAGCATGTTGGCTGCTGAGTCCGTCAACAGGTAATGGGGCCTGTCTTCCCGCAGTTCTGGGACGCTGCAGGTGGTAGGGTCGTGTAGCCAGGAAGAGGCCTGCGTTCACTGAGAATACACTGTCCGCCTGGCAGTGATGCTTTCCCTTAGTTCTGACAGTCCCATCCCCTGGACAACCCTACTGCCTAGAGTTTGTAAATGAAAAGAGGCTTTGAGAGAGTAGGTAACTTGCTCGGTGCCGTCCAGCCAGTAAGTGGTGGAGCCGAATGAGGCGTGTTGGCTCTCACTTACGGGGCAGATGGACTGTTTGGATAGGGCTGTGATTTTACAGGAGTTTGTAAAATGAAAATGAGCACTTTTCCCCGTGTGCTAATTACAATCAGATTCATGTGAGTGAATGTACAGTTAGGCGTTGGAGTAAGCCTGTCATAGAGACCTGTTTAATGTTCGAGTCCTTGCAGAAGCAGTGTTAATTTCCCAGGACTGCATGTTTCTCAGGTGGTCCGGGTGATTTATAAGATCTAAATTCTGCGCTATCTCTGCCTTTCCCAGCTTATGCTCCTTATACGTAAAGTACCTCTCGCCTTTATTTTTCTCAGTAGCATGTATGACCACTTGAAGGTGTTATATTTTAGGGGCGCCTGGGTGGCTCAGTGGGTTAAGCCTCTGCCTTCTGCTCGGGTCTTGATCTCAGGGTCCTGGAATCGAACCCCACATCGGGTTTTCTGCTCAGCGGGGAGCCTGCTTCCTCCTCTCTCTCTCTGCTGCCTCTCTGCCTACTTGTGATCTCTGTCAAATAAGTAAATAAAATCTTAAAAAAAAAAAAGAATAAATGTTATATTTTAAATATAACACATCTAGCTTAAATAGAAGCTGCTAGAAGGCATTGGTTTTTTTATCTGTTTCGTTCATTGCTGTATACTCAGCACCAAAAACAGTAATGACGTGGTTGGTGTTCAGTAATTTATAAAATAAATGAATGTTTGAAAAAGGAATTTATG